>NW_024870950.1:4772500-5372500 GCF_019054845.1 Dipodomys spectabilis
ATCTGCTTAACCTGAGCCAGATTGGTGGGTCGCCTAGCGGCCACATGGAGACCCGCTAACAGCAACTGGCGATAAAGGCGTAGGTGGTTCCTACCTTCGGGTGTGTTGAAGTCCCAGTTTGGCTGTTCCAAGGGAAAAGCAGCGTTTATCTCATTGGGCAGTTGAGTGGGGCGCCCGTTTTCTCCGGGGACGTTTTTCCTTGCTTCGAGGAAAACGCGTTGTTTCTCCTCAGTGGTCAGTAGTACCTGTAACAGCTGCTGGCAATCATCCCAAGTGGGTTGATGAGTTACCAAGATAGATTCAATTAAAGAGGTTAATTTTGAGGGATCCTTGCTAAAGGGAGGGTTATTATTTTTCCAGTTATACAAGGCGGAGGCTGAGAAGGGCCAGTATTGTAGCTGACCACCCAACCCTGCACGCAAGGGGAACGCTTGAGAGGTGGTGGCAGAGTCTGCGGCCTGCTCTCGGCGCCCCCGGAGCCGGCCGGCTACCGGGGATGGTGCGGGGTCGGCTGGTGGTTGAGGAGCGGCAACTGCCGCTCCCTGAGGTTGAGGAGCGGGCCCTTGATAGGGCGGAGGTTCCTCGGTCAATAGGTTCAGCAGGACGCCTTCCCCCGGGGGCAGAACCTTTGGGGTAGTTGGCTTGTCCTTCTCTGAAGTTTGTTTCCTACTTTCTAAGGGAACAAGGGCCGGGTAAAGTGAGGTGTGTGGAGGGGGATGGGGAGTTGGGGAAGGAAGGAGTGGGGGAGGGAGCTGAGGGGCAGACGGAATGGTCAAGAGGGTAGGGGTTTTGAGGTTTGGGGTAGATAAAAAGGGCTTAATCCAGAGGGGGAGGGTCTAAAACAAGAGCCTCCCAAGTAACAATATAGAGGACCTGGTCCGGGTGTCCCTGTGGTCCCGGGTCCATTACTTTGGCCTTAACCTGCAAAACAATAGCCAAGTTAAAGGTTCCTTCCCGCGGCCATCCAATTGAAGGTGGGCCATTCTGACGAACAGAAAGTCATCCATTTTCTCTTTCGGACTTCTACCGAGAGATTGCTGGCTGTAACCTGAACATCCTTCCAGTGCTGTAAAGTAAGGCTAAGGGGGGTTGTGACAGTCTGTCCCATAGTGAATCTTAAACCAGACACGAACAGAAAACAAACACAGACTACACTTATTTTCGCAGCGCGGTTTCGGTAGCAAACCGAAAGTAGAAGCCAGATGGAGACTGTGTCGAGAGTCCGGATCTCTCGTCTCCCAGACGAACCACGCGTCCAAAAGGACCGGGTTCCAGAGAACAGATGGGCCACTTTTTCAGGCCCCGGATGCCTCCAGGACGTCTCCTGGGGGCTGCGGTCGGGAGTACGAGCCCGTCAGCTCCTCCTCGGGTCCGCCAGAATCAGACGAGTACGGCCGACTCACAGAATCGCAAGCGCACAATAATTAATCACACAACTTAACGGAAGACAATACATAGACGCTGGCCAGCTTACCTCCCGGAAATGGGTCGGTGGTCCCTGGGTAGGGGTCTCTATCCCAGACGAGCCCCCAGAATGGAAGACCCCCAGTGTTCGGGGTGCCCTTCGATCTGGAGAGACCCTCTCCCAAGGAACAACGAGACCACTTGTACGGATGCAAACAGCAAGAGGTTTATTTGGGCATGCCAGGCTCCCAGGTGCACGCGACCTCGAGATCCACAAGGTTCGGGTCGGTGGCTGGGAACCTGTTCGGACACACGGGTACCCGGGGCGACAAAGTCTATCGGGAGACTTTCTGGGCAGCTGGAAGCAAGGTTACAGAAGCGAGATGCATGGTTATAGGGTGGGGTTTGGCTAATTTCAAATCATGCTTTGGGTAGGGATTGGTGAGTTTAAGTCAGGCGATGGGGTCAGGCGGAGTCCACTCGGGGTTGGCGGTGGGACTTTCCACAGGCAGTTAGCTGAGGTGTCTGTACTTGCCCTTCAGTTGTTAGCTCAGAGACTCTCTGTTCCCTATCTCCGGTTAACAGTTAACTGCAACGTCCTGCCTCGCCCTCTTCGGTACTTTTTCACCCATGGTTTTCTCATACACAAGCTCGCAGGGGATGGTCAGCAGTTTTCTGGGGTACCTAGTGGCCAAGCACAAACTGGGGGCCTTTCATTACAACTTGCTTCTTTCCCCCTAACAAAGTATCTCGAATCTGGCTCCCCAGTGTACATGTTGGCTGCTGAGTTCTAGCTCCCTGCGGTGTAATGAGCCATTGCATAGCTGTGCTTGGTTTAGTTTCCAGGACCTCAGCTGGGTGACCTTAGCTAGTGTTTCCAATTTCCGTCTACATCGTTGCCATTCACTAGTCAGCCATACAGGGCTCCGCTGATGCTCTGCCAACTGCAGACTTGGGAAAAGTTTCTTCCAGAAAGATTCATGTGATTAAACCCGGGAAAGCATGGCAACTGTCAGCCCCACGTAGCTGATTTTTTAAAAATTCTGATTAGAAAAACGGCGGATCCACGGAGCTGCTTTTATCCACGGAGCTGCTTTTATCCACGGAGCTGCTTTTATCCACGGACCTGGTTTTCTTTCCCCACGCGGGGCGTCTCCTGGGGTGGGCGGACCCCACGAGGAGGAAGCCCGATGGACTACATTTCCCAGGGCGCACCGCGCGGGCCACGCAGCCCGTCTTAAAGAGCCCGCCCCGCGAGCGCCCGGCGGCCGCAGGTACGTGGGGGTCTGCTGGCTTATCCGCTGCTTCTCAACTCCTCTGCCAGGGGCCGCGCCGTCCTCCAGGCCCTCAGCGTGCACGAGTCCTCACACGGAAGAGTTTCGGGGAGCCCTGCCAGCGCCTCCCCCTCCCCCGATGGCCCACTTGCCGTCGGGGACTTCCGCCTCCCCTGGACTTGGGTCTTGCTGCGGGAGCCCGGGTGCACCGGTGCGGTGCGGGACGCGGAGGGACGGGACCCTCGCCCCCAAGGGTGCCGGCGCTGGTCTGAGTTTGCTTTCAGGTCACTTCCTTCCTCAGTTTACCTCATCGGGGCTTCTCATTCTGCATGAATTGCAACCGCGTACTGTTGGTGTAATGTACGAACTGATTTTACTCTCCATCCACGTCTTTCTAAGTGTTTTCCAGAAGGTGGCAAACCAAGGCTTCCTTGAGGTTGAGTTTGTCGGTCCTGGGGCTTGATCTCTGGGCCTGGGCTCTGACCCTGAGCTCTTCAGCTTGAGGCTAGCGCTGTCTACCACTTTTGCTCATTTCTCTTCAAAACGTCAGGTGCAGGGGTGTTCACCTGTAATCCCAGCACTCAGGAGGCAGAGGCCAGCCTGAATTACATAGCAAGACCTCAAAACTAAGCTAAACAACCCCAAAACAAAACAATCCAAACAAAACCAATAGCAGGAACACTGGAGTTGGACACACCGGTCGGTACTAGATGTGAATGACCTTGGACAGCCAGTGGCATGTATAAGTCTAACCATGATCCTCCTACTATACCTCTTGGGCAGCTGGAATCCTAGGTATGCATCTTGATCCTTGGAATGTTTATTGCGATGGGGTTCTTACTAACTTTTTGCCTGCCCTGGCCTCTGACCATGACTCTCCTTATTTCTGTCCCCTAAGTACCTGGGATTACAGAAATGAACTACCATAGCTTGCTAACTACCTGAAGATTTATAACAGCTTTATTCTTGATTTCCCCAAATGACAAAGTCCAACTCTTGCTCCATGAGTGAAAGGTGAAACTGCATGGTACATTTCTATGTCTGAAAAGATCTCTTAGCAAGAAAAGCACCAGGCTATTAATATGCCCAGTGACTTGGATTCACCTCAGAGGTATTGTGTTGGAGGAAAGAAGCTAATCTCAATAGCTTATATTTTAGTTACATGACTTAATATATTATATATTTATATTATATATTTATATATAAAACATATCAATAGTTGCAAGTGGATTGAAAATCCATAGCATGAGGACTAGGTGTATTGGCCCATGCCTGTAATCATAGCTACATGGGAAGTGAAGATGGTGGTATCAGGGTTTGAGGCAAACTCTGGCTAAAAAAAGGAAAGTTAAGCCGGTCACTGGTAGCTCATGTCTGTAATCCTAGCTACTCAAGAGGTGAGATCTGAGGATCGGGGTTCAAAGCCAGCCCAGGCAGGAAAGTCCGTGAGACTCTTATCTCCAGTTAACCACCAGAAAATCAGAAGTGGCTCTTTGGCTCTAGAGGTAGAATGCTAGCCTTGAGCTGAAGAGCTCAGGTACAGCACCCAGGCCCAGAGTTCAAGTCCTGACCAAAAAAAAAAAAAGTTAGTGAGGCCTTGTCTTAAACAACAACAACAAAACAAACTGAGTGTGGTGAAACTAGTCTTGGCTGAACAGGAAGCTGAGATAGTAGGATCTTAGTCTAAAGCCAGCTCAGGTAAACACTTGAGACCTTAGCTGAAAAACTAAAGCAAGCTGGGCGCCGGTGGCTCACGCTTGTAATCCTAGCTACTCAGGAGGCTGAGATCTGAGGATCACGGTTCAAAGCCAGCCCAGGCAGGAAAGACCGTGAGAATCCTATCTCCAATAAACCACTAGAAAACTGGAAGTGGTACTGTAGCTCAAGTGGTAGAGCGCTCGCCTTGAGCTGAAGAGCTGAGGGACAGCGCCCAAGCCCAGATGGACAAAAAAAAAAACTAAAGCAAAAAGATCTAGAGGCATGGCTGAAGTGGTAGAACATTTGCCAAGCAAGCAAAGGCTCTGAATTCAAACCATAGGACCTTAAAAAAACTAAACAAAAAAGTCATAGCATGACCCTTTTTTAAAGTATAGGTGGTAGTTGTAGTTGGTGTAAGAATACATACTTGAATGTTTGCACTATAATCTCTGATTACTCTCACATAGGTAATAATTTTTTCATTTTTATTTGATTTGTAGAAGAGCTATATAGAAGAAACACCAAAAAAAAGCTGGGTGCTGGTAGCTCATGTCTGTAATCCTAGCTTCTCAGGAAGGTGAGATCTGAGGATCAAGGTTCAAAGCCAGTCTAGGTAGAAAATATCTGAGAGATTTATCTCCCATTAACCACCAGAAAACTAGAAGTAGCACTATGGCTCCAAGTGGTAGAGAGTGCTAGCCTTGAGTGAAAATGATCAAGGGACAGTGCCCATGGCCTGAGTTCAAGTCCCACCATTGACAATTTTTTAAAATCAATACTTGTATTATTAAAATTATAGAATGATATAACAGAAACAATTAACTTTTGTATGTGACAATTTAAAAAGTATTCATGTTACCCACATGTTGCTATCATAGGACGCTCCTCCATTTTTGACCAGAATGGACCAGCGAAAGGGGGTTGACTGGACAGTCATCATTCTGACATGTCAGTACAAGGACAGTGTCCAGGTCTTTCAGAGAGGTAAATGGTCCCTCTTCCTGCCTTGCCCTTAAACTAGAACTTCCCAGCCTCCCCTCCTCCACCAGACCCCTTCAGCCCCAGGAACTTGGTGGACTTAGCTTGAAACTCAGACTCTTCATTTCTTCCTGCCTTGTGATTTCATATATAGCATATCAGTTCATTGTGCTTTAGTTTTCTTCTTATCTGTAAAATGGGGATAAGCATACTTTACCTCACAGAGTCAGGTAAAGATCTAATTAGTGCTGTATGAGAAATGAAGTCAGAGAAATCAAATCATGATGATTATTTATTTTATTGTATTTTTGTCATTCATGGGGCCTGAACCCTGGGCCTGGGTGCTGTACCTGAGCAATTCAGCTCAAAACTAGGGCTCTACCATTTGAGCCATAGCACCACTTTCGGCTTTTTCTGCTTATGTGGTGTGGAGGAATCAAACCCAGGGCCTCATGCATGCAAGGCAATGCTCTACCACTGAGCCACCTTCCCAGCCCAAATCATGATGATTAGGCTTATTTAGGTCCTCTGAACCAAGGCAGGGAGGCCAGAGGGGTGTGGGGCTGGAGGGAGGTTTTCTGAGCACAGGTTTTAAACACAGAGCTGGAGGTGCGGCAAAAACGGGAGCAGATCCCTGCTGGGACACTGTTACTGGCCGTGGAGGATCCTGAGATTCGCGTGGGCAGCGGAGGAGCCACCCTCAATGCACTGTTGGTGGCTGCGGAACACCTGAGTGCCCGTGCAGGCTTTACTGTGAGTGCTCTCGCTGGCCCTCGGGCTCAGGCCCCTATTGGAACTAACTAGTTTACAAAATCTCCAGTCCTTCTGAGTCTGTCACCCTAGCTGGTTCAGCATTTGGCTTGAGGTGTTAGATCTGTGAATCGGGCAGACTTTTATCTCTGTAGTGTTGGTAGTGTTTTTAGAAAATTGGAGCCATTATCCCCATGGCAAAGCCTCTTGGCTTCTCCTGAGGAACTCAAAGATTTTACTAGTTTGGGCTCTTGTTCTATGCACCTGACCATTGGGACTGAAGTGTGGCTTACCCTTTGGGCAGGATATAGGAGTCAAGGTCCCCCCTGGGCCACATCCCATGCATATGCAGCCCCTTCTCTCCACCCCCTTGCCTGCATACCACCTGTATGGAGTCTGGGGGGTGGGCATAGGCACTTGCTGGTGTTGGAACACTGTGTGGTTGCACTGGAGCGGACATCCCCCATCACTAGCTGGCCTTGAACTGTTGCCTGCAACCTCCTTCCAAACAGGCAGGGAAGTGCCTGGGTGCAGGACTTCTGGTCTCCTTTACTCAGGATGGAGCCAGTCCTGTCTCTTGTCTGTCTGTGGCCATTGATCTTGATCTTGACTTTTTGGTACCTGAGAAGGTTAGTGTTGGGGTCTCTCCTTAGACTGGGGGTACTTGTCTGATGAGGCCCTCCTGCTCCTGACAGGTGGTCACATCTGATGTCCTGCACTCAGCCTGGATCCTCATACTGCACATGGTAGGTGGAATTTGTGGCATGGGCCATACAACTCTGGTTCTACCTTTAGGGATATTCTACCATTGTGTGCATACAGTGTTCATTGGGAAAACAGAATCAATCTTGGGGCTTGAACTCTGGGCCTAGGCGCTGTCCTTGAGCTGAAGAGTGCTCTTCCACTTTAAGCCACAGCGCCACTTCTGGTTTTCTAGTTGTTTATTGGAGATAAGAGTCTCATGGGCTTTTCTGCCTGGGCTGGCTTTGAACTGTGATCCTCAGATCTCAGCCTCCTGAATAGCTAGGATTATAATTGTGAGTGACTGGCACCTGGCTTTTTTTTTTTGAGACAGGGTTTTGCTATGTATCCTAGGCTGTCCTGAAACAGGCATTTCTTCTCAGCCCTCTGAGTAGTGATGTGTGTCACGTGCTCTGCATTTTCTGTTTTCCCAGTAGTCTTGTTCATTGTAACAATAGCAAACCAACAAGATGACATGTTTTCTATGTCTTCTACTCACCTGCCACCCTTGCACCTTTTGCATAGCTGATGAAGCCAGCCAGTTTCTTTGTCCCAAGAGCTTCCTCACAGTCTCTGCTCCCACCCCAGGGCCGAGACTTCCCCTTCGATGACTGTGGCAGAGCCTTTACCTGCCTCCCAAAGGAGAACCTCCGGGCCCCTGTGGAGGCCTTGGTCTGCAACCTGGACTGCCTGTTGGACATCATGACCCACCAAGTGAGGCCAGGCTGGGGCCCTAGGGATCCAATCCCCGCCCCGCCCGACACTTCTCCCCTACTGCGCCATCAGCTAGGGTCAACTCAGACCACGGCTCCTAGGAAGAGTCATTTTCTGGGTGCCTGGTTACTCTGAGCTTCAATAAATTAGACTTGGTTATCTTGTGGGAAGATGTGGCCCCAGATGGGCAGTGAAGGGGGGGGGGCAGCCTCTGTCTCACCTGACTTCAGAGTCCTTGATACTTCAGCAGCAGAGTCCCCTGGGATGAGGTGGGTGGTGGAATATGACAAGCCAATATGGAGGTGAGGGAGAGGAGGAGAGTCTGGGCCTGGCCACCAGCTGCATATTCTCTCTCTCTCTCTCTCTCCCTCTCTTTTTCCCTCTCCCTCTCCCGTCCCTTGCAGCTGGGCCCAGGCTCCCCACCAGGCGTGTGGGTCTGCAGCACTGACATGCTCTTGTCTGTTCCTTCAAACCTCGGTGAGCCTGACACACCCTGGACCACCTTCCTTCACCACAGTTCAGGCTCACTCTGCCTTTCCAGCCTACTCCGTTCCTAGGTGGCTCCATTGTCCTGTTCTGAAAGGAAGTTCAGGATGTGGAGAATGAAGCCCAGACCAAGAGGCAGACCCTGCTGGGACTCTGTCTGCCCATCTGTAGAATGGACACAACTACCCTGACCTTTTGTCCCCAGGACTTGGGGGGTGGGGTGGGGCGAGCCTTGGGAAAGGTGGTTCTATCATTCTCCCAGAGGATGTGTGATTGACTTTGGAAATGTATTTCCCTTTTAGAGGTATCTGGATGCTCTAGCCCTGAGCTCTTACCTCCTCATAGCTGGGGCTCCCTGTCTTGGGTTGTGGGCAGGGAGGGTCCCTGGGACTGACAGTCCCCTGACTGAACTAACTCACAGGGATCAACTGGGATGACTTCCAGGGAGCCAGAGTGATTGCTTTTCCTGGGAGCCCGGCCTATGCTGTGAATCATGGTGTCTACCTGACTGACGCACAGGTAGGGTCTCCTGGGGTCAGCTGAGCTGGCCTGGAGCTGGATGGCCTTCCAGTTCCACTCCCTGGGCAACCTCTTATCCTGGATATTCCTATGATTGTCTTGAATCTGAGAAGTAGCCTTTATGGCAATAGCCCTGGTACTCAGTCTCTTGCCAAAAGTGCATTTCATGCCAACTGTATGCCAGGCCCTGTGCTCAGGCCGAGGTGGTAAGGTGATTAAAATTTGCTCTTAACCTTCTGGCATACGTCTCAGTCACTTGTGTCCCCATGATTACACTGGTGCCTGCGTGACTTGCATCTTGAGTTTGTAGTGGGGAACACTTGTTGACCTGCCATGCAAGTCCTCTTTTTGCTTTCTTCCCTAATTCTGTTGTCCTCCGCTTCCCCACAGGGCTTTGTTTTGGACATTTTCTACCAGGGCACCGAAGCAGAGATCCAGCAGTGTGTCCTGACTGATGGGCAGGTCCCGCTGGTATGGATGCTGGGCCTGGTTTTGAAGTCTTTGGGAATTTTTTTTTGGGGGGGGACAGGAGAGGGAAAGTTTCCCTTCCTTATTTTGAGAAGAGCCCCACTCCTTCTAGAAGATTCCAGGGTGAGCTGGAATCAGGATCTAATGAAGGTCTGGAATTGAGCTTTCAGAAGAGCAGCTGGAGCCAGAATCTGAGGAAGGGATAGTCAGAACCACACTTAAAGATGCTTCCAGAATGACGGGCAGGGATGGGGGGAGTTTTGGGAAAGACTCTGGGTCTGGACTGTGGGGAAGGTGGACAACAGGTTTTGGAGGTGGTCTGAGAGTTGGGGAGGGCCACCCAGAAGGTGCCTTGGTGGGAGCAGTTCCAAATAAGCCTGGAGTCTGGGTGCTGAGGTGACTCGGAAAACTAACGTCCCTGGTCTGGTGTGGTGTGGTGCCTGGCCTTGCTTGGCCTCACCCTAGGGTTCCCGCCCCCCCCCCCCCCCCCCCCCCCGCCTACCCTGGTGGGCCTCTCTCCAGGTCTCTGGGATTGTCTTCTTCTCCGTGGACACTGCTGAGCACCTTCTGGCCACCCACGTGAGTCCGCCTCTGGATGCCTGTACCTACATGGGCTTGGACTCTGGAGCCCGGCCTGTCCAGGTGACTTGGGGGGTGGGGGGGCTGGGAAGTGTTTGGGGTACCCTGACTGGGAGTGAGGTGCTGTGTGATCTTAGGTCAGACCTTTACTCTCTCTGGGTAAGAATCTCTACAGATAGAACAATCCTGGCTTGGCTTCAGGATTGCAGGCCCAGCCCGTACCCTTATTTCCCCGGTTTTCCCCCAACTTGCCTTCTTCCTTCTCTCCTAGCTGTCTCTGTTTTTTGACATCTTGCTCTGCATGGCTCGGAATGTGAGCAGGGAGAACTTCCTGGCTGGTCAGCCCCCAGAGATGGGGCAAGGTGACATGGATGTAGCAGGTTATCTTCAAGGTGCCCGGGCCCAGCTGTGGAGGGAGCTTCGTGGTCAGCCCCTCACCATGGGTGAATATTTGCTGTCCTCTCTGTGGGATGGAGACACCATGGGGGTGAGGACCTCCAGATAAGACTGCTTTGGCATTTGGGCCAAACAGTTTGGCTCATGGACTCATGAATGAGCTCTCCTGTTGAGATGCCTCTCTCTCCTTTGGGTTTTCTTCTTGTCTCTTTCCTGGTCTCCAGTCCCAGACTGCCCATTTTGCTATCTGTGGGGCTTTGGGGAGGTGGCACTCTGGACCTCAGCTTTCCTGTCTGCAGATAGGCTCATTGTCACACTTGCTCTCGTAGTGTCTGAGGATGTATCTATGGGCGAGACACCTGGTCTGGTACTGGTGCAGTAGCAGGTATAAAGACACACTGCTTGTGTTTTTCCAGTGTATGTTCCTGATGGTAGCTACAGCTACTTGACCTCATCAACCAGTGAATTCCTGCTCAGCCTCACAATGCCTGTGGTTCCTAAGGCCCAGATTGTTCACTCCCAGGTAGAGGTAAGACCAGCCTTCCCCTCAGAGGTCAGGTAGGATGTGGACTTATGGGAAGGGAATGCCTACACTTGGAACAGATAACCTATGAGTATAGATGTTATTATTTCCATTTTATGCACAAGGCACTGGATGCCCAGAGAGACAAGTAACTAGCCCAAGGCCACAGAGCCAGTAAGTAGCCAAGTCAGGATTTTCCTTTGAGGTCTACCTGATTGAGGAAGGCCTTTCTGCATGGTCTGTTTACAGCGACATGAGAAGCTGTAGGCCTGGCTCAGCACCACGGAGCTGAGGAATAGGGCAGCAAGGTTCAGAGGTCACTCTGGGGTGGCAGTAGTGGGGTATAGTTAGGGGAGGGGAAATAGGGTTCAGGTTGGAGCCAGGGCAGATCCAGAGCCTTGATGTTCCCCATGCAGATATTGTGTTACAGGGGAGAATTTGGGTGCCCCTGCCCCTGGCCTGTAGCTTTAATGATTTTTTTTCCCCCAGTCCTGGGGCTTGAACTCAGGGCCTGGGCGCTGTTCCTAAGATTCTTTTTTTTTTTTTGGGTCCGGTCATGGGGTCTGAACTCTAGGCCTGGGCGCTGCCCCTCAGCTCTTCAGCTCAAAGCGAGCGCTCTACCACTTGAGCCACAGTGCCACTTCCGGCTTTTTTCTTTTTGCTTATGTGGTGCTGAGGAATCGAACCCAGGGCCTCTGGCATGCAAGGCAAGTGCTCTACCACTGAGGCACCTTCCCAGCCCCCTAAGATTCTTTTACTCAAGGCTAGCACTCTACCACTTGAGCCACAGACCACTTTCGGCTTTTTCTGTTCATGTGGTACTGAGGAATTGAACCTAGGGCTTCATGCATGCTAGGCAAGCACTCTACCACTAAGCCACCTTCCCAGCCCCTTAATGATCTTCGCTCCTGGTTTCACAGGAGCCGCAGTTTCTGAGGCCTGGGTGCTCTGTGGTCAACTGCCTGCTGGAGGGTGCTGTGCACTTGGAGCCTGGGAGTGTCCTGCAGCACTGCCACCTGCAGGTGAGGCCTGACAGCATGGGGGAAGAGAGGGGAGGCAAGAGGGACCAGTACTCTGTATGTGTTAGTTGTGTGTGTGTGTGTGTGTGTGTGTGTGTGTGTATGTGTGTGTGTGTGTGTGTGGTAGATGTCTGCTCACCCAGGATGCCTGCCTTCTTCCTACCAGGGCCCCGTTCACATTGGTACTGGCTGCTTCTTGAGTGGCTTGGATACAGCCCAGTCTGAAGCACTGCGTGGCTTGGAGTTGTGTGACCTTGTCCTGCAGGGACACCATGTGCGGCTGCATGGCTCCCTGAGCTACGTGTTTACCCTTGTTGGCCGTCTGGACAGCTGGAAAGTAGGCACCGGCATTACATTTCCTCATCCTAATCTTCAGACGCTGGGCCCTCCTCCCCCCCCCCATGGTGTCTGGCCTTCCACCCACTGTAGGGAGCACTGAGGGTTAGGCTATGGGAGGGTGTGGCTGGGGCGATCTCCATTAGGCCTTTGCCTCCCTGCCCTTCATCTGTTCTTGGAGGTAAACTGGGTGGGGATTTTTATGCCCATTTTACAAGCTGAAGATTGATAGGGAGGTGGCCTAGCATGGGTCACATTGGCAATTTATGGTGGATCAGACCTAGAACTCAGGGTTCTGCTCCAGATTCTAAGTACCTGGGTAAGAGTGCTAAGAGGGTCTCAGAGGCTGGGTGCTGGTGGCTCATGGCTGTAATCCTAGCTACTTAGGAGGCTGAGATCTGAGGATTGAAGTTTGAAGCCAGCCTGGGAAAGAAAGTCTATGAGACTAATCTCCTATATCTTACTCAGAAAAAGCCAGAAGTGGCTTTGTAGTTCAAGTGGTAGAGTGCTAGCCTTGAGCAAAAGAAGCTCAGGGACATCACCCAAGCTCTAAGTATAAGCCTCAGGACTTATACCCGGGGCTAGGGGTGGAGGGGAAGATGGTCTCAGAAGTTGCTTCAGTATGTACATGTTTCGTTCAGTCCCTGCTGGAAGATCTGTTTCCCAGTCTCATCGAGTGTCCCTTATCCCTTCTTGTGGACCTGTTATTACTGACTGCTTCATCTTCTCCTAGAGACAAGAGATAGACACCTATCTCAACATGTCCTGGAGTGACTTCTTTAAGAAGACAGGTATTAGGTAAGCCCTATGTCCCACTGGACCCCCAGGCACCTTAGCCAGCCAGCATGGCTCATTGAGACTTAGCGCTGCCACTGCCTTCACAACAGCCCTGCCTACTTCTTTATCCTTCTATCAAGTCCTGGGTAGTTTGGGACAGCTGGATTCTTTCTGGAACTTTCCATGTGAGCAACTTCAAAGCCTTGGGTGTGCTGACTTTGGGCAAGGCAGTATGGCTTCCTTCCCCATATGGCCCACTGTACTGCCTTTGGGGAATTTGTCTTGTCCCCATGAATTGATAGGCTGGTTGGGGCCTGGGGAGGGGGTGGGCGTGGCTTCTCTCCTGCTGCTAACATACCTCTGTGCACCTCAGAGATTGGGACCTGTGGGACCCAGACATGCCTCCCGCTGAGCGTCACCTTCTCAGCGCTCGCCTCTTTCCTGTGCTTCATCCCTCGAGGGCCCTGGGGCCCAGGGACATGCTGTGGATGTTGGACCCCCAAGACGATGGGGGCAAGGCCCTGCAGACCTGGCGAGTCTCCTGGCGCTTGTCCTGGGAGCAGCTACAGCCGCACCTGGACCGTGCTGCCACCCTGGCCTCACGTCGGGACCTGTTTTTTCACCAGGCCTTGCAAAAGGCAAGGCATGTGCTAGAAGCCAGGCAGGACCTTTGCCTGCGCCCACTGATTCGGGCTGCTGTCCATGAGGGCTTCTCGAAACATGTGCTGGCCATGCTGGACCAGGGTGAGTGTGCTAGGCATTAATGCTAGGAAGGCAGGCAGGCAGGCAGGGCAGGTAGCCCTGACTCCTGGACCATCAACGGAGGGGACTAGGCAGCCAAGGGACTAAGGCAAGGGAGAGACTCATTGTAGTTTGCTTTAGATTTCTGAGGAAGCTTTGCCCTGTCAGCAGGAAGTTGGGATGGGAGGGTGTGGCCTAGCTACTGATCTTCTTGTCCTCTGCAGCATCTACAAACCTGTGTTCTATATTGAGTGCTGGGTGTGGGTGCTGAGCTCCAGGAGGACCCCATGGCATGTGGGCAGATCCATCTAAGGATCCATATACTACCTGGGGGCTTAGAGTCTTAGACTCAAATAACATGATATAAATGGTTCTGCAGAATACTAGAACTGTGGAACGTTATCTCTAATTTTTTTTTTTTTTTTTTGCCAGTCCTGGGGCTTAACCTCAGCACCTGGGTGCTGTCCCTGAGCTTCTTTTCCTCCAGGCTAGCACTAGACCAATTGAACCCCAGTGCCACTTCTGGCTTTTTCTGTGTATGTGGTACTGAGGAATAAAACCCAGGGCTTCATGCATGCTAGGCCAGCACTCTACCACTAAACCACGTTCTCAGCCCCACTTTATTTAAGGCACTCATCCAGAGAGCCACACAAACAGAGGAGACTTGAATGCAGATGATTGTCCTAGAGCCTGTCCTGGGTAGGGGTGAAGGACACATTTGAGCTGGGCTTGGCAGGATGAGAAATTTTCTGTGTAGAGAGAATGGGGGTGCATTCACATGTAGGAGTACATCTGGAAGCAGAGGCTGAGGGGAGTGAAGGGTCTGGAGTAGTTTTGGGGAGTACTGGAGGTTGGAGGCTGGCCCTCTTCCCTGCCTAATTTCTCGTCCCTCAGTTGCAGCTGGGGCGGAAGACCCTGGTGTGGCCTCCCGGGCTCTGGCCTGTGTGGCTGATGTGCTGGGCTGCATGGCAGAGGGTCAGGGAGGCTTGCGGAGTGGTCCAGCTGCCAACCCTGAGTGGATGAGGCCCTTTTCATACCTGGAGTGTGGAGACCTTTCACGGGGAGTAAGGGCACTTGCTCAGGAGAGGGACAAGTGGCTGAGCAGGTGGGTAGCTAATGGAAGTCAGAATGGCATTGAGAAACCCCCTGGGGGGCATGGCCCCTGATGGTGGAAGCCCAGAAGGAGGTCGGGTCACTCTCAGGCCCTCAGTGTGTTTTTAGCTTCCTTCCCTCCCCGCAGGCCAGCCTTGCTGGTGCGAGCTGCCCGCCATTATGAGGGGGCCGAACAGATCCTGGTCCGCCATGCGGTGATGACAGCTCAGCACTTCGTTTCCATGGAGCCAGTAGAGCTGCCAGCACCGGGGCAGTGGGTGATGGCTGAGTGCCCAGCCCGTGTGGATTTCTCTGGTGAACCCCTATGGGGATGGGTGGGTTACCCAGTCCCCTAAGGTTCAGGCTGGCAGGTGGTGTGACCAGCTTGTTGAACTGCCATAGGGGGCTGGAGTGACACCCCACCCATTGCCTACGAGTTTGGTGGGGCAGTTCTGGGCCTGGCTGTGCGAGTGGATGGCTGCCGCCCCATTGGGGCCAGGGCCCGCCGTATCACGGAGCCTGAGCTGTGGTTGGCCATGGGACATCAGAAGGATGAGATGGCCACGAAAATAGTGTGCCGGAGCCTGGACGACCTGCAGGATTACTGTCAACCCCATGCTCCAGGTAAGAATTGAAGGTCATGGAGGCCTGAGAGCCAGCCAGAGTAGTTAAGGAGCCCCAAAAGAAAGAGAAGGGTAGAACTCACCCCATCTATGCACCAACAGGCGTAGGAAAAAGCAGTGACCCATTTGCTTGTGTTAGAGAGTCTAGATGTCCATTAGTGGCTTGAGGCCTGCAATGATGCTGAGCTTCCCCCCCCTCCCCCCCCAATGAAATAGCACCCTGGACAGGGAAATTGCAGGGGGTAGAGGGCTGAGGTGGAGTCTGAGGAGGGGAAATTCTTTGCTTTGACCCTATCCCCCCGCAGGGGCACTGCTGAAGGCAGCCTTTATCTGTGCTGGGATTGTACATGTCCGCTCTGAGCTCTCCTTGCAGGAGCAACTGCTGCACAACTTTGGGGGTGGCTTTGAGCTCCACACCTGGTCTGAGCTTCCCCATGGCTCTGGTCTTGGTGAGTGGGTCCAGTCCCAGTTCTTCAGTCTCACCTGTGACCCCGCTCTGTGCAGCAGAGGGGGTGTGGGGTAAGATGGGCTGGGGAGAGATGGTTCATGGCTGGTACTCCTTTCTGTGCCCTGTAGGAACCAGCAGCATCCTGGCTGGCGCTGCACTGGCTGCACTGCAGCGGGCTGCAGGCCAGCTGGTGAGTACAGAGGCCCTGATCCACGCGGTGCTGCACTTGGAGCAGGTGCTTACCACAGGTACAAGAGAGCTTGGGATGGGGAGAGGTTGCTGGTATTTTCCCAAGGGCTTTTCTCCTGGATTTGCATGGTATTTCTTTCTTATTTTTTTCTCTGTCATAGGGCTTGAACTCAGGGCTGAGGTTTTTTTTTTTTCCCCCCCTCAGGGCTAGTGCTCTACCATTTTGAGCCACAGCTCCATTTCTAGTTTCTGTGGTAAATTGGAGATGAGTCTCACAGACTTTCCTGCCCGAGCTGGCTTTGAACTACGATCCTCAGCTCTCAGCCTCCTAAATAGCTAGATGTAAACCACTGGCGCCTGGCTTCACTTTGACTTTTGGTCATTTGCAACTTAAAATGTTCTATCTTGAAGTAGCTTATGTGTTTTTATTTATTTATTTATTTATTGGTGCTTGAACTGAAGTTCTGGGTGCTGTCCCTAGCTTTTTAGCTCAAGGCTAGCACTCTACTACTTCCAGCGTTTTTGCTGGCTAATTGGAAATAAGAGTCTCATGGGCTTTCTTACCTATGTTGGGTTTGAACCATGATCCTCAGATCTCAGCCTCCTGAGTAGCTAGGGTTATAGGCGTGAGCCACCAACACCTGGCAAGAGTCTTGTAAATGTCTACTGAGTTCTGAAGTTGCTGTACCTTTATATGTATAAGGCACTGTTGACACTAATGGCTTGTTTTCATGATTCTGTCCCCCTTCGTGCTGCCCTTCAGAGCTTGTGGGGGCAGAGCTGGCTTTGGAGTGGAGGATGGACCTTCAATCTGCCCTTCTGGCAACTTGCTTCCCCTTTGGGGTATCATCTGTATCCTCCTCCCTCCCATTCTTCGTGCCATATGGTAGGGCAGCAAGAAGGTGCCTAGTCAAGGATATGATCTAATAGGATGCTCCTAGTGCCAGGTTTCTCTCCTTCTGGCCTCTGGCACCTTGGAATCTGAGTACAATGTAGAGCAGCCAGAGCAAGCAAGATGTATACAGCTCTTTCAAGTAAAGTGGGATATGCCAAAAATCTTTTTTTTTTTTTTTTGGGTCAGGGCCTGGGTGCTGTCCCTGAGTTTCTTTTGCTCAAGGGTAACACTCTACCATTTTGAGCCACAGCTCCACTTTGTTTTCTGGCGGTCAATTGGAAATAAATCTCAAGGTCTTTCCTGCCCGGGCTGGCTTTGAACTGCAATCCTCAGATCTCAGCCCCCTGAGTAGCTAGGATTACAGATAGAAGCCACTAGTCCCCAGCCATACAGCTTATTTCTAATATAAGCAGAAGATAGGGCACAGGGGACCAGTAGGCTACAGGGAAGTCCAATCCCCTTTCCTCTGGCTCCTCTGGCTGCATAACCTTAGGTGGGTTGAAGTTTGTGTGGTTTACTCCAGCTCCAATTACCTATTTAGTCTGCAAGGCAACTTGGGCTTTGTGAATGCCAAGCTTGGCCCCAGATTGCAGCTCCTCTGCCTTGCTGGTTTTGGTCTGCTGCCAGAAGCTGCAAAGCTCACCTGTTTCAGCTGGAGTTGGGGGATGCTGTCCCAGCCAGAGGCTCAGGATCATAAACTTGGGCTGGGGGAGTGAAATTGGACCAGATAAGTCTCAACAGTAACAACACTGTGGGTTCACAGGAGGTGGTTGGCAGGACCAGGTGGGTGGTCTAATGCCTGGTATCAAAGTGGGGCGCTCCCAGGCCCAGCTGCCACTGAAGGTGGAAGTAGAAGAGATCACTGTGCCCAAGGGCTTTGTCCAGAAGCTCAATGACCACCTGCTGCTAGTGTACACTGGCAAGACCCGCCTGGCACGGAATCTGCTACAGGTGAGCCCAGCCCCAGAGTGAGGAGGGAGGCAGATAGCTCAGCAAGGCCTGATCCTCACTGCATCTGCCCTGCTCTGCTTGCAGGATGTACTGAGGAGCTGGTATGCCCGGCTGCCTGCTGTCGTTCAGAATGCCCACAGCCTGGTAAGACAGGCTGAAGAATGTGCTGAAGCCTTCCACCAAGGTGAGGTGCTTCTTCCAGCAGAGGTCAGGGCTTTGGAATGAAGGCCTTATTTCAGCCAGGGATTTTTGCAGGCTTGGCACAAGCCAGATAATAGGCTCCTAGGAGCCTCCTGTCCTCTCCTTGGTTTCATACGTGGGGGCCACTTGTCGGGACAGAGCCTGCTTCACGAGAAAGGTCCTCCAGTGCCACCTACTGGGCAGCAGACAAGGAAAGAGGCTCTGCCTTATGCTTGAGTTGCCGGGATGTTGAACCCCTTCAGTATGTGGCTCCAAGTATGTGGCTACTTTGATATTGTGCTGGGCACTGTGTGGGTTGGCTACTTTGTACACATCAGTCGTCAGGCCTGTACTATGGTCCTTATTATTGCTTCCACCCAGTGTTGACCTGGACTAAACCCTGACAGTGAAATGCCTCTTGCCACTTCATTTCTCTATGGATAGGTGTTGGTTCAAATATCACATTCCTCTCTGTGCCAACTGTAGGAAACTTGCCTCTGCTGGGCCAGTACCTGACTTCTTACTGGGAGCAGAAGAAGCTCATGGCTCCAGGCTCTGAGCCCTTAGCTGTGCGGAGAATGATGGATGTCCTGGCCCCCTACGTGCATGGCCAGAGCCTGGCAGGGGCTGGTGGTGGGGGCTTTCTCTATGTATTGACCAAGGAGCCACGGCAGAAGGAGGCTGTAGAGGCTGTGCTAGCCAAGACTGAGGTATGTGATGGGGTTAGTAGTAGGGAAAGGCCCCCAGGTGGCTTTCCAACTCACTAGGGGAGGCACGCAGGCCCTTTGGGCTTTGCTGCCCCAAGAGGCCTAAGACTTGCTCAGAGCCCTCTAAACATTTTCTGTCCTATCCAGGGCCTTGGCAACTACAGCGTCCACCTGGTGGAAGTAGACATGCAGGGTCTGAGCCTGCAGCTGCTGGGGAGTTAGCCTTCACCTGACACCCATCTCCATGAGGCTTGGGCCTTCTGAAGCAGGCAAGAAATAACGCTACAGCCAGCTTTCCCTTCTGTGGGAGCACCCAGCCTGCTACTTCCCACCTACCTCTTTGGGTCTGCTCACAGAGGAAGCAAGACACAGGACAAGCAAGGCAGTGGAGAGGACTGTAGACTCTGTGGAGCGGACTGAGGAAGACCGTAAGCTCAGTATCCATGTAGCCTTTCTAAAGGACTGTGGCCCAGCGCACTCCTCTCTCCGCTAAGGCCTAAAAGAACACGATGGCAACCAGCCATAGGGTCCCTCGGTAAGGTGACCCTAGAGGCCTGCCTTAAGAGTTTTAGGGTCTCCATGCTCCACTCTCCTCAGCTGGAATGAGCGGTTGTGGGCGTGGGTTCCATTCCATTTACTGGTAAATCCTTGCCAACCTACACCTTTACTATGCCAACACTATGGACAGTGACCCTGTGTGCAGTAAGTTTTCAACACTGACATGCGTGGAATAAACTCAACTCTGCCCTTCAAGGCTGTCCTTAGAAAGCTTTCTCTCTGCCAGGAGTGATGCCGGCCCTGGGGTGATCCAGCTTCTGATGAAGGTTCATGTTATATGGGTCCTGGATGTGGATGGGCACTACCCTAGGTGCAGGAGGAAGCTGAGGTCTCCAGCATTTGACTCCATGTTTCAGTGGCACTGGTATCACCCTGCCCCGGGGCAGCTAGCCCTCACTGGAATCAGCACACAGGCCTTTCCAAGCAGTGTCTTATTCTGATGTTTATTCATTAGCATCAACCTTGCCTTGAAGTGAAACCCAATTCCCAAGTCCCCGGATGCTCTCCAAGGCTGGCAGGGGCAGTGCCATTGCTGTAGTGTGAGAGTGAGAAGGCCCAGTGGCTGGGACGCTGACGGCTGTCTGCTGTCTGCTCTGGCTCTCCCACTTCTCTCAATGGGGACAGGTTGTTCTAAAGTCCCACCCAGTCAGGTCTGAGGGTGGCCAGGCCTTGTTTCTGGCTCTCGGCAGTGGTACAGTCTGTGCTGTCAGCTCACCTGTTTGTCTGCAGCTACTCAGGGAGTAGGCCCTGAGGTTTGAAGGGCCAGGTGGACTCCCCCTATCATCTACAGGCGCAGCCTCTTAATGTCCTCACTGCGGAAATCTATGCGCAGAGCCAGCACTTGGCGCACTTCAGCAGGAGTGAGGCGCCAAGTCAAAGGGCCAGAGTTGGCACCCCAGTAATCTAGAATCTCTGTCACCTGTGAGGAAGAACAGAAACCAGTCAGCAGGGCAGGGACTATCCTGAGGGAAGGGAGAAGGTGCCCTGCGGAGCTGGATTGCTAGTGGGCATGAGGGAGTTGCAGGGTTCCTT
Source organism: Dipodomys spectabilis (assembly GCF_019054845.1). NCBI lineage: Eukaryota > Metazoa > Chordata > Mammalia > Rodentia > Heteromyidae > Dipodomys > Dipodomys spectabilis. Next base: position 4,792,579 of record NW_024870950.1, read on the forward strand.
TGCATTTTTCCAGTCACCTTTCCCTGGCTATGCTGAGGGTGCCCCACATACCCGCTCCAGATTGAGGATCGTAGCCATCTGGGAAAGCCGGGCAAACTTGTCTCGGATAGTCCAAGTTGTCACAGTTGTCAGATAAGCAATGAGTGACCTCAGCTCCTTGTCAAACTGCAGACCACCCAGCTATGGGAAAACACAAGCCCTATTTAAACACTTTTTTTTTCTTTTTCTTTTTGCTGGTTGTAGGGCCTGAACTCTGGGTCTGGGCGCTGTCCCTCAGCTCTTCAGCTCAAGGCAAGCACTGTACCACTTGAGCCACACAGTGCCACTTCCGGCTTTTTTTGCTTATGTGGTGCTGAGGAATCGAACCCAGGGCCTCATGCATGCAAGGCAAGCGCTCTATCACTGAGCCACCTTCCCAGCCCCTTAAACTGTTATTTTTAATAAAGCCTTGCCTTGTGACCAGAAGACCTGCAAGGCAAGGGTATTTTGGCCTCAGGTGGTACCCTGTGGCTCTAGTTTGTTCTAGTGTCTCAAAAGCCAGGACAGGACTGGGTGAGGATATGCAAGGCCTACAAGTAGTAGAGAGGACACAAATCCTAGGGTGGCATGACTTGTCTTCCTCAGGCTTACCCCTTTGCCCTTACCCGATTGAAGGTGGATTTCAGCACCACTTTCTCCAGCTCGACGGCGACAAGGCTCGTCATGAGGCCGGTCAGGCTGTCATAGATGACTGGAGACAGGTTGGCCTGCATAGAGGCTTGACATCAGTGGAGGTCCCTCCAAGCCCCTCTACCTCTACACTGCAGTCCTCAGTGGCAGGGGACAGGGATGTGGGTCATGAGGAGTGTTTCAGAGGTTGGGGTGTGGTGGGGTTTTTGCAGTCTTAGAGCTATAATGAATAGCCACAGGCTGCTGGTAGGGGCAGAGACGGTAATTCCACAAGTACCTGCTCACCTTGAATTCTGCCATTTGCTGCTCCAGGTTTAGGATGAATTGCTGTACCCAGGGGTCATTGGCCTCATAGTCATTGAATTCTTCCTATTTTCAGAAAGCAAGGGGGGAATTACCAGGAGCTTCTTTCTTCCTAGTTATCATTACCTCCACCTACCTCAGCTCTTTCAGGCAAATGATTTAAGAGGTCATTCCTCCCATTAGCTTTTGACACCACCAGTTTAAAACTAGCTTGGGCTCCAGGCTGGCAGTAACTGCTAGGGCACTGTACCTCTACCCAGCAAGCAGTTCTGGGGGGCAGCAGCCGCACACACTGGGGCAAGGTTCCTGGCCATGTGTTCCCTCTTGCAGTTTATGCTGTACAGGGGTGACTCACTAGGTCAGGGAAAGAAAGCTCCTAAGTCTCTGTAAAGTGGGCTAACAAGAGCCTTGATATAAGATGAGTCAGGTCAAGGCAAACTCTTGTCACATGTCTCTTTGAGCTCTTCTGACTAAAGCCAACCATTTCCTGGGAGGCACCTAGTCTTTGATGGAGAGGAACGTGAGCTGGGCAGCATGTAAGGTCTAGTCTCTTCCCATGATCCCACTGCCCTCCTTGGATTTGGGGGCTGAGGAAGACTGAGCTTGTAGCTGTTAGCTGACCTCCTCGATGTTATGAGAGACGGAGAGAAAGGTGTTGATCCAAGGCTGAACCTGTGGCTTGACTGCTGTGGTGTTGAGCTCCGTCAGCCCTTCCTGTAGGACAGCACAGAGACAATCAGACACAAACCCACCCCTCCCTCAACTGCAGGGTCCTATCGAAGCTGAGGTTCTCTACAGGCCCTGTGGGAAGCAGAGAAGGGAATCATATTAATAGAGGCCAGATAATCTTTTACACAACTATGAAGATTCAGGACCAGATGAGTCGTGAGATTATCCTAGCTCTGAAAAGATTCCATAGTGTCTGGTGCTGGGCAGTACCTGGGATTAAGGTCAAGAACAGGTAACCACACTGTTCATTTCTTCTGAGCATCTTTCTGAACACTCTTGCCATTTGGGGGCCAAGTGGAGATTGGTCAGATCCTGGTTTGTCAATCTGACAACTATGCTGCTGAAAAACCTTTAGTTTCAAGGGATTTATATAACTCGGTGGCTTACATGTTTCTCCTTCCTCCTGTGCTCCATGGAGGCCATGGTAAACCAGTCACCTCCAGGTAGCAGCTCAACCTGGGGCTTACCTGCAAAAGGTCTCGGAATTTGTTGGACACTGCAGCCAACTCAGAAAGGCAGCTGTCAAACTTGGCCTGAGCCTGCTCTCCTCCAATGCCCTGGCTGAAGAGCTTGGTGCAGTCACTCTAGGGGAGAACATGGCTTTAGACAACTGAATGCATCTATATCAAGTGGAGATTTGAGCTGGAAGCATGGCTCAAGTGGTAGAATACCAGCAGAGCAAGTTAGCCAAGCAAGTGTGAGGCCCTGAGTTCAAGTCCTGGTACGTACTAAAGGAACAACAACAAAGACCAAAAACCAAAACTAACATAGCAACTGACTTTGTGCAAGGTTTGGTGAACTTTATCTAATTTCTTACATTTATAGAGGGCTTTGTTATAAAAAGTACTTTTCCATTTGTTTTTATTTTTTTGCAGTGAGTGTTGGGGACTGAATCAACAACCTTGTACATGTTGAGCAAGTGTTCTACTACTGGTTTACATGCCCAGCCCAAATCAAATAATTTTTTTTTGTCGGTCATGGGGCTTGAACTCTGGGCCTGGGCTCTGTCCCTCAGCTCTTCAGCTCAAGGCAAGGGATCTACCACCTGAGCCATAGCACCACTTCTGGTTTTCTGAGTGGTTTTACTGGAGATAAGAGTCTCATGGAGTTTCCTGTCTGGGCTGGCTTTGAACTGTGATCCTCAGATCTCAACCTCCTAAGTAGCTAGTCTTATAGGCACGAGCCACTGACGCCTGACAAATCAAGTAATTTGTTAAAACAAATTTTTATTAAAAGCCATCCACTTTAAATGATTACAAATGAAGAAACAGGGTGCAAAGGACAAAGACTGAAGCTAGATTTTTACTATTCCATGTTTTATGTACTTGAAAATTTTGAAATAAAATGAAGTAATTTCTAGAATTCAGAAGTAAAATAAATCTAACAAGTTAACTGTATATTATGAAAGAACTATGTTACATTACTTAAAGCACAGTAATTTAACTTATGTCATAATGAATATTCTCTAGGTTTATAAAAACAAAAATTTTAACTGTTCTGAGTAGTCGTACTGTTGATTCTAAAAAGAACTTTTAAAAATCAACTTTTCAACCCTGTTTTCATTAGAGCACCCAAAAACCAAAAATAGGGCTGAGTGGAGATCTGTATCTCATTTTATAGATGAGAAAACTGAGCCTCAGGGAGTTATAGAACTTGCCAAATGTCACATGCCAACACTATGTGTTAGATGATATGATTTGAATTCTGACTTCCCAACTCCTGTGCTGGAGCTTTCCTCACAGATCCATAGAGGCCTTTCTACCATATCAATCACAATGAAACCCAGCAAGTATGGCTATATGTCAGGGAGTGCATCTGTCCCCACCGGCATGGTTCATAGGGCTCTCTCTCACACTGGGTGGCTACAGCTGCTGAAAGCTCATAGACAATTTCCCCTGTACCTCCAGAGTCTTCTTGAGAGTGGAGATGTTTTCACTGCAGACTTCCACGTTGTTCAGAGTCACCTGAGAGATGAGGAAGGAAGAACATGACATCCTACTTACTGGGTACGCTGTCTACTCCAATGGCCAGATTGGCTGATAGTTGCATTCCCTGTGGGTCAGACTACGGCTGGCTAGACTCGGCTCACAAAAGCCCGCATCACTGTGATTAGGTGGGATGCTCAGATCTCATGCTGGCATCCCACAGTCAATGTTGAAGAATCATGCTGCTCTTGGTGCTGCTTAGTTACTGAGTGCAGATGGGTAAAGCTAAAGATGGCACATAAAAACCAGCAAACATCACAAGTTTCCAGGGAAATAACTGCACTGTCATAACTGCAGAAGGATGAAGGCTGCAACATAAATGTTTCCAAGGCACTTAGGGCACTAAGAATAGTTGTCAGGAGGAAAAAATGGATTGGGTTCAAATGGTATTGATTTCAAAGTTTCCCTTGTATTGACAGTCCTTGTAAGCATGGACTCATTGGGCTTATTCCCTGCTTCTGGCAAATGATTTGTCAGTACAGTTGGCGAAGTTATCTTGACAGCCAAAGGAATCAAAATGTCATAAAATAGACCATGTGTTGGGAGAGATGACATTTTAAGTGCTTGGTATTAGGAAAACTAGAAATCTTGTCACCAAGTATTTAGCATCACTTTTCTTTTTGGATATAGCTTCTATTCCTTCCAACAATGAAACCTTCTGAATGGAGGACCCTAATGGACCAACAAATTAAGCAAAGGCACACTGGCCAGCCTTGTGGACATGGGTGGATCCAGTGGTAGAAAACAGGACTGGATGGAAAACAGGAAGGGAGAAGGTTTAGGAGGACTTAGAGGACAACCAAATTGCTTGGTGCTGGTGGCTCCTGCCTGTAATCTTAGCTACTCAGGAGGCTAAGATCTGAGGACTGTGGTTCAAAGTCAGGTTGGGCTGGAAACTCTGTGAGTCTTGTACCTCCAATCAACTAACCAAAAAGCCAGAAGTGGAGATGTGGCTCAAGTAGTAGAGTACTAGCCTTGAGCAAAAAAAAAAAAAAAAAAAAAAGCCCTGGGACAGCATTCATGCCCTGAGCTCAAGTCCTAGGATGTGTATGTACATGCATGCACACACATACACACACAAAACCAACCAAGCAAAGATATTTAGCTTTGATATGGTAGGTTGCAAGAAGCCAATGAAAGCTTCTGAGCACAGAAATGAGGGAAAAATGTAAACAAAATAAAAAAGTTTGTCAGTTCATCATCATATGATGCCGGAAATTTTGTCAGAGTTCTCCAAAGGTACCACATTTCAGAGGCAAACAGTTCTTGGAGCTGATTTTCCTTTTTGGTGGGGAGAAAATTATCCCAGATGGATAGAACTCATGCCCAAGGAAAGCATTTTTAATGCCAGGAAGATAGTGGCTTCACTGAAGCAGCCTTCATATTGGATCTATTTAAGGGCTACTGTGGTTCCCCTGCTTGCAGATGAGATATTAGTAACCTTGGCTCCGAAAACAACAGCCAGAACAGTTGGCTGTAAGAATCTGATAGAAGCTAAGGATTTCTTCTAGAAAAATGTATATACTCTGTGGACTGTTGCTTAAGTCCTGTTATTGGATGGTTCTTCTAGCCTCTGAACTTTAGGAGCTAAACTGAGAGTTTAGTCAGTGTGAAGGATGGAGTACAATAAGCCTGTGACAGCACTGTTCCCTTCATGTCAAGAAAGTATGTGACAGCTGGGTGCTGGTGGCTCACACCTGTAATCCTAGTTACTCAGGAGGCTGAGATCTGAGGATCATATTTCAAAGCCAGACCGGGCAGGAAACTCCGTGAGAATCTTTTTTTTTTTTTTTTTTTTGTCGGTCGTGGGGCTTGAACTCTGGGCCTGGGCGTTGTCCCTTAGCTCTTCAGCTCAAGGCAAGTGCTCTACCACTTGAGCTACAGTGCCACTTCCGGTTTTCTGGTGGTTTATTGGAGATAGGAGTCTCACGGTCTCTCTTGGCCAGGCTGGCTTTGAACCGCGATCCTCAGATCTCAGCCTCCTGAGTAGCTAGGATTACAGGCGTGAGCCACCAGCGCCCAGCCTCCGTGAGAATCTTATCTCCAATAAACCACCAGAAAACCAGAAGTGGTGCTGTGGCTCAACTGGTAGAGTGCTTGCCTTGAGCTGAAGAGCTGAGGGACAGCGCCCATGCCCAGAGTTGCCCTTTATGGGTGGGCTACCACGCCCAGTGCTAAGGTCTTCAGTAGAGACTCCTTCCAGAAGAACGTGACAGAAAACTAGTCTTGATAGGCCTAAAGGATTGACAACCACCAATACCCTGGACCTTTCCTTACAGAAGCAGTATGAAGGCTTGGTATAGATGTTACAGTTTGGTCTTGTGGCAGTTGCTTGACAAGCCAAATACTGAGGAGCCCTTGAACAGCTGGGTAGAGGTCTTAGGAAGAAGCACTCAGGAAAGCTGAGGAGCCTTAGCTTCTTGCAGGGACAAGTGCATCTCCTGGCTCTGGCTACTCAGAATAGGTTCCTAGGTAAGAAAGGGTGGTAGAACCTTCTAGGAGGAACTTCTTACAGCGTGGCTTAGAGGTCATAATTTAACCTCTCTGCAGCTGGGGATTGAATGCAGGACCTTATGCCTGCCAGGCAAATGCTCAAAGCTGACCTATCCAGTCCACAGCTTAACTTGTCTAGAGAAACCCAACTCCAACCTGTGGGGCCACCTACCAGGAAGGACAGTTTGGCCTCGTCAGTGCTCTCGATGCCTTTGGTGTCAAATTTTCCCTGCTGAAGGCTGCTGTGCATGATGTTCACAGCACTGGTCACCCCGCGCTGGATGTCCTGTAAGGTGGTGGCTGGGAAGCCCATCCGTAGCTTGTTATGCAGAACATTCCTGGGGGGGCAGGATGACACATGTAGAGTGATAATGCTCAACCTGGCTTTTGGACAGCAGGGCTAAGCACCCTCTCTGTGCTCTAGCTGCTCCAGTTGCTCTTTTGGGGGAGATAACCAATCCTAGAGACCACTGTAGGACACCTCTCAGGAGCCTGGGTATGACAGTGAGCAATGCTCCCTCAAGAACACTAAGATAAGTATATATAGAGGAGAATGGCAAGGTTTTTGGTGAGGGATACTGGGGTTTGAACTCAGAGCCTCATGCTTGCTAGCCATGTGCTCTACTGCTAAGCCATGGCTCCAGGCCTTTATTGCACTTATTTTTGAGATAGGGTCTTATTTCCTGCCAAGAAGAATGCCTGGACCATGATCCACCTATTTTAGGCTTTCTGTGGTAGCTGTCATGACAGGCCATGTGTCCACAGTTTTTCCCACTGAGATGGATTCTTATGGACTTTTATTTTTTCCTGCCTGGGTTCGCCTAGAACTATGATCATCCTGATCCCACATAAGACAGAATGGCAGGCATGTACCACTATATCCAACTAGTGTTTAAGGAGGAGGTGTAGTGAATCATAAGCAGTATCTTTAATTCCCATTTCTGCATGGGGAGCAGGAAATGTTTCTCCCATTTCTCCCCATCTTTACCATTTATTACTAAAACAAATCCTGATAAACTTAAAAAAAAATCATAAGCAAAAAGAGAAGAAACAAATGGGTCACAGGAATCAACTATAACTAAGACCTTTGGGCCTAGAAAGCCAATCAGCCATACTTGAAGTAATCCTCCAGTTCAGTGGTGGCGAGGTTGATCATAGCACAGAGACAGTCGATGCTAGAGCTGGAGAGAGCCCGCCCAATGCACTTCTTAATGATGTAGAAGACATCATCCACCATGCTGGATGTCAACTGGCCCTTCTCATAGGTATCCAGGGCCACAGCCTATCCAAAGGTAAAATACTCAGTAAACATTCTAGTTCTACACATTCTACATGGTTTTGGTTCACTGGTCCTGGTTCTGCACCTTTTTCTATACCTTTCCCATATTTTTCCTTACATGGCTTATTCTAGCCTCTACTGAACACTACATTAGGAAATTTAATATTTAAGGCCTTAGCCCTGGGAACATCCATTACTTAGGAGGCTGGACATAGGAGAGGCCACACACACTAAGAGAGACTCCTCATCCACATACCTATAGGGAGGTGGAAGCAGGGAACAAGTAGATTCTATGGGGAGCTGAGCTGGTTTTATTGTAATGCTAGACGTCTATGCAAATGCTAGAAGTATATGCAAAGTATGATAACTCCAAAGACTCCTCTTACTGTATAAAGCAATGCCTCGCAGTCTGCATGCATGCATGCAGATATTTTCAGAGCAGAATCAAGAAACATGACAAGCCTCAATCATTTCCTTCAACTTGGTTTCTTAGATGGCAGCCTCATTTGTAAGAGATGTGTTCTGTGTCCTACCTTATTAACAGTCTCCCTCATGAAGTACTCTTCCATGGTAATATATAAGCCAATTAGCTCTTGCATGGTACAATTCAGTAGGCAATTATTGAGCAGTTTGTCCAGGCACTTCTGGTGCTCTAGGGAACAGCCAAGAAAGGAATATTCACTTTTTTTTCTTTTTGTTTTTGTCTGTTGTGGGGCTTGAACTCTGGGCCTGGGCACTGTCCCTGAGCTCTTCAGCTCAAGGCTAGTGCTCTACCACTTGAACCACAGCACCACTTCCAGCTTTTTTCAGTTTATGTGGTGCTGAGGAATTGAACCCAGGGCCTCATGCATGGGAGGCAAACACTCTACCACTGAGCTACCTTCCCAGCCCGAATATTCACTTTTTTTCCCCAAGGGCAATGGAGTAACATTTTCACTTTTATTCATGTCCTCTTCTAATCTTCCTCCCAAATAGGTTCATATATTACTTGGCTATAATCACAGTACTTTTTGTTCTTTTTAAATATCTTATTTTTTTTCCTATATATTAACTTCATTGTACTTTGTAATTCTCTCCCTCTCCCTTTACTTCCCTCCTTCTCTCCACTCTCTTACTCTCCTCCCTAAGTTTTGCTATGTGGTTTAGTCTGACCTAAACTCCTGGGCTCAAGAGACCTCCTGTCTTAGCCTTTGGAGTAACTGAGGATATAGGTATGTGCCATTGGACAGAGCCAGGCAGCAGTAGCTCATGCCTGTAATCTTAGTTACTCAGAAGGCTAGTTTGAAGCTAGCCTGGGCAGGAAAGGCCATAAGACTCTTTAACCACCAGAAACCTAGAATGGTGCTGGGGCTCAAAGTGGTAGACTGCTAGCCTAGAGTGAAAAAGCTCAGGGACAGCACCCAGGCCATGAGTTCAAGCCCACCCCTGGCAAAAAAGAAAAGAAAAGAAAAGAAACTCGGGCAGTCAGCTAGGTTCAGTAGCATTAGGCCAGGCTACTGAAGAGACTGAGGTGGGAGAATGTGCTAAGGAAGAATTCGAGAGCAGCCGAGGCATAATGAGACCTGATCTCAAAACAATAACCCTGGAGAACTTAACTATTAATGAGATTACCCGGTCTTATCTTTTTTTAAATATCATTTACCTCTTCAAAATTTGTGACTTGTAGAACTGGAACACTGAAAAAGGAGTTGAGTGGAAGGCTTTCTTTGTATTGAATAGTTGTTTTATTTTGAAACAGGGTCTCACTATGTGGCTGGTATTGGTACTTGAATACAGGGTCTAGGCTCTGTCCCTTAGCCTTTTTGCTCAATGTTGGCACTCTATCACTTGAGTTACAGCTCCATTCCTGGCTTGTTTGGTGGTTAATTGGAGGTAAGAATCTCATGGACTTTCCTGACCAGGCTGGCTTTGAACTGTGATCCTCAGCTCTCAGCCTCCTGAGTAGCTAGGATTATAGGCATGAGCCACCAGTGCCTGGCATTGTACAGGTTCTTTAAAACCTGTACATATCTCAAAAAAAAAACAAAAACTTAAATAAAATGATTAGATGAGAGTCAAGTTGGCCAGAGATGCACTGAGGCTTTGTTATTTCCTTAGCAAGAGATCTGTGGTTTACAGAATATGAGAAACATATTTTACCTTGCTTTACTTCTTCGGAGGCCATGGAGTCCCCCACCTCAAAATCTGAGCTGATTCTCTTCCTGAGGAAGCGTAAGTATAGCTCACTGCGGGCATTCATTAGAGTGACTTCAGTAAGGATGGGGTCCAGTTCCCTGAAACACAGAGCCGAAGGAATAAGAAGAGCTTTAAGGACAAAGAGTTTCTAATTCTCCATCCCCTTTGGGCCTGTAAAAGTAACTGCTAGGCATTGGTGCTCACACCTATAATCCTAGCTATTCAGGAAGCTGAGATCTGAGGATTGCAGTTTGAAGCCAGCCCAGGTAGGCAAGTCTGTGAGACTCTTACCTCCAATTAACTACTAAGAAAGGTGGAAGTGGAGCTGTGGCTCAAGTAGTGGAGTTCTAGCCTTGATCACAAAAGTCCAGGGACAGCTCCCAAACCATGAGTTCAAGCCCCACTATCAGTGCGTGCATGTACACATGCGCACCAACACACACGCACACACGCACGCACGCATGCACGCAAGAGTAGCTCTGCCAGAAGCTCATGCTGGCTGTGCTGTCCTAGTTATGAGATAGTTGCCAACTACATTGTCCACATATCTGTTTCAACTAAATTACTTACTCCTTAAAATTCTGCCATGGCTAAGTAGAAGAATTATCTGTGCCTGTACCTCAGGTGAAAGAAAATACACTACCCCAAACTTTGCACTGGTGGCTTACACCTATAATCCTATCTACTCAAGAAGCTTAGGTCTGGGGCTGGGAAGGTGGCTCAGTGGTAATGTTTGCCTTGCATGCATGAGGCCCTGGGTTTGATTCCTCAGCATCACATAAACAGAAAAAGCCAGAAGTGGCGCTGTGGCTCTAGTAGTGGAGTGCTAGCCTTTAGCTGAAGAGCTGAGGGACAGCACTCAGGCCCAGAGTTCAAGCCCCATGACCAAAAAAAAAAAAAAAAGCAGCTTAGGTCTGAGGATCAAGGTTTGAAGCCAGCCTGGGCAGACAAATCTGAGATCTTAGCTCTAATTACAGCCAAAAAGGCAGAAGTGATAATTACCTTGGTTCAATTTTTTCTGTTGAAGGATTTCTCAAGTTGCTCTGGACAAGTCGAAACTGCAACATACCATAGAAATGAGAATTCTCTTCCCCGTCTTCCAACTATCTGTCTCCTGCTGATCCCTCTAAACTTTTAGCATACAAGAACATTTAGGTTCAACTTGCTCACCAGGCTTACTTTTCCTGTAAGCCAGAGGTGGACTTTTGGGATGATGGGCTAAAGATTAGCTATTGCACTTAAAAGTAATGCTAATAGTGTTCCAATGGATGACTCTGTATTATAGTGTCCTAGTCTGGAATTTTGGAGATATAATTGTGTTAAGGATTCCTATGTACTATTTTTGCTCCCTCTGCTCATAGATATGGAAAAATAAAGTCCCCAAAAGCAAATGTTATCTTTAGCAGTAAAGAATTAAGAGGAGATTCAAAACAAAAACTAGAATCTTAGGAAAGAAAATCTGTATCAATAGAGGGTACACTATGGCACACTGTATTAGAAAATTGGTCTAAGGTTTCTGTTGTGTTCTTTCAGGAAGCCCCATTTTCTTTTCAGTCCTGTACCGAGCCCATCATCACATTGACAATATAAGTCCAAAGTAAGGTGGAGGGGCTGGGAAGGTGGCTCAGTGATAGAGCACTTGCCTTGCATGCATGAGGCCCTGGGTTCAATTTCTTAGCACCACATAAGCAAAAAAGAAAAAAACCGGAAGTGATGCTGTGGCTCAAGTGGTAGAGTGCTAGCCTTGAGCTGAAGAGCTGAGGGACAGCGTCCAGGCCCAGAGTTCAGGCCCCACGACCGGACCAAAAAAAAAAACAAAAAAACCAAAGTAAGGTGGAAATAGACAAGACAAAGGCTAGTGTGAATTCAGTATTTGCTCTTTTCCTATCTTTTGTTGCTGTTCTTTTTTTCTAATTTATTCTTCTCAATGTCCCTGGCCAAAGTTGCTTCCAAACCACTGGTAGCTTCCCCTGCTCACCTGCTGGTGGTAATCCCTCTGCTTGATGAACTTGTCTACCACCTTCTCCACCTGTCTGTCACACTCCACTTGAAGATATTTGATTAGGGTATAAAGTTTCCCGGGTCCATAATAGGTCTCCACTATGGGTTGGTGAGTCTCCACAATGCGGGCAATTCCTAGAAGTGAGAGAGGCAATTCCAAACATTCTTCCCTCCTTTCTATCCAAGACTAACCTAGGTTTAACTCAATCCTCTTCAGTTACTTCATTACCAAAATGATCCCTCACAAATAGTTCCAGGTGGTGCTAAGAATTTTTTTTTTTTGGGTTGGTTGTGGGGCCTGAACTCTGGGCTTGGGGGCTGTCCCTCAGCTCTTCAGCTCAAGGCTAGCACTCTACCGCTTGAGTGGTTTATTGGAGATAAAGAGTCTCACCAACATTCATGCCCGGGATGGCTTTGAGCCACTGATGCCCGACTGTCCCTGAGCTCTTTTGCTCAAGGCTAGCACTCTACCACTTTCAGCCACAGCTCAATGTCCAGTATTTGAGTGGTTAATTGGAGGTAAGAGTGTCACAGGGACTTTTCTGTCTGGGCTGTCTTTGAACTGTGATCCTCAGATCTCAGCCTGAGTAGCTAGGATTATAGGCATCTGGCAGGAAATTCTTAAATATGAGCAATGATTGGGACACTAATAGAAATTTAAGAAATCATATTATGAAGCCAGGCGTCAGTGGCTCACACCTGTAATCCTAGCTACTCAGGAGGCTGAGATCTGAGAATCTCGGTTCAAAGCCAGCCCAGGCAGGAAAGTCCATTAGACTCTTTTTTTTTTGTCGGTCGTGGGGCTTGAACTCTGGGCCTGGGCACTGTCCCTCAGCTCTTCAGCTCAAGGCGAGCGCTCTACCACTTGAGCTACAGCGCCACTTCCGGTTTTCTGGTGGTTTATTGGAGATCGGAGTCTCACGGTCTCTCCTGCCCGGGCTGGCTTTGAACCGCGATCCTCAGATCTCAGCCTCCTGAGGAGCTAGGATTACAGGCGTGAGCCACCAGCGCTCCGGCGACTTATCTCTAATAAAACCACTAGAAAACCAGAAGTGGCGCTGTGGCTCAAGAGATAGAGTGCTTGCCTTGAGCTGAAGAGCGCAGCCCAAGCCCAGAGTTCAAGCCCCACGACTGACCAAAAAAAAAAAATAGAAATCATATTATGACTATTCTCTCCAACAGCATCTTTGGAAGTCAAGATAATTTTCTTGTTTTAAATTATATTCAATTTACTTTAACAGAGCTTGGGTCTGAAGAGATAGGGAAGATCAAAATATTGGAGAGATTAATTTTACTAATCAGATTCTAAATCTGGGAGTTAATTCTCCTATCATTAATGCATAGTAAACTATAGGATTAGATTGAAAGCATCAGACTGGAAGGGAAAGAAGAGGGGTAGGAAGCAGATGTAGAGAAAGTAGAGATAGAGTAGAGAAAGAAGCTCACCTTCAAACAGGAGAGTGAGTGTGTCTGCAAAGATGACTGCAGCTCTTCGGTCACTCATATCCGACTCTAGCACCAACAGTAAGTTCTCCTCAGCTTTACTGGCTACCTGGGCACAAAATTCACATATACTTCTTAGATCAAAGGCCAGCCTCATGCAGGGTAAATTTGTTTTCCAAAAGGCCTCCCACTGGTTTTTCTTCCCTGTACGTTCTCTTGGTGGTTGGAGGAACCTCTCTTGGTGAGAATCTGGGCTGTGTGAGTTCAGGTAGGGCAAGAAACTAGAGCAAAGAGATAACTCTTCTTTCATTCAGAAGGATAAATAATGCTTTCCTTCTCTTCCAAAATATAAACAGTTAGCCAGACAGCAGTGGCTCATGCCTGGAATCCTAGCCACTTAGGAGGCCGAGGTTTGAGGATTTTGGTTCAAAGCCAGCTTGGACAGGAAAGTCTGTGAGACTCTTATCTCCAACTAACCACCAAAAAGCTGGAAGTGGAGCTGTGGTTCAAGTGGTAGAGTACTAGTCTTGAGCACAAAAGCTCAGAAACAGTGCCTAGGCCCTGAGTTCAAACCCAGGGCCAGCAGAAACAAAACATAAACAAAATATTAGCAACAAATGCAGTGGTGGTAGTCACTAGATACTAGGTACTAACTAGGTATAGACTGAAAGTGAACTATCCAACTTGTGGATGGGATGGGAAGGAAAAACTGGAAGAGAGCATGGGAAGAGGTTGCATTGTCCAAAAATAAATGTACTTATTACCTGACTTATTTAACTGTAACCCCTCTGTATATCACCTTTATAAAGACAATAAAAAATTAAAAAGTTCATAGACACTTGTTTCACAGCTAAACAACAACAATAACAACAAACCCAAGCTGTCATTAGCTAAAGGGAGAGTGACCCTAGTTGTAATAATCTCCTCAAAGTTTAGCTTGTTATTCTTAACAAGAAATCTGGGTAATATGGAAGCTTTTTGTTTTTGTTTTTTTATATTTTATTAGTACTGGGTCTTGAACTCAGGGCCTGGGTACTGTTCCTTAGCCTTTTGTTCAAGGCTAATAGAACTTTACCACTTGAACCATACCTCCAATTCTAGTTTTTTTGTGTGTGTGCTTAATTGGAGAGCAGAGTCTCATGGATTTTTTTCTCTCCCCAATGGCTTTCAACCACCTTCCACAGACCTCAGCCTTCTGAGTAGCTAGAATTACAGGCATGAGCCACCAACACCCAGCTATTTATTTTTTCCTTCATGCCAGTATTGGAGCTTGAACTCAGTTCTTCCCCCCCAGAATACCAAGATTCCTTGTCCTAGCTTGACAGATACCATTTATGAGAACCAGTTACTTTGAGATTATGCTAGCCCTTTAACACACACACACACACAACACTAACACACACACACACATTTAAAATTTCAATTTTTTTTTTTTTTGCCAGTCCAGAGGCTTGAACTTGTGCTGTCCCTGAGCCTCCCTGTGCTCAAGGCTAGCACTCCACCACTTGAGCCATAGAGCCACTTCTGTTTTTTTCAGAGTAGTTTATTGGAGGTAAGAGTCTCATGGAAGCTGGGTGTTCATGGCTTACACCTGTAATCCTAGCTACCCAGGAGGCTGAGATCTAAGGATTGCAGTTCAAAGCCAGCCCGGGCAGGAAAGTCTGTGAGACTTTTATCTCCAATAAACCACTCGGAAAACCAGAAATGGCACTATGGCTCAAGTGATAGAGTGCTAGCCTTGAGCTGAAGAGCTGAGGGACAGCGCCCAGGCCCAGAGTTCAAGCCTCACAACTAACCAAAAAAAAAAAAAAAGTCTCATGGATTTTCTTGCCTAGGCTGGCCTTGAACTGAGATTTGCAGATCTCAGCCTCCTGAGCAGCTAGGATTACAAGAGTAAGCTACTGGTGCTCAGCAGTAGTCCATATTTTGAACAGAAGAAAAGTACTATTAGGCATTATTGGCTCATGGCCCAGGAGGCTGAGATCTAAGGATCATAATTAGAAGCCAGACAGGGCAAAGAAAAGTTGGTCAATGAGACTCCATGTCCAGTTAATCAACAAAAAGTCTGACTGGTGGTAGAGTTCAAGTGATGAAATGCCAACTGTGATGAAAAGTGCCAAGTGAGAACACAGGGCCTTGATTTCAAGTCTGATACTGATACTAAAAAAATAAAAAGCATTAAAGTCCTAAGAATCAAACTGAAGCCCATTGAGACTCCAGAATGGTTATGAAGTCTTGAGACCATTAACCAAGAATTTCAATTGCTTATTTATTGATTGAATTGATTGTTAGTTATGGAGCTTGAACTTGGGGCCTGGTGCTGTCTCTGAGCTTTTGTGCTCAAGGTTAGTGCTCTCCACTTTGAGCCACAGTACCACTTCTGGTTTTCTGGTGGTTAATTGGAAATAAGTCTCATGGACTTTCCTACCCAGGCTGGCTTTGAACTTCGATCCTCAGATCTCAGCCTCCCAAGTAGCTAGGATTACAGGCATGAGCCACCAGCATCTGGCTTTCAATTACTTTTAAAAGGAGCCAGTTCCTCACTAACAGCTTGAAAAGGATGATTCAACTTGTCAGAGAACTTGCATTTTCATTTTTGGAAATAAATGTGTAGTAGCAGATGCCTACGCCATCAATAGGCTGGCAATAAATGTGTTGAGTAAATGCATGCATTCAATTCTGCCAGATTCCAGAAGGAGCAGAAAAAAATCATATGCAGAAAAGACAAAGAATCCATAAAAACTGGACTTATTCAGTCTCTCCAGGCAAAGAACTATATCATTTTCCGGACAAATAACCTGGGCCCATACCTGCTTGCAGAGGTATTCTGAGAATTTGCTTAATCCCTCTTCATGCAAACCCAACAGTGGGAAGATCTTGAAGAAACGTTCCACCTGGGGCAAATCCCCTTCCTTGGTAGCTATGGCAAATTTTTCTGCTACAATAGCTTTGAGACGTTGCTCAGCTTCTTGCAGTAATTTCAGGTTGGCATCAATTATGCTTCCTGCTCAATGGGGAGAAAAATGAAACTTAATGCAAAGAATGGTACTGTATCTGCTCCATGTTTTTTTTTTTTTAATGTTTGTCCTAGGGCTTTAGACACTGTTCCTGGAGTTTTTGCTCAATGCTAGTGCTCTCCCATTTGAGCCACAGCTCCACTTCTGGATTTTTGGCAGTTAATTGGAGATAAAGAGTCTCACAGACTTTCCTGAGTAGGCTAGCTTTGAATTCTGATCCAATTTAATTGTGATCTGAGTCTCCTGACTGTGAGCCACCAGTGTCTAGCCACCAGTATTCACTAAGAAGTATGTACTATGCACTTACTGTGCTAGATACTAGACTTGCAGTGTGGATGTTAAAGAGATGAAGTCAGCCATGATCCTACTGTCATGGAGGGTACACTTAAATGAAAGTTTTGAACATAAATATCTATTAAATATTCTGATAAATTGCTCCAAGGAAGTTCTTCAAAGTTGCAAAGTACAAAGAATTGCTAGAAAGTGAGGAGCCCTCTCTAAAAGGTGGGTATGATTTTGAGACTTGAGTAAGGATAGTAGTAGAAAGATGAGGGGCTGGGAATGTTGCTCAGTGGTAGAGCGCTTGCCTAGCATTCATGAAGCGCTGGGTTCAATTCCTCAGTACCACATAAACAGAAAAAGTCAGAAGTGGTGCTGTGGCTCAAAGTAGTAGAGCACTAGCCTTGAGCAAAAGAAGCTCAGGAACAGTACTCAGGCCTTGAGTTCAAACCCTATGACTGGCAAAAAAAAATTAAAAAAAGAAGAGGAAGAGGAAGAGGAAGAGGAAGAAGAAGAAGAAGAAGAAGAAGAAGAAGAAGAAGAAGAAGAAGAAGAAGAAGAAGAAGAAGAAGAAGAAGAAGAAGAAGAAGAAGAAAGGTGAGCTAGGTACCAGTGGCTCACACCTATAATCCTAATTACTCAGGAGGCTAAGATCTGATGATTGCAGTTTGAAGCCAGCTGGAGCAGAAAAGTCCCTGTGAGACTCTTATCTCCAATTACCCACTCAAAAACTGGAAGTGATGCTGTGGCTAAAAGTAGTAGAGCACTAGCCTTGATCAAAAGAGCTCAAGGACAGCACCCAGGCCCTGAGTTCAAGTCCCATGACGGATTAAAAAAAAAAAAAAAAAGAGCCGGGCGCTGGTGGCTCACGCCTGTAATCCTAGCTACTCAGGAGGCTGAGATCTGAGGATCGCGGTTCAAAGCCAGCCCGGGCAGGAGAGACCGTGAGACTCCTATCTCCAATAAACCACCAGAAAACCGGAAGTGGCACTGTGGCTCAAGTGGTAGAGCGCTCGCCTTGAGCTGAAGAGCTGAGGGACAGTGTTCAGGCCCAGAGTTCAAGCCCCACGACCGACAAAAAAAAAAAAAAAAAAAGAAAAAAAAAAAAAAAAAGAAGTAGAAAGATGAAGAATAGTTGCTTAGGTTGAGTAAAGATTATGGAAGGCCCAGAATATCAAGCTAAAAATTTCAAGTAGGCAATATGGTTTAATGCAAAGAACCAACTGGCCACAGAATCAGTTAAGTATAAATTCATTTCCTTTTTCCATAAAATGGAAATAACATCTGCCCTGAGATGGTGAGGACCTAAATAGGACCAGAAAAGGAAACTTCTCTAATACATGGTTGAGTTTGCCTAATTCAGATTACAGATACTCATAATCAACAGTTTGGGATGCCCACCTTCTTTGCCTTGTCGGCTGAGCTCAATGACTGACTTATCTAGGCACAAGTATCGATGAATGTGGGCTGCAGCCTGCTCATAATCTTCATTCCTTAAAGCAGTCTGAACTCCATCCATGCAGAATTTCAGGTCCAAGATGTCATCAGCTCTCTGAATGGCCTGATAGAGACGGTTCTGCAAAAAGATTTGATGCTTAGAAATCATGTTTGTTTTGTTCTCCGTACAAGGTAGAGATTAAGGAGGCGAATTTAATTAACCATTGAGCTTTTATAGTGTCAGTTAGCAAATACAACCAGTACTCCTACCACTCACAAAACTGTTATTTTTTTTGTTGGTTGTAGAGCATATGGCCCTTCTATTTGTGCTTCCCTGTTCACTGGGGATGACAGGCACACACTGTGCCCAGCCACTGTGCTTTCCTGGAAATTGCACATACCACAATGCCCAGCCATTGGATGAAATGGAGTCTCCTGAATTTGGGCTGACCTCAAATTACAATTTTCTAATCCCCATCTTGCACCATCTTTTTTTTTCTTTTGTTGGTTGTGGGGCCTGAACTCTGGGCCTGGGCACTGTCCCTCAGCTCTTCAACTCAAGGCTAGTGCTCTACCACTTGAGCCACAGTGCCACTTCCAGCTTTTTCTACTTATGTGGTGCTAAGAAATTGAACCCAGGGCCTCATGCATACAAGGCAAGCACTCTACCACTTAGCCGCCTTCCCAGCCCTTCTTTCCCCATCTTTTAAGTAGCTAGGGTTAGGCCATTGTGCCTGGCATGGAATTTTCCTTTGAAATACCTGTCTGTCTCTGGCATTTTATATTAGATTTCTAGTTGATAGTGCTATTAACGTCTCTAATGTGAGAGCTTCTTTCCTGCCATCTAACTCAGACACGGTTCTATGGGATTACCTTGGCCAGGTCAAGTTGACGGACTTTGCTGGACACATTTTCAGCTAGGTTGCAGGTAAAGGTGATCATTCCAGCCAGCTGCTTAGCATCTCCCTCAATCAGCTGCAGATTGGGACTGGAGACACAAATTGCCAGCGACAGATATCCATTAGGACAAAGGGTGATAAGAAATGAAAATGGTTTTGCAGATGCAGACTATGCCTTCTACTTTTTTTTTTTTTGTGCCAGTCCTGGGGCTTTAACTCAGGGGCACTGTCTCAGAGCTTCTTTTGCCCCAGGCTACCACTCTATCACTGAGCCACGCCACTCTATCACTTGAGCCACAACACTACTTCTCATTTTTTTTTTTTTGGTAACTTATTGGAAGTAAGAGTCTCATGGACTATCCTTTCCTGGGCTGGCTTCAAACCGTGATCCTCAGATCTTAGCCTCCTGAGTAGCTAGGATTACAGGCAACAAGTGCCTGGCTTCCAAAATTATTTTACTGTGAACTCAGACCTACATTTAATAAAATAGTAAGAAGGCTGGGGTAGGAAGAGGGATCACAGCCAAGGAAATGTGCTAAAGTACATATTTATTTCTTTGTGCATTTACAATTGCTAAATTTCAATGTACTTGTAATTAATGCATGCATTTAATGATGCTATGTTTATGCCCCTAGTGTGTGTATATGTGTGTATGATACTTTAGATCTGATCCTTGGCACTACAACAATAGGTAAATAAAATATTAATTCTAAAACTACTAGATTCACCCCTAAATAAATATAGCCAGAGAATTAGAGAATACATTCTCCTAGCAGCTAAGTTACATAAATGCACTAGTCAAGAATGTTAGAGGGCTGGGAAGGTGGCTCAGTGGTAGAGTGACTGCCTTGCATGCATGAGGCCCTGGGTTCGATTCCTCAGCACCACATAAGGAGAAAAAGCCAGAAGTGGTGCTGTGGCTCAAGTGGTAGAGCACTAGCCTTGAGCTGAAGAGCTGAGGGACAGTGCCCAGGTCCAGAGTTCAGGCCCCACAACTGACAAAAAAAAAAAAAAAAAAAAAAAAAGAATGTTAGAGGATACTAAGAAAAAGAGCAATTTTTATGAATAGTTAATATGCATCTTCAAAAGCTCAAACTTGAACTGCACATCCAATCACCTGGCAGACATTATATAAATATTCCTGGGCTTCACTCATAGTTCCTGATTCATTAAGTGTGGGGGTGGACCCTGGAATTTGTATTTCTAACACGTTTCTATGTCCAAGGCTTTGAAAACTACTGAACTGTATACCCTTAGGCGTCCCTATGTTGAGGTAATGCTACTCCATTTGAAACTCCATTTGAAACTCAATTGGCAGTTTATAACAAAGTTAGGACAAATAATAACTTAGCTAGTGGACCCTGCAGGAATGTAGTCAGTCTTGCCATGATGCATGGACTCACCCCATTCGGTGGAGAGTGACCATCTTATTTTCAATAGTGTTTTGCTGTTCCAAAAGATCATCCAGCTCTTTTTCCACCACTTTCTGAAACACAGAGAAACAGCTTGTTATCCTTGAGTAGAAGGATCCTTATGAGTTATTTAACCCAGCAACTACTTGAAGGGTGAATCCCATTTCAAGTTGTTTCTTTTTACTATGCTCCCTTGGACTTAAACAATACTTTGTTTCTGTACTTAATACAATGCATGATAATTCTTTCCTTATGTATGTCTTATTTCATCTACTGGATCAGCAGAAAGTTTTTTTTTAATTTTTAAAAAAGAATTAAAAAAAATTGGTGGTGGGGATTAAACTCAGTGCTTGCTAAGCAAGCAGTCTACTACTGAACTGTATCTCCAACCGCAAATAAACTTTATCATAATGCATCACACAGGTAGAAAAATACACATAATACCTAAACAAATGAAATTTCCACAGTGGCAGTCATTTCTTGGTACGTAGTAAATACAATTCTATCTCAGTAAAGTCATTTACTCTGCGACTTCAATGTATGCTAAACCCACACCCCTTTTTTGTGCTGATCCTGGGGCTTGAACTCAGGGCCTGGGAGCTGAGTTTTTATGCTCATGGTTAACATGCTACCATTTGAGCCACAGCTCTACTTCTGGCTTTTTGGTGGTTAATTTCATGGACTTTCTTGCTTGCATTGGCTTCAAACTGTGATCCTTATATTTCAGCCTCCTGAGTAACTAGGATTACAGGCTTGAGTCACTGATGCCTACTTTTATGTAACCTTATGCTTCAGTTTCTTCACTTGGAAAATAGGAATAGCATTATGTATTTTATAGGATGTTGTGCAATATAAACAGGAGAACCCCAGTGTTTAACCTGATTGGACTGCACAGTTTAAAAGCCATTTACTAGTAGACTTGTGTGTATGTGTGTGTGTGTGCACACGCGTATGTGTGTGTGTGTGTGCACGCGCGAGCACATGTGTATATGCTACTGGGGTTTGAACTCAGTGCCTTTCACTCGTGAAGTTGGCATTATACCTTTGAAATGTAACTCAGATGTAGGGGGATATTTATTTTTTGCCAGTCCTTGGGCTTGAACTCAGTGCTTAAGGCTAGCATTTTACCATTTGATCTACAGGGCCATTCGGGCTTTTTTTCTGAGTAATTTACAGGAGATAAGTCTTACAGACTTTGCTGGGCAGGCTGGCTTCAAACTGCCTCAGATCTTAGCCTCCTGAATAGCTAGGATTATGGGTATGAGCCACCAGCACCTGGAAGGTGGATATTTTTATTAAGATAGTTCAGTAGGAGATAGAGTGAAACTTCCCCTGACAGTCAGAAACAAAGACTAATATTTTTATGTCTATAAGAATTACTTAACTTTTCTCCAAAGTACGGACTCAATGAATGCAAGCTTAGAAATGTTAAGGACACCGTATTGAAAAATACACCTTGTAGGGAAAAAAAAGTATCAGAAACCTAGAGTTGTCAGAAGTTAATATTTCAAAATGTTTAAAGATATTAATGACTTTCTCTCCCCCAGGGTGAAACTGCCTTTTGTATTCATCTTTTTTAAAGAGTGATTTGGAAAAAACAGCTACTAAACTTTTATAGCAGAGCTTGTATCTCTTCTTATGATTGGCTAGGAACTCAAATGACATTGGAGAGTGAATTGACAGCTTCCAATTACCTTGGACAGGTTAAGGAGGAGACAGGATATTATAAAGCAATAGAAACCTTAGAATCTAGTAGTACATGCCCTTATTTGACAGAACATAAGGTGGAAGAAATGAAGTGAATTGTCCAAGACAACAGTGCCTGTGCTTTAAACGTTCTAGCAGACTGTGGTGGTAATACGTGTCTGTAATTCAACCTACTTCAGAGGCTGAGGCATGAAGACAATTAACTCCCAGAGGTATAATACTTGCCTAGCAAGCCCAAAGGCCCTGGGTTCAACCTCCAGTACCATCCTAAAACGAAACAAAGTACAAAGCTGTGCATTTAACTGAAATGCTAAACGTACATCCGCTTATCATTCTCTGCAAGAATTCTTAAAACTCTTCAACTTTATTTGCAACTACTTCTTGCTTAAATGAAATAATGGGAAGGTAGTGTTTCGTCATTTTTCAACAGGTAAGTCAATACAATTTTAGAGAACGAAGGCACTGGGCACATACTCTCTTTACTCACTTGAGAAACACTACAGTGACTACAGGGCTAGGGAAATGAATGGGGGAAGAGAGAGAAGGGTACTGATCTCCCAGATGATCAGATCAAATAACCTTGTGGGAGCATCAGGCCGAGTGGACAGTTACAATGTCTAACCAAGGACCCAACTACGCTAACACTTCTTGCACAGGAAGCTTTCGGTCTCTTTCCCTCCCCCGTCTTCCAGGAGAGCGCTGCTCACAGCCCGGATTTCCCACCACTGACAGTCTAATGCCCACAGGCCCCCGATCCTCCTGGAAAAAGAGTTCCAGCCCCCCCACCTCCTCGCCGCAGAGCCGTTCGTACACAGCCTCCAGCTCCTGCAGGTCGGTCAGGGAACGAATGAGCTCGGTAGAGATTTCAGAACAGCCGCCTCCTCCCACCCCCTCGGGCGGCGGAGGCGCTCCGGACTTCGGAAGAGAAGCCACATCAGCCATCTTGGTTCCTATTCGGTGCTTCCGGGTCCGCGAGGACCCCTGGTCGTTGGCGCGCCTCGTCATTGGGGCTGCCCATAGTAGTGCCTGAGTAGCTAATATTTAAGTTTTTTTTCTTTAAACCTTGATTTTAGTTACAGTAATACCGTATATTTAAATAGTTTAAATGCGGCGTGGAAGCAGAGAGAGAGGCACGTAAAAATTATCTACATATACTATTCAGGCGCAAGTTGGGTACCTTCTTCCCGTCGCGCGCCGTCGCAAGGCCCCAGTCTTGAGGACTAATGGCGGACGCCTGCCGATTGGCGTTGCGGGCGGCTTAGGCCTTGAAGGGATTCAGCATCCAGCGGATACTTACGCCATCCTTCCTGCTGCAGGGTAAAGAAGTAGCTTCGAAACCTTTCTGGCTCCGGGGAAGTGAGGAGCGGCCTCTTGGGAGGGGGCCCCGACGCTTTGGCGGGAGTCTCAGGCCGTGTAGGCCCCGAGCGGTGGTGGCGGGTGTGTGTGGGGAGCTGTGAGCGCAAGCCTGCGGCGCGCAACCGGCTTCCTGGGGTCCCCGCGCGACCCAGCCCTATAATAGAGGCTCGCCACCCGGGCGTCGTGGAGCACGCCTGTGAGTCCCAGCACTCCGCTCGGGAGGCTGAGGCCGGAGGACTATGGATTCGAGGCCAGCCTGGGATCTCTTAAGTACCTTGTCTCAAAACGGGGCGCGCGGGGGGGGGGGGGGGGGCAGAAATGACTTCGCTTTTGGTCCTGGGTCTCTGAGGCGGGAAGGAGTAAGAAGAAGCAGGAAGGCTATCTCCCTCTGGAAATAGTGAATAGGCCCTAACGGGAATCTCCTAGCAGAATTGGAGCAGTCAACTCTGGGGGGGGGGGGGGTCAACTCTGGTTGGAATTTGTGTGTTTTGATAGTTGGGCAATTTGTCTCGACCTCGAAACCCCAGTTTTCTGTGCAAAATGAAGCATGATAACAATCTTGGAGACCTTGAGAGTCTAAACCCCAGTTTTCTTTGCAAAATGAAGCATGGTAACAATCTTGCAGACTTTGAGAGTCTTAAATACAGTGGTGTTCACTTGGAGCACGGATAAAAAAATGGTTTGAGAAAATAAAGATACTTGAAGTAACCGCAGAGGGTTGATAGACCTGTATTTACCAAACCTACCAAGTTTTCTGGCATATAGTTTTACTACTGAACTTACGTTCCTTCAGAACGCTCCTTCACCGTTACTCACGGTGAAAGTGTGGTTGGAAAACTTGGGCCCAACTAGGTTTGGGGATAATTAATCTCTAGGTTTTGTAAATGGATGACATTTGGTTTAAAAAAAAAAACCGGAAAATAGGGCAAGTTCTTCCCATTAGCCACAAAGAAAAATATTCTGGTGGAACCTACTCAGGCCCCACTTCCAGCCTGGAAGATTGATCTTTACACTTGCTCTTGTGTAGCCCAGAAATGACTATTTTATGAGTACATGTACTCTGGTTTAACAGCAGAAGTCAATTTGTATGTTAACTACATATCAGGGATTTGGGGTTTCTCTAGAAAAGTAATTCAGTTTATCTTGTCTTACCTGAGTATGTGTAACTTGAGGAAATTATGAGACCTGTTTTGTGCTGTCTTCTGTGTTGTCCCTTAAGAAGAAATCTTGTGACTTTAGGGAAGTTTTCCTGATGTGTGTAGAATGCAGTGCTTTTTAGTGTTTGATAATGTGTTGATTCAAATTTAAAAATACTCATCAGGCTGAAGGTGTGGGTAGCTCATTGGTAGAGCACTTGCCTAAATAAAGCCTTAGGTTCCATCCCCAGCAACACACACACACACACACACACACACAATTAGAAACAAAAAAACCTCAAATATGAGTTATATAAGAGATAAATGAAGGCAAATGAAAATTATACTAAGATACCAATTTTCATTAGCAAGATTAACAAAGGTAAAAAGTTTTACCATCATTTTGGCTGGTTATGGGGAACAGGAAATTAATTGGCTTTCAATGTAAATTGGAAGGCTTCTGAAAATTAGTTTCTGTCAAAAACAATACATAAGTCTGGTGTCAATGGCTCTTGCCTATAATCCTATTTACTCAGTAGGCTGAGATCTGAGGGTTGTAGTTTGAAGCCAGTTCCAGCAGGAAAGTCTGTGAGACTGTATCTCCAATTAATCAGAAAAGCTGAAAATTGAACTGTGGCTCAAGTGATAGAACACTAGCCTTAAAAAAGAGCCCAGGGACAGTTCCCAGGCCCTGAGTTCAAGCCCCAGGACTGAGACCAAAAAAACAAAATCATAAATATATATGCATATATACACACACACACAACCATATATATACCTATGGATGTATATAAAACATGTATGTATATGTAGGGGGTATATATAAGTTCTTTAATCCACCAATTTCACTTCTAGTAATTAATTTTAGAGTTATACCCATGCACATAAAAATGACCTTAAGTGGAAGGTATTTATTTTCTTTGCAACACTGTAATAGCAAACAACTGGAAACAACCTGAATTCATTAGAATTTTTATTTATTTATTTATTTTTTGGTTGGTCTTGGGGCTTGAACTCTGGGCCTGTGCTCAGTCCCTCAGCTCTTCAGCTCAAGGCTAGTGCTCTACCAGTTGAGCCACAGTGCCATTTCTGGTTTTCTGGTGGCTTATTAGAGATAAGAGTCTCATGGACTTTCCTGTCCAGTCTGGCTTTGGACGGAGATCCTCAGATCTCAGCCTCCTGAGTATCTAGGATTACAGGCGTGAGCCACTGACTCCTGGCTTCATTAGTAGAATATTTAAGTGAATGATACCCACAGTGGAATACTCTGCAACTGTAGAGAGAGCCTTTTTCTTTTTCTTATTTTTTTGAAAGCCTTTTAGTGCTGTCTCAAAGTAGTTTAAATTGCCATATAGTGTGAGTATATAAAATATACTACTCAGCCTTTGGTGTAACTTGCTTAGAGGCTGTTTCCCCCAACCTCTTGAGCTTTTTGTGACTTTCCTGCCCAGATTGGCTTAGAACTGTGATCCTCAGATCTCAGCATCCTGAGTAGCTAGGATTATAGGTGTGAGCCACCAGTACCCAGCATACTGTTTTATTTTTTGAGGTAAGGTTTCAGTATGTTGCTCATTCTGGAACTTGGGATTCTTCTGCCCTTGCCCCCTGAATGTTGGGATCACAGGTGTGAGCCACCAGCACATGGCATCATTGTTACTTTTAATGCAGGTCTTGCTTTGTAGCCCAAGATGGCCTTTAAGTCCTTTTGTCTCAGCTTCTAAATGCTGGGATTAGACAGGCCACATGCTGAGCTTTTGTGGGATTTTTGTGATCTGAGCAAAGCTTGAAGATATAGAAAAACTTGTGTTTTTGCTTTGCTGGGGATTAAATCCAGGGCTTCTCACATGCTAAGCAAGCACTCTACCTCTGTGTTACATTCCCAACCGTAGAATATACGCAGTTTTATATGTGTTCTTCAGTAGACCTTAATCTTTTAACCAGAAGTTTCTCTAAACAAATGTCTTAAAATACATAATTTCTCAGTTCTTTTTCTTTAAAAAAAAAATTGTTCTTTCTGTGTCCTTAGCTTGTTTTGACTTGATACTATTGGTGTAACCAAGGTGTGGAGTACTGGGTTTTGCTGCCACCATGTTCCTGTACAATTTAACCTTGCAGCGAGCTACTGGCATCAGCTTTGCCATTCATGGCAACTTCTCTGGTAAGTTTTCTAGTTCTTATTTTTGCAAATAAGAATGAATTAATCCATATTTTGCTTATCTCTTGTGGAGAAAATGGTAATGTGAATGATCAAATCTAGCTTGTAATATGTGAGACTTAAGTTGAAGTGTATTATCTAATTTCAAGTTCCTTTATTAGCTTTTATTTTGTAATGATTCTCATCAGAAGTATACATTTCCGCCAGGTGCTGGTTGCTCACAGCTATAGTCCTAGCTATACAGGAGGCTGAGATCTGAGGATCATGGTTCAAAGCTACTCCTGGTAGGAAAGTCTGTGAGTCTCCTATCTCTAGTTAGCCACAAGAAAACCAGAAGTGGAGCTGTGTGGCTCAATGTTGTAGAGTGCTAGGCACCCCCTTTCTTCCCCCCTGCCCAAAACACACATTTCCTGGCTTATTGATGCTAGGTTCTGTATTGTTGATGTATAGTGTAAGTCATTATCTTTGATCTTGAATGTGACATTAGGTTGGATAAAAATGTCTCAGAAATGTTTGGTTTTCCTTTGGCTTGATGCTTGAAGAGATAATAGGACTTTAGCAATTGAGAAGCAAAGTGCAGAGCTAGGGTTGTGACCCAAATTGTATCACCTAGAGACCCATATAGCCCAACAAAGGGAAGGGAAAGTATAGGTTAGGTAGGGTTGGCTGCTTGTGTGGAAACAGCATTTATGATATTTGTTTACTGCTTGCTTTTAGTGAGCTGAAGTGGAATGATGAACTAAAACTTTTTTGTGTCTGATTTTGAGTGCTGGATTAAATAAATATCAGCCTGGACACTGGTGGCTCACTCCTCGTTACTTAGGAGGCTGAGATCTGAAGATTGTGGTTTGAAGTCAGCCTGACAAAAAGTCTATAAGACTCTAACTCCAATTAACCACTGAAAGCCGAAGTGGAAATGGTGGCTCAAGTGGTAGAGCACCATCTTTGAGCAAAAAAAAGCTAAGGGGTGGCACCTAGGTCCTGAGTTCAAGCCCCAATACCAGCATACACACACACACACACACACACACACACTCACTCTCTCTCTCTCTGTATAGAAAATTGGGCATTCATGTAAATAAGCTAAAATAAGAAAAGAAAATTAAGTATTAATGTAAATAAGATAAAATAGCCTTTTATTGCCATTGTAGGCTGAAAATTTGTGAGTTGTAATTCCCAAGTAGTGAGTTTTGTTGATGTTCAAAGCTTAATACTTAGGTGGTTGAGCCTAACTGTACTGAATTTACTTTCCATGTTGCTGTTTTCTCTGATTCTGATTACAAATCTTACTGTGGTGCTGGAGGATTTGCTTGAATAATTTATTCTCTACTACCTTTTGTGAAACATTATATGCATATGTAAATTGTTTTGTTTTGTGTTGACCTTGAATATGCTAGTGAGTGATGTCCTGAGCTATTCCGCCAGCCCTGAAAGGTATCTCTTTTGGCCCACAATAAGGGGGAGCTTGAACTTTAGTTCTTATTGCTGTTTCCCAAGTGCTAGGGAAGCAGATGTGTGGATTCACATTCTTTTTTTTTTTTTTTTTGCCAGTCATGGTGCCTGAACTCTGGGCCTGAGCTCTTGAGCTCTTCAGCTCAAGGCTAGTGCTCTACCACTTGAGCCACAGCACCACTTCCAGCTTTTTCTGCTTATGTGGTGCTGAGGAATCGAACCCAGGGCCTCATGCGTGCAAGGCAAGCACTCTACCACTGAGCCACCTTCCCAGCCCCTCACATTCTTAATATTAATTAATTCTAATTCAAATTTCTTTTCTAATTTGAATTTTCTCTTTCTTTCTCTTTCTTTCCTTCTTTCTTTCTTTCTTTCTTTTCTTTTCTTTCTTTTTTTTTTGTCTGTCATGGGGCTTGAACTCTGGGCCTGAACTCTGTCCCTCAGCTCTTCAGCTCAAGGCTAGTTTGTGCTCTACCACCTGAGCTGCTGGTTTTCTGAGTGGTTTATTGGAGATCAGAGTCTCTGGGACTTTCCTGCCCGGGCTGGCTTTGAACCTTGATCCTCAGATCTCAGCCTCCTGAGCAGCTAGGATTACAGGCGTTAGCCACTGGCACCCAGATGAATTTTCTTTCTACAATGAATTATAGAAATCATATTTTCTTAAAATAGTGTAGTTTGTATCCTCTGGATCTCAGCCTCTCAAGTAACTAGAGTGACAGGTGTGAGCCGCTGAAACCTCACTTTTAAGAGATGGGGGGGGGTCTCAGCTGGGTATGGTGGCCTATGCCAGTAATTCCTGCACTCAGGAGGTTTGCTAGTTTGAGTCTAACCTAGATATCATAGTAAGACCCTGTCTCCCCCATCACCACCCCAAAAAAATTTTTTTTAACCATATTACTCAGTCTGGGCTTGAACTCCTACCTGTGCCTGGCTCTGGATGACTTAACATGTTCAGGATGATGTCTGTAGGTTATATGAATCTGTAGATTTTGCTATATGAGAATTGTCTTGGAATATATTCTCTGTGGATATTAAAGAATGCTTGTATATTAGCAGTTATAGATAATTCCCAATTATGTATATTGGTGACAACTGCTAAAGAAATTTAAAGAATGAGCTGAGTGCTGATGGCTCATGCCTGTAATCCTAGCAAATCAGGAGGCTGAGATCTGAGGATCTGGAAGGGAAGTCTGTCAAACTCTTATTTCTAGTTAACCACAAAAAGTTGGAAGTGGAACTGTGTTTCAAGTGCTAGAGTGCTATCCTTGAGCAGAAAAGTTCTGGGACAGTGCCCAAGCCCTGAGTTTAAGCCCTACCACCACCACCACCAAAATTGAAAGGAAGTTTTTTTTTTTTTTTGGTCCGGTCGTGGGGCCTGAACTCTGGGCCTGGGCCTGGGCGCTGTCCCTCAGTGTTTCAGCTGAAGGGTGTCACTCTACCACTTGAGCCACAGCGCCACTTCTGGCTTTTTTCTTTTTGCTTATGTGGTGCTGAAGAATCGAACCCAGGGCCTCATGCGTGCAAGGCAAGCACTCTACCACTGAGCCACCTTCCCAGCCCTGAAAGGAAGTTTTAAAAGCAACTATGCGATCCATTTTAAAAGCTTTGATTCTGTCTTTAAGAAAAAAAAGATTGTTTACTTTCTGGGAAAAGGGCTGTTCACTGCTGGGCGCAGGTGGCTCACACCTGTAATCCTATTTAGGAGGCTGAGATCTGAGGATTGCGGTTCAAAGCCAGACCGGGCAACAAAGTCCGTGAGACTCTTATCTCCAATAAACCACTAGAAAACTGGAAGTGGCGCTGTGGCTCAAGCGGTAGAACACTCGCCTTGAGCTGAAGAGCGTAGGGACAGTGCCCAAGCTTAGAGTTCAAGCCCCACGACCGACAAAAAAAGGGGGGGAGCTTTTCAAATGGAATAAATTAACTTAAAAAGAACAATAGGTCCTCAACTTGTTTAATTACAGTTTTATTCAATAGGTTTTTTAAAAAAATCTGTCCTGCTTTTTGTATTCTGATATTTATGATGTTTATTTCTTGGTGACCTAGGAACCAAACAACAGGAAATTGTTGTTTCCCGTGGAAAGATCTTGGAACTTCTTCGTCCAGACCCGAACACTGGCAAAGTACATACTCTTCTCACTGTGGAAGTGTTCGGTGTAATACGATCACTCATGGCCTTTAGACTGACAGGTGGCACCAAAGACTACATTGTAGTTGGCAGTGACTCAGGTCGGATTGTTATCTTGGAATACCAGCCATCCAAGAATATGTTTGAGAAAATTCACCAAGAAACTTTTGGCAAAAGTGGATGTCGCCGCATTGTTCCAGGCCAGTTCTTGGCTGTGGATCCAAAAGGACGGGCTGTTATGATTAGTGAGTGATTTATTATGTTTGATCTATTGAGTGATCAATTTAGAGTAACAGTGGTATGATATTGGCAGTATGCTAGTGTATCACTAACATGGGTAAAGTTTGGCATTATGTATGATTTTACTTTGGCTTAAAATTGTGCTTTGTTATTTTTAAGCTTTTAAAATAATGGAAAAAGCCTTAAGGTACCTATTTTACCTCTTACCCAGTTGGAAATAATTATTTTTCAATTTATCTGTGGAAAAGATGACTGTAAAATGATCTTATGTTATACAGTAAAAAATGGTTGCTTTCACCAGCCTGGAATGATGATTCACATTCATGTCTCTTCTCTGATAAACTCTTGAAGAAAATCATATGTATCTGATCAGGCTGCTACAGAGCAACCCTTTGAATAGTCACAAAATCACTAAGTCACTTGAAGAATAAAACTAACAATTTTATTACTGTATAGTTTTCTGGTATTCTTATATCTAGGGCACATTGATTTTTTTTTTTTTTTTTTTTTTTGAAGAACTGGGGGCAGTTGGCTCACTCCTGTAATTCTCATTACCCAAGAGGCTAAGGTAACGAGGATCACGGTTCAAAGCAAAACAAAGCAACAAAGTCTTACTTTATCTCCAGTTAGCTACCAAAAAGTGAGAAGTGAGAGTGTGGCTCTCTTCTGTAGCTTGAGTGAAAAAAACTAAGGGACAGCTCAAGTCCTGAGTTTAAGCCCCAATACTGATACACAAAAAAATCTCTCTTGTTATGTGGACATAAGGTATGTTTTGTCTCTTTCAATTATAGGTGCCATTGAGAAACAGAAATTGGTGTATATCTTGAACAGAGATGCAGCAGCCCGGCTTACCATCTCATCACCCTTGGAGGCCCACAAAGCGAACACTTTAGTATATCATGTAGTTGGAGTAGATGTGGGTTTTGAAAACCCAATGTTTGCCTGTCTGGAAATGGATTATGAGGTAATGAGAATTGAGTCTTTTTTTTTCTTTGGAACAAACCAAAGAAGTATTGGTATTTGTTGGGAGAAGCTTCAGGGAAAAGATGAAGCTCTATTTGGTTTATTATTTTTTTCAAAGAGTGTTAGTAAAAGGCAGAACATACCATTCATTGCTTGAATGGCGGGCAGTATCATCTTGTAGGAGGAATCCCTGGATCCAGAATTTGGGGATTTGTATCCCTTGTTCTAGCTCTGCCATTATATAGAATCTGAACTTTGTCAAATAGCTTGGCATTTTTTTAACCTCTTATTTCCTTGTTTGTAATGTGGAGGAGTCTTGATGTCTTTTCTAGATCTAAAACTATTTTGGCTTTACGTTGTTGATTAGTTTTTGTACTCCTATAGGAAGCAGACAATGATCCAACAGGGGAAGCAGCAGCTAATACCCAACAGACACTTACTTTCTATGAGTTGGACCTTGGTTTAAATCATGTGGTCCGAAAATATAGTGAACCCCTGGAGGAACATGGGAACTTCCTTATTACAGGTATTTTTCTCGTAGAGCTACTCTTTAACTTGGACATTTGTGTGGAATCTTAATAGTTTAGACTTTACAGCAGTTGGAAAATTAATTCATTTGTAGTAAACCTGAGTAACCTTATTGTTTTAGTGATGTTCAGAGTGAGTAATACAAGTGTTGTTTGAGATTAGGTTTGTGGCTAGTAGTAGAGCAATTGCCTTAGCATGTACAAGAGCTTGGGTTGGATCTTAGTACAGAGAAACATCAAAAAACACCAGATATGGGGCTGGGCAGGTGGCTTACTGGTAGAATGCTTGCCTTGCATGCATGAGGCCCTGGGTTCAATTCCTCAGCACCACAGAAAAAGCCGCAAGTGGCACTATGGCTCAAGTGGTAGAGCGCTATCCTTGAGCTGAAGAGCTGAGGGAGAGTGCCCAGGCCCAGAGTTCAGGCCCCATGACCGACCAAAAAAAAAAAGAAAAGCCAGGTACTGTACCAAATACCATCATAGCATAGAAAAGATACCCAGTTTGCAGAAAGGAAGGGACTGTGTTAGAGAAATAGCTCTAGAGCTGTAGCTCAAGTGGTTGAATGTCATCCTTGAGTGAAAAGCTAAAAGACAGTGCTCAAGCCCCTGAGTTAAAGCTCCCAGTACTGACATAAAAGAACAACCAAAACAAATTAGACTGTCCTTATTAAGCATGGACATCAAGGAGTAGAAACACTTGAGGTAGTATTTCCTGGCTTTGGGCATATTGACTTAGTAAGGCCTTAAAGGAGAGGAGTTGAAAATGTAAGTAATTCATGCATGTGGCAAATCATGCTAAATTTTTTTTTTCTTACAGTTCCAGGAGGGTCAGATGGTCCGAGTGGAGTGTTGATTTGCTCTGAAAATTATATCACCTACAAGAACTTTGGTGATCAACCAGATATCCGATGTCCAATTCCCAGAAGACGGGTAAAGTCTTTGCTATGAGAGAGATTTGTATTTGTAAAACGAGTTAAACATACTGGGCGCCAGTGGTTCATGCATGTAATCCTAGCTACTCTGGAGGCTAAGAGCTGAAGATCATGGTTTGAAGCCAGCCTGGGCAGGAAAGTCCATGAAAAGCCGGAAGTGGCGCTGTGGCTCAGATGGTAGAGTACTAGCCTTGAGCAAAAAGGAGCACATAGACAACACCCAAGCCCAGAGTTCAACCCCTACAACCAGCCAAAAAAAAGAAAAAAGAAACATTTGTAATTAGAGCATAGTTCTTTAATTAGCTGTTATCAGGTTTTAGTTACTTTGCTTTTTTTGGTCAGTCCTGGGGCTTGAACTCTGGGGCTGGGTACTGTTCCTGAGCTTCAAGGCTAGTACTATACCACTTGAACCACAGTGCCAATTTTTCTGTGTATATGGTACTGAGGAATCAAACCCAGGGCTTCATGCGTGTGAGGCAAGCACACTACCACTGAGCCACATTCCCAGCCCCTCGTTAGTTTTTAAAAGCCAGTAACATTTTTACAAAACATTCTTTGAGAAATGGAATTAAAATTCAAATTTTCATTTCAGAGGAATCTGCAAGTTACTTTTTTAAAGAGTGGATTTCCATATATCTTAACATATTCAACAGTTATTAATGTTTTATTTGCCTTTTTTTTCTTACTCTCTATAATTTATTTCTAGGTTAAATAATTCATTTGAAGATAAGTTACCTTTAAGTATAATTATCTAAGGTATGGCTGGTGAAAGGGACATTTTCATATGTAATTACACTGCTAATACCACACCCAGGGTGTTTCTAGTATAATCTGCCTTTAGTGTCTTTAATTTAGGACATTTTCTTTCATCTTTGTATTACTTTTTTTTTTTTGGTCGTGGGGCTTGTTTTACTCTTTTTGGATACTTTTTTTGAGTACTGTTTAATTTTCTTGCTTACTGTTTGTTCCTTGGTTTATATCTTAGGATTATATCCAGGTTACTATTTTTGCTAGAATTACTGCATTGGTGGTGATATATGATTTTCTTACTGAATGAAATTATGTACATACAATATTAGTTGGTCTCTATTAGTCATGCCAAATTGAACATTTTGTTTTGTTTGTTTGTTTGGGGATTTTTTTTTTTTTTTGCCAGTCTTGGGGCTTCATCTCAGGGCCTGGGCACCGTCCTTGATCTTCTTTTGCTCAAGGCCTGTACCACTTGAGCCAGAGCATCACTTCTAGTGTTAAAATAAAGCTAAATAAGTAAAAAATAAACAAGCAGGGTTAGGAAGGTGGCTCAGTGATAGAGTGCTTGACTCGCATGCATGAGGCCCTCAGTTCGATTCCACATAAGCAGAAAAAGCTGGAATTGACGTTGTGGCTCAAGTGGTAGAGTGGTAGCCTTGAGCTGAAGAGCTGAGGGACAGTGCCCAAGCCCAGAGTTCAGGCCCCATGGCTGGCAAAATAAATAAGTAAAGAAGCACCAAAATTATAGTGGGAGTAGGAACCTTTTAGAAGTCAATAAAGTTGTGGATAGACTGGTGGGTGTTTTGCATGGTAATATATGTTTAATTCACAGCCTGAAATGATGACACTAAATTTCATGTCTCTTCCCTGACATTTTTCTCTGGAGATAGATTTGCCATACTGATCTGATCAGGCTGTAAATTGGAATTGGTTACCCAGGATTTATTATATATTCATAGCAGATAGGAAGATTTAGTTGCTGTTTTAGTTCTGCTGGCAGCTGCTCTGAGTCAAAGCTGTGTCTTAATTGTAAGGTAACCTTAACAGTTCTTATTTGCAAAGGTGCTGACTTCCAGAAGTGCCCATTTCTAAGATGTTGGTTGTATATTTGACTTTACTAGAATGACCTGGATGACCCTGAGAGAGGAATGATTTTTGTCTGCTCTGCTACCCATAAGACCAAGTCGATGTTTTTCTTTTTGGCACAAACTGAGCAGGGAGACATCTTTAAAATAACTTTGGAGACAGATGAAGATATGGTAAGTTGACCATTGGTGGAAGGGAGAAGTAAAAAACGAAAATAAAATAAAACCATTTGTTCTGGTCTAGTTTCATGGACATTTTTACATTTTAGTCTTAGACATAAACAGCCTTATTTTACAACACTCTTATTTCTGGGTGCTGGTAGCTCATGCTTATATTCCTAGCTATTTCTGAGGTGGAGATACGGAGGATCACAGTGCCAAGCTAGCCCAGGCAGAAAAGTCTAGCAAACACCCATCTCCACAATATCCAGCATAAAGCAGGATTAGAGATGGCTCAAGCAGTAGAGAGCCAGTCTAGCAAGCAAGCTGAGCAACCAATCTGAACAATACCACTTCAAGTAATTACTTTCACTTGGTAATATATAATAGGTGTGAATAAGGGAAAGTTTTATTTTTTATTTATTTATTAATTTTAATTTTTTTTTTTTTTTGGGTCTGGTCGTGGGGCCTGAACTCTGGGCCTGGGTGCTGTCCCTCAGCTCTTTAGCTCAAGGCTAGTGCTCTATCACTTGAGCCACAGTGCCACTTCCGGCTTTTTTCTTTTTGCTTATGTGGTGCTGAGGAATCGAACCCAGGGCCTCATGCAGCAAGGTAAGCGCTCTACCACTGAGCTACCCTTCCAGCCCAAGTCTTATTTTTATTTTTGCCAGTTAAGGCTTGAACTCGGCCTATGCACCATCCCTGAGCTTCTTTTGCTCAAGGCTAGCACTCTACCACTTGAGCCACAGTGCCACTTCTGGCTTTTCTGTTTATGTGGTACTGAAGAATTGAATCCAGGGCTTTATGCTTGCCTCTAGTGGTAGAAGCAAACACTGTACCACTAAGCCACCTTCACAGCCCATGGGAAAACCTTTTGTATTTATTGATTAGCTAGTGCTGGTGGCTCTGCCAGCAATCTTAGTTACTGAGGATGCTGAGATCTGAGGATCACAGTTCAAAGCCAGCGGGGCAGGAAAGCCTGAGACTCTTATCTCCAATTAACCACCAAAAAATGCCAGAAGTAGAGCTACAGCTCAAGTGGTAGAGCACTAGCCTTGAGCAAAAGAAGCTCAGGGACAGTACCTAGGCCTATAATTCAAGCCCAGGACTGGCAAAACAAAAGAAGAAGAAGAAAAACAGGTAATATATGTATCTGTTACTTTTTTCCTAGGGAGCAAGTATGTGAACAGTTGGGTGGGCAGTGTACTAGAAGAGATCAGGAATTGGTAAACTTTTGTAAATTCTAGGCAATAAGTACGTCCAGCTTTTGTGGGCCATATATTTTCTGTCTTATACTCAATTTTGGTATTGTAGCAAAAAAGCAACTACACACAGTATATAAACAGATAGCCATAGGTGTATGAGCTATAGTTTGTTCACTCCTGTTTAGTTATTGAGTATTTTATGTTTTTGCATATTCTATTTGATAATAAAACTTTCTCTGTGGTCAGTTCTTTTGACGTTACATTAGATTTTTTTTTCCTTTTACTCCAGGTAACTGAGATACGGCTGAAATATTTTGATACTGTGCCTGTTGCAGCTGCCATGTGTGTGCTTAAAACAGGCTTCCTTTTTGTGGCATCAGAATTTGGAAATCAGTGAGTAATTCTTTGTTGTTTTTTTGTTTTTCGTTTGTTTTGTTTTTGTCATTGGACTTGAACTCAGGGCCTGAGCACTGTTCCTGAGCTTTTTAACTGAAGGCTAGCATACTCTAGCCACAGCTCCACTTCTGGTTTTCTGGTGGTTAATTGGAGATGAGTCTTGTGGACTTTCCTGTCCAATCTGGCTTTGAACCACAGTCCTCCTATCTCAGCCTCCTAGGTAGCTAGGATTACAGGTGTGAACCACCAGTGTCTGGAGTTTTTATTTCTCTAGCTCATTTTAGTGATGCTAATCTAAACTAGTGCCCTATTTGCCTTAATTCATTTTATTGTATATTCTGTAATATTCTGACTTTAAAAGAGTCATCATTAAGAGAAGATATAATCCTTATAATATCATTACCTTTCTTCCCACATTAAATCTATCTTTCTTTCTTTGTTTCTTTCTTTGTTTCTTTCTTTCCCTCCCTCCCTCCTTCCCTCCCTCCCTCCCTCCCTCCTTTCTTCTTTCTTTCTTTTCCTTCTTTTCTTTCTTTTCTTTCTTTCTGTCGGTTGTGGGACTTGAACTCTGGGCCTGAATGCTGTCGTCATTTCTTCAGCTCAAGGCTAGCACTCCACCACTTGAGCTACAGCTCCACTTCCAGTTTTCTGGTGGTCTTTATTGTTTGCATTTACTTTTTTTTTTTTCTTCTGTTTTTGGTTGGTCATGGGGCTTGAACTCGTGGCCTGGGTGCTGTCCCTGAGCAGCTGAAGCACTCTACCACTTGAGCCATAGCACCACTTCTCTGGTTGTTTTTATTGGAGATAAGAGTTTCACGGACTTTCCTGCTCGGGCTGGCTTTGAACTGTGATCCTCAGATCTCAGCCTCTTGAGTGGCTAGGATTACAGGCGTGAGCCACCAGCACCGGCTACTTCCTCATTCTTAAACCTGAGTATGCACCCATTCACCTTGAAACACTTATTGCTGGGCTGTTTCAAATTTAAGACCAATATTCAAAAATTTAAATTATTAGCTAACTTAGTCTTACTAGTATCTACTGGCTAGGCAAACCATTCTACTAATCTTGACACTTGGTTTCTTCATAATTAAATCAAGATACTGTCTAGGATTCTGTGCCATTTCTGCTCTGTTTCCACTTGTGTTTCTGCCCTCTCTGTCTCTGTCTCTCTGCATACTGGTGTTTGAAGTCAGGGCCTTGCACTTACTAGGCATGTGTTCTATTAGTAAAGCTGTACTTCCCAACTCTTTGACAATGAGTCTTCTAAAACTTTGATTCTCTGGGTAGGAACTCTGTGTAAGTTCAAATTTGCCCTCTGGAGTAACTTCTAATCTATGTTCTTTTTCTATAAATTTGTCTGTCTGGATACTTCATGACTGATATTATACTTTTATCTTTTTTTTTTGTCCATTGTGGGGCTTGAGCTCTAGGCCTGGGTGCTGTCCCTCAGCTCTTCAGCTCAAGGATAGTGCTCTACCACTTGAGCCACAGTGCCACTTCCAGTTTTCTGAGTGGTTTATTGGAGATGAGTCTCATGGACTTTCCTGCCCAGGCTGGCTTTGAACTGCGATCCTCAGATCTCAGCCTCCTCGGTAGCTAGCATTACATGCATGAGCCACTGGCACCTGGCTCATTTTCAGTTCTTTTGAGCATATTCCTAAGTGAAATTGCTGGGCCATAATTCTGCATTTGACTGAGGAACCATCAAATTTCAATAGCACTATACTGTTTCACTTTTCCAATGGTAAGAAGGGATTCCATTTCTCCACAACCCAGCCAATACTATTTCTACATTATGGTTATCCTAGTAGGTGAGAAGTAGCGTCTCATTATGCTTTTTGTTGGAGAAGTATTAAAGTCCTTTGCCCCCTATCTCTTGAAATATCTTCTTTCCACTGAAAATACTTTTAGTTTTTTTTATTATTATTACTTTTAGACAGGATCTCACAAATGAGACTCTCCAGGCAGCCCTTGTATTGATTTGCTTCTATATTTTCCGGAGTGCTGTGATTATGGGTATGCATCACCATGCCTAGCCTGAGAAAATTCTTTGTATATGAGTATTGGACCCCTATGAGATAAATAGTTTGTAAAAATATTCTTCAGGGCTGGGAAGATGGCTCAGTGGTAGAGCTCTTGCCTTGCATGTATGAGGCCCTGGATTTGATTCCTTAGCACCACATAAGCAAAAAGAAAAAAGTGGGAAGTGGCACTATGGCTCAAGTGGTAGAGTGCTAGCCTTGAGCTGAAGAGCTGAGGGACAGAGTTCAGGCCCCAGGACCGGATCCTTCCCCCTGACCGCCCCCCCAAAAAAAAAAAAAAAAGATATATTCTTCAATGTTCAATTTTTTTTATTTCTGGTAGTGGAGTTGAACTCAGCCTTTTGTTAGCTAGGCAGGAACTCTACCATTTGAGTTTTCTCCTTCAGCGTTTTGTTTTTTTTTTTTTTTTGTTTTTTTTTTTGGTGCCACTCTGGGGCTTGAACTCGGGGACTGAATGCTGGGCTTAAAATGACTTCTCTCTCGGGGCTGGGAAGGTGGCTCAGTGGTAGAGTGCTTGCCTTGCATGCCTGAGGCCCTGGGTTCAATTCCTTAGGCACCACATAAGCAAAAAAAAAAAGCTGGAAGTGGCGCTGTGGCTCAAGTGGTAGAGCGCTAGCCTTGAGCTGAAGACCTGAGGGACAACGCCCAGGCCCAGAGTTCAGGCCCCACGACCAGACCAAAAAAAAAAAATGACTTTTTTCTCTCTCTCTTTTTTTTTGTTGTTGTTGTTGGTATTGGGGTTTAAACTCTAGGCTTGGGTGCTGTCCCTGAGCTCTTCAGCTCAAGGCAAGCACTCTACCATTTAAGCTACCAGGCCATTTCCAGTTTCTTGGTGGATAATTGTAGATAAGAGTCTCACGGGCTTTCCTGCTTGGGCTTTGAAATTGTTATCCTCAGAGCTCAGTCTCCTGAGTAGTTAGCATTACAGGCTTGAGCCACCAGCGCCTAGCTTTTTATATTCTTATTTGTTATGGAAATTTTCTCCTATAAGAGAGAATGGGACTGTGGCCATAGCTCAGAGGTCACTGGTAGAATACACATACTTCATGCCTATAATCTTAGTTTATTTGGAGACTAAGATCTGAGGATCGTTGTAAGAAGCCAGACTGGGCAGAAAAGTTCATGTGACTCTTATCTCTAATAACCTACTCAGTAAAAGCTGGAAGTGCTGTAGTTCAAGTGGTGGACTGCTCACTGGCCTTGACCAAAAGAAGCTCTCAGGAACATTGCTCAGGCCCTGAGTTCAAGCTCCAGGACTGGCACAAAAACAAAAAAGGGAGTTAGAACTTTCTACCTATACCCATCTTTCAACCACAACAAAGATGCATAACCAGTTTTACTTCATTACTACCATCGCTTCCTAAATGTTGTCTTTAATAATCTTTAATTTTGCCGGGCACTGGTGGCTCACGCCTGTAATCCTAGCTACTCAGGAGGCTGAGATCTGAGGATCGCGGTTCAAAGCCAGCCCAGGCAGGAGAGACCGTGAGACTCCTATCTCCAATAAAAAAACCACCAGAAAACCGGAAGTGGCGCTGTAGCTCAAGTGGTAGAGCGCTCGCCTTGAGCTGAAGAGCTGAGGGACAGCACCCAGGCCCAGAGTTCCAAGTCCCACGACCGACAAAAAAAAAAAAAAAAAAAAATTAATTTTTTGTTTTTCTGTATCTTCTTAGTTACTTATATCAAATTGCACATCTTGGAGATGATGATGAAGAACCTGAATTTTCATCTGCTATGCCTCTGGAAGAAGGAGACACATTCTTTTTTCAGCCAAGACCTCTCAAAAATCTTGTTTTGGTAGATGAATTGGACAGCCTCTCTCCCATTTTGTTTTGCCAGGTACATGCGTTTTTCCCATCATTTCTTTCATGAGTAATGCTAGGCAGCTGTTTGTGAATCTCAAGAGTAATGGATATTCCTTACATTAGATTAAGATGTAGTTTAAGAATTACATATCTCTGGGATCATCATAGTGAAACATAGTCTATATATGTGACTTCAAAGTAGTTTATATCCTGAAAAGTATATTTGTATTTGAAAATGTAACACATGTAGATAGACATTTTTCTCCTTTGTTTTCTTTGTAGATAGCTGATTTGGCTAATGAAGACACTCCCCAGCTGTATGTTGCTTGTGGCAGGGGACCCCGGTCATCTCTGAGAGTCTTGAGGCATGGACTTGAGGTAAAATGGGAATTTCTGAGTTTTCTGCAAGTTTGGAGGGAAGCATGGACAAAGTTTATGGGTTTACTTTGATGAGGTTAAAAATACATGTACTGCTTCTGTGAAAAAGTATATTCTTTGTCCCTGGTTTTCTAAAGTTTAGGTAAGATTGGACTTAGTTAGAGTTTATGGCCATAGACAAATTCATAGTTTAGATTGCCAATTCCTTAATTTTGTCAGCATGGTAATCCCAGGCTCACTAGCTATGGCATAGAAGCTAAGAAACCTACATGGAACTTTTTATTCCTTCCTTCTGGTTTTAGACTTTTTTAAATTGCTTTGGTATTGGGAAATCAGGCATGCTCTGTTACCATTGAGCTACAACTTCAATCTCTGGTATCTGACTAAATTTATTCCTTATTACTGTGTGTTCTTAATTTCTGTGATTTTTAAGTTTCTATAGTAATTCATCAAAGTGGATATATTAGCATTTAATTAAATTCTTTATGGTTGGGCCTTTTAAATGATATGAGCACTCAAAATTGCCATCCCTTTCTTGTCTTCCTCATGTCTCAGCAAAATATGATGCTTCTAGCAAGATTATGTTAGAAGTTAAATAAAGCTTCCTCAAGCAGTTTGATTTCAGAGCTTGTCTGCAAACTATAGCTCTCAAAAAGCTTGCTGCCTGTTCTTAAAAATTTTTATTGGGATATAGCTAGGATGACCTTGTATTGAATTTTGGCTCTTACCAAATACCCATTGCCTAGCTTTTGTTTCCTCTATGAAATAACCTTTATGTGGTAATTGTCTTAAAGGATTACTGTATAAGTTAAATGAGGTAATGTATGTGAAATAATTGATCTGTGTGGTGGTGCATATCCATAATTTCAGCTCCTTGTAAACTAAGTCTGGGTGTAGTGGGACCCCATGTCCAAAAAGATTAAGAAAGCATAGTATATTGTAAATAGTAGCTTTTAGCACTATTCTAGGGAATTTGAACATTTTTGACTGCCCAGATGTTATTAGTCCACCAAATTTTCAACAGCTTGGACCCAGTTTACAGCCATAGGTGTGTGTGTGTGTGTGTGTGTGTGTGTGTGTGTGTGTGTGTGTGTGTGTGTGTGTGTGTGTGTGTGTCTTTCCTGTGTGTGTGTGTGTCTTTCCTGTGTGTGTGT
This sequence comes from Dipodomys spectabilis, assembly GCF_019054845.1. NCBI lineage: Eukaryota > Metazoa > Chordata > Mammalia > Rodentia > Heteromyidae > Dipodomys > Dipodomys spectabilis. Next base: position 4,834,270 of record NW_024870950.1, read on the forward strand.
GTGTCTTTCCTGTGTGTGTGTCTTTCCTGTGTGTGTGTCTTTCCTGTGTGTGTGTGTCTTTCCTGTGTGTGTGTAGGTGTGTGTGTGTGTCTTTCCTGTGTGTGTGTAGGTGTGTGTGTGTGTCTTTCCTGTGTGTGTGTCTGTTTCCTGCCCAGGAAGGGTGGGTGGGTGGGTGTGTATAGCCATAGGTAGGTAGAGGGTGTGTGTGTGTGTGTGTGTGTGTGTGTGTGTGTGTGTGTGTGTGTGTGTGTGTGTGTGTGTGTGTCTTTCCTGTGTGTGTGTGTCTCTTTCCTGCCCAGGAAGGGTGGGTGGGTGGGTGTGTATAGCCATAGGTAGGTAGAGGGGGTGTGTGTGTGTGTGTGTGTGTGTGTGTGTGTGTGTGTCTTTTCCTGCCCAGGTAGGGTCTGTGTGTGTGTGTCTTTCCTGCCCAGGTAGGGTCTGTGTGTGTGTGTCTTTCCTGCCCAGGAAGGGTGGGTGGGTATGTGTGTCTTTCCTGCCCAGGCTTGCTTTGAACTATGATCCTTAGATCTCAGCCTCGTAAGTAGCTAATTATAGTCATGACCCACTGGTGCCTGGCTAATAGCCATAGTTTCTTTTTATTTTCTTAAAAAAATAATAAAATTTTGTTATTAATAAGGTGTTATATAGAGGGGTTACCAGCCATAGTTCTTGATTTCTTATTGCTCATTGTATACTAGTGAGCAGTCTGATTTCACAAAAAAGGCATATATGCATTAACAAACTTTGGTGTACACTAAAGGGATAAAGGACCTCAGTGATGTTTAAATTTCCTATCTGCCTGTCTCCAACTTGATAAAAATATTTGTTATATATAAAAATGTTTTAAAAGTGTTAAGCATTGCTTTGTTCCTCTCTGTTGTATCTGTTTTCTGTCTGGATGATGCTCCTAGTTGAGCAAAGTGGCTGTCAGTCTTATGTTTGATATATAAATGTCAGTGTACGTACTCATGTAACCCAGGCTGTCCTAGAACTCAGAATCCTGCATTTGCCTTCCAGGTGCTAGAGTTACAGGCATGTGCCATTATATGCAGTGATAATGAAGTTCTTTTTTGTTGTTGGTGGTCGTGGAGCTTGAACTCAGGGCCTGGGTGCTGTCCCTGAGTTCTTTTGCTTAGGTCTAGAACTCTACCACTTTGAACTACAGTGCCACTTCTGGTTTTCTGGTGGTTAATTTGAGATACGAGTCTTATGGACTTTTCCTTCCGGGCTGGCTTCAAACTTTGATCCTCAGATCTCAGTCTCCTGAGTAGCTAGGATTACAGGTATGAACCACCAGTGCCCAGCATAATAATGAAGTTCTTTTTTTGATATTTATATCAGTAAACTGAAAAGAGAAACACTTCAGTATACTTTCTGCAAGATGTGGTTGTATATTACAATTCATTGGACTAAAACATTATCTTTAGATCATTTAAAAATAATTAAGCATAAATCTAGTAGAAAAGACAAAATAGTGCCCCAGAGTGTCTGTGATTCCTATCAGCACATAGATGGAAGAGGTGATTGCTCACCAAAGGCTAAAGGAATGTTTTTGCTGAAGGATGTGACATGGCCCATGAAGAGAGGTGGGGTTTAGCTTTGTGGAATCTTGGGAAATAAATGAGATGCTACTTTAGATGGGCTCTATCATTCTCAATAGTTACAGCTTTTTTTTGGGTCAGTCCTGTGGCTTGATTTAGGGCTTGGGTGCAGTCCCTGAGCTTTTTTGCTCAAGGCTAGTGCTCTACCACTTTGAGCCACAGCTCCACTTCTGGTTTTCTGGTGGTTAATTGGAGGTAAAAGTCTCATAGACTTTTTCCTGCCTGGTCTGGCTTTCTTCAAAGATCTTCAGATCTCATCTGTAGCTAGGATTACAGGTGCTGGCCACCAGTGCCTGGCATTACAGCTTTTTTTGAGGAAGGATTTAGGCATGCAATATATCTATTAATGAACAAAAGAAAAGAAAAAGCAGATTGTATCCACCCCAGATATTTCATGACTTTTTTTTTTTTTTTTGGTTGGTTGTGGGGCTTGAACTCTGGGCTTGGGCACTGTCCCTGCGCTCTTGTTCTTCAGCTCAAGGCGAGAGTGCTCTACCGCTTGAGCCACAGCACCACTTCTGGTTTTCTATTGGTTTATTGCAGATAAGAGTCTCACAGACTTTTCTGCCTGGGCTGGCTTTGAACCTCAATCCTCAGATCTCAGCCACAACGCCTGGCTGTTCATGACTATTTGTTATTTTGTTATGGTACTGCCATTCTATCCTTTTGGTTCTATCCTTCTTTCACTGGGTGGTCTCATCGTGTAAATTGAAATACAATATAAGACAGACACTGCTTTTGAACTTTTATTATGTAGCATATTAAGCAAGTAGCTGAGTTTCATGCTCACTGGATCTGTGGCTTCTTTTCTCTTTTGCCAGGTATCAGAAATGGCTGTTTCTGAACTACCTGGTAACCCCAATGCTGTCTGGACAGTACGTCGGCACATTGAAGGTAAGCATCCCTTTCCTAATAGTTAAAACAGGGTCTGGGAGCCACTGATGTAGATGATTTAAGAGGCTGCATTCATGTTATTTCTCTATCACTTCATCTAACTCCATATACTAGAACCTTATGGCTTACCACCATATTTTTGAGGCTTTTCCTATCTGTTAGCTATCGTGCAAGTGAATAAAGGAAACATGGGGCAGGGCAGCTATTTAGGTTTTAATGCGTAAACATTATGGCATCATGAGGCTTTTAGGTGATTTTAGACTTCATAAAGATACTAGTTCCAGCTCTGTAAGAAGTATGTGATGAGAGTAACTTGTTCTTTTTTCATTTTTCTCTGTGTTCTCATTATTGTGTTGAAAGTACAGTGAAGTTCATGATTTTGTATGGTTTAAGATACTTTGTATGGCTAGTTAATTGGTCAGTTCTCCTTGTGCTTAAGGAAACAGATTTATTGAATAGAATTAGAATTTTTAGAAAAGAGCATGGGCAAGGAAAAGGAGTCTGTGTTTTTGGTTAAAAAAAAATCCCCAAATGGTTACCTTATTCTGACATTGAAAGTAATATGAAAATGCATAGTACTGTAATGACAAGGAAGTTTTGTGACAAATTGAGTTTCAGTTCTGTAGAAGTAAAATTCAGTACTCATTTTCCCTTTGATTTACTTTGTGGCTGAAGGTCCTTTCTGTTCTAAGGCCTTATTTTCCTCTTTTCCCTCAAGAATGTGGGACTGGTGAGTAAGATCACCCTGGCCAGCAAACAAAGCTTTTTATAGAAAACAGCTGTAATTCTCTCTGATGTTTAGATGTTCTAGTTGAATGGAACAAATGTAAGGGAGCTGGGAAATGTGTAGGAGGAAAATTTCTATTCGTAGAATAGTACACATTTTTGTGGATTTTATTTTCATTGTAGTTGAAATCAAGTGAGTTATGTTGAAAGGGAAAAAATGAATAGGATAATGGTAGACTCATTTTCGCTGGGAAGATAACTATTCCATAATTTAAGAGGTTTCTACATTGTAGTGTCTACAGAAAGAAGCTGTTAATATCAATATGTGGCTGTTGATTTTATATGTCTTGAAAACCTTACTTAGACTGTTTGAATTAGAAAGATAATTTGAGATGACTTAGTATTTCCCCATTTTTTTAATTTTATGTTTCATGTAGCTCAAGTTGTCCTGGAATTCACTATGTACCCTAGGCTGCCCTAGAATCTCGATTCTCTTTCCTCAGCCTGTTAAGTGCTAGGATTATAGGCCTGTACCACACATCTGGCTTCTTTTAACTTTTTAAACTTTTTTTTTTTAAGTTGTAGACCAGATTTAGGTTTCTAGAAAGTTACTCTTCATTTTTAGGAATGAGGCAGTTTGTCCTAAGGGGTGATTCATAATAGCATAATAGATTGTAGAACTGTCTCCTCAATCCCAACCCAATGTTCATTTTGACTGACTGGTAGGCATATGTTGGTCTTACTGGTTTCTTTCAAGATAAGTTCTTTACTTGCAACCTGTAGCCTGACTGACTATATGGTCACCATATAGTCAATAGTTAACGTAGACTTTCTGCCTTAAAGCAGTTGTCATCTAAAAGAAAAGATAACTATGGGTGGCTCAGTTGTAGACTGATTGCCTAATGTACACAGTCCTAGGGTTCAATCTTCACTATCACCCATAGATAAAAAGATGACATGTATGCAAAACTATTATGTGCTGTGTTGTGATGTGAGGCACAAGAATATTGCCAGGAGTAGTTAGAGGTTAAGTAGTGAGTCTGTATATATGTTTGAGAATGAGGAAAGGTTCCTGTTTGCTGTTTTATTGATAGGCAGGCAACTATATTGTGTGGTAGAACTTGTAGTTGAACATTTTCCTTCTCTGTTAAAGCCTGGGAAAGGATTGTATCCTGATCAATTTTATTCTGTAGGTACTATTATTTGGATAATCACCCCAACCAGGTCAAGTACCCACTATTCATTTTCTTTCCAGATATCCATGTTACTGTTGAGTGAGCATTCATTCCTCTGTTCTCACATGGTGCAGTCTTCAGGCAATTACTAACCTTGGCTGGTACTTGGTGATGTATACTACCAATACCAAGCCTTTTTTTCTCTTCCACAGGTGGCTGGTGAAGGTGCTGATCACCACAGGTGTGTACCTACTGCTAGGGTCTACTGTGGGTTCTTATAGTTTACCCAGGGAGAGGGATCTATAATTACTGAGGTTGCCCTGACAGCATCTCTCAGAGGGTAACTGCAGTTGTGTGCTACTGTGTGTTACAGTGATGCACACCCCTTTATTAGTGGTTTGAGGTCAGGATCCGCTGCTCTACTTTCTCCTGCAGATTTGTAGAAAATAAAAGTAATTTGTTTTTACTAAGCAGAAAGGGCATACAGCTAGGAAACTAGTTTCCTACTTTTTTGGAGTTATCTGTTCCAGGTGTACTGATTGAAAGATCAGGGCCTGGAAAAAGCTTTTAACTATATTCAAGATGCTGAGACAAGATAAGCTCTTAAGTCCTCTGAATATAAAGTAGTAAGAATGAGATACTGGAAGCTTAGTCATCTGCACAGTGGTTCATAACTTGTTGAACCTTAGATTGTAAGGCAAGGGAAGGAAGCACATCCCTTTTTCCATGTTGCTTCCTTCCGTAGTGATCAGAATAGAAATCCTACTGAGGTGAGACCTAAATGTGTGTTCGCATACACTAAGACATTCTTACACTTTTTTTGTGTGTGTGGTAGTTTTTGGAGTTTGATTTCAGAGCTTTTCACTTTCTAAACAGGTTCTGTACTACTAAGCCATACCTCTGGCCCTTTTTGTACTGAATTTTGCTTCCTACCAAGGTGCCACTTACTTTAGTCTTCCCATCATAGCTGGGGTGGCAACTTTGTACCACCATGGCCAACTTATTCTGTTTAATCTATGACTTTTCTGCCTGAAACTGGTGTAGAACTGTGATCCTCTTAATCTCAGCTCCTGGGACATTAGGATAATAGACATAGGCCATCACATCTACCTATGAAGTAAAGTCCTTTATAAGACTTGCAACCCCTAGAAAAGGGCATTGTGTGTATCTACAGTTTATACTCATCTACCTTGACTGAAACTTGGTTTCCTTTAACCTATCATCTCCCTAGAACAGTGTAATCTGCCATGTCTTCTAGCTGGTGAATGGAAGTATGTTTGGGTATTTGTAGGGTAATAAACACCATGAAAAAATCCATGAAGCAGCTTATAGATATCAAATTAACTGCCCTCCTGATTGCTGAACTAATGAAATATGACCCTATATAAGTTGACTCAACATTTCTTTTTACTACTGAACAGTCTGGGGCTTTGGTCAAAGGGACAGTACAAACCCAGGCACTGCTCCTTCCTCTTTTCCTCAATTCTCTTTCATGTAAGTCAGAGTTCTATAGTATCTCTACTTGGATATACCTCTTCTCCCGGGACTGAAAGGAGAGATAAAAATTATGGTCACTTAGAGCCCTTTGTTTTTTAACTTGAACCTAATCTGCCATAGTTTTCAAGTTACTGAGTTTTAGTAATCACAGTGTTGGAAATGATACAGTAATCATACAAAAGTAAGCCATTTCTGTTATTACATGCCAGAAATTTGCAGTTTAGCATTGCAAGCTGGAGTGAAGAGTCCATAAGTTTGGGGTCTTGTGGAGATGAATTTTGGATTTGCTGTGAACATTTAAAATCCATTTCAGGGTCAACTATATCCTAATTATTTTTTTTTCCTAATTAGTTTTGTGATGATTAACTATGCTTAGTCTTGTAGAGCCATTTTGTACAATGTTTCCAAAGCATTTGAATGCACACTGACAATTAAAGTATAGTAAAAAAAAAAAAATCAAAAACCAAAAAAACAGTTATCTTGTCCAGTGTTACTCCTTATGGATACCTGGTCTGGCCCTTAGACGGTATTAATTGGGAAAGAGCTTTAGTCCTTGCTCTTAAGCTAACTTAGTACACACATGTATTAACTGAAACAAGTTTTGTCAAACAGTACTTTTCTTACATACAAAGAAGTTTAATTTTATTTCTATTAGAGCAGATTGCTACCCACCAAATTTGATTTTGTGTCTTGTTTAGATCAGAACATACTGTAGGTGTTAACAGTGACACGTTTTCACTTGACCTCTCTTTCTATAAAGAATACTAATCTACCCCCTGGCAATAGGCAACAAGACACTTCATTGGTGACGTTGCTCTTACATCAGTTAGGGGTAGAACAGATGACCATCCTTAATTCATCCTAGCTTGATGTCTGGATTAGTGGTCTGTAGCACAGAAGAAATTACAGATTCTGATCAACTAATGGAGCTTTAGTTTAACTGAACCTCATTTGGAGAAATCAAAGCCAGAAATGTATCTTTTGTGTGAGTAGCACACTAGTCCTACAGCTGCTATTGTCTTAGTATTCATTCCACAACTGCTATTATATGCTTTGTTTACCTAATTTCTAGCTATGGGGAACAAAAAGTTGGAAAAATATACTTTATATGAAGTAGAAAACCTCAACTCTTTAAAAAGTAAATGTAACTATATTCAACACATAACGAGCTTTATGTCACACTTTGTGAATGTGGGAAAAGAGAAACTCTTACGATGTAGAGTGCGAGATATGGGAAATAGATGGCCTTTGACAACTGGATTTTCAGGGAACTTCTAGAGTTGCCTGTATCTCAGATCTCTGACTTCCTTGAGAACCTCATATAGTGTTTGTTTACCCAACTACTTTTCCTTATGAAAAGCAAATCCTAATAGGGTTTGTTCATGAGCACTGGATAAGTTGTATTTTTAAATAGTGAAAAACTAAGAGGTCAAGGACTGATAATATTAACTCCCCCTGCTCCCCCTCAATTTCCTGGGTATCTGATATTATTAAATCATTCCCAATGGGACTAGAATTCCTAGTCTCAACCCTAGAATGAGTTAATCTCATGGAGGCTTAAGTAGTCTCTTTTAATCTTTGCGAATATTTAAATTTTTCCCATGCCTCAGATTTCTTTGTGTTCTCATCTCTGCAAATGTTTCAAGAAAATATAAGTTTTTTGAGGTGTTAAGAGGAAGACATTTGTACTAAGTGTATTTAGCTATTTATCTGTAGACTGTTAAGACCCTCAGTTATCCTTGTGAATCTCATCCTGTTGGGTGTGTGTATGTGTTTGTATGTGTATGTGTGTTTTTACTACACACAGAAGTACTTTGGAAGATTTCTAAAAACTCTTAGTATCTCATTTGGCTTTGTAATTATGATAAGTTCTTCACTAACCAACTCCTTTCTTTACTTTTCCAGATGAGTTTGATGCCTACATTATTGTTTCTTTCGTGAATGCCACCCTTGTACTTTCTATTGGAGAGACTGTAGAAGAAGTGACTGACTCTGGGTTCCTGGGTACCACCCCAACCTTGTCTTGCTCCTTGTTAGGAGATGATGCTTTGGTGCAGGTGAGGATTCTTAGAACTTGTTTGGTACATGCTCAGCTTGGATTATCCTTTGCATTACTTGTTTTATAAACAATTTGTTTATATCGCTCCACCTTTACTTTCCAGACATGTTTATAGGGAGTACATACTATTACATCAACAGAAAACTGCACTGAGTTAAGTCTTTTTAAGTTTTTGCCAACTTAGTTACTTGGTGAATTTAGAAGTATAAAATTCTGGTTGATCTTGCCACCATCTCTCTATTACAGAACCTTCCATTTCAGCAGTATTAAATATTTTTGTGGAAGGTGCTGTTATTTGGGGCTTTGAACCTTCTTAGCTTGCTTTCTTTCCCACACTACTTGAGTCATGCCTCCAGCCCAGCTTTTTACTGGTTATTTTGGAGATAAGGTCTTCCAGACTTTTCTATCTGGTATGGACTCACCTTGATTTACTTGGTCTCAGCTTCCTGAATAATAGCTAGAATACACGCTGAGTAGATTAGAACTACTGTATATTTTGTATGCATTTTGCCAAGGAACTTTGAACTTCCTTGCAGTGAACATTGTAAACATAAACTTTAAAAAAAAATTGAGTGGCTGGGAAGGTGGCTTAGTGGTAGAGTGCTTGCCTTGCATTCATGAGGCCCTGGGCTTGATTCCTCAGTACCACATGAGCAGAAAAGGCCGGAAGTGGTGCTGTGGTTCAAGTGGGAGAGTGCTAGCTTTGAGCTAAAGAGCTGAGGGACAGCGTCTAAAGCCCAGAGTTCAGGCCCCATGACCAACCAAAAAAAAAAAAAATTGATCTTGTCTAGGGCCTACTAATTCAAGTTGGTGCCAGGTTCAGTGGTGTGAAGATCATTCTGAGTGATGAAATCAAATTGCTAAAATCAAGTTTCTTTCTTTTGTTGGCTAGGTGTATCCAGATGGCATTCGGCACATACGAGCAGACAAGAGAGTCAATGAGTGGAAGACTCCTGGGAAGAAAACGATTGTAAAATGTGCAGTGAACCAGCGACAAGTAGTGATTGCTCTGACAGGAGGAGAGCTGGTCTATTTTGAGATGGACCCCGTATGGTTTATTTTCATTTGTTTGTTTTGTGGAATTGAGGCCCTCTGTTATATTCACTGTAGGAGTTAGTGTAGGGTCCAGAGTAAAGATGGGAGTTGTCATTGAAGCATCTGGAATTTGTGCTTAAGAAAAAGAATGGGGGACTAGAAGTGCCTGTTGGTCAATCTAGCTCTTTTCAGAGGGGAAAACAAGTCTGCTTCGAGATCCTGCTTAGCAGTGACACACTTCTCCCTCTGAACTTTATGTATTTTTCCCAAGGTATTTGGCTTATATTTACTTTATGCCATCTAAATCAATTTCACATTTTTTTTGTCTTGAATATGGAATGGTACTGGAGAAATTATTTTGCAATCAAAATGTCTACGGTGGCTGAGGTTTTGTTTAGTATTAAAACTTGGACTCGGCTTCAGGTTCTTGCTTGGCTTTTTGTTTATGGCTGGCACTTTACTACTTGAGCTATGCTTCCAGACCAGCTCTTTCCTGCTTAGAGATAGAGTCCCAAGGACCTTTCTGTCCTGGCTGGATTTGACTGTGACCCTAAAATCTCAGCTTCCTGAGAAGCTAGGATTACAGGCATGATCAATCCATGTCTAACTTGAGACTTCGTTTTTAATCATCGTATTTGAATTCTCTTTCACTCAAAGCATAAATAGATTTATATATGTATATATATATAATGTATTATATATCTACATATATATATTATATATTATATATTACATATTATATATCTACATATATATATTATATATTACATATTATATATCTACATATAATATATGTATTATATATCTACATATATAAATAGATTTATATATGTATATTTCCAATTTCTGAAAACTAGTTTGGCTTTGAGAATGTTGGTATATTGAACTTGCCAAATGTTTCTTGATTTTGTCACACTTGGGAGAAATTCTTAGATTTTGACTATTATAAGAGAAGTAAGAGGAAACAAAGAAACCTAAGCCTTCCTCCTTGGGTTCAGGTCTGGAGTACTCATCTCCTTTTTTCCCCTTTTATAGTCAGGACAGTTGAATGAGTACACAGAGCGGAAGGAGATGTCAGCAGATGTGGTGTGCATGAGTCTGGCCAACGTACCTCCTGGAGAGCAGCGGTCTCGCTTCCTGGCTGTAGGTCTGGTGGACAACACTGTCAGAATCATCTCCCTGGATCCCTCAGTGAGTGATACTCTCAACTTCAAATCTGGATCTCAAAACCTATTGCTGTTGCTTCATTTCTTTTTTCTTTCTTTCTTCCTTTTTGGGTTTGTGGTATTGGTAACTTGCCCAGGGCAGGAGCTCTACTCTACTACTGAGCTATATAGCTGCTGCTACTCCCAAGGCAGCATACCTTGAGTCTTATGCTGTGGCTTAAGGATGTTGGTCTGAGATTACTAGTATTTCTTTGGCATAAGCCCTGAGTCCTTTTTGCAGTTTAAAACAAAACAAAACAAAAGCTTGTTTTTTTGGGTTGCGTTTTGTTTTTTTGAGGCTTGAACTCAGCCTATGTACTGACCACTTTGAGCCACAGCTCCACTTCAGTTTTCTGGTATTTAATTGGAGTTAAGAGTCTCACGGACTTTCCTGCCCTGGCTAACTTTGGACTATGATTTTCAGATCTTGTCCTCCTGAGTAGCTAGGATTACAGACAGGCATGAGCCAACAGCTCCCAGCTTCTTGAGACTATTTTTATGGAATAGAATTTTACTTTCTCTAGGGACTTAATAACTTAGAGGATATAACCTTTGCTTGTTTACTTTTATCACTGTCAGCTTTGACAAAAAGAGGAATGGAAATTCCTCCCAAAGCTTATTCTGAGATTTTGTTTAATAGTTTTTACCCTCTGGCAACTAACTCATCCCCAATTGTAGGATAGTACATGCCTATGTACCCAGCACTCAGAATGCTGAGGCAGCAGGATTGCAAAGTTTAAGGCCTACAAAGGGGAAACCATGTCTTAAAAAACTACTCACGGGCTAGGAAGTTGGCTCAGTGGTAGAGTGTTTGCCTTGTATGCATTAGGCCCTGGGTTCGATTCCTCAGCACCACGTACGCAGAAAAAAGCCAGAAGTGGTGCTGTGGCTCAAGTAGTAGGACACTAGCCTTGAGCTGAAGAGTTGAGGGACAGTGCTCAGGCCCAGAGTTCAGCCCCCATGACTGGCCAAAAAAAAAAACCCCACTCACTTGTTTTTCTTGCCCACAAGAAAGTTCTTTTGAGTACTAGCCTTTGTGTATGTTATTTTCCAAAATTGGCATTTCCTTGTGATTTTTGTTTTTTTAGTGTTATAATATTTTTTTCCCCCTCTATTCTTCTACTCCCAGGACTGTTTGCAACCTTTGAGTATGCAGGCTCTCCCAGCCCAACCTGAGTCCTTGTGTATTGTGGAAATGGGTGGAACTGAGAAGCAGGATGAGCTGGGTGAAAGAGGTTCTATTGGTTTCCTGTATCTGAACATTGGGCTGCAGGTAAGAGTTCCAGAAGTTCCCATTGTTCCCATTGTATCATGCCTTCTGTGGATTTCACATACTCCTTTAATTATTAGAATTTTTTGTGTACATAGTTTCAGATAACTGCTTAGGAAAATGAATAGCGTTGCTGTGGATTCATTTCATTACAGCAAAGTAGGTCTGGAAAGAAGTATTTTTACACCTAATAACATTCTTGCCTTAGCCTTGAATCAGACATTTCTCTTAGCAGCTTTTTCTTTTTAGGGAAAATGGTGTTTAAAGACCATAGTCAAAAAGGCTTGGCTCTTCAACTGTGGATCTATTTTAGTTATAAAGAAGATTTTAATGTACACAATTAAAAAAATTTGTAAGATATATTGTGAAAAGAAGTGTTTTTCACTTAGTAGATGCTTAGTAACTATTTCAGTGAGAGAATGAGGGATAGCTATTGCTAGGGTGTTTTTAAAAATTACCAAGTCATTTTCTTTCATAGGTGATGAGTTGCATCTTGAATGTTTCACCTATTCCTTTCCTTTTGGTTAGAATGGTGTGCTGCTGAGAACTGTCCTAGACCCTGTCACTGGGGACTTGTCTGACACCCGCACTAGGTACCTAGGGTCTCGTCCTGTGAAGCTCTTCCGGGTCCGAATGCAAGGCCAGGAGGCAGTAAGTGATCTAAGGGGGCAGGCAGCACATTTGAATGTAAAATGACACCAGCTTAAAAAAAACAATCCCTTTGTTATAAGATGTACTTTAATTCATTAGTCTACAGTTGGTTTGATCATGACTAGTTTGTTGGGTTCACTTAACCTAGACCATTTTAACTGGAAAGTTGTATGGCACTGTGCCATTATTTGACTTTAGGAATATTGGAGTTTTCTTTAGACTGAACAACTATGGCTGGGGCTAAGATTTTCCATCCAGGGCACCACCAGCCATGAGTAAGCCAGCCAAGTTTAGGATATTAGTGTTACTGGGCACTGTGCTAATTCTTAAATGTTACCTTGTTTAAGTCTTTGTTTAATTACAGCTGCCCAGCCTTAGGATAATTAATTCCTATTTTACACATATAGAAACAACTCAGAAAAAAGGGACTGATTAGCTGTGATTTTAGAATTTACTGAGTCATACTGCCTCTTCTCTAGGCTTCTTTTGCCAGTGATGGCCTCGCCTCTCTTCTTTCTTCTCTCTTCTCTCCTCTCTTCTCTTTTTGTGTTAGTTGTGGTACCTGAACCGCCCTGGGTGCTGTCCCTCAGCTCTTCAGCTCAAGGCTAGCGCTCTACCACTTGAGCCATAGCACCACTTCCAGATTTTTCTGCTTATGTAGTGCTGTGGAATTTAACCCAGGGATCTCATGCATGGAAGGCAAGCACTCTTATCACTGATCCCCTTCCCAGCCTCTTTTATTTTTGGCAGGGGAAGGTGCCTTTCCTGGGGTTTAAACTCAGGGCCTGGGTGTTGTCCCTGAGCTTTTTTTGCTTAAGGCTAGCATTCTACCATTTAAGCTACTACTTCACTTCTGGCTCTTTTTGAGTAGTTTTTTGAAAATAAGAATCTCGTGCTTTCCTGCCTAAGCTAGCTTTGAACCATGATCCTCAAATCTCAGCCTCCTGAGTAGCTAGGATTACAGGTGTGAGCCCCACTGGTATCCAACGCAATGGCTAGAGTATTCTGTGGATTGAAATTTGGGTTTAAATTATTCAGTCAGCCTACTGTGTTTGAGTTTTTTTCATTTATTAGGTGTGTTCTACTCTCTTTAGGTGTTGGCCATGTCAAGCCGCTCGTGGTTGAGCTATTCTTACCAATCTCGCTTTCATCTCACACCCCTCTCTTATGAGACCTTGGAGTTTGCATCTGGCTTTGCTTCTGAACAGTGTCCTGAGGGCATTGTGGCCATTTCCACTAACACTCTGAGGTGAGTCCTGGGTTTAGAGCCCTGTAGGAAGCATTTCTGCAGAGTCACAGCCTGTGGTTTTGCTAGTGGTGGATAGATAGTAGAGAGCCAGCTTTTCATGATTAGACTTGTGTGTTGCAATTGGAACCTTCATTTGGCCCAGGGTTTTAAAACCTTAGAGCCAAGTTTCGGTGATTTTGAGTTTTAGCTTCTATTTAGACTTTCAAAGCCAAGTTTTAATTTTTAGCTCAAGAGCAGTCTTGAGAGTTCAGTTTTTATTTTCCCATTATTTTTATTTATTTTATGTTTAAGCATGGGTATTGGTGTCAGCACTTATTACTCGAACCAACTGTATTTTTTGGTTGTTTGAACATTTGTGTGTGATTTTTTTTTTTTTTTTTTTTTGCCGGTCATGGGGCCTGAACTCTGGGCCTGGGTGCTGTCCCTCAGCTCTTCAGCTCAAGGCTAGCGCTCTACCACTGGAGCCACAGTACCACTTCCGGCTTTTTCTGTTTATGTGGTGCTGAGGAATCGAACCCAGGGCCTCATGCTTGCAAGGCATGTACTCTACCACTGAACTACCTTCCCAGCCCTGTGTGTGAATTTTTGTGTAGACAAAGATTTTCATTTTCTTTAAAGAATGGAACTGATGGGTCATGTAGTAATAGCTATGTTTAACTTTTGGAGGGGGCACTATAGTGGGTTTTGAACTCAGAATCTTACACTTAATGTTAGGCAGGGCTCTAGCATTTTACCACTTTACTTATTTTTCACATAGGGCTTCATGTTTCAGCTTGGGGCCAATCTTAAATTTGAATCTTTCCCTTTGGCCTCTTACATAGCTAGGACCTCAGGCAAACACCACCATTCTTGGCTTTTTTTCTTTTCTTTTTGTCGTGGTGCTTAAACTCCGATCTTGGGGGCAGTCTCTGAGCTTTTTTGCTCAAGGCTAGTGCTCTGCCACTCTGAGCCACAGCACCGCTTCGGTTTTCTGGGGATTAATTGGAGATGAGAATCTTATGGACCTTCCTGTCCAGTCTGGCTATGAACTACTATCCTTAGATCTCAGCCTCCTGAGAACCTCCTGAGTAGCTACGATTACAGGCATGAGCCAGCTGGTACCTGGTTCGTGCCTTGCTTATTGGTTGAGATGGGAGTCTCACTGACTTTCTGCCCAGCCTGTCCTCAGACTGTGATCATTTCAACTTATCTCTTGAATAACTGGGATTATAAGTGTGAATCCTTGTGTTTGGCTTTATATTTAATTTTGGAGGAATTACAGGCTATATTTCAAAGTGATTATATCGTTTTACACTCCTACTAGCCAAAATAGGAGGACCTCATTTTTTTCACATTCTCACAAGTGGCTTTGATTTTAGATATTTTATTGGATATGAAGTGCTATCTCACAGTTTAGATAAGCATTTCTCAAATGGATGATATTGAGTATATTTTCTTGTGTTTATTGGCCATTCTTGGATCTGTTGTCCATTTCTTTTATTACTGAGTTATTTGTGTTAGTTTTGCATTACCAAAATAAAATACTTGAGATAATCAACTTAGAAAAGATTTTTATTAGCTCATAGTTTTGATGCTAGTTCATGATAGGTGACGTAATTGCTTTTGGCCAGCGGTAAGGTAGGATTTTTTAGTAGGATTGTGTAGCACAGCAAAACTGTTGGTTTATATCATGAGTCAGGGAACAGAGGAGAAATGAAGTCAAATCCTATAGTACCCTTTTGAGGGCACACCCCCAATGACCTCATGATCACTCACTAGGTCTTACCTCTTGCAGATTTTACCACCTTCCATTCTGTTTCATGTAACACAGTCAGTACATATGCCTCAGATTGGCACATTGTCTTTGAAGTTAGAAATTTCCTTTGATGTTCATAATGTATGTTTCACTGGTAAATCTACCAGAATTTCTGTGGACAGTGGTATATGTTGCTGAAGGGGAAGGACCTTCTGGATCCCCTAGTCTCCTGTATACCTTAGAAGGCTTTTGTGTCATGTTGATACCAACATTAGATCTGTAGGGACTGTGATTGCTGTGTCTGCTCATGGTACATCTTACCAATATCTAGGACCTGAGCTAGTAACCTGTTAACCCATGTGCCTTTGTCACAGGATTTTGGCATTGGAGAAGCTAGGTGCTGTCTTCAATCAAGTAGCCTTCCCGTTGCAGTACACACCCAGGAAATTTGTCATCCATCCTGAAAGTAACAACCTTATAATCATTGAGACAGACCACAATGCCTATACTGAGGCCACAAAAGCTCAGAGAAAGCAGCAGATGGCAGAGGTAAGTCTTAAAAAGGGATACAGTTGAAGCATGTGCATGTAAACTTGTATAGAAAAGTTAAACCTCCACAATGGTTGATTGTATTTTCCCCTTGGGCAGTAATGAGGTTTGAATTCAGGTTCTCATGCTTGCACACACTCCACTGATAAGCCATCCCTCCAGCCCATTTTACCCTGATCCAAAAAGACTTGAAGCCTGGACTATATTCTGCCTTGTAATTTTTTTTGGGTGGTGGGGGTTGGTTGTGGGGCTTGAACACAAGGCCTGGGAGCTGTCCCTGAGCTTTTGTGCTCAGGTTAGAGCACTCTACCACTTTGAGCCACAGCTCTACTTCTTATTTTCTGGTGGTTGAAGGTAAGAATTTCATGGACTTTTCTGTCTGGGCTGACTTTGAACCATGGTCCTCAGATCTCAGCCTCCTGAATAGCTAGGATTACAAGTGTAAGCCACCAGTGTGTGGGGATTTAGCTTAATAGTAAGAGCATTTAGCACTGTATAAAAAGAAAACAAAAACTTCCATTCAAGCTCATTTGACATTCTTTAAGCAGAGTCTTTTGCCACACACCTTGGTTTTCTTCTGACCCAGGATTATATGTTGCCTGGATTTGAGCTCCAGAGTAGCTTTTAGATTTTCCATAATAGCAGCTCTTCCAGAAACCACTTCCCAGCAAAAGTCAAAAGGTCCATTGGGCACTGGTGGCTTGGGCCTGTAATCCTAGCTACCCAGGAGGTTAAGATTTGAGGATTGTGGTTCAAAGCCAGCTTAGGTAGGAAAGTCCATAAGGCTCTTATCTCCAATTAACCACCAGAAAACTGGAAGTGGAGCCGTGGCTTAAAGTGGTAGACTGCTAGCCTTGAACAAAAGAGCTCAGGTATAGTGTGCCCAGATCCTGAGTTCAAGCCCTATAGCTAACACACACACACACACACACACACACACACACACACGTGCCCAGATCCTGAGTTCAAGCCCTATAGCTAACACACACACACACACACACACACACACACGTGCCCAGATCCTGAGTTCAAGCCCTATAGCTAACACACACACACACACACGCGCGCGCGCGCGCGCGCGCGCGGCGCGCCAAAAAGCCACAACTTTGCAGAATCATGTGCAGCCTGAGATGAGAAAGTCATCTTAGCAGGGTATATCAGGTATTTTGGGTAGAAAAAAAATAAGATTTTTATTTTCATATTTCTTAGATTACTAGTTCCAATGTTTGCTGTAGTTCATATTCTTTTGGCATTTTCTCTTCAAATGTATCTATCAATATCTGGTTTTTCTGCTAGTGTTTCCTTCCTCCCCATGTCTTACACCTCTCCCTTGAGTCTTTACTTTGGGGAATCCTGATGTTACTTTTTTTTTTTTTTTGGTGTCAATTTTAGAACTTGAACTCAGGGCCTGGGCACTGTCCCTGAGCTTTGCTCAAGGCTAATGCTCTACACTTTAGCCACAGCTCAAGTGGTTAATTGGAGGTAAGAGTTTTATAGACTTTGCAGCCTGGACTAGCTTTAAACCATGATCTTCAGATCTCAGTCTCCTGTATAGCTAGGATTATAAGCTTTGACCCACCAGTACCTGGCTAGACTTTGCTACTTGTCAGCTTCTTCTCTGAATGCTGGTTCTTCTTGCTCTTTGATTATAGGAAATGGTGGAAGCAGCAGGGGAAGATGAGCGGGAGCTAGCTGCAGAGATGGCAGCAGCATTTCTCAATGAAAACCTCCCTGAATCCATTTTTGGAGCTCCCAAGGCTGGCAATGGGCAGTGGGCCTCTGTGATCCGAGTGATGAATCCTATTCAGGGAAACACACTGGACCTTGTTCAGCTGGAGCAAAATGAGGCTGCTTTTAGGTAAGGACCCCAGGACAATCCAAGGTTTGGCACATGGAAATGAGTTCTTTGAGTTTTGACTAATACCTGGCTCTTCCTTTTTCTGTTTGTAGTGTGGCTGTGTGCAGGTTCTCCAACACTGGTGAAGACTGGTATGTGCTGGTAGGCGTGGCCAAGGACCTGATTCTGAATCCTCGATCTGTGGCAGGGGGCTTTGTATATACATACAAGCTTGTGAACAATGGGGAAAAACTAGAGTTTTTGCATAAGGTAGGAACCAGATAATGACTCCTGGATTGAATTTATGGGTCAGGGTTTTAGAGTACTAAATAGCTTATTGATTTCAAGCCATCTCAGGCTAGCACATATTCCATGTGCTAGCTTGTGGTACTCTAGTGCTTGAGTCCCACAGAAGATAAACCCTAAATCAGTCCCTTGTTTACTGTCTTACTTAAATTGCCAGTAATTCAGGACCAGAATTCAGTAACTTTGAAAATTAAATATTCTCAACTAGGCATCTGTGGCTCATGCCTCTAATCCCAGCTACTAGGAGGCTGAGATCTGAGGATCATAGTTTGACACCAGCCTGGACAGGAAGTCCATGAGAGTCTTATCTCCATTAAATTACTCAGAAAAAGCCAGAAGTGGAATTGAGGTTCTAGTGGTAGAGTGTTAGCCCCAGGGACAGTGCCCCAACCCTGAATTCAAGTCCCAGGACCAGCAAAATAATAATATACTCTAATAAAGATAATGTATATACAGGTATATTGTACAATGTATATCAGGTATATCAGATTTTTATTTTCACATTTCTCAGATTACTAGTAGCAGTGTTTGCTGCAGTTCATGTTCTTTTGGCATATTTTCTTCAGATGTAACTATCAGTGTCTGATTTTTCTGCAAGTGCTTCCTTCCTCCCCATGCTAACTATTAAATTTTGTTACTTGTATTAGAATAATTCATATTCTCTCCTTCACACTAATAGTATATAGTAAAGCTTCAGCTTTACCATAGAAGGAATGAATTCTAGGAAATGATTACTTCAGAGACCTGTCTTTATTTTAAACTCATTTCAACTGCTGAAAGTGTAATTTATTTCTCTGATTAGCAGAGGAAGGTCACTTGCTCTGTCTTTTTGACAAGAGCCTGTAGAAACAGGCAGTTCTGGGCTGAGGGGGTGGGATTAGCATGTAAGTCCTGATAGCTGTATGACCTGCTTTTCCTCTCACAGACGCCAGTGGAGGAAGTCCCTGCTGCCATTGCCCCATTCCAGGGAAGGGTGTTGATTGGTGTGGGAAAGCTTTTGAGAGTCTATGACCTGGGGAAGAAGAAGTTACTCCGAAAGTGTGAGAATAAGGTAAATGTGCTGATGTGGATGCTAGGATCTACCTAAGGAGGAAGAAAGGAGCTTTTCCAATAATTAAATTCCAAGATAACATTATCTTTTTTTAATCCCCTAGCATATTGCTAACTACATATCTGGGATCCAGACTATTGGACACAGGGTAATCGTATCTGACGTCCAAGAAAGTTTTATCTGGGTTCGCTACAAGCGTAATGAAAACCAGCTCATCATCTTTGCTGATGACACCTACCCCCGATGGGTCACTACAGCTAGTCTCCTTGACTATGACACTGTGGCTGGGGCAGACAAGTTTGGCAACATTTGTGTGGTGAGTTGTTGTCTTCTTGGGGTAACAGTGATGTGTGGGAAAGCTGGCTTGGTTTGTGGTGGTGGTACAACCAGGAATCCCTGATAATGGTCTGTAATATGTGAAGTT
The DNA here is from genome assembly GCF_019054845.1 of Dipodomys spectabilis. Lineage (NCBI taxonomy): Eukaryota > Metazoa > Chordata > Mammalia > Rodentia > Heteromyidae > Dipodomys > Dipodomys spectabilis. The sequence continues at coordinate 4,853,534 of NW_024870950.1, forward strand.
AAAATGAATATGAAATTTAATGCTACAAAGAATAACTTCTTCATTTTTCAAGCTTTCCTACCAGTCATCTGGATACCTTCCTCTCCCTTCTCTGCTTTCCCAATAATAATGATGGGTATCTTTTTCTTGTCTGTGTTGTATGGTGGTTTTGCTCTGGGCAGTGCTAGCTCTTGATTGTGACTTGGTTCTCTTGGGTTTGTTGATCCTTAGACATCTATTCCCAAAGCAGATGCAAGCGACCTGGCAAGCCTTTTGTCTGCATATTAGTCCTCAGTTTGCTTGCAAGATCTGGGGCAAGTTTTGATTGGTGATCCAGGACCCATTGGTGTGATTTGTTTCACTTTCTTTTAGGTAAGGCTCCCCCCTAATACCAATGATGAAGTAGACGAGGATCCCACAGGAAACAAAGCCCTGTGGGACCGGGGCTTGCTCAATGGTGCCTCACAGAAGGTAAGATTACAGAGAGGGTCCAAAGGAAAGGCATACTTAGTACCATCCTTGTTGCTTTCACTGAAGAAACAGTGTTTAATAGATTACCCATATGTATATGAGTGCACTGTGTCCGAGTGCCCTCTAACAGGCATGTAGCACCACACCCAGCTAAAAAGGTTTCTAGATGGTAATTGTCTACCAGAAATGATCTTATCTCAAGGAGTTTTTGAGATGTTAGATTTTCAAGTAAAAATTGAAGGAATTTATTTATTTATTTATTTTTGTCGGTTATGGGGCTTGAACTTTGGGCTTGGGCGCTATCCCTGTGCTCTTCAGCTCAAAGCGAGCACTTTACTGCTTGAGCCACAGCACCACTTGCGGTTTTCTGATGGTTAATTGGAGATAAGAGTCTCACGGACTTTTCTGCCTGGGCTGGCCTTGAACCATGATCCTCAGATCTCAGCCTCCTCAGTACCTAGAATTACAGGCGTGAGCCACCGGTGCCCAGCTGAAGGAATTTTAAAGCACGTTGAGACTATAATTTTTATTTTTGTGCTGGTCCTGCGACTTGAACTCAGCTTGGGCACTGTCCCTTAGGTGTTTTGCTCAAAGCTAGCACTCTTAACACTTGAGCCACAGCTCTACTTCTTGCTTTGTGGACGAGGGGGTGGGCGGGCAGTGAAATGGAGATGAGAGTCTCATGGACTTTTCTGTCTGGGCTGGCTTTGAACCATGATCCTCAGATCTCAGCTTCCTGAATAGCTAAGCTAGGATTGTAGGTGTAAAGTGTGAGCCGCTGGTGCTCTGTTTTTTGTTTTTGTTTTTTTTTTTTTTAAATGGTGAGCCTGGGTGTGGTGGCACATATCTATAATTAATTTCAGTGACTCAGGATGGTGGAGGTCAGGATTGTGGTTTGAACCTGACCTGGGAAAAATGCAAGACCCTATTTTTGGGGGGTTGGGGGTAAATACCTGAAAACAAAAGGACTGGGGCATGACCTGAGTGTTAGAGCACTTGCCTCCCTTCCCAGGGAAAAAAGTATGGTGAAATGTACACGAAGGCATTGCTTGATCTTGGAAATCCAATCCAGATTCTGGAGGGCATAAATAGTCTCTTTTCACTTTGCAGGCAGAGGTGATTATGAACTACCATGTTGGAGAGACCGTGCTATCACTACAGAAGACCACGTTGATCCCAGGAGGCTCAGAATCACTTGTTTATACCACCTTGTCAGGTGGAATTGGGATCCTTGTCCCATTCACATCCCATGAGGTAAGAGCACCCACATGTCTCTGGCCTTGCTTGGCCTTCCTAGGGTTCTTAGTGCTGAATATGCCTTAGAAGGCATTTGTCCTTAATTGTAATTAGGAATGTTGTAGACTTTTGAAAATGACTGTTGTTTTAGGGGAAGCTGGGTGCCAGTGGCTTATACCTGTAATCCCTAGCTACTCATGAGGCAGAAATCTGAGGATTTTAGTTCAAAGCCAGCCCGGACAGGAAAAGCGGACTCTTATCACCAACTAACCGCCAAAAAGCCAGAAGTGGACCTGTGGCTCAAGTGGTAGAGTTCTAGCCTTAAGCAAAAAAGCTCAGGCCCAGGCCCTGAGTTCAAGCCCTAGGACTGACTGGTGCACATTCTCGCTTTCTCTCTTCCCATCCTCCCTCCCTCCTTTTCCCTCTCTCTCCCCCTTTCTCCCTACTCCCTTCCCTTGGGGAGAAAGGAATCCTGAAATTTTTTTCCCCTTGAGAAAGGTCATTCATTTGATGTTGTACCAGTTCTGGCTCAAAGCCCAAGAACAGAATTCCACGGACTAGGAATAACAAGATGATGTCCTTTGGGATATCAATTTTAGGATTGGTTAAGTGGTTTGTAACATTCCTTGAGCAATCTGTGATCAGGAATCTGACCTCATAGGCAACTCTGCAAATAACATTCTCTTGAACTATATATAATATAGTAAGATCTTTTATTAGCCATCCTGTTGTTGTAGAAAAAACTTTGACCATCAGACAAGTGACTATTTACCATCCGTTTGCATGGTGAATCATTTGTTTGGAGCTGCACACAGCGGCACATACTATGACCCTGGTACTCAGGCTGAGACAAGAGGATTGAGAGTTCAAGGACGGTCCAGCCTTCATAGAAAGACACCACCACACACACACACACACACACACACACACACACACACACGATCAGTGGCTATCTTGAAATAATTTACTAGCAAGTTGGAATCACTTTTTACTCAGAGGCACATTGTTTCTTCCACAGGACCATGACTTCTTTCAACATGTAGAAATGCACCTTCGGTCTGAGCATCCTCCTCTCTGTGGGCGAGACCACCTCAGCTTTCGTTCCTATTACTTCCCTGTTAAGGTAAATTGGGGAATCTGTATTGAAAGGAGAATCGTCTGCCTACTGCTCACCAGGCTTGTTCTCTAGGGGGACCCTATGTCTTAGAAGTCAGAACAATTCTAACTGGACATAGTAAGTAGCCCATCCTGGTACTTAGGAAGCTACATAGTAAGATTCCATCTAAAAAACTCAAAAGTCTAAGACGGGAGGTGTGGCTTAAGGGGTAGAATGTCTGCCTACCAAGCATGAGTCCTGAGTTCAAACCCCAGTATTACCAATAACCTAGGGTGTCCCACACTGGGGTGTAGTCACTGTCTCTGGTAAGAGCACTTGCCTAGCAAGTAAAAACCTCACCAAAAAGAAAAAAGAAAAGTATGAATAATCCTGAGCAAATGACCATCAAGATTGATGGAGGCTGTGCTGGGGACATATGATTTATGTGGCTAATGGTAGATATTCCCAAAGAGAAGGCTGTAACAGAGTTTACACTAGTTCTGCAAGTCTGAACTCCACCTGCCTGTGTTAACTTGGAATATACTTCACAAGTGGAGTCAGGGTTGTGAAGGAACAGTAGCCACCCTTCCCTGCCAAATGTACCTTTAGCTGTGTCCTTTTCTTTGCCTATCTAATGTAGTTTGACTTTTCTGTTTCAGAATGTGATTGATGGAGACCTCTGTGAGCAGTTCAACTCCATGGAGCCTAATAAGCAAAAGAACGTGTCTGAAGAATTGGACCGAACCCCTCCAGAAGTATCCAAGAAACTTGAGGATATCCGGACCCGTTATGCTTTCTGAGCCTTCCTTTACCTATGGGACTTCCCAAAGGTTCTGGTTTATTTTTCCCACCATTATCACCACCTGATTTCTGCCACATAACAGGAGAAAGGTGACTAGATAATTAAGACTGCAATATTAAAGCCAATAGCTCCCCCCACTCTTCCTCTGAGTGACTGCTTCCCCCAAAACTGGCACTGAGGTGTGCTCATTTTTCTCTGCCTACTACATAATACATTGCCACAGGCTCTAGTGTAGAACATGATATCCCTGCATTTGTATCTGTGGCTCTTGTCTACTTTTGTATACACCCTTAAATTTTAACTGTTTTTTTCTGTAAATAAAGTTTTGTACAATGTTACTTTGTGGGAGGTAGGGAGGCAAGCTATAGAGGGGCCAGGTTGGATGCAGTGTGAATCTTGATTTCTGCCATTCTTAACCTACCCAAAAATACAAATAGTTTTTAAGGTGATCGAGGCTGTATGTCTTTTCTGGAGATGAGGATTAAAGTGAGAGGTTTGAGCCTGGATTGGAAGAATGAGTCTGTTCCTTCATTCCAGGTATCTACTTGGCCATGTGACACCCTGTGTCCTCCTTCTGGCTCCATGGTGGTTTCTCTGACTTCCTTGTTTTTTTGTTGTGCAGATGAAATTTAGGTTTAATAACCACGTAGATATCCACCCCTCTTTCCATTGGATTGAGGAAAGTTCCCCCAGCCCAGCCCAGCTTGTTTCTACTCTGAAATCTTGAAATGTTCCTATTTCTTTCACAGCTCCGTAACAGCCCCTTGGCCCTGTAACTACTAGGAGGGATCTGTAAGCACAATAAACCCCCCAGATACTAGCCTTCCCTTGGTTGCAGTCCATGTATGTGTACCCTGTTGAGAAGACACATCGTAACCAGGGGGCCAAGAGTGTGTATGGGGGGCTGTTTATAAGCATACATTTGGGGTAGGTTCCAGATGGTCTTGGGATATAAGGAAGGAACACTGTGCCTGTTGACCAGTAGTGGCCCCAATTCAGAAATATTCCAGCCCACGCCTGAAAATTTGTCCTGCCTAGCTTGTGTGGGAAGCCTTGACCTTCCAGGCATTCCTTCAACACATTTGGACTTAGAGAAGAAGAAAAAACAACTAAGCTCACTCAGTCCACTGCATCTACTCAAGCTACCCAAACTGAGCAAGTTCTCTGCAGCTAGCACCGGTGTAAGAATCAGGTGATGAGATACAACCTTCGACTGCAGCCCACCATCCAGCAACGAGAGGAGAGCATTATACACCATTCTATTGGAATTAAGTATCTATATTGGTTCTAGATCACAATAGACCCAGTAGATTTTGCTAGGAATTGAGTCCCTGTGTAACATTTTCCCTCACTGAGTTCATGAATTTGCATAGGAGTCAGTACAATTGAATTGCATTTGGGAAACCTCATTTCAAGGCTCATTTTTTCCTGAGGCTCTAAATCCATTCTATCAAAATGTGTGATGCTTACAAACAGCCCAGTTGAGCAATGACTCTTTGTTCCTGGCTTCCTTCCTTCCATCTTTAACAGATGTGCTCTTCCTATAGTATCAGACGTTATATAAGGAAGGGAAACTTGGTCTCTGTATAGTACCAGGAATTGTCCCTGCAGAGCTCTCACTGCAGTTTGCCTTCGGTTTGCTGGTTCTCTGGCAGCAGATGAAGAGCTCTGGCAAGTGAAATTTTTGGAGTACAGTTGGAAGGAACCGGGCTTGAATATGCTTAGAGGAGGAATTTGGTTTTTTTCAGAGCTACTGCCTCAGGACCTATAAAAGGTCTTAGCAATATTTAGTGATTAGCTAATCTGAATTACAAGTTCTTTTGTGTAATTTAGGAAATTGGATTGGCTCCTTTGGTTTAACTGAATAAAAGGTAGAGGGAGAAGTGGCGCTTTGGATCAAGTGGTAGAGCGCCAGCCTCAAGCTGAAGAGCTCAGGGATAGCGCCCAGAGTTCAAGCCCCATGACTGACAAAAAACAAAACAACAAAAAACCCAGAACATTCCCTGGCCTCTCAAAGTCTGTTGGGAAGCTGCAAGGAGGGGTCATGTCAGGACCCTGAGACATTGCCTGTAGTTATTAGGTTTGCTCTGATCCTGTTCTGTGAAGCCCCTGTGACTTGGATCTAAGAGGACCAAAAACTTCTCAGCTGCCTCAGCTTTCCTCTGACCTCACAGACAGAGGTTCTGCAGATGTTGTTTCCTTCGGAAGATCTCTTGCCAAGAATAGCATTCTTCATGGGGAGGGGGTTCAAATTGGACTGTGAGTGGAATGTTGCTTTTCTAGGTTTGTGTAAAAGTATTGTTGGCAGAACAGCTGTTAGGACTGAGAAGGGCACTCTTGTCTCCTGACTAATAAGAGTGCCAGTGTAAAGGATGCCTGTTCAGAAGAGAAAAGCAGGGATCTTTCTCAGATGAAGAGGGGAGCTAGAAATGCCAAGGCATCTACTGATGGGAATCAATTTCTGTCAGTTTCTGTCAATTCCTTAATTCGGTTTCCTATTTGGAGTAGAAGCGTCGTGTGTTTACATGAGTCACTTGCTTGTTTGCATAGAAAATAAATGTGTATATTTTTTATATGTGTATATTTTTAAGCTTATTACATCCTTAAAATTTCCAAAGGCTGGCTGCCCAGGGTTCAGAAGAAACGTCTCCTAAAATAAAAACTGGCCCAAAAAGACAGCATGGGGGCAATAGATGGCTCAGTTGGGGACACATGGTAAGGGATCATGCCTGGTTGGCCATGGTTGATTTATATTTGGGGACCTATAACATGAAGGGCTCATAATGTGTAAGTGAATGAGGTCAGCTGGTACACTACCACAGTGTCAGAGCATCATTAGTCAACCAGTGCACGCACCAGCTATTCCTTGAGATGCTTGGAAAGCCACCATCCATCATAAGACTTGCCAGCTGCAAGAACTGTTTAGGCAACTAAACCCACAGGTTGGACAAGGGTATTAATAAACTGGCCATCTTTATCCCTGTTGAAGATGTCAAGTTGAATGCTAGAGCATACGACCGTGAGTTTCAGAAGAGCCTAAGGCCCATGTCTGATACCTGCAGATCAAACATAGCTTGGGACTTTAAGGAAAAACAACAACAAAAACCCCAAAGGTCTTGAGTCTGAAAGAGAAGGTGAAGAGGGGGTAAAATAGCTAAAACATGTCAGGAAGTGGGAAAAAAACAAAACCTGTAGTGCTAACCCTTATCCCAGTTGGCTATCAAAATGGTTTGTATAAGGATAGAATCCTGGTCTTACTAAAAAAATCTTGCTTTGGGGCCTGGGAAGGTGGCTCAGTGGTAGAGTGCTTGCCTGGCATGCATGAGGCCCTGGGTTTGATTCCTCAGCACCACATAAGCAGAAAAGGTTGGGAGTGGTGCTGTGGTTCAAGTGGTAGAGCACTCCCCTTGAGCTGAAGAGCTGAAGGACAGTGCTCAGGTCCAGAGTTCAGGCCCCATGACCGCCCCCCCCCGCACCCCTCCCCCCCAAAATCTTGCTTTTAAATATTTCTCAATCTGGGGCTCGAGTGACAGAGTACTTGCTTAGGAAGCACAAAGTCCCAAATTCAAACCCCAGGGCCCTCCCCCACCAAAAAAAAAAAGATGCAGAATACTTTTCAAAGTGGTGTAAGCGGTCACACGTGGAAATCACTAGCTGTGATGGAGAGGGAGGGAATTTTGTTGCTTTTAAGAATGAACCAAGGCCGGGCGCCGGTGGCTCACGCCTGTAATCCTAGCTACTTAGGAGGCTGAGATATGAGAATCGCGGTTCAAAGCCAGCCCGGGCAGAAAAGACCGTGAGACTCCTATCTCCAATAAACCACTAGAAAACCGGAAGTGGCCCTGTAGCTCAAGTGGTAGAGCGCTTGCCTTGAGCTGAAGAGCTGAGGTACAGCGCCCAGGCCCAGAGTTCAAGCCCCATGACCGACCAAAAAAAAAAAAAAAAATGAACCAACATGGGGCTGGGAAGGTGGCTCAGTGGTAGAGCGCTTGCCTTGCATGCATGAGGCCCTGGGTTTGATTCCTCAGCACCACCTAAGCAAAAAAGGGGAAAAAAAAAGCCGGAGGTGGCACTGTGGCTCAAGTGGTAGAGTGCTAGCCTTGAGCTGAAGAGCTGAGGGACAGCGCCCAGGCCCAGAGTTCAGGCCCCACAACCGGACCCCCCCCCCCCCAAAAAAAAAAGAATGAACCAACAAAAATATCAAAGAAACCAAGTTTGGAAATGAATGAACAGTTTTAGAAAAGAGGCTGGATGTAGCTGAATGGCGAAGGACTGTGTTCAATACCTAGATTTGGAATCCTAAATTCCCAGCCACTAAGGTGACTGCCTTACTATTGCAACCCACAAGACTACAACCCTCTTCTGCACACATCTTGGAATGAGGGCCAGATGTGGTGGGACATAACTATTCTAACTACTTTAGGTAATGTTTAGGAGAATCCTGGTTCAAGACCAGCTTGGGCAAACAGACTCCATCTCAACAACAAACCAAGTGTGGTGTGTGTCTGTGCTACTAGCTATGTGGAAGGTATAGGTGGAAGGACCAGGGTTCAAGGCTGGCCCTGCTTAAAAACTCCAGACTACATGGAAAATAACCAGAGCAAAAAAAGGAATGGAGGATGGCTCAAATGGTAGGTAGAGTACCTGCCTAGCAAGCACAAGGCCCAGAGTTGATATTCCAGTGTGGGAATGGGGGTGGGGGGAAGTGAGGGGTGACAACATTATAAAAGTGCTTTTGATGTCATTTGGGGAGAGTTGTTTTCCAAGCTCCTTTGTGGTAAACTAGTAACGTGATAGCCAGGAAAAGTATTAATATTTACTGTGGGTTGTTAAAGTCTGGTGCTGTTATAGCCACCAGAAACAAGACTCCCTCCATCTGCCCAATTCCAGGGAGGAAAGAAGAGCACTGGACATGGAGTCAGATGAGCTAGGGATGCCGTAGTAACTGAGCGCTGAGTATTTTGAGGGGTATGGTCCTAGGAGGCCTGAGGCTGCCTTTATCCTGATATATAGGGATGCTTTGAGACCAGGGATCCGGAGAGGGCACAGTGGGATGTGTGCCAGCTTCACAAGGCCCCAGTGAAGTCCTGTGGCTGTGTTTCCATCTCATCTAGCCGCCTCTGCCCTCCCTCCCACGAGCTGCCTGACTTGGATCAGCCTTGGCAGAGCTCTTGGCAGTGTCTCCCAGAGGGTGTGGCCAGAGTGACCACTACTGGGAAAGGGCGTGGGGGATTAGCCGGGTACATTCCAGCGTGGGCATATTGTCCAGCTGCAAGGTCAGGAAATCTAGTTTACTATCAATTAAGAAAGCATTTCTTGAACCACTACATTCATTGACATTTCCGATAGGGCAGGCTCTCATGTCTAGGTTGAGGTCTGCATTCACAGAGTTCTAGATGTTCTGTGGAGCCTTAGATGTCAAGGAATGGGTCCCTGAAGAAGGGTTCTGTGCTCCTTTCCCAAGGGAACACTACAAACAGACATCCCCTCCCCTGGCTCCTTTGTGAAGGCCACAGGGGAGGAGCTGAAGGTTCCGTTAGGAGACCAGAGTTGGCGACTCTTATCCTCTCTAAATATAGAATGGTGAAATCTGGGAAGTTATGGGGCTCCACCTGTGAACCCCATAATGCTCTGCTCTGTTAGATCCCTCAGACTAGTCATGGTGATCAGGTAAAGCATGCGGGGAGGGGAGGGTGGTTAGGGGTAGGGGCTGTGTCTTTTGCAGGTGCAGCTGAAGGAAGACTTTGGCTCCTGCCTCCAGAAGTTCCCACAGGCTCTAGAATTAGACTTCAATAACCAGCTGTGGATTTGGGGGTACAATATGTTGCCTCTCTGAGCTCAGGGAGACTGGGTTATTTCACAGCCCTCAGCTGTAATCTATGTATTAGATCTTTTCTCCATCTAAATGCTCTACACGTGCACATGATCCCAGCAATAGCTGTGTCCAGTTTTGTTCGAAGTTGGGCTGTCTATCCTGGAGAGGGGCTGGAAATCACAGCTTGGTTGCTTGTGATATTTACCGAACAGTAAGAACTGTCCCCTGGCTGATTCTGTCTTCTGGGTGTAAGATTTCTTCCTACTCCACACTCCAAGGCAAGCTGGGCCACGTGGCCCTGCCCCGCCCTTGCTGGCTCCCTTTCCCAGTCAAGTCAGAGCTGCAGTGGCTTGCTCTCTGCCCTTCCCAGCAGACGGGAAGCTGGGCTTATATGCACCGAGGGCAGCCATAGCCTCTCCCACCTGGCACTCACTGGCCACAGTCCCTAGGCACCTGCTTCAGAGCCCAGAGCAAGCCTTAAGGCCACCAGCAAGTCTTGGAAGACCAGGTAAGCAGCAGTTTTCTCTTACACCACCAGCTTTCCTTCTTTCCACCTTTGGCTGATGGCTTCCCCTCACCAATTCAGTTGTGTTTTCTCCACCACAGCAAGAGAGACTTGATAAAGACAGCCCTAGCCAAGAGGCTCTGAAATGGTGTGAATTGTATGTCCTAGGTTTTATATTTTTTAACCTTTTCTTTCAGAGCCGTGTGGGGAAAAGCGGATCCATATAACCATAGAACAGGTGGCATCTCTGTTCTCTTCAGTGAATTTTCTGGAATGAATGGTTGTCCTAGGTTACTGGTGCTGCTCTACTGAATATTGCCTTATGTCTTTAGACTTACTGTAGGTGCTATGTGCATGAACTGTCACTGCATAAATGGCTTTATCAAAAATCATTTGAAGCTGGGTGCTGGTGGCTCATATCTGTAATCCAACATATTCCGGAAGCTGAATTCTGAGGACCCCAATTAGAAGTCAGCCTGGGTAGGAAAAATGCATGAGACTCTTATCTCCAATGAACTGTCAAAAAGCTGGAAGTGGAGCCATGACTTAAGAGACAGAGTTCCCAAAGGAGGAGGTAACAATGCTCGATTGAAAAAGGTACTCATTCCTTTACTCATGTAACTGTAACATCTCTGTACAATATTTTTACAATAAAAAATATTAAAGAAAAGAGGAAGCTCCAGCTTTGATTGAAAAGCAAAGGGACAGCACTTAAGCTCTGAGTTCAAGCCCCTATACTAGGACAAAAAAAATGATTTCAGCAAAAGAGAAACTGAAGCCAGAGGAATCAAAAATGGCAGGCCAGCCTGGGCTGTACACTAAAGTTCACAAAAAAGAAACAGCCCCACTGATCTATAAATTTTTAAAAGGGAAGTGGCATGGGTAAAGCTCGTCCAGACAATTTCTGAATAAAAACGAAGTGTTTTTTTGTTGTTGTTCATTCATGGGGCTGGAACTCAAGGGCCTGGGTGCTGTCACTGAGTTCCTTTGCTCAAGGCTAACACTCTACCACTTTCAGCCACAGTGCCACTTCCAGTTTTCTGATGGTTAATTGAATATAAGTCTCACAGACTTTTCTGCCTGGACTGGCTTTGAACTGCGATCCTCAGATCTCAGCTTCCTGAGTAGTTAGGATTTCAGGTGTGAGCTACTGGTGCCTGGCTAAATAAATTTTATTTTGTATCTATTTTATTTTATTTATTTATTTTGTCAGTCATGGGGCCTGAACTCTGGGCCTGGGTGCAGTCCCTCAGCTTTTTAGCTCAAGACTAGCATTCCACCACTTGAGCCACAGCATCACTTCTGGCCTTTGCTGCTTATGTGGTGAGAAATTGAACCCAAGCCCTCATGCATGCCAGGCAAGCACTCTACCACTGAGCCACTTCCCAGCCTTGTATTTATTTTAAATATACAGCAACTATGTGTTTTTTTTATTTTTTTGTTTTTGCCAGCCCAGGGACTTGCCCTTGGGCCTGGGTGCTGTCCCTGAACTTTGGTGCTCTAGGCAAGGGCTCTACAATTTGTGCTACAGTTCCACTTCAGGCTTTTTTGAGTAGTTTTTAGTGGCTATAAGAGTCTCACAGACTTTCCTACTCAGGCTGGCTTAAAATCGCGATCCTCAGATCTCAGCTTCCTGAATAGCTAGGATCACAGCTGTGAGCCACTGGCGCCAGCGAATGCTTGTGTCCCTTGATTCATGTAAAGTTGAATTGCTTCCAGGTGTTTTTGCAATTAATAATTCAATTTTGGTGGAGAGGTCTGTGAAAATAATTTCTTTTGGTCTTTTTAATTTTGCTGTTCTTCCCATACTTCCTCCCTGGAATCTCTTCTCCATCTAGAATGAATGTTTGGGGCAAAGGGCAAGAAAAGTTTTGAAGCTCCTCTCATATTACATATGGAGTCAGCTGACTTATAAGAATTTAGTAATTTCTGGGACCAAGGTGGCATGATGGGCTGGGTGAGGGACTTTTGTTCTCTGGGGATTTTCCAGGGAGGGTTTGAAGGAAACTTAGCCTGGTGGTTAGCTTGGTTTTAGTATGCATGGTATATATAGTTACTGGCTGACCTTGAACTCTCACCTAGTAGCTTCATTGGGCCTCAATTAATTTGTGTGTAAAATAGAAATTATACAGTTGTCAGGGATACTGGGAGTCAGAGACAATGTGTAAGGAGCAGGCACCTAGCACAATGTCTGGCATTTCTTCCAAGTATTTTCCCTGGGCCATTTATAAGGTGGGCAGAATGAGAAAGTCAAGGGCTGTTTTTCTCCCCTTATACCATTCTACTTGGGATGAAAGGCTTAGCCATCAGTCAGAGAACTTTTTGACTAGGTGCCTGTTCTGAGGCCAGAGGGCGAAGTTTCAGGATCAGAGGTTCTTTGAAGGGTCCCAGGCTTTCAGCCTGCCATTGTCATCCGATGGAGATGCCACCTTTCCAGTCTCTCAGCCACAAGTTTAAGAGGCAGAATGAGAGTTCCCAGGAAGTCTGGATCCTGCTGCCCCTTGTAGGTCGCTGTGTCGCTCATCCAGCGCAGCCCAGAGAGCTCAGGCATTGAAGAAGATAACCTTCATTCTAATCCTGACGGCGCCAACTCCCACCTGTGAGCAGTGATTGGCCCTCTCCGAACCTCTCTTTCTCCTCTGTGAAATGGAAATGTGAGCACCTGTGTTGTAGAATGACATGAGATAACACGGCTAAACATCTGTCCTTGTCTCATATTGTTCAAGATTGACGCTGTGCATGGCTCACAGTCTTTGGGAAGGGAACAGCATTAGCAATAAGATAGAAAAGTCAGGTATTTATTTTCTCCACTAACCAATGTTTGTCAGGCTAGCTGGTCCTGGTATTAAGAGCCAGGGAGAAAACCTTGGAAGTACGCAATGCACCTCATTTGGACAGAGATCATGACCATGTCTGCCTGGGCTCTCAGGAAATGGCTCCATATTGAAGACCAAATAGCCTGTTAGGCAGAAACTACCAAATGAAAGTAGTTAGCAGGGTATCTGTAATCCTAGCTATGCAGGAGGCTGAGATCTGAGGATCACAGATTGAAGCCAGCCCCAGCAGGAAAGTCTGTGAGACCCTTCATCTCCTAGTAACCACTAAAAATCCAGAAGTGGAGCTGGGACTCAAGTGGTAGAGTGAATAAGCCCGGGCCCTGTGTTGCACAGCAGTGTTGCACTGGGGTTTGCACCAGAGCTGGCACAAAATAATAAATAATTAAAAAGTGGAGCTGGAGGAAGAATGAGAAATTCTGTAGGGCTGCAGGGGTGGGTATAGGGAAAGGCAGTGTGGGAAATGAGATGAGAGAGCCCAGTGGGAGCCAGACTATAAAGGACTTTGAAGGTCAGATGCTAATTTGGGTTTCACCTCAGTGATGTGAGGTTTAAACAGGTGTTGCTATCCCAAGCAGGTAGCTTCGGTGGGGGAGTAAGGGAGTATGGTATGCATTTCAGGGACTTTGGCGGCACCCAAAATAAAGGACTTACAGATGTCTGGCAATGGTGGCTCCTGACTGTAGTTCTAGCTACTCAGGAGGCTGAGATCTGAGGATCGGGGTTCAAAGCCAGTCTGGCCGGGAAAGTCCGTGAGGCTCTTATCTCCAATAAGCCACCAGAAAACCAGAAGTGGCGCTGTGGCTCAAGTGGTAGAGCGCTTGCCTTGAACTGAAGAGCTGAGGGACAGCACTCAGGCCCAGAGTTCAAGCCCCATGACAGAGAGAGAGAGAGAGAGAGCAAGAGAGAGAAAGGAAGGAAGGAAGGAAGGAAGGAAGGAAGGAAGAAAGAACCACAGAGAGTCAGGTCATCAGAATAGGCCTGGTGTAAGGAAACCTGGCCTAGAACATAGGTTCTTGGGTTCTGATCCCAGTCCTGCCACTAGAACCCATAATTCTACAAACTCAAATGAGGGCGCAGGGCCAGAATCTTCTTATGACTGTTTTCTCTTCTTTGGGAGACTTGGAGGCCACAGATGTACCCTCATCCTTAGACTCTGTCCTATAGCTGCTCTGAGTCAGCCTTGGTAGCAAGAGACATGATGACTGGCCATTTGAGCCTGAGAGAGAATCCAAGGAGTCTGAGAACTGTTAACCAAGCCTGAGACAATGCCAGGAGGCTTCTAGGCTCCCGCTACCATGCGTGTTTGCATGTGAGAGCTATGTCCCATGATTTTGTCGTGGTATCTCCTGGGACCTGGGATCTAAGCTTTTCAGGGGCTGCTGGCTACTGCTGGGCGACCAGCCAGGATGCTTCTTGGACCCTGTCCAGATCAGTGGGTGTGGATGGGTTGGGTGTAGCTACAATTAGGAAGATTTGGATGATGATTCTGAGAAGTTAAAGCTAAGGATGTATGGGCTTGGAAGGTGGCTCAGTGGTAGAGCGCATGCCTTGCATGCCTGAGGCCCTGGGTTCCATTCCCCAGCACCACATAAGCAAAAAGCAAAAAGCCAGAAGTGGCACTGTGGCTCAAGTAGTAGAGCGCTAGCCTTGAGCTGAAGAGCTGAGGGACAGCGCCCAGAGTTCAAGTCCCATGACCAGACCCCAAAAGAAAAAAAAAAAAAAGAGAGATGTGGACTTGCAGGCAAGTATTAGAAAAGACCAGGAACTTTCTGAGGTGCTCATTGCTTCTTCCATCAAGAGAAGCTCAACACAGAAGCTCAAGAACTCTACCACGAGGACTCATCTCTACTTCTGACATGGGCACTTTCAGTCTTTTTGATAATCCCTACCCTCCAGCAGACAGCTCTTTCCTCTTCCCAGAGCCAGCACCCTCCTGTACCTCCAGCTCCCTACTTCCATCATTCAAAGCTGTCTTCTGTCTTTTTCTTTTTGTAGTGGTGCTTGAACTCTGGGCCTCGGCGCTGTCCCTCAGCTCTTCAGCTCAAGGCACTTGAGCCACAGCACCACTTCTGGTTTTCTGGTGGTTTATTGGAGAGAAGAGTTTCATGGACTTTCCCTGCCTGGGCTGGCTTTGAACCATGATCCTCAGAGCTCAGCTTCCTGACTAGTTAGGATTACAGGTGTGAGCCACCAATGCTGGCTTCTTTTGTCTTTTTTTTTTGTCAGTCATGGGGCTTGAACTCTGGGCCTGGGCGCTGTCCCTCAGCTATTCAGCTCAAGGCTAGTGCTCAACCACTTGAGCCACAGTACCACTTCCAGCTTTTTATGCTTATGTGATGCTGAAGAATAGAACCCAGGGCCTCATGCATGCAAGGCAAGCACTTTACCACTGAGCCACCTTCTCAGCCCTTCTGTCTTTTTGTTGTTGTTGTTGGTGGTGGTGGTGGTAAGGCTAGAACTCAGGGTCTGGGCACTGTCCTTGAGCTCTTTTGTTCAAGGCTAGTGCTCTACCACTTTGAGCCACAGCGTC
Source organism: Dipodomys spectabilis (assembly GCF_019054845.1). Lineage (NCBI taxonomy): Eukaryota > Metazoa > Chordata > Mammalia > Rodentia > Heteromyidae > Dipodomys > Dipodomys spectabilis. The sequence continues at coordinate 4,868,805 of NW_024870950.1, forward strand.
ACTTCCAGTTTTCTGGTGGTTAATTGGAGATAAGAGTTTCACAGACCTTCCTGCCAGGGTTGGCTTTGAACTGTAATTCTCAGATCTCAGCCTCTTGAGTAGCTAGGATCACAGGTCTGAGCTACCAGTGCCCAATGTCAAGCATTTTTAGAGCTTGTTTGGAGGTTCTAGCAGGGAAGCGCAGCTACTCGTATACCCTTGACCGAAGACTGGCCCTCCTCTATGGGGGATGGTCGTCCTCTTTGACCGAGCGCACATGGAGTGGTGAGGGAGGAAGGGGACACCCGCCTCGCCAGCCAGATCAGCGGAATCAACCCTGGCGATCAATGGGGTGACAGATGTCGCAGCCAGATCACCCTCATATCCTCAAGCATTTTTAGATGTGGAGTTTAGTAGAGTTAAGTATATACACATACTAAAACTCCCCCACCCCCTGGTCCCTACTTTTCTAATTTCTTCCTCTGATTTTTTCTTTTTCTTTTTTTTTTTTTTGTCGGTCGTGGGACTTGAACTCTGGGCCTCGGTGCTGTCCCTCAGCTCTTCAGCTCAAGGCGAGCGCTCTACCACTTGAGCTACAGCGCCACTTCCAGTTTTCTGGTGGTTTATTGGAGATAGGAGTCTCACGGTCTCTCCTGCCCCGGCTGGCTTTGAACCGCGATCCTCAGATCTCAGCCTCCTGAGTAGCTAGGATTATAGGCGTGAGCCACCAGCGCCCGGCTGATTTTTTCTACTCTAGAGTAGTTTCCTCACATAAATAGAGTCATATGGTCTTTTGGGACTGGCCTACTGACTTAGTAGAATGTCTTATGGTTGTACTGTGTGATGGGATTTCCTTCTTTTTAAATTTGAATATATCCCATATATATATACATATATTGTCTATTTTGATTATCCATTCATCTGTCCACAGACTTGGGTTTCTTTGGTCTCTTGGCTATTGTGAACAGGGTGCTATAAACATGGATGACGGGCATCCCTGCAAGTCTCTGCTTTCAATTCTTTTCAGAGCATACCCCAAAGTGGAACTGCTGGAATGTGTGGTAATTCTAATTTTAATTGTTTTGAAGATCTGCCAAACAACACAAAGGTTCCGAAGTTTCCACATCCTTATCAAGGCTTGTTGTTTTTGTGGTAATTGTTGCTCTAATGGGTGGAGGTATTTTCTCATTAATTTGTTTCTTTAATGACTTGTAATCTTTTTATATGCTTGTCATCCATTTATTTTCTTCGTCAAAATGGCTATTCAACTCTTTCCATATTTTAATTGGGTTACTTTTTATATCAGATATCTGCTTTGCAATTATTTTTTTCCTATCTCTAAGTCTTCTCTTCACTCCATTGATTATGTCCTGAATGCACAATCTATAATTGTGATGTCTCCACTAGGCTATATTTGTTTTTGTGGCTTGCATTTTTTTGGGTGTCATATCTTAGAATAAGTGCCATTCTCAATTTTGATATCTTTTCTCCTGTTTTCTCCTAGGAGTTCTAGAGTTTTTGAGTCTATATCTTTGCAAAAATTTTAGTAGCTTAAAAAATGTATAGCCAGGAGCTGGTGGCTCACACCTGTAATCCTAGCTACTCAGGAGGCTGAGATCTGAGGATTGGGGCTTGAAGCCAGCCAGGGCAGAAAAGTCCCTGTGAGGCTCTTACCTTCAATTAAGCACTCAAAAACCAGAAGTGGTGCTATGGCTTAAGTGGTAGAGTGCTAACTTGGAGCCAAAGAGCTCAGGGGCAGTGCCCAGGCCCTGAATTCAAGCTCTACAACTGACAAAAATATTATATGTTTATTATAAGAAATATCAAAAGAAATGACAGATCTCCATACCCAATATTTTACAAGACAACCCTCCAAACTGTCCTACTTTATCAGCTCTTAAACTATAAATTACATATAAGTCATCGCTAAGCACGCACAGAGGAACAGATATACCAAATAGGCTATATCCCTGCAATGGTACATAACTCAGCCTTGAAAAAGGATGGGAACCCTGTCAGGTGCTGCAGTGTGGGTGAATCTTGAGGAATTATGCTAAGGGAAATAGACCAGATACTAAGAGACAGATGCTGTTTGTGGTTCCACTTAAGTGAGGTACCTAGGGTATTCTCAAGTTCAAAGAAACAAAGTGAAATGGTTGCTGTCAGGGGCTGGGAGGAGGGGAGAATGGCTACAGAGTTTCAGTTTTGCAAGCTGAGAAGGTTCTAGAGATAGGGGGTTGGTCAGAGTTGCACAACAATTTGATTGTACTCTGCCACTGAAAAATGATTAAGAGGATACATTTTATAGTGCCTTAAAAAAAAATTCTTCCTAGGGATTCAGTGAGCTGACAGGAGGCAGTGTGTGGGAGCTATTATTATTAGCCCCAGGCTTTCTGCCTCTAAGTAGTTTTGCAAGCCCTGTGGGCCTTCTTGTAGGACTTACCCCAATTCTATGGGAGAAGTTGGGGTTGAGGAGAGACTTTCTGGAGGGATGACTGAGGCCCTTGTTCAGAAAATTCCTCGCAGTTTGTGGGCTGGGTGAGTTCCAGACACCAGAAAGTCCCTGGCAAGAAAACTTGCTTCCACGAAGGGGCAGTTTTCAGGGTGGAAATTTCAGCTCAGCCTCGTTTCTGCTGGTAAAGTAGGCTGCCTCGTTCGTGGAGGGGTAACTCCCCACCAGTGGGAGGGGGGGATGGATATGGAAGGATGCTGGATGGGCTGGCTGCACAGGAGACTCCTGTATGGGGTTGAGGAAGGACCTGGGGGTGGGCTGGGAGGGGAGAAGATTCAGGGGTGGGGTGTCTCCAAGACTCTACACCTGTCTGATAGGATCAAGGCAAGCAAGGTTACATGTAATGGGTATGTGTGAGGTAGGACCCACTTCAACCCAGGCCCCAGGGTTAAGACTATGCCCAAGATCTCCCTAGTAGCTAGCAGGTAGGATTTGAACTTTCAGCTTTTGTGTGTGTGTGTGTGTGTGTGTCAGTTGTGGGGCTTGAACTCTGGGCCTGGACGCTGTCCCTCAGCCCTGCAGCTCGAGGCTAGCGCTCTACCACTTGAGCCACAGCGCCACTTCTGGTTTTCTAGTGGTTCATTGGAGACAGGAGTCTCACAGAGTTTCTTGCCTGGGCTGGCTTTGAACCACAATCCTCAGATCTCAGCCTCCTGAACAGTTAGGATGACAGGTGTGAGCCACTGGCACCCGGCTTAGATAGGACCCTCATGAATAACTTCTGGGGCTCAAACACTTTCTCATTGTGTATTGGGCTTATTTTGCTTGCCTAGCAACTCTGTCTTTCCAAAGACCTTGGCACTGTGATTCAGTGTCCACTCCAGCTCTGCGTCTGGGAAGCAACAAATGCCACCCTAGAGGGGTGTGATGACGGTGGTTTTGTCTAACTTCCTGAGATCCAAGGCTAGATGACTATGACCTTTGTAGCTGAGGCAGGAAGGAGCCCTGGCAGGGGCAGCAGAATGCCCCATCAGCCTGGGTGGCATTCATATAGCGTGAGGGGGCAGGAGAGCTGTCACTTAACCTCTGTGCCCGGCCGAGTGCCAGGCCCTAGGCAATCACTGCCTCACAGTTCACACACGGAGCCCAGCAGGCGACATGCTGTTATGATGCCAGTGTTGCAGATGAGGAGACAGCCTGGACTTTTTCCTCTCCCCATTCTGCAGTGTGCTTTCTGGTGCTCCTCACTGCCAGCTGACCAGCGTGCACTGTGGGCTTTCTCTTGCATTCCCCCTATGCCCACCCCATGACTCTAGGAAAGGTCTTGGCAGGGCTTTAGTAGAGATGGGGAAACCACTTTGGGGGTCCCCTAGGGTCCTGTGTGTGTATTGGGGAAAACTTTGGTAACCTTCACTCTGCAGACTCCTTCCCACCTTGCAATTGGTTTTTTTTTTGGTCCAGTCGTGGGGCCTGAACTCTGGGCCTGGGTGCTGTCCCTCAGCTCTTCAGCTCAAGGCTAGCACTCTACCACTTGAGCCACAGCGCCACTTCCAGTTTTTTCTTTTTTGCTTATGTGGTGCTGAGGAATTGAACCCAGGGCCTCGAGCATGCAAGGCAAGCACTCTACCACTGAGCCACCTTCCCAGTCCCCCACCTTGCATTTGGTAGCAGATTCTAGAGCCCTCCCCCCAGCTCCTGATTGGAGGGAGGTGTCCTGACCCAACATCTCATGACACTGGTGAGGCAGAGGCCAGTGGACCTGCTAGACCAGCTGAGGCTGGGCTGGGGCCAGGTGCTTTCCAGTATCTTCCCAGGAAAGAAGGAAAGGAAGGAAAGCTGCTTAGTTGGAGGTGTCTCTTTGAGGAGAAAGCCACCCCATCTTGCTTATTCCCACTCCCCAATGTGGGCTGCCTCCTATGGGTAAGAGAGGGCCACTTCTCTCTCCGCCCAAGGATGTGGTGTAAGGTCATGTCCTTGTCGATTCTCACAGGGCAGTGAATCTTTAACGCAACTGTGGAAGGCATGGAGGAGGAAGGAGGAGGAAGTCCCAACTGGGCCAGGTGTTAGAGAGGCTCATGCAAACTTGATCCATGCCGTCTACCTGCAAAACATCATATTTACTGAAAAAAAAATATTTAAAATAGTATTTGTGCCAGTCCTGAGGTTTGAACTCAGGGCCTGGGCGTTGTCCCTGAGCATTTTTGCTTAAGGCCAGTGCTCAACCATTTGAAACACAATTCTACCTCAAGCTTTTTTTGGTGGTTAATTGGAGATGGGTCCCAGCTGGCTTCAAACCACAATGTTCAGATCTCAGTCTCTTGAATAGCTAGGATTACAGGCATGAGCAACCAATGCCTGGCCAAATATTTTTTTTGGTCAGTCATAGGGCCTGAACTCAAGGCTAGCACTCTACCACTTGAGCCACAGCACCACCTCTGGCTTTTCTGTATATATGATACTGAGGAATCGAACCCAGGCCTTCATGTATGCTAGGCAAGCACTCTACCACATTCCCAGCCCCAATAAGACTTTTTACAGCACAATTTTAGATTTACAGAAAAGATAAGTAGACTCAAGTGAAATAGCTATTCTCCAGAGCCGGCAGCTCTAGGCTCTAGCCAGAGGGCCCTGCTTCACCCTGACTAGCACAAGGTCAGACACACAGCATCTGCTTTTGACTTTGAACTTGACTTTGAAGTACAGGGTACTTCTCCAGCTCCATCCTGAGGACCACTGCCAGCATTAACAATCCAGTGTGTGTGTGTGTGTGTGTGTGTGTGTGTGTGTGTGTGAGAGAGAGAGAGAGAGAGAGAGAGAGAGAGAGAGAGAGAGAGAGAGGGAGAGGGAGAGGGAGAGGGAGAGGGAGAGGGAGAGGGAGAGGGAGAGGGAGAGGGAGAGGGAGAGAGAGAGGGAGAGGAAGAGGGAGAGAGAGGGAGAGGGAGAGAGAGAGAAACAGACAGACAGAGACACAGAGAGACAGAGAGACAGACAAAGACAGACAGAGAGAGAGAAAATATGTGTCCTGGGGCTTTCTGATGGTTAATTGGAATCTCACAGACTTTTTACCCAAGCTAGCTTTGAACCATGATCCTCACATCTTAGTTTCCTGAGTAGCTAGGATTATAGGCATGACCCCCTGCACCCAACAACAATCCAGGTTTTATGGGCCTAAACATCCCTGATACAAGGCAGCACCATTTATATGGCCATCCTTGGCCCTGACTAGTAGCTCAAGCCATTTCCCTGCCATTCTATGTGCTTCCAGCACCTGTCTCTCTTCTATGCCCATGAAGAGGTTGTGTCCTAGAAACAACGTTGAAGTTCTTCTATTGCAGAAATAAGAGCACATGAGAAATTAAGGTAAAAAGCCAGTGCAAGAAAATGCAATGTGAGGTTAGATTAGACCAATTCTGGGAAGAAAACTCTATGAAACATCTAGAAAGTTAGGTCACAACATTATATATATATATATTCATGCATAGCTGAGCTGTAGGAACTAAAAGACATTCCATAGGAGGAATGAATTTGAGAAGCAAAGCGAGGAGGGTGCTGTTCCACTTTGCCTGCCTTAAGGACCCTTTGCTGCTCTGATAATCTAGGGATCTGGGTTTTAATTGCCACAGGGATAGGGGATGGAGAGTGGATCCTACATGAGAGGAACATAGAAATAACAGTGTGACATACCCTTTCAAATCCCATTCACAGAAGATATTGTGTATTTGTGTCTGAAGGATTTAAAAAATGGGAAATTATAACTGACTGTGAAACATGCATGGTTTCACTTGTGGACAAAACATGTGCATTAGTGTGAAGGATGAGAAAACAGCAATCAAAACCAAGCTAGTGATCCAAGGAAAACAACTCTCAGGCTGAGGGTGTAGGTCATGTGGCTGAGCCCTTACTTAGTATGTGCAAGGCCTTGGATTTGATCCTCAGCAGTTGGAAGGAAAAAGAACAGATAACAACAACAATGAAAAAGAAAGAAAGAAAGAAAAAGGGGGAAGAAAGAAAAAGTGGGGCAGGTGTTCAAAGCAGGGAAGGAAGATGTGAAACTGTATGATTGGATGGTTGATGTCATTACTTAGAAGATGTGGGCAAACCAGATTATGAGCCAGAACAAGAGGGCCAAGCCCAGGAGGGGCAGAGATGGCCCAGCCAACATCCATAGAAGAACAGGACTTGAACCCAAAGTCAATAAGTGTGAGGGCCAAAGTCATGAACAGACCCCTGTGGGCTAATAGCTCTGGAACAAAGCTGTTCTATTCATTAAGAATTCTATTTTTGGGGGAGGATGGGAAGGGGAAACAAAGGAGGAGGCTACAATGCTTGATAAGAAATGTATTCATGGGCTGGGAAGGTGGCTCAGTGGTAGAGCACTTGCCTTGCATGCTCGAGGCCCTGGGTTCGATTCCTCAGCACCACATAAGAAAAAAGCCGGAAGTGGTGCTGTGGCTCAAGTGGTAGAGTGCTAGCCTTGAGCTGAAGAGCTGAGGGACAGCACCCAGGCCCAGAGTTCAGGCCCCATGACTGGGCCCCCCCCCCCAAAAAAAGAAAGAAATGTACTCATTATCGTGCCCATGTAATTGTAACCCCCCTGTACAGTATTTTCACAATAAAAAATAAAAAAATAAAAATAAAAAGAATTTTCCCCTTGTTTTCCACTAGGAACATTCCAGATTAGTGAAGAAGTGGTTCCTAGCAACTGATCTGCCATTGTGGGTCTAGATTGGACCAGGGAACAGAGGAGGGAAGGCCAAATGGGGCTATTAAAGAGGGAGCAGTCATCAAATTCAGCAGGTGTCAAGAGGCTGAGGCCGGTCTGTTACCAAGGTGGGCAGCTGCAGATTTCCCAGCTTCCCTAGCTCTTCCTCCCTCTACCTACAACCAGACCTCAAGTGTTCAGACAATCTGTCTTCCTCAGATTCCCACAGAAGGGCCTGTCAAAGGGTGAGTCCCAGGGAAGGAACGTGACTCAACTAAAATCCTTTGGCCCAAAGCACATATTTAAAAAGGAACAACTTGTCTCGGCATGGTGACCCACATTCGCAGTACTAGCTTCTTGAAAGGCGGATATGGGAGAATGGCTGGAACTTAGTGAGCAAGGTCCACCCGGGCCAGCAACCTCATGAGGCACTTGGTCAAAACCAACCAACCACCAGAAAGAACAGGCTGGTCATCGGAGCTGAGCTCTGGGTCTGGAGGCTTGGCCTCAGCTGCGGGCTCAGGCAGGTTTGTAGCACAGATCTGGGGTGGAGCGAGACAGGTGTGCCAGATAGGTGGGAACAGTACTGCTCTTGCTGTCCAAGTAGCCTTGGGCAAGTCATTTACCTTTCCCAGGGTGCAGATTCCTCATCTGGGAAACACTTGAATTGGGTGTTTCAAAACTGGCACAGAGAACAAGGCCTAACCAACCTTAACCTTTGCTTTTTCCCAGAGAAAATGGAAGCTTAGAGAAGGCTAAGTGGGTGGTCTGCACTCTTCTCTATCTCATTGCGTCTTGCAGAAGTGAGACTTGTGTTGAGATGTTCTGACAAGTGTCTCTGAACTTCTACTGGCAATGAAACTTCTTGTAAGTGTCTAATGTTACCTAGTAAATGGTCCCAATGACACATTGGAACAGGAGCATGGCGGGAGGTGCTGTGGCTCTTGATTGAGGCATAGGAGCTCGTGACCTATAACTTCTCTCTTCTATTGTTCAGTATTTTGATTAAATAATACGTTCATGCAGTTTAAACATCCCAGCATAAAGATGAGTTTCCTTCACACACTATCAGGTAAATCTTCTCCTCGGTGGAGAGGATTTTTCCAGAACTCCCTAATTTCCAACTTAACCTTATTACTCTGACAAAAAAAAAAAAAAAAAAGGTCCATTAAATGAGGGAATTATCCCCTGACAAAATGTCCATTGGATTATGGATTGATGCTGGTAATCCTAGCTACTCAGGAGGCAAAGAGCTCAGGACTGTGGTTCCAAGCCATCCCCAGCTGGCTTAACTGTCAAAAAGTTGGAACTGGAGCCATGGCTCAAGTGGTGGAACATTATCCTTGAGTGAAAATGCTAAGGAACAGTGCCCAGGTTTTGAGTTCAAGCCCTAGTACACGTGCGCGTGCTCACGCGCGCGGTGCGCGCACACACACACACTCACTTAATGGATTTATTTAAGTTAATAAGCTTCATCTTCTTTCTTGCCAGTCCTAAGGCTTGAGCTCAGGGCCTCGGTGCTGTCCCTACGCTTCTTTGTGCTACCACTTGAGCCACAGCACCCCATTGGACTTTTTTTGAGTAGTTTATTGGAGATAAGAGTCTCATAGACTTTCTTGCCCGGGCTAGCTTCAAACTATGATCTTCAGATCTCAGCCTCCTGAGTAGCTAGGATTATAGGCATGAGCCACCAGAACCCAGCTTTTATCTTCTTTTAAAGATACATTATTTCTGAATTTCAAGCTGGCAGTCTCTTACAGTTTAGTGTTGAATTATTCTAACACAGAATCTCTTTATGCAAAGAGATTCATGCATATATATACATATACATATACATATACATATACATATATATATGTATATATATAATGTTTTGCTGCTTCTGCGGAGCACAGTTTGCAAAATAGAATGAATGCACACTGTTCTGAGCCTTGCTTGTTTCACTGATTAAGGCACTCTGTGCCTTTGTGTCTCATGGACATTCAGGTTATTTTCCATCTGTTATCACAGACACTGCTGGGTGCATTACTTCACACATGTGCATTTTGCAGGTGCACACTATATATGCAGGATAAATTCCAATAAATAGGGTTGCTAGGTATCTGCATTGGTAATTTTGAGAGAGAAGTGGCCAATTTGCCTCCATAAAATTAATCCTAAATTGCACCTGCATCAGCTTTGAATGAGAAATCGCTGTTTCCCACATCATTACCAACATACCACATTGTCAGATCATTGGATTTTTACCAATCTGATAGGTGGGAAGCAGTGACTCAATTTAGTCTTAATTTAAACGTGTGATGAAAAGTTTTAAATGTGTATAACATGTTTAAAGATCATTTCTATTTTTTCTTTATGACTGTCTTTCTCATATCCTTTGCTTATTTTAAAAAATTAGTTTATTGGCTTTTTTTCTGTTTTATTTCTAGGGGCTGCCTTTGATCTGATCACATCCAAGGTAGTGTTTCTCTTTCAGTTTAAAAAAGAAATTGGAGCTGGGTGCTCGTAGCTCATGCCTGTAGTCCTAGACTCTCAGGAGTCTGAGATCTGAGGATCATGGTTCAAACCTAGTCCAGGCAGGAAAGTCTGTGAGACTTTTATCTTTGATTAACTACCAAAAAACCAGAAGTGAAGCTATGACTCAAGTTGTAGAGCACTAGCCTTGAGCATAAAAGCTCAGGATCAGTGCCTAAGACCTGAGTTCAAGCTCTGGGACTCACACACACACACACACACACACACACACACACACACACACACACACACACACACACACACACAAAGTTGGCATGCACAAAGTTTTCATTTTTTCCCCAGTCAAACTATATTTCATTGATAGCTTCAGGAAGTTGACTCATAGGTACAAAAAAAAAAAAAAAACCTTTCTCATTTTAATATGACAGAATGTGCCTTATATTTTCTTGTTATTTTATACTCAACTTTTTATCCATTTGGAATTTATCCTAGTGTGTGCATGGAGGAATGGATCTATGCTTATTTCTTTCTTTTTCCAGATGGCTCTCTTTTGCCTGCTAAATAGAGAAGTTATTTTAGCATAAGCCTTTTCCTTGTATACACTTGGGTCTGTTTCAGAATGTGTTACTCTTTCCTTTGGGTTGCCCTGGTCGATTCATGTTGGTTCATGATCCTGCTGTTTTGTCTGCTAAGATTTATAATATTAAAAAGTGTATTTTATTTAATATTTTAGTTTCTTGAGTTCTTTTGATCTACCTTGCTTATTTAGTTTTGCATTTGAAGTTTTTTTTTTTTTAAATCTAATGTCTAGCTATAGGCATGAGTGGCTCATGCCTATAATCCTAGCTACTCAGGAGACAGATCTGAGAATTACAGCTTAAAGCCAGCCTGGACAGGAAAGTCAGTGAGACTCTTATCTCCAAATAACCACCAAAAAGCCAAAGTGGAGCTGTGGCTCAAGTGGTAAAGTATTATCCTTGAACAAAACAACTCATGGTCAGTGCCCAGGCCTGTAGTTCAAGCCCCAGGACAGACAGACAGACAGACAGACAGACAGACAGACAGACAGACAGACAGACAGACACACAAATCTAATGTCTAATTGCACACCTGCACACTGGTGTATTCATTGGAATTGCTTTAATAAAAACTCAAGTATAACACATATACATTGTATATGTGTTATACATTGTAAGTACACAGTTGGATGAATTACAGCTTATGAAATGACTATAACCTCGCTGTCTCTTAGTCATGTGTGGAAATAGAATATCACCAGCATATAGAAGCCCCTAGGACCTCAGCAGTTTTTGAATATGAAATGCCCCCTGTGTTCAATGCTTGGTTCTCACATGGTGGCACTGTTTCTGGAGGTTCTAGAAACTGAAGGAGGTGGCCATGTATCTGTAGTGGTAGCTGCAGGGAGGAAGTCATTGGGAGTATGGCTTTGAAGACTGGACCTTGATCCTCTCATGGCCTCATTGCTTCCTGACCATCATGAGGCAAGCAGCCTCCTCCACACAATCCTCTGCTATGATGTGCTTCCTTAAGCACAGACCCAGAATCAATGGAGCCCAGCAGTATGGACTGCACACTCTGAAACCATGAGTGGAAATAAACAATTCTCTTTTCAGTTGTATTTCTCAGGTGTTTATCACAACACAGCAAATAGCTAACATACTATCTCATGCTCTTTCTGAAAAAGAATCATCAGTCTCCCTAATTTTTTCCCCCTGTAAACTCAAAGATTGATTTGGTGGTACGTGTGTGTGTGTGTGTGTGTGTGTGTGTGTGTGTGTGTGTGTGTGTAATGGGATTGTTTTGTTTTGCTTTGTCAGTACTAGGGCGTGAACTCAGAGACTCATGCTCTTGCTTGGCTTTTTTGCTCACAGCTGATAAAGCTCACACTTGAGCCACAGCTCCACTTTCAGCTTTTTGGTGGTTAATTGAAGGTAAAAGTCTCTTTTCTGCCTAGGCTATTTGAACCTCAATCCTCAAATCTCAGCCTCCTAAGTAGCTAGGATTATAGATATAAGCCACCAGTGCCCAGCTTGATCTTTTTAGTTGTATTCATTCTGGTATGTGCTTAGTAGTAATTAATGGTGGTCCTAATTTCTAATTTTCATTTCTGTGCTTATGAGGCTGAGTACTTTTAGTGTGTGTGTGTGTGTGTGTGTGTGTGAGAGTGTGTGTGTGTGAGAGAGAGAGAGAGAGAGAAAGACAGAAAGACAGACAGACACCTGGGGCTTAAACTCAGGACCTGGGTACTGTTTTGCTCAAAGATAGCACTTTGACACCTGAGCCATAGCTCCACATCTAGCTTTTTGATGGTTAATTAAAGATAAGAGCCTCAAGGACTTTTCTGCCTAAACTGGCTTTGTACCATGATCCTCAGATCACTCTTTCTTCCTAGCAGCCAGGATTACAAGCATGCACCGCTGGTGCCCAGCAAGAAATTAGATTTTTTTTAAACTCTCAAATGTAAAAATAAATAATCAAGATAGGCTGAAAAACTCAAGAAATTAAAATATTAAAATTAAAATATCTTAAGGGATTACCCAATAATTCCTACTTCAATAGGAATTTTTTTTGGTCAGTCCTAGGGCTTGAACTCAGGGTCTGAGCACTGTTCTTGAGATTCTTTTGCTTAAGACTAGCACTCTACCACTTGATCCATAGAGTCACTTTCAGCTTTTTCTGTTTATGTGGTACTGAGGAATTGAACCCAGGGCTTTGTGCATACAAGGCAAGCACTCTACCACTAAGTCACATTTCCAGCCCTAGTAAGGATTTTTATCAGGATAAAAAGGTTGAATTTTGTTAAAGGCTTATCCAACATTTACAGATTTCCTAGGGTCTGTTACTAGAGGTTTCTGAATATTGAACCATCCTTGCACTCTTGGAATAAATCAATTTTAGTCTTTCTGTATCTTGTGCTACCAGTGCCACTTGCGGACATGAAGAGCATTAGTATCTATAGGCTAATTTATGTTTCCTATGGTAGGGAAACACTGGTATGATTTTCTCCAGGAATCCCAGGGTTTCCCACCAGGTTGGGGGAAAAAGCTGCATGACTCTGACCTCAGTCTTCCCAGCTTTTCTCTTGTTGTTTTTGTTAATTTTTGCTGAGAAACAAACCAAACTATAATCTATTAAAACTCAGAAAACAGAACCAAATAGCCTTCATCCTGTTACACTCATCTATGTTTATGCAGTGTTTTGGAGGATGTCCCAGAAGGCTTAGGGTCTCTAAAATTATCTTGGGACTCCAGGCCCTAATATTTCTCAGGAAGGGTGAATAAGAAAAGTTAAAAGGGCCAGAAGCAAAGCCAGACTTTGGGTTCTCAGTCAGTGGAGGATGTGGTATTTATTTGGCAGGATGGTGCAGTATTTAAGCAGTGACCTCTGAATCAGACTTCTCTCTCTCTGTCTCTCTGATTCTCTGTGTCTGTCTGTCTGTCTCTTGTTGGTAAGGGGCTTGAATTCTAGGCTTGGGTGCTGTCCTTCAGCTCTTCAGCTCAAGACTAGTACTCTACCATTTGAGCCACAGTGCCACTTCTGCTTTTCTGGTGGTTCATTGGAGATAAAAGTCTCATGGTCTTTCCTGCCTGGGCTGGCTTTGAACAGCAATCTTCAGATCTCAGCCTCCTGAGTAGTTAGGATTACAGACATGAGCCACCAGCGCCCACCTTGAAATCCCTTCTCCATCACTGAATTCTTGTGTAACCTGAACATGTCATTTCACCATTGTAGTCCTCTGTGTCTTTCTTCTTATTTATTATTATTATTTTTTAATTTTTTGCCAGTCCTGGGGTGTGAACTCAGGGCCTGGGCTCTGTCCCTGAGCCTCTCTGTGCTCAGGGTGAGCGCCCTACCACTTGAGCCACAGCACCACTTCCGGCTTTTTCTGTTTATGTGGTACTGAGGAATTGAACCCAGGGCTTCATGCATGCTAGACAAGCACTCTTCCTCTAAGCCACATTCCCAGCCCCCTCTGTTTCTTTATCAGGAAGAAAAAATAAAAGCCATGCTTACCTCTAGCCTGGTTGGGAAGATTCACTGAGTTCATAATGAAAAATCCCTTGGCACTTGGTGAGCACTCATCAAATGTGGGAGATTTCTCAGCCTCTCTCCTCTCCTCTCCTCTCCTCTCCTCCCCTCCCCTCCCCTCCCCTCCCCTCCCCTCTCCTCTCCTCTCCTCTCCTCTCCTCTCCTCCCCTCCCCTCCCCTCCCCTCCCCCTCCCCTCTCCTTCCCTCCCCTCCCCTCCCCTCCCCTCTCCTTCCCTCCCCTCCCCTCTCCTTCCCTCCCCTCCCCTCTCCTTCCCTCCTCTCCCCTCCTCTTCTCCCTCTCCCTCTCCCCTCTTTATACTATGTGGCTCTTATCAGAACCCTTATTTACTAGTTCCCAAGATATCATAGGTGTTTCCTAAGTGTTAGCTTCAAAGACATTCCAATGCAGCTTATTATTATTATTATCCTTAACTAGTTGTACAAAGTAGTAACCCTTTAACAAAGCAGCTGATGAACACAATGCATCCTGATTAAGGTCACCCCTTTCAACATTCTCACCCATCCCTCACCCTCACCCACAGGTCACTGAAACCCCAGATAACAAGGAGGCAGGGTAGAGGAGGTAGAGGAGCTACTGTAGATATAGAGGAATGGAGCTGTTGGGTCACATGGTCTCACTTTTCATGGAACTGCCAGTCCGCTTCCCAAACCAGATGTGGCCTTTTACATTCCCAACATACGTGTAGGGACTCCCGCATCTCCCCTGCTTGCCAGCACTTGTTCCTGGCTTTTTCACTGTGGCTGTTCTGGAAGGTGTGAAGGGATACCTCACTATGCTTTTGATTTTGATTTCCATCACAGCTAATGATGTTGAGCAGCGTCCCTGTGCCTATTAGCAAGGCAATTGCCATTTGCATATTGTCTTTGGAGAAATGCCTATTCCGTTCCTTTGCCCATTCTTAAGTTGCATTGTTTTTGTCTTTTTACTTATAAGAGTTTGTATTTTGGAGGCGGGAGGCGGTCATGGGGCTTGAACTCTAGGCCTGGGCGCTGTCCCTCAGCTCTTCAGCTCAAGGCTAGTTCTGGTTTTTTGAGTGGTTTATTGGAGATAAGAGTCTCACAGTCTTTCCTGCCTGGGCTGGCTTTGAACCACGATCCTCAGATCTCAGCCTCCTGAGTAGCTAGGATTACAGGCATGAGCCACTGGTGCCTGGCCTCTTTTGTGTGTATGTGTGTGTGTGTGTGTGTGTGTGTGTGTGTGTTGTGGGGCCTGAACTCTGGGCCTGGGCATTGTCCCTCACCTCTTCAGCTCAAGGTTAGCGCTTTACCACTTGAACCATGGTGCTACTTCTGGCTTTTTCTGTTTATATGGTGCTGAGGAATCATACCCAGGGCCTCATACATGCAAGGCAAGCACTCTACCATTGAGCTACCTTCCTAGCCCCAAGTATCTTTTTCTTTTTGTCAATTGTGGGGCTCGAATGGAGGGTCTGGGTGCTATCCCTGAGCTCTTTTGCTCAAGGCTAGCTTTAAGCATCTCTTTAACTCTTTTTGGCTCCAGGATCCAAGATATACCTGATGAAAGTCATTCAAATAGTGTTGGGCCAGAAGGGTAAAGGCAGCGAATGTCTAGAACAAAGTCAATCCCATTTGGAAAAGCAGACGTTTGAAAATAAATCACATGGGCCTGGATTCTATCTGATTTCAGAGAAAAGCCACATGTAGGAGGAAAGCACAATATTTCATTCATATCAGACATCTTGGCAATGCTGTCAACCTTTTACTGCCTCTGCTTGCCTTTTGGGGAAAGACTTATCCAGAACATAAGATGAGATGGAAGATTGCATTTAGCAAGCTTTTATGAATTAATGGACCAGGCATTCAACACCAGTGGTTGCCAATATAAGCATAGTGAACAGTAGATAGTAGGTACAATGCCAGGGTAAGTCATGACTAAGTCTGAGGTGGTTTCTGAGCTACTCGCCAGCAGGCAGAAGTAGAAAGGCAGAGAAGCATGTAAACTACCACAAGTCTGCAATCAGCAAAGTCTAGCCAGGGACACTTTCTCACTGAAAAACTTCAGACAAAATACGTTTTTTAAAAAGTCTTGTATCATTCAGAAAAGGTTCAGAGAACTTGATATAGCAATGTGTACAACTAGCTTTTATAGGATGAATGTGGAAGGAAAATGAGGGAAATGTATTTGATGGATTGGAGTGGGGGAAAAAATCTAGTTAGGGGTGAGTTGGTGTCTGATGGGAAAAGTCTCTAGTTAGGCATTATTTGAATTCTGACTGGTCAAATTTCTAGTTAGGGCTAGTTGGCAGCCTCTGATTGGTTATGTCTCTAGTTGGTAGTCACTGATTGGTGAGTCTCTTGGTTTGCTGTTTACATTAGGTTTTGGTTTGCTTATGTAAGAACTTAAAGCTAGGAAAGTGGCACGGTGGTAGAGTGCTTACCTCATATGCATGAGGCCCTGGGTTCAAGTCCTCAGCACCACATAAAGAGAAAAAGCTGCAAGTGGTTCTGTGGCTCAAGTGGTAGAGTGCTAGCCTTGAGCTAAAGAGCTGAGGGATAGCACCCAGCCCCAGAATCAAGCCCCACACAACCGACAAAGAAGTTAAAGCTATGAAGCTGTCCTGCCTAATGGCCTCCTAATTAAAAAATATTTAAACACATGCTACCCTTGTAGGAAATCTCTCCTAATTCCTCAGCAGAAGAATCATAAGGAAAAGAATGGAGGGCTGGGAAGGTGGCTTAGTGGTAGACTGTTTGCCTAGCATGAATGAAGCCCTGGGTTCCATTCCTCAGCACCACATAAACAGAAAAAGGTAAAAATGGTACTGTGGCTCAAGTGGTAGAGTGCTAGCCTTGAGCAAAAGAAGCTCAGGGGCAGTGCTCAGGTCCTGAGTTCAAGCCCCAGGACTGGCCAAAAGAGAGAGAGAGAGAGAGAGAGAGAGAGAGAGAGAGAGAGAGAGAGAGAGAAGGAGGGAGGGAGAGAGAGAGAGAGAGAGAGAGAGAGAGAATGGAATGAAGCAGAAAACTCATAGGTTAAAAGTGACATTAAAAGCCAGGTGACAGTGGCTCATGCCTGTAATCCTAGCTACTCAAGGAGACTGAGATCTGAGGATTGTGGTTCAAAGCCATCCTGGGCAGAAAAGTCCCAGTGAAGTCCTGGTGACTTATTTCAAATAAGCTACTCAAAAAAGCCAGAAATGGGCCTAAGGCTCAGGTAGTAGAGTGCTAGCCTTGAGCAAAAACAAGCTCAGGGACAGTGTCTAGGTCTTGTCAAGCCCCAGGACTGGCAGAAAAAAAAAAAAAGATGGGGCCGGGCGCTGGTGGCTCACGCCTGTAATCCTAGCTACTCAGGAGGCTGAGATCTGAGGATCGCAGTTCAAAGCCGGCCTGGGCAGGAAAGACCGTGAGACTCCTATCTCCAATAAACCACCAGCAAACCGGAAGTGGCGCTGTAGCTCAAGTGGTAGAGCGCTCGCCTTGAGCTGAAGAGCTGAGGAACAGCGCCCAGGCCCAGAGTTCAAGCCCCACAACCGACCAAAAAAAAAAAAAAAAAAAAAAGATGGGAATGTGGCTTAGTGGTAGATTACTTGCCTAATATGTATGAAGCCTTGGGTTCGATTCCTCAATACCACATACACACAAAAAGCAAGAATTTGGCGCTGTGGCTCAAGTGGTAGAGTGCTAGCCCTGAGCAAAAGACGCTCAAGGACAGTGCCCAGGCCCTGAGTTCAAGTCGCAGGACTGGTCAAAAAAAAAAGGAAAGAAATGCTTTACTGGAGAATTGGCTCAAGCAGCAGTACTTGTCTAATAACCATTTATCACTGAAAAAGTTTCTTGGAACAGTATCTGATGTCAAGTCAAGGCAGAAAATGTACAAGATAAGCCTGGAAAGTTCTATAATGCCTGAAACAAGGAAACTATTGAAGACTACTGGAGTCATGTCAATAGGACAGGAACCTACTCGAAGGAGTTCTCATTAGCTTTATGATAAGATAATTTGAACACCAAAGAAAATGATAAATAGTTACTTTGGAAAATAGTTTGGCAATTATATGACCTAGTAACTCACTCCTAAGTATTTATCCAAAATATGCATTCAACCAGGTACCCGTGGCTCACGCCTATAATCCTAGCTACTCAGGAGGCTGAGATCTGAACATCATGGTTTGAAGCCAGCCTGGGCAGGAAAGTCCACTGAGCCATGCCCTAATCCTTTTGACTTTTAGTTTGTTTTCCCCAGCTTGTGCTGGAGCTGGGTTGGATCAGAGTCTTTTTACCCCAATTCCTGTGTATGGTATTGAAACACCATACTTGGCCTGAAATGTGCTATATCTTAAATGTGCTATATCTTCAAATATGCTGTATTATCTGCCAAAACTCATCGAAGTTTATATTTTTTTTCAAATTCTTTATTGTGATTAAGTGATTACATAATTTCCCAAATTTCACAGTGTTGTGGGATAGTGATGCTTAGTTAAAGTCACAAACACATTCTAACTTTCATGGGGCAAATTGTCTATGGTGGTCTGTAACATTTATGAGTTCTATGAGCTTTGCAATAGTTATTTCTTCCACATGGGTGATGTGTACATTTCTTTTGTTTTGCACAGCATCAGCTGTTCCCTCTTTCCCACTTGTTCCCTCCCTCCCAGCGCTGCCATTGAGTTGCTTAGTTCATTTTATCAATGTCCAGTGCAGCTGATGGGGCCCGCTGTTGTATGTTTTTCCCTGATTCCCTCTAGTTCTATGTCATCCTCCTGATTTTCCTCTGGTATGCACAAATATACCATATATGTGATCAGCAAGCATGGGGTTATTTAGTAGTGATTCAACCAGATGAGTGGAAGTCTTGTTAATTTTGTCATATCACCTTACATTTTGGAGTTAACATCTACTTATCAGGGAGACTATGTGCCATTTGTCTCTTTTCTGTTGGCTTACTTACCTAGCTCAACATGATTTCTTCTAGCTCCATCCATTTCCCTGTAAATGCCATTTGTCCTTTCTAATGGCTACATAATATTCCATTGTGTATAGATACCACAATTTTTGGATCCATTCATCTGTGGTGGGACATCTGGGTTGTTTCCATATCCTGGCTATTGTGAACAGTGCTGCAATAAATATGGAGGTGCATGTGTCCTTGTATACTGGTTCCTGTTGTTCAGGATAGATGCCTAGAAGTGGTATGACTGGGTCATAAGGGAGGTCAATGTTTAGCTTTCTGAGGACCCTCCAGATTGCTTTCCAAAGTGGATGTATAAGTGTACATTCCCATCAGCAATGTAATAGGGTTTCTCTTTCTCTGCATCCCCTCCAGCATTTGTCGTTGGCTGACTTTAGGATGTGGGCCATTCTGACTGGGTAAGGTGATACCTCAGGGTTGTCTTTATTTGCATTTCCTTTACAACCAGGGATAGTGAACATTTCCTCATGTGTTTCTTTGCCATTTTTATCTCTTCTTCTGAGAAGTCTCTCTTTAGTTCCCTAGCCCAGTTAGTAACTGGTTTGTTAGGTTTGGGAGGGATTAGTTTCCTGAGTTCCCTGTATATACGGGATATTAACCCCTTGTCTGATATATTGCTGGTAAATATTTTTTCCCAGTTGGTTGGTTGTCTTTCTAGTTTTGTTGCTATAGCTTTAGCTGTGCTGAAACTTTTTATTTTAGGGTAGTCCCATTTGTCGAGTCTCTCTCCAATTTGTTGTGACCCTGGGACTCTGTTCAGGAAGTTCCTGCCTGTGCCTATAAGTTCAAGTGTCTCTCCTACTCTGTCCTGCAGCAGTTTCAGAGATTCAGGTTTGATGTTGAGGTCTTTAGTCCGTTTTGAGTTGATGTTGGTGCATGGTGATAGGCTGGGGTCCACTTTTAGTTTTCTGCATGTGGCCTCCCAGTTTTCCCAGCACCAGTAGTTGAAGAGGCTGTGTTTCTTCCATTGTATGTCTTTGGCTCCTTTGTCAAATATCAGCTGACTGTAGGCCTGTGGATTTATTTCTGGATCTTCTATTCCATTGGTCTTCGGGTCTGTTTTTGTGCCAGTACCATGCTGTCTTTGTTATTATAGCTCTATAGTAGAGTTTGAAGTTCGGCATGGATAGCCTTCCCATATTGTCTTTGTTCCCTAGAATTGTTTTGGCTATTCTAGGTCTTTTGTTGTCCCATATGAATTTTTGGACTGTTTTCTGTATTTCAGAAATGTACGTCATTGGGATTTTAATAGGAATTGCATTGAATTTGTATATTAATTTTGGCAGTGCCATTTTCACTATATTAAGTCTGCCTATCCAAGAGCATGGAAGGTCTTTCCATTTCCTGGTGTCTTCTGTAATTTCTTTCTTTAAGTTTTTATAGTTTTCGTTAAATACTTCTTTTAGATCTTTGGTTAGGTTAACTCCTAAATATTTTATTTTTGGGGGAGTTATTGTGAATAGGGTTGCTTCCTTTATTTCTCTCTCTGCTTGTACACTGTCAGTGTACAGGAAGGCGACTGATTTTTGTGGGTTGATTTTGTATCCTGCTACTTTGCTGAAGTGATTTATAATTTCTAAGAGTTTGGGGATGGAGTTTTTGGGATCATGAAGGTATAGTATCATGTCATCTGCAGAAAGAGATAGTTTAATTTCTTCCTTTCCTATGTGGATCCCTTTAATGTCTTATTCTTGCCTTATTGCCCTGGCTAAGGGTTCCAGGACTATAGTGAAGAGGAGTGGAGACAGTGGGCATCCTTGCCTTGTTCCTGATTTTAGGAGAATTGTTTGTAGTTTTTCCCCATCAAGTATAATATTGGCTATTGGTCTGTCATATATGGCTTTTATTGTTTTAAGGAATGTTCCTTCTATTCCTATTTTCTCCAGAGCTTTTAACATGAATGAATGTTGTATCTTATCAAAAGCCTTTTCTGCATCAGTGGAGATAATCATGTGATTCTTGACCTTGGATCTGTTGATGTGTTGGATTACATTTATTGATTTACGTATATTAAACCATCCCTGCATCTCTGGGATGAAGCCTACCTGGTCATAGTGTATGATTTTTTTTTATGTGTTTCTGGATTCTGTTAGCTAGAATCTTGTTAAGGATCTTTGCATCTGTGTTCATCAAGGAAATTGGCCTGTAATTCTCTTTGTTGGTTGGGTCTTTGCCTGGTTTGGGGATGAGTGTGATATTGGCAGTTTAGAATGAGTTTAGGATAGCTCCCTCCTTCTCTGCTTTTCTGAAGAGCTTGAGGAATATGGGTATTAGTTCTTGTTTAAAGGTCTTATAGAATTCCATTGTGAATCCATCTGGTCCTGGGCTTTTTCTTGTTGGAAGACTTCTGATTGCTTCCTGTATCTCGTTGTAAGATATTGGCTTATTAAATTGATTTACTTCTTCTTTGCTCAGTTTGGGCAACTTGTATTTCTCTAAAAATGCATCCATTTCTGCTAGGTTTTCTTTCTTTAGAGAGTATAATTTTTTAAAATAGTCCTTCATAATTGTTTGGATATCTTGAGTACTTGTGATTTTTCCTGTGACATCCCTCGATCTTGTTAATTTGGGTTTCCTCTCTTCTTTTCTTAATTAATCTTGCCAAAGGTTTATCAATTTTATTTATTTTTCAAAGAACCAGCTTTTTGTTTTATTAATTTTATTTATAATTTTCCTAGTCTCTATCTCATTAATTTCCACTCTTAATTTGATTATCTGGCTCCCAAAGTGTATAGTTAGAGGGTAAACTTTGCTGCACATCCACAAGCCTGACTGAAAATAATTTCAGTAAATTGAAACTTATAAGTAAACAATTAATGAAAGACCAGGTGCCATCATGAACAACATAGTAACTATTTGGACCAGGAAGTCACAATCATCAAACTTCAAACGAAATCAATGATCATTAATGTCTTTTACTCTGGCAAGTAACATTACCTAAGGCAGAAATTTGGGAGAAACTAGACAAAGTGTGTAAGACCAGATATCCTCTTTGTACTTGGACTGAAAAATGTGACAACAAAACTGATTCTGGTGTGATTAAAAATGTCTTGGCCAGGCACTGGTGGCTCACACCTATAATCCTAGCTACTCAGGAGGCTGATATCTGAGGATCTCAGTTCAAAGCCAGCCTGGGCAGGAAAGTCCGTGAAACTCTTATCTCCAATAAACCACCAGAAGATCCGAAGTGGCATTGTGGCTCAAGTGGTAGAGGGCTAGCCTTGAGCTGAAGAGCTGAGGGACAGCGCCCAGGCCCAGAGTTCAAGGCCCACGGCCGACCAAAAAGAAAAATGTTGGATTATACAAAGAAAATGAGTGCAAACACAGATTCACAAGACATGGCCTGTTTGAGAAGACTTCCCTCCTGAAAGCAGCAAAAAGGACTCAGAGATAGAGCCCTTGCCTGGCATTCCAAGGCCCTGGGTTCCATCATCCCTGGCACTGGGAAAAAACAATAACACCTAAATATAGGAATGCAAAAAGAGAACGGACAAATATCAAGGACACCACAAAGGCCAATACTGCTTCTGGCCAAACAAAACAAAGTTAAAAAAAAAAAAAAGTAAATATTCTGCAATGGCTTAACTGTGATGATTGTGAGAATTTCTCATAAGGCAATTAATATATTGTAAAAAACAAAAAACAAACTTTTTAAATGGATAATTTTTAAATGATACTAAAAGTCATAGCTCTTTCTGGGGGATGAATTAGGAGAAAGACAAGGCAAGTTTTGACGCTACTCTTTAAATTCAGATGAACTCAAAGATAAAAAACAAAAACAAAAAAAAACACCACTGGCCAGGACCCGGTGGTTCATGCCTGTAATCCTAGCTACTCAGGAGGCTGAGATCTGAGGTTCTCGTTTCAAAGCCAGCCTGGGCAGGAAAAGTCAGTGAGACTCTTATCTCTAATAACCCACCAGAAAACTGCAAGTGACACTGTAACTCAAGTGGTAGAGCACTAGCCTTGTGCTGAAGAGCTGAGGGACAGCGCCCAGACCCAGAGTTCAAGCCCCACAACCTACAACCACCCCCCACCCCCGCCGCCGCCGCCCAAAACCAAAACACAAACAAAAAAAGAGGTAGAAGGGGGCTGGGAAGGTGGCTCAGTGGTAGAGCGCTTGCTTTGCAAGCCTGAGGCCCTGGGTTCGATTCCTCAGCACCATATAAGCAAAAAGAAAAAAGCCGGAAGTGGCGCTGTGGCTCAAGTGGTAGAGCGCTAGCCTTGAGCTGAAGAGCTGAGGGACAGCGCCCAGGCCCAGAGTTCAGGCCCCACAACCGGACCCCCCCCCCCAAAAAAAGGTAGAAGAACTCCTATAGTAAGTTATAGATGAAAGATAGAACCAGGAAGTCACCAACTAATGAAACCCCAGACCAAGGCTATAATCTAAGGGGAGATAAAATTTGTTGGGAATTTATAATGGCTAGATGAGAGAGAGCACATGATGTTGGCTCATCAAAGTGACATTATGTACCTTCTGATGTGCTGAGAGAGGAAGTACCCCACATCCCCTATAAAAAATTATACTTGAGGGGCTGGGAAGGTGGCTCAGCAGTAGAATACTTGCCTTGCATCCATGAAGCCCTGAGTTTGATTCCTCAGAACCACAAAAAACAGAAAAGACCAGAAGTGGCACTGTGGCTCAAGTGGTAGAACGCTGAGCTAGCCTTGAGCTGAAGAGCTGAGGGACAGCGCCCAGGCCCAGAGTTCAAGCCCCACAACCACCCCTCCCCCTCCAAAATACAAACTCTTATAAGTAAAAAGACAAAAACAATGCAACTTAAGAATGGGCAAAGGAACGGAATAGGCATTTCTCCAAAGACAATACGCAAATGGCAATTGCCTTGCTAATAGGCACAGGGACGCTGCTCAACATCATTAGCTGTGATGGAAATCAAAATCAAAAGCATAGTGAGGTATCCCTTCACACCTTCCAGAACAGCCACAGTGAAAACGCCAGGAACAAGTGCTGGCAAGCAGGGAGATGCTGGAGTCCCTACACGTATGTTGGGAATGTAAAAGGCTATCTCTGGTTTGGGAAGTGGACTGGCAGTGCCATGAAAAGTGAGACCATGTGACCCAACAGCTCCATTCCTCTATATCTACAGTAGCTCCTCTACCTCCTCTACCCTGCCTCCTTGTTATCTGGGGTTTCAGTGACCTGTGGCCAATATTGGTCCAAAAGGATAAATGGAAAATTCCAGGAAAGCCACAACAACTTTATTACATATTGTCCTGACTAATGTGATGAAATCTTTTGCCATCCTGTTCCATCTCTTTGCCCAGTGTATCCATGCTGTATATGCTACGTGTCCATTAGCCGCTTAGCTGTGCAGATTTTTGTGTGTTCTAGTCCTGGGACTTGAACTTAGGGCTGGGCACTAAGTTCAAGGCTAGTGATCTACCACTTTGAGACACAGCTCCACTTCTACTTTTCCAGTGGTTAATTGGAGATAAGAATCTCATGGATTTACCGGCCCAGGCTGGCTTTGAATCGATATCCTCTGATCTCAGCATCTTGAGTAGCTAGGATTACAGGCATGAGTCACTGATGCCAGCTTAGCTGGGTAGATTATCAAGCTAATTGTGGGATATCAGTGTTTTGTTCACACACCTCTTATTATGCTCGAAGAATGGCCTCAAAGAGTAATGATGTTGGTAATTTGACTATGCCAAGGAGAAGCTACAGTGTTTCTTTTAGATAAAACTGTTTCTTTTAGAACATTCTCTACTCAATAAGAAAAGACAAATATAATAAAGCTTAGGTTGCTGGGCTTAGCTTTACCGAAATTCTAGATGAATTGTTCTCATGGCTGTGTGTGTCTGGAGAAAAGCCGGATATACAGGATTGGGAACTCGCAGTTTCCTGCACTCTCTGGGGTTCTTGGCACACTCCCCTGAGGATAAGAGGGAACTATTGTACCGAAAAGAATTGAAAACATATGTCTACACAGAGGCTTGGATGTGAATATTCATAGCAATGCTGTTAATAATAGTGGAAATATCCCAGTGCTGGTGACTCACGCCTGTAATCCTAGCTACTCAGGAGACTGAGATCTGAGGATTGTGGTTCAATGCTAGCCAGGGCTAGCATGTGAGATTCTTCAGTTAACCACCACAAAACCAGAAGTGGAGCTATGGTTCAAAGTAGTAGAGTACTAGCCTTGAGTGAAAAAAAGCTTAGGGATAGCTCCCAGGCTTTGGGGGGGAGGGCTGGGAAGGTGGCTCAGTGGTAGAGCACTTGCCTTGCATGCATGAGGCCCTGGGTTCGATTCCTCAGTACCACATAAGCAAAAAGAAAAAAAGCCAGAAGTGGCACTGTGGCTCAAGTGGTAGAGCGCTAGCCTTGAGCTGAAGAGCTGAGGGACAGCGCCCAGGCCCAGAGTTCAGGCCCCATGACTGGACCCCCCCCCCCCGCCCCCCGCAAAAAAAAAAAACAAAAAGGACGGGGGAGAGGAAGGTTCAAAGATTTTTCCTTCCTGGCCTGGCTTGACTTTGAACCACAATCCTGAGATCTCAGCCTCCTGAGTAGCTAGGATTACAGGCGTGAGCCACCAGTGCTTGGTGGGAAAAGATACATTTATACAAGGGATTATTATTTGACAAGAAAAAGGAATGGAATATAGGTCCAACATCCCTACGCTGCACATCTAAAATTCAAAATAGTCTAAAATGTGAAATGTTCTGAGTGTCGACAGAATGCCCATGTGTGGAACTGCGCAGCTTCCAGGGTCTCCTCAGAAGAATGAGCTGCGGTTCCTGTGGCTCTGTGGCTTCATGTCTGTGACCACCTTTACCAGCTTCATTTTTTTAATGTCTAGGATGTAAGATTGTATCACATCTGAGACTTCTTTGGTCCTGGCCTACTTAGAGGAAAGGGGTCAGGTTGGACAGGTGCTTCTTAGGTCAGGCCTGGCTGCTTTGGGGAAAAGAATGTTGCAGGCGGGTTTAATAGGTGGGTTGAAAACATAGCCCCAATTTCTCACCTCATCCACACCCAGGCCCTTTGTAATCCCATGCAGCACCTTCCATCAAGAAGTGGAGTCTAAGCTGGGCGCTGGTGGCTCACACCTATAATCCTAGCGACTCAGGAGGCTGAGAGCTGAGGATCTAGGTTCAAACTTAGCCCAGGCAGGAAGATCTATGAGAGCCTTATCTTCTTTAAACCACCAGAAAACTGGAAGCGGCGCCGTGGCTCAAGTGGTAGAGCGCTTGCCTTGAGCTGAAGAGCTGAGGGACAGTGCCCAGGCCCAGAGTTCAAGCCCCAAGACCCCTCCCCCATCCCCACAATTGGCTCATGCCTGTCATCCTAGCTACTCAGGAGACTGAGATCGGAACAATCTCCCGTCTGAAGCCAGCTCAGGTGGACCAATTCAAGAGACATGTTTTCTCCCTTTGTTGGAGCTCTACTTCTCTTGTGAGAACTAGTCTAGGTGAACCCACTAGTGGATGCCATTTGAGTTGAGGCCAACCTAGCAAGGCTAGCCTGGATCAGCATAGATTAGCCTACAGGAGCCAATTCCAGCCTGGTTAAGCAGAGGCCATTTCAGATATTTCAGGCTTCAGCAACACCTCCTCTGAGAAGCTACCCGGCTTACTTATATGAGGCCAGGTCTTCCCAGAAGCAAGAGGGGGCAGAGGCCAACCTGGATCAGCTCACTTCAGTTGGCCTCCAGCTCACGAAATAGAACAGGTTTATCTCCAACCTCTGTATTTTAGGGATGATGGGCTCCATGGCTGGGAGAGTGGGCACGTGGGGCCTCTTGTGAATGTCTTGATTAATCAATTGCATCTCTGCTTTTGAGCCAGGCATAGGCTCTCGGGTCAAACTACCATGATTCTAACCCAGGTTCCATTGCTCCCTCCCTCAGGGGTGGTCTTGGCTCTCAGGTAGAGGATAGAAGGATCAGAGCAGGTGGCTGTGGAAAGGGACAGTGAAGCCCCAGGTTAAACAGGACCTTGCTGGATTGACAGGACTTTCCTCCTCCTCCTCCTCCTCCTCCTCCTCCTCTTCCTCCTCCTCCTCCTCCTCCTCCTCCCTTTTTCTTTTTGTCTGTCATGGGGCTTGAACTCTGGGCCTGGGCGCTGAACCTCAGCTCTTCAGCTCAAGGCAAGCACTCTACCACTTGAGCCACTGTGCCACTTCCGGTTTTCTGGTGGTTTATTGGAGATAAGAGTCTCATGGACTTTCCTGCCAGGGCTGGCTTTGAACCCTGATCCTCAGATCTCAGCCTCCCGAGTAGCTAGGATTACAGGCGTGAGCTTGTAGCACCCGGCTTCCTTTGTCTTCTTCTTGGCTGTTTTTATGTTTTTGTTCTGTACTGGGGCTTGAACCCAAGGCCTCAAGCTCTCTTTTAACCTTTTCATTCAAGGCTAGTGCCCTACCACTTGAGCCACACTTCCATTTTCAGCTTTTTGCTAGTTCATTGAAGTCTCTCTGATTTATCTGCCCAAGCTGCCTTTGGACCACTATCTTGAGAACGGCTAGGATTATAGGATTATCTGGGATAAGCAGGGCCCTGGGTTCTGTTCTATAAAAATAAAACAATAGGAAACAAAGCACCCAATCACCTATGGCTCTAATCTCCTTAAACTCCCTCACCGGATCCTCTCATTCAGCCCTCATCTCTACATTTCCCTCCATGGCAGACCCAGCTCTGTTACCCCTTTCGTCCCTGCACACCAGCCCTCTCCCTGACCCTGGCCCTCCCCGTACATGTCAGCATTCACTGAAATTGATAGTCATTTTTAAAAAATTTATTTCTATGACTTTGAAAACGTTCTTCACCACTGAGCTATGCAGACAACTACACCCACTTCTAGTTTTTTGTTTTGCACAACTCTTGCCCACATGAACTTCCCGGTAA
This sequence comes from Dipodomys spectabilis, assembly GCF_019054845.1. NCBI lineage: Eukaryota > Metazoa > Chordata > Mammalia > Rodentia > Heteromyidae > Dipodomys > Dipodomys spectabilis. Next base: position 4,896,275 of record NW_024870950.1, read on the forward strand.
TGCTGTAGGTCCCAGGGGTGGTGTGGAGGAGAGACACATTTCCAAAATCTTCATCCACCTCTCTCCACCCCCAGAGAGAGACTGAGGGGCAGGCCTGGTCTCCGCGGCACTGGAGGAGGCTGTGGAAGCAGAAGGCTTGAAGGCCTCCTTCATTCATCAGGGAAGAGCTCTGAAGGCTTTAGACTCCATCTGTCATCCTGTCAAAAGCCTCCACCATGTGTCCTCAGCTCCTGCATCTGGCATTCGTCCCCCTTGGGCGTTCTCCTTCCCCTATTTTGGTTTAGGTCCAGGAATGGGCCCACAGATGAATGGTTGGCCAGGTTCAGGACTTGGTACAAATATAGCATGGGGTGAGACGATGCCACTCCTCTGCTTGCTTGCTTCCATCAGGGATTAGCAGCTCAGGACGTGTGGTGCGATTCAGTGCTGGGGGCTACCGCAAGGGTTTGTGGGACATGGACAGGGTGGCATGTGCCTGGGGGCGGGGGGGGGGGGGGTTGGCTGAGCTGTGTATTTCTCAGTGCTGTGCACACGCATAGCCTGATGGGCAGCAACCCCGGCCCCGTGGGCAGCGCGCAGAGTGCAGTGGAATGAAGGGCCATAACTGAAAAGTTAAATGAGCCCAAGAGAGAGGGAAGATTCTTTCACACCAGCACCAGCGTGCCACGGCCTCCTTTGTTAGCATCAGAAGCTGGGAAGTGTGCTGGGAAGGGAGCTTAGTGGTAGAGTGCTTGCCAAGCATGCACGAATCCCTGGGTTTGACTCCTCAGTACCACATACACAGAGAAAGCCCCAAGTGGCACTGTGGATCAAGTGGTAGAGTGCTAGCCTGGAGCAAAAAAGAAGCTCAGGGACAGTGCCCAGGCCCTGAGTTCAGTCCTCAGGACTGGCAAAAATTAATTATTTTTTTTAAAAAAAAGTTGGGAGTTTCCCTAGTGCCCTTCACTGGGGACATACACACAACACCTGTTTATGTGATGGGCTAGTACAGAGCAAGGAAAAGGAGGGGCCCACTAACACGTGTGACAAGATGACAGTAGCCCAGGTGTAGCCTGCCACGTGGAAGGAGGGAGATACGTGAGGCGGCACCGAGGAGGGCGTGTATGTGACATTTTGGAAGAAAGTGCTGGACAGAAAACAGATGGGCCGTTGCTTAGTGCTAGGAAGGAAGAGGCGTTCACGGCAGAGTGCCAGGAGGGACTCTGTGGATAAGTGGAAATATTCTATATCTTGATTATTGCTCTTTGAATTTGTCTAAATTCCTGGAATTGCACATGGTTAAAGGTGAATGTTGGCCGGGCGCCAGTGGCTCGTGCCTGTAATCCTAGCTACTCAGGAGGCTGAGATCTGAGAATGGTGGTTTGAAGCCAGGAAAGTAGGAAAGGCCATGAGACTTATTTCCAATTAACCAGAAAACTGGAAGTGGAGCTGTGGCTCAAAGTGACAGAGGGCTAGACTTCAGCAACAAAGCTCAGGGACAGTGCCCAAGCCCTGAGTCCAAGACCCACAACTGACAAAAGGAAGAAAGGAAGAAAGGAAGAAAGAAAGAAAGAAAGAAAGAAAGAAAGAAAGAAAGAAAGAAAGAAAGAAGGAAAGAAAAGAAAACAAAGGTGAATTTTGCACGTATAAATTATACTTTCACAACACCACCAAAAAGGCCTAGTTAGGGTACTGTTGGTAGTGATCATGCCAGGGTGAGTTGGAGGAGGAGGAGGAGGAAGAGGAAGAGGAAAGGAAGGGCAGAGCAGGGGAAGGGCAGTGGGGGTGAGGGCCAGGTGGTGCCACACTGAGAACAATCCGTGAATTTGACCAACTCTGTTTTACTGGGGCCCTACCTGTCGGTGGGGAGCTTCTCCTCTTCCTCCTCCTCTTCCTCCTTCTCCTCCTATTTCTTCTCCTTCTATTCTTTCTCCTTTTCCTTCCTCCTTTTCCTCCTCCTCCTTCTCTTCCCAGTGCTAGAGATTAAACTGAGGGCTTCATACGTACTAGGTAAGCATGACTTATACTCCTTGGCCAAGCAATTCTGGTACATTCTGTGTGGATGCCACAGAGAGAGGTCCCTCCCATCCTATGCCCTCAACCTATGGCCACATCTCCTGACCAGAGGGGAACAGAAGGCACAAGGGGATGGATTCGAACCTGGTCTGAGACTGCATCTCACCCTGCCACTGGCCAGCTCAGCCTCATCTACAAAATGGGGACAGTAGTCCAAACTCCTCCTCTTCCTCTTCCTCCTTCTCTTCTTCCTTCTCCTCCTTCTTCTCTGCTTATTTTTGAGCTAGGGTCATATTACATACGTCAGGCTGGCCTTGAATTTAAGATCTTCCTGCCTCAGCCTCCAGCATGCTGAAATTATAGGTGTATACTAACATATCCAGCTACAATGAATACTTTTTTTGTAAGCTAGTAGTAGGGCTTGAACTCAGGGCCTAGGCACTGTCCCTGAGCTCTTTTTGTCCAAGGCTAGCACTTTACCACTTTGAACCACTGCTCCACTTCTGGTTTTCTGGTGGTTTTATTGGAGATAAGAGTCCCACAGACTTTTCTGGCAGGGCTGGCTTTGAACCATGATCCTTGGATCTCAGACTCCTGAGTTGCTAGGATTACAAGCGTGCGCCACCAGTACATCTTGCTCTTATTTGGCTTTTTAGCCCAAGGCTGGTGCTCTGTCACTTGTGCTACGCCTCAATTTCTGTTTTTGCTGGTTTATTGGAATCTTTCTCTTTTTTTTTCTGTCGGTTGTGGGGCCTGAACTCTGGGCCTGGGCGCTGTCCCTCAGCTCTTCAGCTGTAGACCAGTGCTCTACCACTTGAGCCTCAGCCCCACTTCTGGCTTTTTCTGCTTATGTGGTGCTGAGGAATCGAACCCAGGGCCTCATGCATGCAAGGCAAGCACTCTACCACTGAGCCACCTTCCCAGCCCCTGTTCCATTTTTAATTATAGTGAAATGTGCAAACAGCCACCTTCCCAGTGCCTGTAATCTTTCTGATTTATCTATGCAGGCTGGCTTCAAACAAAGATGCTCAGATCTCAGCTTCTGGAGTAGCTTAGGATTACGGGAGTGAGTCACCAGTGCTTGGCAACCATGAATACTTTCTTGACATGTCTATCCCCTGCAATATTTGGGACATACTTGTGCTAAATACACACACACACACACACACACACACACACACACACACACACACACACACACTCATAAAGTATTTAACTAGGATTCCAATATAACTAGACCAGCAGTATTTTACCTGGCAAAAAAAGTACACTGGGGGTTGATATGAGGATGGAACTAAGTCCAAAGGTGAGCAGGGCTAAGCGGCTTCTGCCTTTCAGCTCCCTGCAGACCCAGGCTTCACCTGGCCTTCCTTGCCGCCTCCTCCGGGCAGCTGCCAGGCCTGTGAACCTCACTGCCCCAGCCTTTCTCGGGTGGCTTTTGTGTGGGCCAAGGCTGGCAGCCAACGTCACGAGAACTCCGTCCTTGGCCCCATGCAGCTGCTGGGGATCCCGGAGTCACTGGCTCTGTGGGAGCCGTGTCCCCGCGTGGCCAGCCGCCAGGGCGGGCTGTCCCTGGCCAGGTGGTGGGTGCAGTGGGCGAGGTGGGCTCCTCTGTCTGCGTGGGGACTGAGTGGCAGCAGCAGCGCCGCTTCTTACATAATCAAGTCTCCCTCCTCCTTCTTTTTCCAGGGCCAGACTTCACACTGAGCAGCTGCAGTCAGAGAAATCAGAGAAAGCGCCACCCAGCCCTAGATTCCGAGGGGCCTGCTGGGGACTCTCCTCCTCCTCCTCCTCCTCTTCCTCCTCCTCCTCCTCAGAAGGAAAGAAGGAAGGAGAAGAACGGGAGGCTGCTGGCTCCCATCAGCACCTTGGTGGCCATGGGGCTGGCGGCCACTGCCCCCTGGCTGTCCTCTGCTCTGCCAGGCAGATAGGGCGCTCTGTCCCTCCCTGCTGCCCGCTGCTCCTCTGGAGGGGGGCAGCCCTTCCTGGACGTGGTGGCCCCCTTGGCTGACCCAAGGCCATGTAGCCTCTGCTTGCATCTCTGGGGAACACAGCACAGGGGGACCAGCACCTCTGCTCTCAGAGGTGGCGGGGAACCCTGAGCATCCACCATGCCACGGGGACTCGCCTGGCTGCACTGTGAGTACTGGGTGGGTAGGTGTATGTGGTGGGGGGAGGGTGTCGGGGGGGGGGCTTTGCTGTAACCATGGCAACAAGGGTGTTCTTGTTCAGGAGAAGTTGAGATGCTTCTCCGCTGGGCTTCAGGCAGCCTCATGGATCTCTGCCCTGCCTGCCCCTGACCCCCCACCCCCACCCGCCAGATAGATGAGCCAGACAGTGGCTGGAGGGAGAGGGCAGGCACTGGGGTGGGTGGCAGTGAGTCAGCCCTAGATTCCCCAGCACCGGGGAGCAGGGTGGGGCAGTGGGTGTGGGGTGGGGGCTGGGGACCCAGACACAGGGAGACGTGTGCAGCCAGGGATCTGGAGAAGGTAGCTTGCCCCCTCTATGCCCACCCCCATCCATTACAGGACAAAACTCTGAAAGATAGCAGCATGGTTGGCCAAAAGATTAAGTTGAATGGAAAATAGAAAAGGAAAGGGAGCCAGCCGGGGAGCCGGTGGCTCACGCCTGTAATCCTAGCTACTCAGGAGGCTGAGATCTGAGGATCGCAGTTTGAAGCCATGAGACTCTTGTCTCCAATTAACCACCAAAAAGCTGGAAATGGAACTTAAAGTGGTAGAGTGCTAGCCTTGAGGAAAAAAAAAAAAAAATCAGGGACAGGGCCTAGGCCCTGAGTTCAAACCCCATGAACAAGAAATAAATAAGGAAAGGGATGGGGGGATCCCATGCCCGCTGGGTGGGAGGCAGAAACAACCACTGTCCCCCAAATCTACATCACTGACTCCAGTGCAACGCATTCCTCTAGTCCTACCCACTAGCCCCCTGGTTGCCATGACAACCAGGCCCTTGCCTGCCTTGGGGCTCTTGGTTTTGCCACCTGGCTGGGGGAAGTAGGTGCCCAGGAGCCATGTGTTGAATGATTGAAGGAAGGGCTGGGCCAATGGGGATTCAGAGAGGAGCTGGTGCACCAGGTACTTGTGGCCAATGGCCTTTTAGAATGGGCGAAGGACCAGCCACACCCAGTATCCTGGAAGCGTCTAGATTTTGAAGATCAGGGAATGTAGAGTAGGTGCCATGCCACTTGACGTGGTCTCAGAGGCTGGGCGGGGCCCACGCAGGTAGATTGTGTTCCAGGCAGAGGGATCTGTGAGGCAGAGGTCTAAGGATAGAACTGAGAGAAGCCAGACTGGAAAGGTGGTGGTTTGGGCCAAGGCCTTGGTGGAGGCCTTGAACACTAGGTAGGGGATCTGGGGGTGCTGAGGTGAGGCCTGAGGTTGGGAGTTCCTCCACTTTTGAGGCTCATTCTGGTGGCCATCGCAGTTGTCTGGGCAAGAGGTGATAAGGGAGACATGAGAGGGGACAGGCAAGGTGGAAGGGAGAAAGTTCTAGAAGGCAGCTCTCAGGACTTGGCAGGAAACAGCTGGGAGTAAGGGAGAAAGTATGGCTCAGGGCCGGGCTCCTGGCAGAGGGGCTAGGGTGCTGGGGGATTTGGTCTGCTCAAACCTATTGGTGGCCGAGAATAACAGACTTGTATTTTCTCCCAGTTCTGGAGACAAGATCTGAAATCAGGGTGTGGCAGAGCCAGGTGCCTGCTGCATCTCTGGGATAGGGTTCTTCCTGCCTCTTTTAGCTTCTGGTGGCTCCCGGCATTCCTTGGCTTGTGGTAGCATCGCTCTAATTTGCTGCCAGTCAGTCTTTACATGGCCCTTCCCTCTGGTATCATCTGGTATCATCTTCTTACCTCGACACCACTTACCAGGACACTTTTTACCTGGATTTAAGACCTTCCCCAGCTCCAGGATGATTTCATCTTGAGAGCTTCCACTTAATTGCATCTACAAAGACGCAAAGGATCATTTGGGAAAGGATATAGGTCCTTCCTCCTCACTGCCTCGGGCAGAGAGCAGGGCAGGGAGGGCTTTACTCCGAGTGTTGCTTAGCCTCTGCTTCTGCCTTGACGGTTCTCATCTCTGGAGGGATGAGGAGGAGACAGGAGGGCCTCCAAACCTGGGTCAGCATGAATTGGCTGTGTGGCTCTTAGGGTTCAGAAAATGGAGGTGACAAGTCGCTTTGAGGTTGTAGCTGTGTTATTCCTGCCTGATCACAGGTTTCCCCCAGTGGAGATTACAGAAGTTAGAAATGGTGGTCTAGCTGCAGACTCAGAGATCTGGGGGGAGGCAGGCCAGACTTTTACAGGGTTTCCTGGGCAGCTTGCATGTCCATTGTGTCAAGCTAAGGTTTTATGAGCACTCTAAGACCCAAACCCTGCCTCAAAGAGGCAGTTGGCGTATGGGGACAAGCCATGTACGGAGACACAGTCCCTGGAGCAGGAGTTGAGGATGGAGTGTGCAACTTGTGATGACTGCCACATAGGGAAAAAACCAATTATGGACTGATCTGTGGGGGCGGGGCGCACACACGCGCTGGCCCTAGGGCTTGAACTCAGGGTCTGGGCACCTGTCCCTAAACTTCTTTTGCTCAAGGCTAGCATTCTACCACTTGAGCTCCACTTCTGGATTTTTTTGGGGGGAATGAGAAGAAAGTGTTTGGTTGGACATCAGGATCTCATGGACTTTCCTGCCTGGGCTGGCTTCAAACTAGGATCCTCAGATCTCAGCCTCTTGAGGAGCTAGGACTACAGGTATGGGACACCAGCGCCCAGTACAGGAGTGATCTTGACCTTGTGTGTGTGTGTGTGTGTGTGTGTGTGTGTGTGTGTGTGTGCGAGCAAAGGTATAAGTGTGTGGCACCAGGCAGACAGCAAGTCAATGTCAAAGGGCTAAACAATGGTTAGCTTTGTGCTTCTCCATTCCTCTGACCCAATACTAAGTCAGAAACCTGGACTCCTTGCAAAAATATGGCTGTCAGAGTTCTGTTGAAGTGAAGAATGGGTAGCTGCAGCCCACACAAGGCAGCCACAGGGCTAGTAGACTTGGGGACTAGCGGTAAGGGAAGACCACCCCGCTGGGAGGGTCCAACACAACGGTCAGGGTGGGGCTGGAGGACTGAACAAGGGGAGTGGCCAGGCCCATGGCAGTGTACAGACAAAATCTTGAAGGTGCCAGGAAGTGAATGGGGGAAGTCCTCCCAGCGATCCTACTCCTAACAGGTGGACCAGGACAGTGACTCAGCCTGGGCGCTGTCCCTCAGCTCTTCAGCTCAAGGCGAGCGCTCTACCACTTGAGCCACAGTGCCACTTCCGGTTTTCTGGTGGTTTATTGGAGATAGGAGTCTCATGGTCTCTCCTGCCCAGGCTGGCTTTGAACCGTGATCCTCAGATCTCAGCCTCCTGAGTAGCTAGGATTACAGGCGTGAGCCACCAGCACCCGGCTACTTCTGGCTTTTTTGACTAGTTTGTTGGAGATAATCTTAGAGTTTCCTGCCTGGGCTGGCTTCAAACAGAGATCCTTAGAACTCAGCCTCCTGAGTAGCTAGGGTTATAGGAGTGAGCTAGCAGCACCTGGCTCCTTTTCTTTCTTTATCTTTCTTTCTTTTTCTCTCTCACTCTTTCTTTCTTTCTTTCTCTCTCTCTTTCTTTCTTTCTCTTTTTCTCTCTCTCTTTCTTTCTTTCTCTCTTTCTTTCTGTCCACTAGCTGGGTTTTGGTGGCTCACACCTGTAATCCTGAGTTCAAACCCCAAGAACAAAAAACAAAAATCACACTGTCAGAGAATGTTCATGATAGCTTATGTGCTGATATAAGATAAGCTTAGTGACTATGTATGTATGTATGTATGTATTTATTTATGGTCCTGGGCTTGAACTTAGGGCCTGGGCTCTGTCCCTGAGCCTCTTTGTGCTCAAGGCAAATGCTCTACCACCTGAGCCACAGCCCCACTTCTGGCTTTTTCTGTGACTACTTGGAGATAAGAATCTCATGGACTTTTCTTGCGTTTGCTAAGCAGGCACTCTACCCCTTGGGTCACTTTGCTTTTGGTAGGTTATTTTCAAGACGGGGTCTTGTTTTATGCAAGAGCTGGCCTGGGCTTTGATCCTCCTATTTGTGCATGGAATGACATATGTACGTTATTCCACCTAAGTGCTAATTATTATTATTTTTTGTCAGTGGTGGGGCTTGAGCTCTGGGCCTGGGTGCTGTCTCTCAGCTCAAGGCTAGCACTCTACCACTTGAGCCACAGAGCCACTTCTGGTGGTTAATTGGAGATAAAAGTCTCACAGAGTTTCCTGCCTGGGCTGGCTTTGAACCATATCCTCAGATCACAGCCTGCTAAGAAGCTAAGATTGCAGGTGTGAGCCTGTAATAGGGTCTTGCTTCCTGCTCAGGTGCATGTCTGGATCTCTCCATCTGCCTAATTTAGACTTCATCTTGTAGCTGGGATGACAGGCATGTATTACCATGCCCAGTTTCTTTCCACTGAGATGGAAATGTCATAGTCTTTTCTACCTGGGCTGGTCTGGGACCCCAATCTCTTGATCTCAGCTTCCTATGCAGATAGGATGACAGGCACAGGCCCAACTATTGGCTAAGAAGGAGTCTCACCCGCAGTACCAGGATGGCCTCAAATAGCAATCTTTTTGATTGCAGCCTCCCAAGTAGCTAGGATTATAGGGATGAGCTACCAGTGCCCAGCGGCTACATTTATTATTGTGGAATGTCTTGGCCTTTTACAAATTGTCACTGTTATAAAATAATGTTGCAATATGTGTTCATAAATCTTTTGGTTTATGTCTGTCTTGTTTTTCCAACTTTTTGAATTTAGTGGGTCAGAGGGTGTGGACTTGATTAAATCTGTTCTTTCTTTTTTTTCTTTTTCTTTTGGTTGTTGGGCCTGAATTCTGGGCCTGGGCACTGTCCCTCAGCTCTTCAGTTTAAGGCTAGTGCTCTATCATTTGAGCCGATGTGCCACTTCTGGCTTTTTCTGCTTATGTGGTGCTGAGGAATCGAACCCAGGGCCTCATGCGTGCAAGGCAAGCACTCTACCACTGAGCCACCTTCTCAGCCCTAAATCTGTTCTTAACAGAATGAGAGCACCTCTGTCTAATTATTTTAGCAGATCATTAAAAGAGAACACATGCACACTAACCTTTGCATTTCCCTTTTACTAGATGGAAATGTTTTCATGAGGTTGGTGTTTTGGATACACACTTTCTGTTTCATTTCTTCTCTGACCCGCTAAACCCCTATTCATCTTTTTTTTTTTTTTCCAGTGTAGGGCTTGAACTCTGGGCCTAGGCACTGTCCCTAAGCTTTTTGCTCATGGCTAGTACTCTTCCACATGAGCAAAAGAGCTACTTCCAGCTTTTCTGTTTATGTGGTACTGAGGAATTGAACCCAGGGCTTCGTGCATGCTAGGCAAGCACTCTACCACTAAGCCACACTCCCAGTCCCCCTACACTCTTAACATTTTTTTTTGGTAGTCCTGGGGCTTGAACTTAGGGCCTGAGTGCTGTCCCTGATCTTTTGGGCTCAGGGCTCTACCTCTGGAGCCACACTCCATGTCTGAATGTTTTTGGTGCTTAATTTGAGATAGGAGTCTTATGGACTTTCCTGCCCTGGCTGTCTTTGAACCACTATCCTCAGCAGCCTCCTGAGTATCTAGGATTACAGGTGAGAACTACCAGTGCCCGGTTCCACATTTTCCTCTAGTTTTTCCTGTTCAAGTATGTGGAACAAAGGTTGTTTTCAGACCATAGTGACCTCTAGTGGCAAAGACTGGTACTGTTTTAAAAGATAACAGCATTTGTTGAGACAGCTGCTAAACTGTGAAGCGCCTCAGACTCACGGGTACATTTAATAGAGAGGAATGGCACATTTCACTAGAGCAGGAAGGAAAGTCTCTTGGGTCACCCTGGTCATTTTTAAATTATGTTTTAATCTGTGCCCTCCTGGGGCTCAAACTCAGGACCTAGGCGCGGTCTCTGAACTTTTGTGCTCAAGGCTAGCGCTCTACCACCTGAGCCACAGTTCCACTTCTGGCATTTTGGTGGTTATTTGGAGATCAGAGTCTTAAGGACATTCTTGCCCAGGCTGGCTTTGAATTGTGATCCTCAGATCTCAGCCTCCTGAGTAGCTAGGATTACAGACGTGAGCCACTGGCGCCCCGCTTGGATGACATTCTGTATGCAGAATGTAGGGAGATGTGGGTGCCGTTCCTGGTGCTCATGGGGCCTCTTTGGGTGTGGTCCACAGATCTTGGGATCCTCTTTGGCATGGCCTTGGGGAACGAGAGTTTGGAGGTGTGGCCCTTGGCTCAGAACAAGGAGTGTGATATTACCGGCTACCTGCGGGTCAAGCTTCAGTACAAGAACCGACTTCAGTACATGGTAAGCTCACGGGTACCTGCCGTGGCTCACCCCGTACAGGGTTCTGGACAGTCATGGCCCCTCCTTGGACCTGGGTTAGCCCCAAGGTTACCATAGCTTCCTTCTGCATCTTTCTCTGTCACGTGATTGACGTACTTGGCTTCCCCTCCCCCTCCCATCATCTCCCAGAGCCTCACCTCTCCTCAGCCTGACATTTGAGCCCACCCCAACCTGGTACTCACCCTATGGCCCAGGAAGGGACTGCAGGAAGTCCTTCGGGGACCCCTAGGCAGGGGAGAAAAAGACCTACAAATTGAAATGTTTTGGTTTCTTTTCTTTCTTTATTCTTGCTGGTCTTGGGGCTTGAACTCAGGGCCTGGGTATTGTCCCTCAGCTGCTTTTGCTGAAAGCTGGCATTTTATCACTTGAGCCACAGCTCCACTTCTGGCTTTTGTTGTTGTTGTTGTTGTTGTTTATTGGAGGTATCTCACAGCCTTACCTGTTCAGGCTGGCTTTGAACTACAGTCCTTAGATCTCAGCTTCCTGAATAGCTAGAATTATAGGCATGAGCCAATGATACCTGGCTGTTAGTTCTTTTTGAAGAGTGGAGATATCCACATGACTCTACATGTCTTTTTGTTTTATTTTATTTCCATATTTTGGTCAGTCGTGGGGTTTGAACTCTGGGCCTGGGTGATGTCCCTCAGTTCTTCAGCTTAAGGCTAGCACTCTAGCGCTTGAGCCACAGCACCACTTCTGGCTTTTTCTGCTTATGTGGTGCTGAAGAATGGAACCCAGGGCCTCATGCATGTAAAGCAAACACTCTACCACTGAACCACCTTCCCAGCCCCCTTATTTTATTTTCTTTTGGTTGTAGGGCCTGAACTCTAGGCCTGGGTACTGTCCTTCAGCTCTTCAGCCAAGGCAAGCGCTCTACCACTGAGCCACAGCGCCACTTCTGGCTTTTTCTGCTTATGTGGTGCTGCAGAATTGAATCCAGGGCCTCCTGCATGCAAGGCAAGCACTCTACCACTGAGCCACCTTCCCAGCCCCACTTATTTGATTTTTGAGACACAATTTTTTTTTGTGTTGCCCGAGTTGGCCCTGGACTCACAATCTTCCTGCTTCCACCTTCCAAGTGCTGGGATTATAGGTGTGCACCACCATGCCTGGCTCTATACGTGTTTTTTAACAACAGCCTTACTGACATACAGTTCTCCTACTATTCAACCCATTTAAATTGTTACACTCACTGGTGTTTGGTGTGTTCATAGAACTGTGCAATCATCACTTGTAGATATTTCTAGAACATCTCCCTCATTCCTCAAATAATGCCTTCCTAAATGCCATAGGTCTTTCCTCCCAAAAGCTCTGTATTCATAGGAACGGTGTGTTTGCTTCGTCCTGCCCTGCCTCTCAGAGCAAAGCGAGGTGTCGTTAGTCTCATGGGAAACCTGGGTTACGTCTGGCTAGAGAAGCCTCTCGCCCTTGTGGGGCTGGGCCTCGCTTGCCTCTCCCTGTGTCAGCTTCTATCTAAGACATTTCTGCTTATTATTTCCTGGTTTGTTCCTGTATCTTTCTAGAAACACTACTTCCCCATCAACTACAGGATCAGTGTGCCTTATGAGGGGGTGCTCAGAGTTGCCAACATCACCAGGCTGGTGAGGATCCCCTGGGACTGGGCCCGTGAACCCCCTAAGAGGCCATGTGGGTCTTGGCAGGTGGTGATGCCATGCACGCATCTTTCGTCAACCCCTCAATCAAGCCTGGCCCCCCAATCAGACTCCAGGTTGTTCCTTTGGAGGGGCAGATCCCAGGGGGGAGGCGATCACAGCCCAGAGGCCTGCAGTTGGGGGTTCCATTGACTTCTCCTGTCCCTGCAGCAGAGGGCCCGGGTGAGTGCGCGTGAGCTGCGCTATCTGTGGGTCTTGGTGAGTCTCAACGCCACGGAGTCAGTGCAGAGCGTGCTGCTGGAGGGCCACCCATCCTGGAAGTACCTGCAGGAGGTGCAGACGCTGCTGGTGAACGTCCAGGAGGGCCTCACGGTGAGCTGCGCGGCCGAGTGAGTGTGTGGGTCCCACAGGGGTGGCCAGGGTGTGGCTGCGGAGGGAAGAGGGAGTGCATGGAAAGTTCTGGCATGTCCAAGGTGGGGAGAGAGTGTGGGAAGAGGAGCCTAAGGAAGGAGAAGGCTTGTACCTGTAATCCTAGCTACTGAAGAGGCTGAGCTCTGAGGGTCACCAGCCTGGTTCAAAGCCAGCCTGTGCAGCAAAGTCCAGGAGACTTTTCATTTACCACCAAACAGCCGGAAGTTGAGCTGTGGCCCAAGTGGTAGAGCATTAGCCTTCAGCCAAAAAAGCTCAGGGATAGAGTCCAGGTTCTAAGTTAAAGCCTCAGCGCACACACACACACACACACACACACACACACACACACACACACACACACACACACACACACACACACACACACACACACACACACACACTACAGGATCTGCCTTAAATCCAGAAAGAGGTCACTCTGTAATTCTTCATTACGTCTGCCCTACATCCAAATAGAGCTGTGCACTGGTACTGCAGAGTACTGTTGAGCTGTGGCGTTCAGGGGTTATGGGGGTCACGATTCAGCACAGATGTGTTTCCTAGGCTGCTACAGCCTTCAGGAAGGTTGTCCCCTAGCAAGGCCCCGTGTTTCTCATGATGCCTCTGCTTTCCCCTATATATAGGCTTCTGGTGCCCAACTCGCTTCCATGTGCTCCCTTTTGCTAGGCATTGAGAAGCCATTAGAGCTTGGGGCCAAACACCAGGCCCTGCCTACGTGATTTGCCGCTCAGTGTCTCTCGCGAGGCTCTTCTCTTGTCCCTTGCAGTTGATGGCGTTTTCTCTGATCAGGGGTTGGCTCCTGCCTGCAGTGGGCAGCCATGCACATGCTAGAATAGTAAGGAGGCCCCAAGGCCTGTGCCCTGTGGTGGTTTTTCCAGCGATGGAGAAACAGACGTCCCTGTGTTGTACTTGGGTTCAGGGCAATGACTGGGTCACAGGAAATCTTGTCATTCAGTGATCTGGGGCAGCTCTACGCGGGGAGGCCTCTATCTTTTTTGTTTTTACGGGTCCTGACCTTTCTTCCCTCACAGGATGTGGAGATCAGTCCGCAGGTGGAAGCAGTGTTATCCCTTTTGAGTACCCCAGGTCTGAGTCTGAAACTGGTGCGGCCCAAAGCCTTGCTGGACAACTGCTTCCGGGTCATGGAGCTTCTGTACTGCTCTTGCTGTAAGGCGTGCCGGGGCTTCTGGGCCTGTGTTAGCATGTCCTCTGCCCCTGCCCACAGTGCCAGGCCCTTCTGGAAGCTGCGGTGGACCCTGAGCATGGTGGTGGTGGGAGGGCGTTAAGAAATGCTGCTGGGGTTGGGTGGGATGGAGGTGGGCAGGCCTGACTTCTCCTGCAGTCTCGTGTGTCTCTCCGGTTCTTGCAGGCAAACAAAGCTCCATCCTAAGATGGCAGGACTGTGAGGTGCAGAGTCCTCAGCGCCATGGGCCAGAGCCCTCCCCGCAGTGTGCAGCCACCCAGGTGTACCCTCCGCCCCGGCCACCCCTCACCTCCCTGCCCCTGTCCCCAGGCTTGAGTGCTAGGCCCTAGATTCAGGGCACAGGGCTGAGCTTCTTGCCCTGAGCAGTCTGGAGGTTGGCTCTGGAAGGGCCAATGGATGAGTCCCAGGAGCTGGGCTGCCTGAGCCGTCGTGAGGCGGCGGTGGGGAGACCCCCTAGGAAAGGGGGTGCCTCTGAGCCCAGCTCCCCACCTCCCTTGAGGCTGTTTCATTCCTCAGGTGGGCGGACAGGGATGGGGACCACTGAGGCGTTCCAGCTGGGCTGAGTATGGGGTGCTGGGCTGCGGGCAGAGCCAAATGCCACATCTTGCCACACTAATGCGTTTCCACTTCTTTTTATTTTTCTATTAAATGCCCACTTGTTTGGTTTGGTTTGGTTTGGTTTGCCTTTGCAAAGGTGAGCTTGGGAGAGGTGGACAGCCGGCCCAGGCCACGGGAAGACAGGTAGAAAGGTTGACCCAGCCCAGGGCTGGGTCTGGAGCCTCACCCAGGGGCATCGAGAAGGGAGTTCCTTCTAGGCCTGCCCTCCTGCGGACCCCAGCAGGCCGGAGGGGTGTCTGGGATCCTCTTTCCTTCTAGCTGTCCCCAGAAAAAACAAGGGGGAGGGCACTTCAAGAAACTCAGGTCCAGTGCCTCTGAGGCCTGCCCGGGTGTGGGGTGACAAAGGCCAGGGTGCAGGGGCAGGACGGGGCTGGAGCCGCGGCCCAGGGAAGTCAGGCGGAGGCGGTGTTAACTACAGTACCACTTTATTAATACTGGAATCTTCACAGTGCATTTGTTACTTGTAGCAGTGACTATTTAAATTGAGGGAAGGATGACGTGAGGGGTGGGGTGGGGGTGGGGGAAAGAGGAGATTTTGTCCAAAAACTGACAGAAAGAAAAGAAACAAAATGGTCCAGATGGGATGCAGGGAGAAGGGGGGAGGGGGAGGGAGGACTGGGGTAGGGGTGAGGGAGAAAGGGTAAGTAGGAACCAAGGAGAGAGGCTTTGGGGTGGGAAAATAAATTAAAAAAAAAAAAAAAAAAAAGGAACAAGTTAACAACAGCACCAGAAAAGTTACTTCAGTCAAAAGACGCTTCTGAAAAGAATATTTCTCTGTACAAAACGAAAAATAAAATGAATGTAAATAAGTTCCCCCAAACCAAAGTCTGTGAGATGTGGGATGGCGGCTCGGATCCCGAGGGGGTGGGGGACGAGGTGGTCACGACACGGGAGCAGGGGGTGGGTGGAGTATGTACAGACTTGGGGGGGCGGGGGGCTCCCAGCCCAGCCTCCCTTCCCAGCAGGAGCCAAAAGCAGTGAGTTCTCTCCCGTGGGGGACCCCCCCCACCAGGCCCAGCCACACCCCTGCCACCCCCCCCACGCATCCCGTGTCTCAGTTCTCCATCAGCCTTCCTGGGAACCCCCCAACATGGCCCTGGGGTAGGCAAAGTGCAGCTGAAAATCCACCCCCGGGACCCCCAAACTAACCACCTGCTCCTCTGGCCCCCACATCTGGGGGTTCTGGTACCTTCTGAGTCTGGTGGGCCAGGCCCTCAGCTGAGCGGTTCTCAGACCTACAGATGTGCTGGGCCCCGCTCTCTAGCAGCCCTGGGGAGCCCTGGGTGGTGGTGGGGGGAACGCCTTCCGCAAAGGAATCTCTGGGACGTCGCATGCGCCTGGCTGGCCTGCCAACGTCCCAGTTTATGGCACATGAGCGCCCAGGAGCTCAAGCCTGGACCAGCCCGGACGCACTCCATCCAGACCAAGGCAAGCCGCTCTCCAGACCCCAGGGTCACAGCCCCCGGAGTCCTCCCAGACCCCAGGGTCACAGCCCCCGGAGTCCTCCCAGACCCCAGGGTCACAGCCCCCGGAGTCCTCCCAGACCCCAGGGTCACAGCCCCCGGAGTCCCGCCGCCTCCTCACTACCCTGTGGCCACCGCACACTCCCTCCTCTTGCCCTAGGCTCACATGCTTTGACCTGCTCAGGTTTGGCCTGACTGGGGGGTGAGGAGTGGGAGGCAGCCCCACTCCTCTCTATGCCCCCCCCGCTGCCAGCCAGTGCCAGGCCCGCAGTGAGACCCACTGCAGAGTGGCATCTCCTCTGGCAACAGAGAGTCCAAGCCAATCTCCCCGGACTCAGCGCGAGACACGGGCGGGCAGCTCCGGTCCCGCCCTGCCCAGCCTCCTGACTACACTCGAGACATTGGAGGGAACAAGGGTGGGTCCCCCGGCTTTGGGGGACCCAGTCCCATCCTTCCCCTCCTGCCACAGGCCCAGAAGGCCTCCATCTCTCAGACACTCAAAGACACACACCCTGTTCCACCGGCTTACCCGCCCCCCACCCCCAGTCCTTGTCTGGGGTCAGTTCCATTTTATTATGGTCATAAAATACTCCCCCCTCCGCCCCCCCCCCCCACATCCTTTCCTGCTCCAGCCTCCAAATGCCACCAGTGAAGGTCTCAGTGTACCCAGACGATGGGACCTCCGGAACAGCCCCTCGGCATGGCGGCTGGCCCCGCGGCCCCATGCCCTTCTAGGTTCTTCTTTGTGCTCTGCCTGGCACTTTACAGGGCAGGAAAGCTGGAGGGTCCCTCAAACCTTCCTGATGCGCCCCTACATTTCCTCCAAGATCCCTCTTTTGGGCCTCTCAGCTCCCTTCCCCACAGGGGAGCCTGTCCTAAAATCAACCTGTTCCCCTAACCCTAGTCACCAATTAGACTCTTGGGGGGGGGGAACCAGCCGCTCCCCAGCCACCCTGTCCCCCACGTGATGAGGAGCTTGGAGAGGCAGGGATGAGGGAGAAGGGAAATGGAGGCCGGGGGCTCAGGCAGGGAAGGGGTGGGGAGCCAGCATTCAA
The DNA here is from genome assembly GCF_019054845.1 of Dipodomys spectabilis. Classification (NCBI taxonomy): domain Eukaryota; kingdom Metazoa; phylum Chordata; class Mammalia; order Rodentia; family Heteromyidae; genus Dipodomys; species Dipodomys spectabilis. The sequence continues at coordinate 4,913,095 of NW_024870950.1, forward strand.
GGATCTGGGGCTCCGTGACTCTGGAGACCCCAGGCCAGGTGGGACTGGGGAGGCTGAGGAAGGCTGGCTTAGCCCTTGCTCACGGGCTCAGGGTTTCCATGGGGCAGGGTCTGCAGGGAGGAAGAGGAGGAACAGACTAGGCAGGGAAAGTATAAAACAGGCTCTAAAACCAGTGAAAGGCCTGCAGGCTCCACCCTGGCGAGGTGTGTGAAGGACGTTGCGTCCAGCCTGGGTTGGAGAGTGGCTTTGCCTTGTCCCTGGCGTGGATTCCACTCCTGGCTGTGCTATGGCTCCGAGTGGCCGCTGTCACAGACCAGGCCACCTGCTCACATCAGGGCCACACAGGGTGGGGGGAGGGTGGCGCCATCATAAGATGCGGGGTGCCGACCTGTCGTTGGTGACGGTCCTGCGCAGCCGGACCCCTCGGCGGATGGCCACCAGCATGTCTTCAGCCGGGGGGTCGCTGGTGGCAGCAGGGGGCGGGGTGGGCGTCTCCTCGGCCGGGGTGGCTGACAGGGCTGTGGGGAAGGGGAACTGGCCTTCGCCCAGGGCGTGGGCACCTGCCACCAGCTCCCCGAGCTTTTCCACCAGGCTGTGCCGGTTGGCGGCCAGCTGCTGCTCGTCGTCCTCGGTGGCCAGCCCAGATCCCATCCCTGGGTAGCTGGCGGCGTCCGGGGACGGGCTGCCCCAGGCCGTGGGCAGGCTGAGGCGCTTGGGGGAGGCCTTGGCGAGGTCTGGCGCCAGGGGTGAGGCCGCCTCATCTGTGTAAAAGACACACTCCTCACTGCCTGCCCGCGTGGGCCCTGCATAGCCAGGGGAGTCGGGGACCGTGGGGGTCTTCACGGGGACGATCGGCGGCCGGATGGGGATGGGGCCAGCGCTGGACAGGGCGCGGCGCACGGTGGGCTTGGTGGAGGGCGTGCGGCGGATGGTGGCTACGCCAGGGGGCGCGCCCGAGGGCAGCCCGGAGGCGGTGGGCAGCCCGGCGGTGGGCAGCCCGGCGGTGGAGGCTGGGCGCTTGGTCTGGATGAGGCGCCGGTAGTTCTGGGCGATGTTGCTGTTGCGAGGGATGGTGGATGACTTGTCGAACTCGGGGGGGCCCTCGCTGTCCGCATCCCCGTTCACGGAGTAGCAATCGTAGTCTGAGCCTGGGGACACAGAGCGCAGTGAGTCCAGGGCCCAGAGACCCCCCCCCCCCCACCCCCAGCTTGAGCCCCATCTGCCCAGAGTGGACCTGGAGAGGAAGCACCCAACTTGTGAGGGCCCGCTGTCCATGGTAGGGCGCTGGGGCTCTCGGAAGGATGGGTGAGCACCCCCAGTCCTGGGAGGGCAGCCCGAAGGCCCACCTTGGGAGGGGATGGTGTCCTCGGAGCACGAGGGCGTGGTGGTCTGCGTGCTGTACCCGCTCGAGTACTGCAGGGAGTCCCGGCTGCTCTTCTGGTGCTCCAGGCTCAGGCCGCGGGTCAGCACCATGGCCAGGTCGCTGGCCGCAGGGGACACCTCTTCACCATGCTGCGGGGGGGTCACATCGCAGGTGAAATAAAGCCTCACTCCAGGCCTGCGCCCTCTGCCTAGACTCCAGGCAGTTGTGGTGGTTGGAGCTGGTGCTGGAGACCACTGACAACTGAGATGGGCGCGAAGGCCAGGCCTGGTGGGGCGGCCCAGGGCGCTACCCGCCACCCGCCACCCACTTACCTTGGCTGCGATGGTGGCAGGGGACATGCGGGGCCGCGGGGCCTCCTCCCCACTGGGGCCCAGCGGGCCTCCACTCGCGGAGCCCGGCTCTGTGTCCCGGAGGAGCTCCACTCGGTCCTTCCTCCGCTGTAGGGTGGCGCCCAAGGGCTGCTCATGGGGGCCGGCCTTGGTCCAGTCCTGCAGGGCGTGCCAGGCAAGTCAGGGACCCTTGGCCTTGCCGTCATGGCCGTGCGTGCGTGCGTGCGTGCGTGTGTGTGTGGGGGGGGGGGGGGGTCAATGTGCCCAAGGCACAGGCTATCCAGGTCTGTGAGGGGCTTCTGGCTCACAGGCCAAGGCCAGTGGCGTGGGGTTATGGAAGTGGTGACCCCTCTGTCCCGCCAGGCCCCAGGGGCGGGACAGGATGTCCCATGTCATGGGGTCTGGGTGTCTGTCTCATAGTGGCAGATGCTGTGCGCATGCAGCTCTCTGGCCAGGCACCAGCTGGGTGGGCTTGGGATGGACATCAGGTGAGAGTCGCGGGCTGGGGCAGGAGCACTGACCGAGGTCGGGGAGCTGCACTCGCTCACAGACTGGCACGTTTCCGAGGCTTCAGAGGACGCGGAGCTGGAGGACTTCTGCCGTGCAGAGGCAAGTAGGCGGGCAGGGCAGTGGGGGGGGGGGAGGGAAGGAGTGCAGGAGGGGAGGAGAGGAGAGAAAAGCTGTGGTCCTAGTGCCAGCGTTGAGTGGGTGCTGTGTTAAGTCACACCACCCTGTGTCTCCTCCTAGGGTCACAGCGCCCAGTGCTGCCGTCAGCAGGTGGCAGCCTGAGCCTACAGCCCCCCCCCCACCTCGGCCCGCAGCCGCACAGTCTGACGGTTCACCACAGGCCTTGCCACCAATGACCTGCCCGTGGCCAACCAGGGACAGAGAGACACAGCTGAGTGGCACTATCTTCTCAGGAAGGGAATGCCCGGAAGTGGGGTGGGGGAGGGAACGTGTAATCCTATGCACGCCAAGCTGAGCACTCCACTCAGCATGAGGGGAGATACCTTAGGAAGCTGAGACTCGAGGATCATGGTTGTAAGTCACCCCAACAAGAGAGTCTGTGAGGCTCTTAATTCCAATTAACCATCAAAAAGCCAGAGATGGCTCAAGTAGTAGAGCACCAGCCTTGGGCAAAAAAATGCTCAAGGACAGCACGCAGGTCTTGAGTTCAAGCCTAGAAATGGTGCATGCGTGTGCGTGCACACACAAACACACACATACACACACACCAAAAACAACAACAACAACAACAATAACAACAAAAAACCAAATCCAACAACAGAAAAAGATTGGAAAGGAGGCAATGATGACACAGTCAGTAAGCTAGGTCCAGAGCCTGGAGTCCCACGCTTAGAAGGCTCACTTGAGATCAGGAGTTTGAAATTAGGCTAGATAATATACTAATGTACACCATGTCTCAAAAAAAAAATCTGTAAGTTACCAGAATTAATACATCATTTTAAGAAGATTATATATACAAGGTCAGAAAAAAAAACTGTATTTTAATACCAGTACTAACAAATAGGGATGTAATTTATAATAGCACCAACAAATACCCAAATAACTAGGAAACAGATCAATGAATAGAGGCAAGATATTTACAGAAAAACTACAAAAAAAATTATTACAAGAACTGAAGCCTAAATAGACAGACATGCAATCTCACTTAAAATCCCCAGTAATTTTTTTTTTTGTGTGTGTGTAAAATCTGACAACTTGATCTTAAAATTTATAAGGAAATGCATGGGAGTAAAAACAGGTGATTCTGAAGTCTAACAATGCAGGAGAACTTTCCTTATCACACGCTGTGAATTTTCACAGTTACAATAATTATGATGGTGTGGTCCGGGTATAAGAATAGTTAAATTAGCTGGATGACAGAGTATGAAACTCAGACAATGGGGGAGACTGTGGGGAAGGTAATTGGGGACTTCAGTTTGCTTTTTTTTTTTTTTTGAACATTTCTGTAAGTTTAAAATGACTCAAGAATAAAAATTTAAAACAAGCTAGCCTTGGTGATGCGCATCTGAAACCTCGGCATTCAGGAGGCTGGGGCAGGAGGATCTCAAGTTCAGATCAGAAGATCCAGAATGGACAATGGAGGGGAAAAGGAAATGAACAACAGAAAATAAGAGACACAGGGTATAGTGGCTATAATCCTAGCTACCTAGGAGGCAGAGACTTAAGAGGACAGCAGTTCAAGGCCAGGTCCAGGCAAAAAGTTCACAAGACTCCATTTCAACTTGTGTCTGGGCCCAGTGGCACAGGCTATCCCTACGATGTGGGATGCAAAATTAGGAGGATCATGGAGCAGGCCAGCACAGGCATAAAGTGGGACATATCATGAAAATAACATAAGAGGGCCGGTTGCTCTGCACTGGTGGCTCATGCCTGTAATCCTAGCTACTCAGAGCGTGGTTCCAAGCCAGCCTAGGCAAGAATGCCCATGAGACTGTTATCTCCAATTAACTACCTAAAAAAAAAAAAAGCTGGAACTAGAGCTGCAGCTCAATCATCAGAGCCCTAGACTTGAGCATAAAAACTCAGGGACAAGGGACAGAGCCCAGGCCCTGAGTTCAAAGCCCCAGGATCGACATCAAAAAGAAAAAGGCTGGTGGAGTAGCTCAAATGGTAATGTTCTTGCCTAGCAAGTGCAGCAAGCAGGCGCATGCGCACGCACACGAGAGAGAGAGAGAGAGAGAGAGAGAGAGAGAGAGAGAGAGAGAGAGAGAGAGAGAGAGAGAGAGGGGAGGGGGGAGGGGAGCTGGAAAGGTGGCTCAGTGGTAGAGTGCTTGCTTCGCATGCATGAGAGAGACCCTCGGTTCGATTCCTCAGCACCACATAAGCAGAAAAAGCTGGAAGTGGGGCTGAGGCTCAAGTGGTAGAGCACTAGTCTACAGCTGAAGAGCTGAGGGACAGCGCCCAGGCCCAGAGTTCAGGCCCCACGACCGACAAAAGAAAAAAAAAAAAAAAGACAGAGACAGAGAGACAGAGAGAAAAAGAGAGAAAGAGAGAGACAGAGACAGACAGACAGACAGACAGACAGACAGAGACAGAGTGCATGCGCACAAGAACGCACACATGAGACATGGAGAAAACAGGATGGAATGAAAGCATAGGACGGGATGATGTATATTTGATTAGAATCCCCGCAGGAGAGAACAGAGAAAACGGAAGTAGGTAGGTAGTAGATAAAGAGATAAAGGCTGTGGCTCTGGGTATAGCTCAGTGGCAGGGCACTCGCCTAATACACATAAGGTCCCGTGTTCAATCCCTAGCACCATCAAAGAAAAAAAGAAAGAAAAAAGATGCCAGATTGGATAAAACAAGAAAACCCTGGCATATGCTGTTTATAAGAGACTCATCTCAAACATAATGATATGATGCATTTACAAGTAAAGAGATGGAAATCACTAATACAAATATAGAACAGAGTGAGACCAGTTGGTCTCAATGGCTAGAAGGGCCCCGCAGGCGGGCAGCCTGAAGCCAGCGGGAGGCTGCTGCACCCCGCCCCCCCTTCTCCTGCCGAGCCCCCGCCGCCCCCTCACCTGGCTGGTGATGTCTGAAGGCATGGGTGAGGGGGGCTTGGAGTAGGTGGCGTCTTGGGAGACGAAGCCGGAGTCGTGGGAGGAGACGCTGGAGAGGCGGGTAGTGGCGGTGGCGGCTGGCTGTGCCAGGCTGCGGTAGCGACAGGTGGAACCGGGTGAGTATGACTGGGCGCCCCCGGGCCATGGGGCTCCGCCACCCTTGGCACTGCTACTGCTGCTGGGGGCACTAAGGGAGTGAAGGGAGGAGGACACAGCAGCCGGACAGGGAGACATGGGGTGTGTGTGGAGGGGGGGGGGGGTGACAGACGAGGGAGGGGAGAGAGTTGAGGGGCAGAGGAAGGAAAAGATCATGTCAGACGAGGAGGGCCTGAGACCGGGTAGGAGAGAGGAGCCGGGCCCTGGGGTGGCGTGGCCCGTGAGCCTGCACGGGAGGGCCTTGTGCGCGGAGCCCCGCCCCCTCGGTGCCTCAGCCTGGCCTGTAGAATAGTTGTCCTTGGGGTAGACAGGGAAACTGAGTCATCAAGTTAGGTCTGGGCGCAGTTCTTGTGTCTAACCTGCCTTCCTGGTTTGCCATCACCCTCCCATGGCATTTGGATGTCGAAGCTGTGGTCATGGCCTGTGTGGAGCGGGAGGCGGCCTTCCAGGTGGCCCCTAAACTGACCTCCACCCCATTGTGCCCCCCTCCGGGGTGCCTGGCTCTCCACGGCTCACATGCCAGGTACTGCTCCTGGCATAACCTTGTCCCATGCCTTCGCCCAGGGGTCACTTCCCGAGGTGACCCTCCCTCCCCCTGGGGACACCACCCGAGGCTCTGAGTGCTGCGTTCCCTGAAGGATTCATTGGCTATATATGAATATATACATATATATTCATTCATTTCAGAAATGAAGCTACTGCCCCTTCCTTCCTGCCAGCCCACACCCCTGTCTTGGGACCACAGACATGCTTTTCCTCTACACTTAGAAATCCTTGACCACCACAGGAGTTATGCGAATTCTCCAAAGTAGTTCCTGGTACAGCTTTGCTGGGTGCTTCTCTAGTCCCTGCTAGGACCTCCATCCGTGCTCCCCTGCACTGACCTGCACATGCTGGACTTCCGGGAGCTGGAGCTGCTGGGTGACGAGGGTGGGGTCTGGTAGGACCAGCTGTAGTCTGAGCCCTTCAGGTCTTTGATCACCTGGATAGGGACATGAATGGGGGGAGGGGAGAGGCGGTCACTGATGGCACCCCTGAACCTGGGAGCCTTGTCGCTTTCTGGGGCTTCTCAGAGCCGGTAGGGTCAGACATCCTCCATTCTCTTCCCAACTGTAAATGATGCCCAGGAGACCCCATGAACCCCCATCTCCTCTGGCCTTCTTCTTTTACTGCAACCTCCTCACTGGCGTGCGGAGAAGACACTGAGCAGGGGCCAGGGGAACGTGGGAGAAGCCGATGCTGAGGATGTATGATCACTGGCAGGGAAGCCAGGTGCCAGGCTGAAGTACCGGTGACGTCATGGGTTCAAATCATTACTGAACCGCTCTGAGTCTCACTTCGTGAACTGGCCCCCTGCAGGGGTCTCAGGGAGAAGACCCTAGGGAGAGTGCCTGGCAGATGCTGGGCATACAGGACGTGCCTGAGGAGAGCAATGCCATGGGAGCTGGCGGTGAGGGCTGTGGGAGCAGGCAGAGGAGAGGTGGGCAGGAGGGCTGGGGTCTGGAGGATGGGACCCTGGGTATGGCTGGACAGCAGGCACTGTCAGCTTCGGAAGGGCCAAGCCCCCAGGCGCCCGCGACTTCCACCCACCTGTCTTACTTTGAGATCCTGTCGGGTCCCAGGCCTCCCAGAATCACTTGGGCAGGTGATTCTGGATACCCCACCGCGGCTGTCGGAATGTGTCTGCTTTCTACTCCTAGCTGCCTCCCCGAGGTGCTGTTCCCTTTCCTCTGCCACAGTCCCCAGCTAAGCGGCTGGCCCCGTGTCCCTGCTGCCCCTAGCCCGTGGCCACAGGCGGGTCGCACCTGCTCGCTGGCGGGAGGCAGCTTGTGCGGTTCTGCAGTCAGCACCACCAGGTCGTCGATGATGCCCTGCAGGTGGGTGATCTCGCCCAGCATGGTCAGCTCACCGTTCTGGGGAAGCAGTAATGGAGAGCGGATGGCCCTGCCGCCCACCTGCTCCCCCCCCCCGAGAACATTGCACCTCTCCTTTCTCACCCTTCTCCACTACCAGCACTGCCTGGGGCTGGCAGAGGCTGGGCCCGCACTGCCCAGGTAGCTGGCACGACCCACTGCCCAGGTCCGATGAGCACACCATGCACTAGGACACCTGCTTTCATGCCAGGAGCGTGTGCCCCCCCCCGAATACACCCACTGAGAAGCGAGCCTGGCAACCACGAGGTCCACCCTGCGCCTGGCCCATGCCCTGCACCTGCCCCACAGCCCTGGGCCCCCGAGTCACCAAGAAACCCACCACCACAGGCTGGAGGAAGGCGGTGAAGGTGCAGAAGCGGCCCCGCTCCTCGATCAGGGCCCGCCGCACGGCCTGCTTCTCTGTCTCCTCCAGCAGCAGGTACATGTCATTGACATCCTGCAGGGCGCTGTCCAGCTGCGGCTGCAGGTCTCCTTTCCCTGCAGGGTTGGGAGGAGAGGCTGCGCTGGGGACACTGGCCTGGTTTGCTGCATCCATGGCTAACGCCTGTGGTGGCGTCCCTGGCTGGGGGTCTGGGTACTAGTGTGGGGGCCAGGGAGAGGGAGGGGACACTGTAAGGCTTGTGGAGGGGAGGGTCCCACCAGAGCAGGCAGAGAGGACAGACAGACACAGACACACACACACATACGCACGCGTGTGCGTAAGACACCAAGTTGCAAAGCCAGCCAGGATCTAGGGTGGGCAGCTGCAGGCCCAGGCCTCCTAGGATTCCCTCACTGTTCTGGAAATGCCCTTCATCCCGTGGGGCGCGGGGAGGGGGCTGGAAGCAGGCCAAAGTGGGGCAGGCTGTAGGCCAGACCACTGGCAGGTGTGGAGGGAGGTGAGGAGAGCCAGGGCTGGGCTGGGGAGCAGGGGAGAGGGGTGTCTCAGCGTGGGCCCCACACAGCCTGGGGGGGGGGGGGAGGAGCGATGCACAGAGACAGCAACAGCAATACGGAAAAGCAGCAAGAGAGAGAGAGAGAGGAGAGAGGATGACAGAGGAGGATGCGACAGGGAAGGCTGTGGCCGGCACGGACAGCGGCGGAGCAGCCAGGACCCGGGCTCCCCACCCCACCCCAGCAGCCAGCTCCCCGGGCCTGGCGGACTGCCTGAGCAGAGGCCCCTGGCATCCCAGCCTGGGGGCTCTGGAGGCCTCGGTGGGACTGTGCCCCAGGCCCCTCCCTTGGTGGCTCCTTCCTCCTGGGCCGGGAGAGGTTCCTTCCAGGGTCCCTGGGCTGGGGAAACAGACAGATGCGAGGAGGATGGGCAGGGCCGCTGAGGGATGGACATTTGACTTACCAAGTAGCTCTACAGGAAGGATGTGGGAGGAGAGGAGGAGAGACAGAGAAAGAAAGAATGTGTGAAAGACAGCCGGATGGACAGTGTCTCCTGGGGGCGGGGAGGGGTCTGCACCTTGCCAGGGGTGGAGGAGGCGGCTCTTGTGTCTCCCAAGAGGGAGGGCCTGGGCAGCCTGGGGCGCAGGGAGCTCCCCCTCTGTCCCACCCGAGGGGTTGGACGGCTGGTTCTGTGCTGGGGCAGGACTCCTCTGGACGGAATGAGGCTCTGAGGCACCCCAGAGGGCGGTGTGGGCGCTATGGAGGGGGGCCCGTGGGCCTGGGCTGCGGTGGGCAGCTCAGGGCTCTACCTTTGCGCGCTTTCTTCTGCAGTTTCAGAGTGTCTGACGACTTCTTCTTGATCTCGTGCCGGGCCCGTTTGTACTCTGTGCAGGGGTGAGGGAAGAGGCTGTAATGGGAGAATCCTGTGGAGAAGGGTGGGCCGCCGCGGCAGGACCCCTGCTCTACCTTTTGCGTGGTCCTTGTCCAGTTGGTTGGCCGACTTCTTCCAGTCCTCGATGCGCTCCTGCAGCGGGTTGATGAGGCTCTCCAGCAGGGCGCTGCGGGCAGGGGCCGGGGGTCAGAGCCCGGGCGGGGAGGATGGGGTGCCCTCCCCCCTGCCTGCCCACTCACTTGGTGAACTGCCGCAGCTTTGTCTCGATGCTGCGGTGGCGCATGCACATGCGGGTGAGCGCAGAGCCGATGTCCCGCGTGGCCCCTGGCGAGGAAGCGCGCGGCGTGGGAAGGAGCCCCGCGCGGGCCCCTGCAGTTCCGGCCTCGGGCCACCAGGGGGCGAGCTGGCCACGCAGACGCTGCGACCCGCCCACGTTCCCCGCAGTCCCGCGGCCCCCGGGGGTTCGATCTGGCCCTGTGTTTCCCAAGCTCCTCCGCTGCGCTGCGCAGGACCGGCCCTCCGCGGCCATCCCACCACCCTGCGGCTGCAGGTGCCTAGGAGGCGCCCCTTCCTTCCGCGATCCGGGAGCCCCACCGCCAGCCCAAGGGGCCAGCAAAATTCTCCTCTATTCCCGTGGGGGCAGCCCCCCATTCCAGGGGTCCCTGCGCTGGAGAGTGTGTGCACACACCCCCAGCTGTGGTATGGCTGCTGGAAGGAATGGGGGCCCAGAGGGCAGAGGAGCTGCTGAGTCCCCAGGGTTCGAGCCAGTGTGGTTGCGGGGTCAGCTGAGCTTCCGGCAGTAAGAAGGGAATCCGGGGTAACAGCCCTGTCACCTCTCACCCACCCCTGCCCCACATGCTGCGCGCCTTGGGCACCGCAGGGCTCACTCCTGCCACAGCCATCCAATTCCATCCTGAGATCTGGACCCGGGGTCTGATGTTCTTACCCCCCCCCCCACAGCCCTTGCGGCCTCCATGCCCAGCCACACCCCTCCCCACCTCGGGTGTTGGTGGCCATGTCGGCCACTTTCTGGAAGGCATCTAGGAAGGCCACAGCAGCCAGCACGGTGGTCCTGGGGAGAAGGACAGCAGGGTGGGCAGATGGTCAACAGGTTCAGGGTCCTCCTCTGCTTCCCGCTTCCCAGTGCGAGGGGGGGGGGGGACCCAGGCAGCCTCACCTCAGCTGGGAGTGCAGCTTCGTGGCCTTCGAGTTGAAGTCCTCCCAGATAGGGTAGGAGCTCTGTCAGGGAGAAGGAGAGGAAGGAAACACTGTGTGGAGGGGCCGCCCAGGGCTCTGCCTGCCCCCTCCCCACTCCTTCCTGCTGCCCAGATCCTGGGCAGTTTTCTGAGATGGCCATGTGTCCAGAGAGGAGGCTCCTGCGTGGTGAGGAGGAGGACACCCATGGCAGCATCAGGCAGGCGGATGGTGGCCCTGGTAACAGGTGCCTCTGCCTATCCCTCTCGCCCCCTGATGTCAGGAAGCCCACCCAACTGTGTGCAGCTGTGGCCATGGGGCCCCTGTGCTCCCTCAGTGGACAGCAGTTCCTGTCTCCTCTGGGCTTCCTGCCAGGGATCTTGGCTGAGATCAACGAAGGGCACCATGTTTCTCAGGCATGCTACCTAGGAAGGTGGGCACTGACCTGCTGCCACAGTGGAGGCCACTGTGGGCTCAGGTCTGAGGTGGGCTTAGAAGCTGCTGCTGGCAGGCTAGCCATCTCTCAGGCCCGAGGCAGTGGCTCCCAGGCCCCGGGGAGGCTGTGGCTGCTGCAGGGCCTGGCTAGCCTGCCTAGGACAACCAGCCCCAGGCTGAATGGGGCCTTGTGTGGCCAACAGAGCCACCTTTCTCCACCCCCCACTCCCCTCCCCTCCAGGGAAACAGTGTGGCCTTTATCCCAGCCTGGCCCAAGGCTCCACATTGGGAGGGGGTTTCCCAGTAGGGAGGTCCAGCTCCTGGCGACCGAGTTGTCCAGTCTGATTAAGGGGCTTTTCTGGCCAATGCACTTTCCCCATGGCCGCAGGGCCTGATGAAATCTCAGCTTTGGCCAAGGGCCTGGGGGGGGGAGGGCTTGTTCTTTGAAGGGTTACCCTGGCCCAGCAGAGCCCCCGTCCTTGGCCCCAGTGGGCCCCTTCCCCTCCATGTGCAGGATGGCACTGAGGGCTGGCCTTTTCCCTAGGGAAGGGGCAAGTCAGAGCACCAGCTCCTAAGGCCTCAGGGGAGCTCTGCTCGGCTGGAAGCTCAGGGTGGATCTAGCCAGTCTCTTCAGGCCAGGAGAGTCACAGGGACAGCAGGAAGGAGAGGGCACTGTCAGAGAACCTCAGAAATTCCTCCCTCCCAGCTCAGCCAGTGTCCAGAGAAAGCAAATATTTATAAAGTGCACCAACGTTGGAAGAAGCAAGGTTGGAAAGGGGCCTGGGAGATGGCCCCTGGCAGCCCTGAATTGCTGAACACGGCCCTGGCCCACACTCCCATCACCTAGACTCCATGCTGCCGGGAAACCTAAGACCTTCCTTGGTTCAGGGAAAATATTGGGATGCAGGGGGTCCAAAGCCAGCTGTCCTGGCCCCTATGAGATTTTCTAGTTCTCCCAGCGGCCCCTAGGTGGTCCTGGAGAGTGAGTGCTTTCCCAGGGGCAGGGGCTAGCACAGGGCATGGTGAGGCCAGGCCCAGGTCACTCTCAGCAGATGAACCTGGTAGCTCGGTCTTTAAGGACTTGGGATTCTGTTCCCCATCCCCTTTGGGTCACAAAGCACCCCAGAAACAAAGAGAAGGGAAAGGCCGGAGTGCCGGGGGGCCCCAGGGTGAATGTCCCTGCCTTTACCTGGCCTGAGTGCTGAGCTCCTGGTATATCACTCCCGTCCCTGCTGACCAGGTGCCCTGGTGGCTTGGCCTTGCGCCACGCATGGTGTGCTCACCTTGGAGTGTCACAGCCATGCTGGGAGACGCCTCTTATCATCGCTTTCATTTTACTGATGGGAAATGGAGGCTCGCTGCGGTCAAGTGACCTGTCTGAGGCCTCAGGACGGTAGGGTCAGGGTGTGACCCAGTGCCTGACAAGTCACTCTCTGTCAGGGTAGAGGGATCCCGTTTGTGGGGTGCACCCAGGCGGGAGGTGGCAGGGACTGCAGCGATGGGGAAGATACTCAGCTCTGCCCCAGGCACTGGGGGATGGGCAGGAGAGGTGTCCAAGTGGACAGAAGAAACCAGTGAGGAGACCATGGTTGTGACTGGTCACAACCTGGAAGGACCCCAGGCTTCAGTTCCAGAAAGCGGTCTCTAGAAAACTCTGGGCAAGCGTACACCCCTCCGAGCCTTGGTTTCCTCACCTGTAAAATTAGGACTGTACTTGGCGCATCAGATCAATGTGTGGCCTCCAGGGGGCACTCACTGCAGGCAGAGTGGCCAGCCAGTAGCCAGAGTTCATTCTAAACCTCTCCTAGGTCATCTCCCCCCAACCCAAGCAGAGCCTGTGTCTGGGCCAGCTCCACATTGTGGAGGCAAGGCCTCAGATTCGGACCCCATTTTCTGAGGCTTCATTGGCTTTGCTGAAGGTGTTGGGCTCATCTCTGGGTTCACTGGGCCTATGGCTTGGCTTAGGCCGAGAAGAAGGGCATGCTGGCCCGGGCTGGTGCCCTCCTCCAGCCATCCAGCCATAGGTGGGGAGCCCATCCCCTCTCCCTTGTTCTGGCCCCTTAGGGTGGGGGCCACTAGGAGAGCACCCTGGGGCTAGGAGTCCTGCTGGGAGCGGCCCGACCAGGTGAGCTCATTCTCCTTGACCCAGCACTGAGCGAGATGGCCAGAAGCTGCTGACCAGCCTCCAGATGGCCCCCGGCCAGGGTCCCTAAACACATGCATGTGTCATCTGTGGGGACAAATCTATTTGTGGAGTCACCGCACATGCCTCCACATGTCTGGAAGTCCTGCCTGCAGCCTAGCCTGCTCCGCTTGCTGTGACCCAAGCCCCAGGTTCTGTCTGTCTCATCCCAAATTCCTTGCAATAGGTGGAGGGAGGACACAGCCCCGCTCTTCCCTGGGCAGAAGTGGCTGCTGCTCCCTGCAGGGTTTGCTGTGCCACTGCCGGTGGGAGGAGGTGCGCGGACTCCCACCCTCAGCCAGCTCAGGAATGGCCGGGGTAGGTGGTCTGGCCTGTCCGGTCCCTAAACTGATCGTGGTGCCAGGCAGGGCACTGTAATGTCCACAGGGCAAATCAAGCCAGCAGCGGGCCAGCAGAAGAGTCCCAGGGGGAGCCCGCCGCGGTGGGGGTACCCACATGCTGATAACTGCAGTCAGGCAAGTGGCTTCCAGACTCTTCCTAGAGGAGCAGGGGCTTGGCAACAGCTTCCAGGGCTGCTCCCTGGGAGGGAACCCCAACCTCTTGTCTATGTGCAAGCCTCCACCTCCAAGTACCCACAAGGCATGGCTCTGGTCGCCAGAACCCTGTGGTGTCTCCCTGCCCCCAAGGCCTGGTCTGATTTGGTGATGTGTTTTTGGCAAGGGTGTGTGTGGCTGTGAGGCAGACCTTTGAGACTTCCTGTGGGGAGTAGACCTTTTCCCTGCCTGCAGTCCTGCGCCTTCATCCAAGACCAAAGAAGGGGGACGGGGAAGAGGGGTAGGAATGCTCGTTCCCAGGCCCTGGCCCTGTCACGGCAGGACGCCCTGTTGAAAACCTGGTCTCCTTGGGAGAGAGAACCCCCTACACACACATACACACCCCTCCCATGAACAATGGGGGCTGAGGTCAGGGGCAGGGTCCAACCGTCTCCTTAATGACCTTGAGCCATTCGTAGGCCTCAGTTTCCCCACGTGGTGGTGGTGGGGAGACTGACCCAGTCTCAGGCACGGATGCTACTCTGAAGGGGTGCCTGAGGCTGGACTTACCCAGCCTGACCTTGGGTGATGGGGGGAGGGTTGGCGCTGAGGATCAGGAGTAGGAACGGGGCTCCTCGTTTGCTCCACCGTCCCCCCTCTTCTCCCAAGGTGATGATACAGGCTTATCCTTGGGATGGGGAAGAGGCGTTAGGGCCCTGGGGTTGTTGGGGGCGGGGCTGGGTCCTGCCCAGAGGCCGAGGCCGGCGGGGAAGGAGTTAAAGGCTCTGCTTTATTATTATGATTATTATTTTTCCATCTTCGGCGGTGACAGCATTGTCTGGGCTCCGGGGCCCATGGGAGGGGGGGGGGACACCGGGGAGGGGGACTGTGGTGGAAGGGGGCGGAGGCCGGAGACACCTCGGACCCATCAAAGGGCCCTAAGAGTCGGCCTGAAGCCAAACCCCATTCAGGATTTGGGGGTCAGGGGCGCAGAAGGCCCGCACGTACTCAGGCTCGGGTCAGGGCGACCTGGGCAAGGCATGGACACCCCAACACGCGAGCACCCACACCCCCTCAGGCTGGCAGCCGGACTCCGGGGCGCAGGGCAGAGGCAGGCGGGAGGCGCTGGGACAAGGACACCGACGCCGCGGCGCCCAGCCCCGGCCGCGCGCGGCCGCCCGCCGCCCCGCGGCCCCCGAGGGGACCCTCGCCCGCAGCCGCGCGCCCGCCCCGGCGCCCCGGTTACCTTCATGTCGTTGACGATGGCCTGGAAGAGCCCGCCCAGGGCGCCGCACTCCTTCTCCGCCGTCTCCATGCTGGGGCCGGGCGGGCCGCGGCGGCGGGGCGCGCAGGGGCGCGGGCAGCGGCGCAGGGGAGGGGACCGGGCCGCGGCGGGAGCTGCTCCGAGGCCGCGCCGGGGCCTCCCGCCTCCGGGCCGCGCTCAGCGGCCGGCCGCGCCGTGCTCCGGGGTCGCGGGCCGCCGGCGGGCGGCGCGGGCCATGTCGCGGCGGGGCTGGCGGCGGCGCGGGGGGCGCGGCGCGGCGCGGGCGGCTGGCGGCGCAGCCTGGGCGCGGGGACTGGAGCGGCGGCGGTAATCCGAGCCGCGGAGCTGGGCGTCACGTGGGCGCGGCGGAGGGAGGACCGCGGGGAGGGCGCGGGAGGGGGCTGTGGGAACGACCGGGCGGGCGCAGGCCCATTCACGGCCAGGAACCAGGGCTTTGAAATCCGAGCCCGGGCGCTGCCAGACTGGTCGGGCGAGCGGGGCCGGCGGGCGCGGGCGCCACCGCGGGTCGGGGTGGCGCTGGGGCGGGGCCCACCCAGCCCCCCGCGGGACTGAATTGGGGGGGCCCAGCCCCCCTCACTCCTCCTAGCCCTGGTCTGGGGCGGGGAGCTGTCCGAGCTTTCAAAGATGCGGCCTTCGGCGCCTCGGCCGGACCGAGGGCCAGCCCGGAGCGGGTGCGGGCTGCGGTGGGGAGCGTGCCCGCCCCGGGGCGGCTCACCCGGGGCGCAGGCCCTCCACACGTTCGGACTCTCCTCCCTAAGATCTCTGGCTGCCTTTGCAAGTCGCCCTGTGAGGTGCCCGAGGCCGGACTTTCCTGGGGGTTGGGGTGGGTAGTGGCAGTCTCCTGAGCCCGGGGCAACCTCCGGAGTCACGAGTGGGGGTCCAGGTCGGGCCTTGCCGGGCGTCCTGATGCCTGCGCCCGCGGGCGGCGGCCGGAGCCCGCAGGTGGGGGCACTCTCCCGGGGCAGCGCGGGCTCCCGCCCGGGACACAGTGGCACGGCTCCTCCCCACGCCCGGGCAGCCGGGCCGCTCGCGAACTCACCAGGCAGCCAAGGCACGGACAGGCGACCCTGGCATACACAGGTGCAGCCAAACCAGTGATTGGGGGACCTCCCCCCCCACCGGACTGGCCCTCCTTCCTGGCCATGGCTGCAGTGGTCCAGCCCCTTCCGTGCTGAAAAGGAGGCGCGCTGCCATCTGCTAACGGGGACTTGTCCCCTGCTCCAGGCGAGGAGGGCAGGCCCGGGGAGGCGCCCACCCTATGGGTGGAGAGGCTCTTACAGCAGGCCACACTTCCTAAGCTCAGGTCTTCCGGACAGGTGAGGCCCGGGCGGCTGCGGCCTAGGGCAGCGCACGAGCGCCAGGGAGGAAAGCAGCAGGCGGATGGGTTAAGGTTTGTCATTTCTTTATTGAGGGGGACGTCATTCAGTAGAGATCTTTGTGCTGGTCCCAGTGTGCACACGGGCATATACACACGCAGATGCACACACATGCGCACACGCGCGCACACACACACATACACACATGTATACATACACCAGGCCAGAGCTCTGGGGGCTGAGGTGATGCTCTTCTCACAGGGGAGAATTAGAAAGAGACTGGTTCCAGAAGAGGGTCGGCTTCTGAGGCTGTGGTGCCTCCCTGGTGGGGAGCCAGCTGTCTGAAGCCAGGGCGCAGCGGACCGTGCTGGGGGGGGCCCAGGGCTGGGCTGAGAGGTGCTGGGTGGACAGAGCGGCCTCCGTCCCCCTCCCTGCTCTGGTGGTCAGACCAGCACTGCCCCTGAGAGGCAGATCCTCGGGGAGGTGACCTGAAGACCCTGAGTGCTTGGGGGCCTTTCTCCACGCCAGGCGTGTCAGAGGACCACCTTGCGGTCCAGGTGGTCCCCGCGCCCGCTGCGCTGGTGCCTTACTTCTAGGTGCTGGTTCTGGACCTTCTCAAAGTGCCGCAGCAGCTCTGCGTAGTCGATGCTGGCAGAGTCACCTTTCTGGGACTTGGGGGCAGCCTTCAGACTGTCTCTGAAAGAAGGGCAGAGGAGGATGTGAGTGTGGGGGGCCGCGGGCGCTGCTGGGAGTGTCTGGCCACCCCTCCCCAATAACCCGCCAAATGACCAGCCCCCAGGGGCTGAGGGGGAGGGGAGCCCTGGGCACCCACTCTCCTGCAGTTGGTGGGAAAGACCAGCCTGCAGCTTGGCGGTTACTCAGCCTGTGGGCTGGCAATGGCGCCCAGAGCAGGCATTGCATGGGGAAGCATTTCCTGTTTACCAGTGGCTCCCTTTGGGGTGAAAGCCAGAGCCAGCAGCCAGCCAGGAAGCCAGCTGGGGCCTGGAACAGGGTCTGGGGAGAAAGAGGAGGAGACAGCTTGGCCCTTTCTCCAACTGAGATTACGGAAAACTCGAAGGGGCCCTCAATTTGGCAGGGATTTGTTTTTGGGGTTTTGGGATGACCTGAGACCTGCAGTCACTTCCGGGGGTGGGGAGGGGAGGGGAGAGCTGGCCTCACCCCGGACATGCTGCTGATAGCTCCTATCCCCGGCTGCTGCCGACCTCCGTGCTGTGCACCGCAGCATGGCGAGTGGCGCCACCTGTACTGGTGCCATGTAGTAGGCACCTGTTACCCCACTGCAAGCCCAGTGCTGAGCTTGCCCTTGGGGACTGGAGTCTCTTGGGCTCCTGCCCCACTTCTACCCACGTCCAGCACAGCCTCCTGCAGCCTTCCGCTCCTCTCACTCTGGTCTTCCTGGCTTGGAGGAGAGCTGCGTGAGCTGGTGAACATTTGCTTCCAGCCCCTGTGGACCGGAAGTCCCTGGCAACGGGTCTCATGAACTGTGGGCCGCTCAGCTAAGTGGAGAAGCCTTGGGTCTTTTGAGTTCAATGATGAGACCTCAATGTTGAACAATACAAGCAACAGCGAAGTGCAGGAGCGAGGCAGGCCGGACCCAACCCGAACACGACTGCATCCTACTCTCCAGCAGGTGACTCAGTTTCCTCATCTGCCAAGAGGGATTGCCACAGGCAACACACCCAGAGGACCAGGTATTTTTCTAGATGAGATGTCTAATAGGTTTAGCCTTGTGTCCAGGCCCAGCCAGTGTGGTCATAGTTCTTCTACGAGGTGAAGCATGCCAGGACCAGCACTTAGTCCTGGCCCTCCCCGCCCATCACAGACATGCTTGGCCAGACATGGGCCTCCGCTGGCCAGGGGCTGACAGGCATCTCAGGCTCACCAGGCTTCAGGTCAGGACAGGGGGATGGCCCTCCACACACAGCTAGGATGCCATGTGGGCCGGCCTGGCTTGGAGGCAGCCTCCTGCCCCCAGCCCATCACTGCCTCTGAGTAAACCTTCCCACCCTCCAGCCCCTCACCACAGGGGGTTCTAGTGAGGTGGTGTGGGGTGCACTCTAGCCAGCTGGGCCGGAGAGGCATGGCATGCCTCTCGGTTCTTGCTGCTGCTTTCGACTCCCTTGGAACAAGGAGAGGGTTTTCTCTGGTACAATGACCTTGTGGTGTGGCCAAGGTGTCACTGCCCCAAGAGAGTGTGGGAGATGAGGGGACACAGATGGACACCTGAGCTTGGAGCACTAACTCTAGGGCTTGGCTAGCTGCTACCTAGGCCGCCCTGGCTGGGACAAGAGAGGGCATGAAGATGAAAGGAGTCATCTGAGTTTGGGTGCCCACAGGTCCTCCCACTGTGCCGGCCAACCTGAGAGCTGAAGTCTAGGGCTGGAGCTTTGTGGACATGCTGGTAAGACATGGCGATGGCGTGGGGATGGGGGGTGATGTACAAAGAGAAAGGGGGTATGTAGCAAGACATCCTGCCCATGTGGGCAGACCCCTCCTGGCCTAGGTCTGTGTTCCCACGGAGCTGATCTGAGCCTGGAAGCCATGATTCCTCTCCCTGGCCTTGTCTGTTTCCAGTAACCCTCCGGCACTGGGTGACAGGAATACTGGGTCAGTAGGGCAGGATTATGATTCCAGAGCCCGAGCTGGGCCCTCTCCTGCCACCCCTCACACCCACCTGCCACCAGCTTTCTGTTCACAAGGTCCCTCTTGCCTCAGCGAGGAGACAGTCCCTGGGGAGCGGCCACGATGCCATGAGCACACCCAGGGAAGGGCAGGCAAGGAACGCAGAAACTTCTCCAGCTGTTCCCCGCTTCCAGGCCTGTCTACCAGCTGCCCTGGCTGAGATGCTCCTCAGTCCCCGGCCCTCGGCTCCCACCCCGCAACCTGACCCCGCCCCAGCTGTCTGAGGCCCCTTCCTCACCCACTGCTCTGGAGTGTCTAAGTGCGCTTCCCAGGCCCTGGCAAAGAAGGGCCAGCAACGGAAGGCCTGGAAGACCGAGAAGAGCCCTCCACATCTATTTAATCCAAATGAAGAAACCAGGAGTCCAGAGAAGGTACAGAGTTTGTCTGAGGCCACCCAGCAAACCTCTGGCAGAGATCCTAAACCAAACCTGTAAGCCACCAAATGCCCCAGTTCAAGTCTTCCTTGACTCTGTGGCGAGCCTGAAGAAATCCTCTCTCCCCTTCCAGTGGGCCCTCACGTGGCTTGGGTAGACCAGCGAAGGGTCTTGTTACCCCCAGCCTTCCCTCCCATCCCAAGACCAGAGAGCAGCGGGCACTCGAGGGCTCTGAGCGGAGCTCAGCTCGCAGCCCGGCCCCGATGCCTCCCGCAGGAGGGCAGGCTGGTTGCTACTGGAAGCCATCCTCTTCTTCCTCTTCCCCCAGCACCTGCCCTGCTCAGTGCCTACCAGGACAGCCAACGAGCCCCACAGGAGCCAATGCAGAGGCCAGGCTCAGGAGGTGGATTATGGCCTCAGGGTCTTTCTGGAATGTCAGGAGCGGCAAGCATTCCCATGGGAATCTAAATACAGGCCCCACCCCAGGCTGACCTCCTAGCTCCCCAGGGACACCCACTAAGCACATAGTGCTGTCTCCTGGGGAACCATTGGGTGGCACCCAGAGCAGCTGAGATGGTAGCCAGCATAAGGCCTGTTCCTACCACCCAGAGTGCTGCTGTCTAGGAAAAAGGGCAAGAAAGGCAGGGAGCTGGGCGCCGTGTGGCCTGGGACAGGCTATCAAGTTCTCACACCCAGCTCAGGAGAGGCTGGGCTGAGTGGAGGGAGGTTGGGAGCCTGAGCCCAGTGGTCTGGGGTAGCCAGGAGTGGCAACAGGCCCAACCTGAGGGTGTTCGAGTCTACCCTGTGGGCAGAGGCCTGAGGCCTTTGCTGGAGCAAGGCGCCAGGCCTGCTGAGTAGCTCCAACAGCCGAGGAGGGAATTCTAGACACAGGGCATCTGATGCAAGCTGGGTGCACTCCATTCAGTGTAAATCTTCTCAGTGGCTCTGCTTGTTTCCATGGCAACCTGACAAGTGAAATTTTCCATCTCGGATGCCAAATGCCTGTGGATGAGGCAAGGCCTCCAAGGGTTACCAAATATAGACACAGCCCAACAGGCCATGGGGCCGGGCCAGCAGTGGGTTCAGGGTGGGTGCTTGGACCCCCCCTCCCCCACCCAGAGGAGGTCAGGATCCCAGCGGCAGAACTGAGCGTATACCCCTGCCTCCTGCTCCATGGAGGATGGGGTGGGGGGGAAGGCCTGGGTGATGTGTGGTTTCCACATTTGGGCCTCTCATATGGAGGGGCCAGCGAGGCTATGTGAGGTCTGGACTCTGGCCTGACTGCCACTTGGGCCACTATCTCCCTCCATCTCCTCGGGGTGCCTTTCTAAGATCTTAGAGTGAACCCTGACCTCATTGAACAGGTACAGGAGGGCAATGCTTAGGGCCACAGTGACAGATGAGTGTGGCGCCCAGGCCGGTGGTGGGAGGGGGCTCCCTTGGAGCCAGCACTCACTCGGTCTGCAGCAGCTCAGGGTTAGGCACACACTGGAGCCGGTGGGATAGCAGCTGGAAGGCGCTGCTCTGGGGCAGCAGCATGAGCAGGCCGTACAGCGCCTTGATCAGGTATGGGTTGTTCTTCACATCCAGCAGCTGCAGGCGCAGATCTGCAGAAAGGCAGAGGGAGGGGGTCAGAGTCCTGGCCCTGCTCTGGAGCATACCCAGCCCAACGCCTGGCCCCAGCGCACATTCAGGCCAAGAACTCGGCCTGAGCGGGGCCGGACAGGTGGCTGAGGCTGAGGCGGTCAGGTGCACTGCCATGGCCAGCCAGGCCTGTCCACTCCTCCAGGTCTCAGCTGTTCCCATGATGTCATCTCTCTTCCTGTCTGCCCACCCCATCTTTCCAGCAGTCTCCTCAGCCTAAGGACCCTCACACCTGCCGCCAGGTGTGGCCCACCTTCCCTATGTGCGGCTGCCCCCCTGAAGTAGGTGGGCTGGGGGCCTGGAGAGTAACAGATTCCCTAGTTGGCTCCACACGTGCCAGCACGAGTGCTATAAATAGGCTGAGCTGGAGAGAAAGACAGTGGATTAGGGCAGCACTGAGGGAAGGGAGGAGGGCAGATGCTTTTGTGTGTAGTGACGCATACAGCAAAGCCTGGAGGCCCAGGCCCTCCGCTCCTCTTTCTCCCACAGCAGGAGATGCAGCCTTGGTCTCCAGCCATCACCAGTCCAACCTGGGGTACCAGATTGGCTGGTGGCCATACCTAGGGGTAGAACCAGCTGTCCTAAGGCTGATGTGGGCTCATTTCTCACCTGAGCCATGGCAGGAAGACCAGAAGCTCCTCCTCCCACTGATGGGCATCTTTGGGGATGACAACCCAAACCTCATGGAGAGCAAGGGCGCTGGGGTAGCTGGGAGTCTGGGCATCCGGGCCTTGGGGCCAGGGTGAGGGGAAGCCAGGAAGCAGGAATCACAAATGGAGACTGGTCCAGCTGTCCCCAGGCCCAGCTACCTACAGCACAGTCAACTGTGTAACTGGTATAGACCACCTGTTTCTTAGCACATAACCCCCAAGATGGTCGGATCTTAGGATCTCGGAAGTGAGTGCTTTTGTGTGTGAACGCACCGCTGCTGGCTGACACCCCCTCCCCCAGTTCCAGATGGGCTGATCACAGTAAGGGAAAGTCCCAGAAAGGGTAAGAGACTAAATGTTGAGCTGATCACCGAGTCAATGACGTGGTTAGTCATGCCTGACTACAAACCCCCAAAGGGCGGCTCCGAGGGCCTGCTAGAGGGAGTGCCCTTCTTGCACACCTGGCTCCATGGGCCTTTTGTAATAGCCTTTGTAAGTAAGGGGTAACCGTGTTCCCCTCAGTTCTTATGAGCCCCTCCAGCAAACAAATCCTACCTAAGGGGAGCTGTGGGAGCCCTGATTTCAGGACCAGGGACTTGGGACCAACATGCAGTGGTATGGAGCTGCTGGGGGACCAGCCTGTGTGATCTGACGGGTTTTCCAGGTAGCAATGAACTGCATTACAGGGTGCCTAGCCCATGGGAGGCCTGCTGATGGGAAGAGATCCTTACACCCGTGAGGTGACAGGAGAGTTCGGTGGTGACTTTAAGGGACATGCTGGGGAAAAGGTTTAAGCCATCCCCGTGGCTCGTAAGCAGCATGGACCTGTCACCAGTCCCTTGGGGAAGCTAGGCCGGGCCTGCCTGGAGTCCGAGTCAGCCTCCAGGCAACGTAGATGGGTGCTGGGGTGGGCGGTGAGTGCGTGTGCTGCTGTCGGTACCTTTTCCAGCCCATGCCCGAGAAGCTACCCGTGGCCTTCCCTGGGTCAGCCTGGACCTCACCTCAGGTTAACCCCGGGGAAGTCAGTGCACAGGAGGCGGTATGCTTGGGAAGGCTGGGAACAGGGTCTTGTCCCCAAGACCTGAGTCACGGTGGCACCTGCTGCTTGGAGCGGCAATGGGAGGGAGTTGGGGGGTGCTGAGCCCCTGAAGTTGGTTCTGGGCTCCAGGGCTCAGGCTGGGGAGGCTGGAGATGCTGCCTGGGAGCTGGAGGCCTGGGCAGCCAGCTTGGCAAGGTCACCAGCTGTCACCACAAGTGCTGCCTGTTTTGGGGAGCAGCACTGCATGTGCTGCTGCTCCCCCAGCAGCTGCCACCTCTGCACATTGTTATGCATCAGGCAGCCTCAGCCCATTGACTCCAGCACACATCATTTCTTCTTTCAGAGAGGGCCCGGCTCCTGGGTGAGCGGGAGGTACCTGCAGGGGCACCCACAACCACACGACTAGGGCAGAGGGTGACATGTTAGGAAGTGGTGACTGGGGATACTTCTGGAACAGGGCATGTGTGTAATCTGTAATCCCAGCATTCAGGAGACTGAGGCAGGAGGATCTGACTTTGAGACTAATATGCCCTATAAAACCCTTCAGGTAGATTGTGTGCGAGCACGGGCTCATGTCTACAAGATCCCTAAGGACAGTCAGGACCAAGTTCTGATGCCAGTGTTCCAGTTAGACTTTCAGCCCTGTCACCCGCCCCCTCCCCATCTTACATTCTTGACATTCTAGAAGCATCCCTGAAGCGACTGTCTTCCCTCCCTTCCCAGCTTCAGCCAAAAGCAGTCTTTGGGCTGGCCCTGTCCCAGTGTCAGCCGTGGCCAGCCTGTGGCTGAGTTACAAAGGACGATCCGGAGGTGGGGGTTCTTACATGTGAAGATGGGGCACTCGATCAGCTGTACCAGTTTGTCCACCTCCGTGAGGAAGTCCACGGTGACCTCCAGGTCCCCACTGGGTGGGCAGTCAAGGAAGGTTTCGGGGGTAGAGTCTGTGTCTGGGAGGGGGTGGCTGGAGCCCTGGCTCGGCGCTTCGTGCATCTCTTCTCTGCAACCCTCGCTTCCTGGGCCGAGCCCGCCTCTTGCTAAGCAGGATTTGGCACACAAAGGACAGATGTCTGTTTTCTTTCCCTTTCTGTCCCTCTAAATGGAGAGCAGCACAGCCGTGCCTCCTGAGCGGGGCTCTGGTTCCGCTCTGGCAGCTCTCTTCTGCACCCCCTGGCCCGGAAAGGCCCTTATCTCAGCCCTGCAGCCTGGCAGGGGAGGGCGGGGCAGGAAAGGCCCCTGCCCCTGCCTGAGAGGTCAGCTCCCTGCAGGCCACCGAGTGCAAGGAGCTGGGCAGGAGCCTCCCAGCTCTGGGTCCCAACCAAGAGGGGCAAGGTTAGGGTGTGGAAGGTGGGCAGACTCCCTGAGTCGAGGAAGGTCCGCCACACCTGAGCCTCAACATGGCCCCCTACAGGCGCCTTTCCTTACCCTTGGCCCCTGGTCCATTAGTGGGGGGAGTCTAGTTTTGTCTCCTACATAACACTCGATTCCAAGGTCGCATGGCAGGCTGCACAGAAGTTATTTTACTTCTCAGTGTTTAAAAAAACCTGGCTGTGGATGCCTGTTGGTGAGGCAGGTGCTGTGGCGTGCGTGGGCTCTTTCCCTCGCCTCTTCCTGAGACCTCCACGCTGCCTGCTTCTCCTCCTGTGTCTTCTGCAGAGCGGCTCTGGTTCTGCGGCCTCTGGCGGCCTGACACCTGAGCTCACCCGTGGGCCTCACCTATGCATGCCTGGCGCTTCCCAGCATGCTCTTTTTTTCTTTTGTTGGTCGTGGGGCTAGAGCTCTGGGCCTGGGCACCATCTCCGAGCTCTTTAGCTCAAGGCTGGCGTTCTACCACATGAGCCACGGTACCACTTCTGGTTTTCTGGTGGTTAATTGGAGGTAAGAGTCTCAAGGACTTCCCTGCCTGGGCTGGCTTTGAACGGTGATCCTCAGATCTCAGCCTCCTGAGTAGGATTTCAGGTGTGAGCCACTGGCGTCTGGCCCAACACATTCTGGTGCCAGGTCCTCTCCACTGCTCAACTCTGGGCACGGCATAGAGTGCTAAAAGTGCACTTCTGTGCAGGGGCTGCAGTGTGCTCCTGCATCGCTCCTCCGGGGCTGGAGCAGGGGGCTCCCCTCAGCCCCACCCCCACTGCTGCCATTTCTCCAGGCCAACCCACTGCCCCCTGCTAAGAGGCTGGAGGAGACTCCTGCCTGTGGCCCGCAGCTCTCTCCCGAACATATCCCTCGCGGTGCTCTGGCAGTGGCACGGAGGCTTCTGTGTGCCCCGCAGCTGAGCGGGGGTGGAGGGGGCACCGGGATGCCGTGAGAGAAGGATACAACTTCTGAATGAGGTCATAGGCGTGCCGGTAGTTCTGGGTGAGGAAGCAGAGGGACACCGTGGTGACGGGGTTGTGGCACCAGGAGCGGTACAGGCAGCAGAACAGGTTCTGGCTCTCCTGGGAGAGGTACAGCATTAGGCGGCCCTGCTCTGCTCTCCTCCCTACCAGACCCA
Source organism: Dipodomys spectabilis (assembly GCF_019054845.1). Taxonomy (NCBI): domain Eukaryota; kingdom Metazoa; phylum Chordata; class Mammalia; order Rodentia; family Heteromyidae; genus Dipodomys; species Dipodomys spectabilis. The sequence continues at coordinate 4,938,066 of NW_024870950.1, forward strand.
CAGGGCACCCGTGGCGCGAAGGCCTTGGAGGGGCAGTGAAATGGGCCTTTGGGAGCATCCGGGGTGCCAGCTCAGCACCCGGCTGTATTTGGCAGTCCAGCTGGGAACGAGCTGTCACAAAGGAAACGCTGACAGCTCCTTCTCAGACCCTGTCATTACCTCCGAGCCCCACAGAGCCACGTGTGACGGTGGCGGCGGTGGCAAGGGCCTGGTTGGGAGCAAGTCTACCCCTTGTAAGCTGGCATTTCTGCCCCCCCAGCAAAAGGACAGGAATTGTCCCCCACAGAACACCGTGGTCCTGAAGCCTAGGGTAGGGGGGAGAAGGGGGTACAGGCAGGAGGGTACTTCCTGAGGACCCAGCTCTTCTCTCCATCCTAAGCGCCGTCTCCCCATCCCCCCCAGGAGCCACCTCGTGTACTTAGTGTACTTGGAAATACTTAGGAAGCCCCTGCCCCCAAGGAAAATTCTTAAGGCCTCTACAAATGTCTGGAAGGAACCACAGGAGGAAGAAGGCAGGGCTGTGGCCTGGATCATTCTGAACTAGTTTGCCCTAGATGCCCTTAAGACATAGGCTTAGATGGCTTGAGACTCTTAGGGAAGGGGCGGGGGCGGGGGTTGGGGGTGGGTGGGTGACCTAGGCCCAGATCAGGGAGTAACCCCAGGATGGAACTAGGCCTTTGGCTTGGAGACACAGGACTTTTGACCTTCATCTCTTCCGCATCCTGCAGTGTCTCCTTGCTCTGCTGTCTCTGACCAGCCCTTGGGCAAAGCATGGGACAGGAAGCAATGTGACACCCTGGCTTACAACAGGCATTTTATCAGACAGATGTGTCCAGCTGTGGGAGAGACAGGCCAGGACAAGAAGGGAGAGGAGAATAATTAACCTCTGGCTCCCTGGTAGGATTACAATACTGACCTTGAAATGGGGGGGGGGGGGGCTCTGCCCAGTGGGGGGGGGGGCTGGAGCCAGCAGAGCCTGTTTTCTGGGAGCAGAGTGGGTGGGGCAGGAGTCAATGACAGGAAAAGGATGCATTACCGGTGGGGGTCGGGGGCATGGGGACTCTGCATCAAGCATGGAGCCTTCTGAGGGCAGCTATCGATCACTCACTCCAACATGTAGCCATGCACCCAGAACCTCCATATTTTATACAACCAGAGAAGGTCCCTATTTCATTCTTGTCTCCTCCATGATTCTCCTGGGGCAGCCAAGGGGTGGCAGAGTGTGTGTGCATGCAAGCCTAATCCAGGGTTGGAGCCCCTGGGCACAGAGTACCAGAGTCTTCAGGTCCTTGAGCTGGTTCCTCAGTTGGAAGAGCTCGGCAGAGGTGAGCAGGATGGTGTTGAGGGTGTGCACCATAGTGGAGGCAAACTTGAGGTCCTCCTCCTGGAGCAGGATGTCGGCCATCGAGTGGAAGATGTTCTCTGCATTTAGTAGGAGACAGAGCTGCCTGCAAAACAGTTGGAGTGGCAATGAGGTTCTGGCGGCCTGGACACGTCTGGGCATGGGTTTGGGTTTGGGTAGCCTCCTCCTGCTGTTCCAGGAGCCTGGGAGGACCCCTTCTTTCTTGGGCATGTTTGGGACTCAGACCCTGAGGCATAGGGGGGACCTCAAAGATGCTTGCAGGAGGCCTAACCCATGCTGCCCACCCAGCCCTGCCATCTTCTGAGCTCTTACATATACACTGGGGTCCCACCTGTCAAGGAACTGCTGCTGTTTCTGGATATTCTCTCTCTTGACAAACCTTACCTTCATCTGACATGTTCTCCACATACAAGTCATACATTATTATTTCCCCTCAAGAAAGCAACCCCCACCCACCGCAATCAGGGGCTATGCTGTTCACATTCTGTCTTCTGCTTAGAGTGAAACTTGCAGGTGGCAGGAACATGAAAGGCCAATCATTGGGCTGAAGGGACCCTTGGATGGCCCTGAGCTTTGTCTTCCTGCTATAGACGAGGAAACGGGTTTGGAGATGGGAAGAAGCTGGATCAAGATGTGGGACCGGGTGAACCAGCACCTGGCCCCACTGGCCCCCATGTCCCTCCTCCAGTAGAAGTCCTGGGAGTAGGGGCTAAACTTAGCGCACTCATTTTCCTGTTGTAAAAATGAAGCCAGGGAGTCTGGGGAAGGAAGAAAAGTAGCTTTTCCAGGATCTCCAAAGCAGGGTGACGTCAGCTTGCTGACTAGGCCACCATGCTTTCAGAGGCCCAGTCTAGATGGGAAGAGCCCCCCAGGCCACCTGGGCAATGATGACCTGGCTGGCATAGGGCGGGAGTGGGCAACCTGGTGGAGGGGGTGGTGGCTCATGGCACTCTGCCCTCACAACCTCCGATGTGCAGCCGATATGTCTCCTGACTCCTAGTCCCTGACCCAGGGGCCTGGGCCTCGAGGTCTCAGGCACTAAGCAACAGGAGCCACACTTGGAGGCTATAGGCCTGACACAGGTCTAGTTCCTTCTAGGCTCTGAAAGCATACCGATCACAGTTCGCATGATCAGTCGTCCATTTCCTGCTTCCCTCTGAATTCCAGCCATGGCTTTGCGACCAGGCTGGAGAAGATTCCACCCCACCCCACTGTCTGCTCTGGAAAAATCCCAGAGCATTTGGTAACGGAGAGGCCAAACCACGAAGGCAAAACAGTGGGCAGGCTGTCTCCAGCCTTGCCCCATGTGGAAGTAGCAGGCTTGAGCAAGAGAGATCCCAGTGAGACTTCAGCTCAGTGGGAGATGGGTAGTATGGACCTGGGAAGGAGGTGGGCACACCATCAACTCTGCTACACACATTCGTCTGGGTGGGCAAAGGCCTTGGAGTCTGCTGCCCTATCCCCAGCTGTGCGGTACCAGTGTCTCTGTATAGCAACCTCACCATGGCTTTATTGGGGGCATGTCTGTAAAAGGGGGGAACTAGTGGCAGGCAACTGGGAAGACGGCGTGCATCTCCTGTGAGGCACCCAGTATTCAGCATGTGGCACGTGGGCATGAGCCCCCATAGTGGGAACAATGGCCAGTCCCCAAGTGGGGCATATTGCCTCCACACACAGTCGAGAGGCAGTGACCCTTCTGCAGAACTCAGACAGAGTTTCCTGTCCCCTCCCACCCCTCTCCAAGGCCTATCTCCAAGGCCATAAGACAGAAATGTTCCAGAAGGGCAGGCTGGAGAGGGCAGGCAGTGCTCTGACAAATGGTCACAAGTGCCCGTCGCCTGCAGCTGCTGCCGTCTCCATGACAGAGGCCAACAGCTGAGTGGCTGCCAGGCAGCGCTCTCCAGGGACCCAAGGCCAGCCCAGCGGGGCCTGCAACAGCCGGAGGGTGGGGCCTCTCCCAGGAGGATGGGCTGGGGAGGGTGAGGAGGGAGCAGTAGAGGCGAGGGGAGACAGGTGCCCTGTTCTCCAGGTGTCCCGACCTGGGGAATGCAGACAGTACTACAGTTCAGGGATGGTGGGATTTTCTGGAAACAGGCTTCTCTTGCCACTGTTGGACAGTACCTTGTTTTTTTTTCCTTCCACCTTGCAGACTGCGCCTGCACCGCTGTGGTCGGGGGTCCCTCTATTCTTCTCTCTGGTGTGTCTCTCTTGGGAGTTTGGGGTCCCGTGGGTATGTCCACAGCTGCCTGGAGTCAGTGGTCTCACAAGTGTCTCTCCTGTCCAGAGCTCCAAGCTCTTGGTGGGACAGTGCTTGCAGTAAATGTCTCTGCTGGCTGCCCGTCAGGCACTTCAAGCTTTGCAAGGCTACAACCTAACTTCAAGTCCCTGTAGAGCTGCCTTCCATTGTTTTCAATGGTGTCAGTGGTCATCTAGCTGTTCAAGTCCGTACCAAAGAATCCTTATCGCCAGGCCCTCCATCCAGCCGGGCAGCAGACCCAAGGCTTTGCCTTCTGCCAGTTTCCTGCCTCAGTCTCCTTGTCCTGCTCAGCTACTACTGTCAGGGGCAAGAGCCAGTCATCTCTTGCTGGGTCCGTCCCGAGACCTCTTCATGCTTCCAAATGAGCATGGGGTCTGTACTGGGTCCTTACCAGAGGCTTGTCACTGGACCATCTACAAGACCTCATGTCTTCTGGTGGCTTCCTCTCCAGCTTCAGCTCCTACATCTTTTGCTCAGAATAACTTCCCAGGCTTTCCTTCTGTTTCAGATGTACATGCATGCCATGCCTTGAGGCTTTGCTGTATTCCTGCAAAGCTCTGGCCATGGAGGTCTCAGCTCTGCCTGGGTCCTACTGAGGCCTTGGTTCGACACATCTATTTCTGCTTTTAAGTGTAGTCCTGCTTTTCTCGGAGCATTTGCTACTGTCTCGTGGGGCACTTGTCTGCTCTGTTCCCATCTATCCCATGCTAGGATGTGAGCTGCTAAGGCAGGGCCTTGTCTGCAACCCACACGAGGGCCTGGTATGTAGCAGGCAGCCTCCTTCCCTCCCCTCTTCTTCCTTCCCTTCTCTCTTGGCAATACTGTGGCTTGAACTCAGGGTTTTGTACTTGCTAGGGAGATGCTCTACCACTCGAGCCATGCCTCTAGCCCTTTTCACTTTAGTTACTTTTCTGACAGGGGGTTTGAGCCTTGTGCACAGGGCCAGTGTGAGACTGATCTACCTGGCTTCCAGGTGCCTCTGGGATGGCAGACATATACCACTACATGGCCTGAGTTACACTTTTACCCTCACCTTCTAGGCCAGGGCTGCCCTGCCTCCTCAGTCCTCTCTGTCTCTCCCCTCTCCTGCTGAAGATTTGGGGGGCCCAACTCATGCCAGGATGACTCTGGAGTACATGCTTCCATGGCAGCCTGAAGGACTGGCACCAATCTATCAGCTTTTTTCGTTACTGTGACAGAATGCCTGTGGCAATGAACTTCTGAGGACAAAGGGTTTCTTTAGTTCATAGTTCTGGAGGATCCAGCCCAAGACTGGTGGTCCACATCATGATGGTGTGTCAACCATGACATCACCTTGCGACGCGTCTCTCTACTGAAAAGACCATGGAGGGCAGAGGAAGCAGGGAGCAGGCGGGGAGCAGGTACCCAGAGTGCAGGAGTTGGGAACACCCCAGCCTGGCCTCAGAACTCCCCTTTCTGGACATTTGCTGCTAACCCTGCTAAGAGACTACAGCAGAGGCTAGGGGTGATGCTCCTGGGCCTGAGGCTGCCAGGTTCCACCCAGCACGGATCCCGCTCTGCAGCAAGGGAAAGGGCAGAATGGGAGGCACAGCTTCTTCCCCACAAGGTCACCCTAGGTTGAGGAGAAGGACGACGACTCCCAGGTGACTGGGCTGAGCTGCTTCTATGGCATCTTGCTGCGGCAGGGTATATGCAGCTGCACCCCCATGCGAAGAGGAGGAGTCTGAGGTTCAGAGAGAACTCACATTGCTCGACACACAGCTGACTGGAGACGAACAGAGAACTCAGACTCAGAAGAGCAACTTCCAGAACCAGAGTCCCTCCTCAACACCCCGCCCCCTCGGTGCCCGTGGCTGCCGGGCAGAGGCCTGGCAGATGGCTGCCGTGCAGGGCTGCTGCGTCATCATTTCTCTGTGGAGCCCTGGCCTGGCTTGAGTTGTCTGCCTGGCTCTCAAGCACAGCGTCAATAATGGAACACAGCTTGCAAGCATTACACATTTGCTCATATTTTTTAATACCCACATGAAAGGGCTATTCACCACGAGACAGCGGCCTGGGAAGTGCTTGGGGCTGAGGCAGGAAGGTGAGGTGGGAGGGAATGAGTGGCGTCTGGAGGGTGGGGGGCATGGGGAACGCTTGTCCATTCTGATAGTGGGCAGGGGTCTATAGGCACATGTGTCCTGTCAGTAAGGTGTGCGCCAGGGAACAGCTGGAAGGAAATGGCCTGGGAGGAGGACTGAAGACCACTGGGGGAGAGTCCTGAGTGGGGAGAAAGGGGCAGCTGGACACGGGCCCATGGACACGGCTGTCTTTTACTTTTAGGCTTCCTGCTGCTGCCCTCTGGCCTCTCTCTTTCCTACTAAGGGCTCACAAGGCCGGGGGCAGTACTTGGGGCAGGCAGTGTCTGCCTCAAGTGGCTGTACCACACTTGTCAGGCTGGTGAGCCTTTGCGTCCCTGTTCCTCCAACCACAATGCTGACCAAGCAGGCCAACTTGGGCCAAGCATCCATGGATGAAGACCAACAGAGGAGCTGCTCCATGGACATTGTCTCCAAACAGCCCAGTGCTTCTTCCTACTGCCTGCCCCCTCTGCCGCAAAGTCTACCCCCACCCCCCTTGGCTGGATGGAGGCTCAGCTGGGGAGAGGGGCAGAGAATGAGGCAGCTTGCATGGTGCTGGGGACTGTGGGCAGGTCCTTTCAGGACAGACCTACCCTGGGGGCCAGGTGGATTGACATGGTGGAGGGGTGGGAATGGACCTTTCACTCCCAGGCCTGCCTGCAGGTACAGAGGCTGCACTCCAGGGCGTGGGTCCTAGAGGGCGGAGGCCTGATTCCCAGCACCCTTTCTTGGTGGGCATGGATTCTGAGTCCCCTTGGTGGTTTGCCTGGAGATCTCGACCCTGCCACGTGGCTTCGGGGAACACTTGTTCCCATGACCCCACTCCTTGCATCCTTGAGACAAGACCAGAAAGGTCACTAAGGGTCAAAAAAGCCTCTCCCCGACTGCACTGTCAGCCGATCCTCCCCAGGTCTCCGGGCTGCTGTGCCCTGACACTTGTGCTGATCCCTTCCTGGGCTCTCCTGGCTCAGCACATCACTTGTGTGGACCAAGGGGCCAGAGCGCGGCTGCTGTCCTCACTGGCTGTTGAGGGCTGCTGACTGCCTCCCTCCCTCACCCCTCCTTCCTTGCCCTTTTGAGGCAATGACCCAAGGCAGAGGCAGAGGTCTTTGCTCTTAGGAAGGGATGCTTGGGGTGGGAGGGAGGGAGGAGGCCGGGTGGAGCCCCAAAGCTAAAAGGACTGTGGGGTGCTAGGTAATTTGTCCTCTAGGGGACCAAACCCACACTACCAGGCAGGAGTGTGGGAAGGGCACCAGAAGGACTTGAGGTAGAAAATGGAGATGAGCCTTTGTCACTGCTGACTACTAACAACGCGGTCACTGTCCTAAGACAGACACCAGCAGAGCACTGAGCAGCTGGCCTGGATGGGGAGAGATGGCTCCAGACCTGAGCAAGGAGGAACAGCGAGGCTGAGAAGCATTCACCGTCCTGCCTACCTCTCCCACTGCTATTAATACTATCCACTTGCTGACCACTCAGTGCTGGCTAGCCTGCGACAAACAGAAAACTCAGGGGAAATCTCAGCTGCAAGTCCCAGACTGAATGGGGAGGTCTTGGTGAAATCAAGGGGACCAGGCATTGTGAAGTGTTCCTTGTTAGTGCCATATAAGAAGGGACAATCTGGATGATTTTTTTTTTTTTTTGGGTGGGGGTTGGTCCTGGGGATTGAACTCTGGCTTGAGCACTATCCCTGAGCTCCTTTTGCTCAAGGCTAGCGCTCTACCACTTAAGCCACAGCACCACGTTCAGCCTTTTCTGTGATTAAGAGTCTCACAGACTTCCTTGTCCAGGCTGGCTTCAAACTGTGACCCTCAGATCTCAGCCTCATGAGTAGCTGGGATTACAGGCATGAGCCACCACTAACTCTGTGTGTGTGTGTGTGTGTGGGGGGGGGGGGGGGTTGGGCTGGACCGCATATAGAGTTCTGACATCTCCTCGAACTCCCTGAAACTCCCAGCAGGCCTATGCACACCTTAATATGCCCTATCTCATTGGCCAGGCCATTGAGTACCACTTGTCACCTAGGCAGATCCAATTCTTCTGTCTCACAGGGCTAGGTGGGCCCCACCTGGAGGGGGGTGGGGTGTCAAGTCTGCCCTCCCACACTAGCCAATGCCAGCCTTGGACAGGGGCCAGGGGCTCTAGAGGCTGTGGACGGCAATGGGAATGTAGTCCTGGCTCAAGGCTCTCAGAGCAAAGTGGGGGCATGAGGGCAACAAGCTTCAGTGCCTGATGTGCACAGGTCCCAGGGGCAGTCCGCCTCCACCTGGCTTCCCACTCAGTGTCCTCCTCTTCTCCCTCTGGCATAGACAGTAATTCTTCCTTTCTACCCTCAGCCAGTCGTGTGTGTGTGTGTGTGTGTGTGTGTGTCCCCATCCTCACTTCCTCTCTATAGTGGCCACTTGATGTCAATATGCCCTTCAGTGGCCCAAGGCCAAGGGGGCAGGGGCAGGAATGCTTGAGTCTTGTAGCCAACAAACCCAGAGTGTGACCTAATAGCAAGGCTGGAAAATGCTGGGACTCAAGAGTGTCCCCTTGGGAGAAGGCACGGCTCCCTGCTGTGTCTGTTCCCAACAGCTGGGATCCTTCAGGAACTTAAAGGGAAAGTCGCTTTTGGGTGAGTAGAAGTGTAGGGTGGAGAGAAGTAGTTCCCACTGGAGATTCAGAAGGCTCCAGAGTTTCACTGTGCCCTGTCCCTCCCTTCCTTTCCAACTCTGCTTTGCAAGTATGAACACTGTAAATCTGTTTTATTTATTTCAGTCAGTCCTGGGCAGTGTGCCCCTCAGGGCAAAGGCAGCCACGGTAACCCTGCCAACTCATGCCTTAAAAATTCATTGCGTTTAATGCAGTCGATGTGTCTGATACACTTAAAAGTTTCCCGGGGGGCGGGGGTGGGAGGCAGTCGAAGGCTTGTTTTTCCTGGGTCTTGCTGGGAGTTGGTGGAAAGGGATGGATGGATGATGGGAAAGAGGAAGAAAAAGGCCTTTTATGCTCTCAGCTGTCTGTCCTTCAGCTTAAGAGGCATTACTGTTAGGGTGGGGGTGGAGTTGTTGCAGACACCTGGTAGGCTCATCTAGAAGCTTCCAGGCTGAGTCTCCCCAGTGTGGAGGACAGGAGCTTCATGGAAAATCCTCCACATGGACATACTTGGGGTGGCTAGGCCTCACTTAGAGTCTGCTCTAGGGACTCAGCTGTGGGGGCAGAGCAGGGCAGCTCACCTGCCACTCGAAGGGCTCGACCCTTACCTCCCCAGAAGAGCAGTCACTTTCTGCTTGGCCTAGGGACTAGCTGGGCCATATCTTCCATGTGCTCTTTTCACATAACCCGGCCCATCCATAGGTAGTTCTCCAGCCCATTTTGAGGATACCGTCCAGCCCCCCCACCTTCTCAAAGGCTTCTGTGTTGAGGTTGCTGGTTCCCACCAATGCTTCCTAGAAAAGTGCTTGGTCCCCCATCTCTCCTGTGGGTCCTCAGTGTAGACCATGAGCTTCTCATGGCTCCCCTGTCCTCGTCTCCCCTCCCCCATTCCCCCAACCCCCCTCCCCTCGCCGGAGGAGATTGGGGACATGGATACTCCTGGAAATGAAAATCAGCAGCGAGAAAGGGCAGTGGGGCTGGTCACCTGTTGGGTTTGGAATTTGACTATGTGGGGAATACAAGGAGGGTCCTAGGAAGCAGGTGGATGTTGGCAAGGATTTTGTGTGGCATCTAGTTTTGGTTGATGCACTTCCAGAAGCGACAAGGAGGCTCTGCTATTCAATGAGGTATGGTTTGTGTCTCAGAGAAGAGGTTGCACCTTGTATCCTATGGGAAGAATCCTAGAATATAGCTGAATGCAAGTCAGAGCTGGGAAGTAGGGGTATAACTTCCATGAAGTGAAGACAATGAATGATCACTCACTGGCTATGAAAACCCTTGGGATGGACGGCCACAGCTCCTGAGTGCTCGTTTCCTCTTCAGAATGCTCAGAGCAAGTGAAAAAAGGGATGGGTCACTAAAGGAAATCCTGTTGTCTCTGTGACAATCAAGTCCAAGCCAGGCTGAGTTCCACTAGTGCCTTGGGAACACTGGTCTCGTCTTCCATAGTCACAGTGATCTCCTTTGCGCCAGAGCCAGCATTTCCTTCCTAACTGGTCACAAACAATGGCTATTTGCGTGGGCTGTCTACATAGACATGTCAAGGACATTACATCCTTTCAGCAGGGACAGGTATTATTGTGGCCCATGCCCTTTCTAACGAAGAATGTAAATAAGGTCAGATGTAAGGCATTGTCCAGGTCCCTCTCATCACCACCCACTACTGGTGTTCTCACTGCTGCCTTTCCACATACCCAATTTTCAGGCTCCATGCTCTGCTGCTCAGGCCCTTGGACATGCATGCTCTTCTGAGAATTTTTTTTTTTTTTTGCCACAGGTATCCTTAGGTCTTTTTTTGTGTTCTATTTCTTTGTGGTGCTGAAGATGGAACTCAATGCCTGTGCATTCAAGTGATTTACCATTGAGCTACACTGTCAGCCCACTGAGGCCTGACCTTCTCCAGAAGTTCCCAGTGGCTCCCACACAGTGTATCATCTGCAAATCACCTTCCACCTGGGGTCTCCTCTGTGGGTGGCAGACACTGGCCATATCTGGATAGGCCAGTACAAGCCTAATGTCCACACTTAATCTTGCCCTCCTGGGTGATGGCTTGTCTCCAGGGGGCAGGAGGGAAACCGAGCTCACAGCTTGGCCCTAAAAACAGCCCTAGGGTGGGGTCAACAGGGTTACCTCATCAGTGGGTTCCTAGAAACCTGTTAGGGGTGGTAGCTTCTGAGTAAGGGTCCCAGGCCAGCTGGTGCCTAAGGACTGGGGGTAGGGGGAGATTTTAATATCATGATTACTAGTGTCCAGGGAGATGTGATCAAGGCTGCTGCTCTGAATCCAGGGCTGAAACTGCCAGGGAAACAGCGCCCCTGAGTCCCAATTGCCCTGGAGTCTCCTTGGTGACTGTCCGAGAGCCACTGACGTAATCTTATCCCCTTGAATCCTCAGGCAGGATCTCCTCCTGAGGATGTGCTGAGCCTCCCTGTGGAGCACCCTGCCCAAAGAGGCTGTACAGCCTGGCATACTGTGCCTGGCCTAGACCTGCCTGCCATCCGTGCCCCTGCCACCTTCCAGCCAGGCTCACGTGCTCCAACCCTCTACCCCCTCATGGGTCAGAGGAAGGTACTGTAGTCCAGGAAGGGTCTGAGACCATAAAGCCAGGACAGCTCAGAACTCAAGTTCTCATGTGGCTAGATGTCACACAGTTATGGTATGTGCAGAAGGACAGACCACCCTCCTAGACTCAGTCCCTCTCTCTGCCCATCCCAGGGCTCCCATCTCTACAGCTCCAAGGCCTACAGCAGGGATGCTACAATCCCCTGCCAGCCCTGGCTCCTCAAAGGTAGCATCTATCTTGGGACTGGCAAGGAAAAGGCACCTACTTCACCATCTCTGCAATTTCCCCATTCAAATGACATGGTAACCTGGGAAATAAGGCAGGCAAGCAATTAGGGAGCCTGGAGCCCTGCAGGGCTGCTCTGCTGTGTCTCTCAACTGCTGGGGTATCTCAGCCCTAACAGTCTTCCTGCTACCATACTGTTCTGTTCATATATTCCCTTACTTTATCCAGCAATTCTTGAAAACTTTCTTTTCTCCAGGCCAAAGGATCACTCTCCCCTTGAGGTTTATATAGTCAAAAATACCTGGGAAAGCTGGTATCCCCTTCTACCTCATTAACATGGAGGCTGGTCCAGGCCTCAGCAGAAGTGTCCTACAGCAAAAAGCTTGATGTGGTATAGAAGTTCCATGGTGCACATGGTGATGTCCTGAGGTAAGAGTGCTTTCCTTTCTCAAATTACTGATCCAAGTTAGCAGTCCAGGTGATCAGAGTCCTCTACAGACAGCTAAAGATCTTGGTAGAACTCCAGCTGTTCTCAGGGAGTTCCAATCAGAGGCCTCTGTTTTGATTTCTGCTGATACCTTTCAGTAGAGAGCCACTGCCTGTGGATACCCTTTACAACCAGGCCTCTGAACTGCCTTATTGCTGGAGTCACTTTGGAGGGCTGGGAAGAAGCCCCACCTCTAGAAGGCTAGCATTGTGCAAGCCCACTTTTTCAGAGCAAGCCTGAGGATCCACCAAGGCCATGTGCTGCACCCTGGTAATGCCATGCTGGGTGGAAGGGACTGAAGAGCATTTTCAGAAGATTAGGGTAGGAGGATATTAACAAAATGACTCTGGATACCCAGGGAGACAGCACTCCTGAGGAGAGGGACTGGTTCCCTTCCCCCCAGGATCACCTTGAGCAGAGATCAGGTAGCCACAGAGCCTGGCTCAGCCTTTCAGCTTTGGGTGGAAGACCCTATGTCTTGGTTTCTGCCTGGAGCTTCACCCTCTGCTTCCCTGCTGCTCCCTGCCCAACCCTGGCAATCTGAATTCACACACGAAAAAGAACAGCTCTCAGGGAAGACCTGTGCTTGGCGAGGATTCTCCCAGACATCTTCATTTCAGACATGGCATTCTCGGGCCATGGCTGAACTTGTCTCACCACCCACAGCATCAACTTCTTTGGGGGAGAAGAAGCTCGACTTGCCAGCAATATAACTGGCATAGCCATTCTACCTTTCTGGCTACATGTGACAGATGATGACAGTGCCCTGATTAGGAGCTAGAATGAGCAGAGCCTCTCTTGTTCTGTACTCCGAGGCTTCTGTGCCATTTTATGAACTCAGATGGTTTTCTAAAGTTCTTTGTAAGTGTCTACTCAAAGGGCGCAGATAAATGGTGGAAACAGAGGGGAAGTCAGACACGAATCCCGCTACTGGTGGCAGAAAGCACGTATCAGAGCAGCCACACACAGGCCTCCTGCAATCGGTAATAAGCTCAGGGCCTATGAGGCTGGGAGGACAGCCGATATGGTAGGGCAAAGATGGCACAGAGGGGTCAGCATCAGGTGTTTGTGGCCGAATGGAAGGAGTTTTCTTTTACTTATACTGTTTTTAAACATCTTCCAGGAGGATGGAAAAATTCCCTTTGGGATCATTCGTTTTCAGATGCATGAAATAGATATTTTGTCCTGGAAATTGATGGCCCAGGAACTCTTCACTGGATTAAATGCATGAGAACGAGAGCCCCACCCTGGAAGTAGTCTTGGAAGTTACCTTGTGAGACACACTTCAGGATTCAGTTCCGGATTAGGCTCTCTTCCTCCCAGCAGCGCTTGTGAAGCTCCCTCCCTCCCCAGGATCGTGCCACTGCCCACCTGAGCAGTCTCACACTGAGACCACAGAGACGTGAGAGATTTTAACACCTGAATATGGAGGCTCTAGTCTAGAGAGTAGAGTGCAGAGTCTGACTAAGGTAGGACCCCAAAAACATGCCCTTCCCAAAGACAGTGAGGAGTAAAGCCAAGGAAGGCTACACACCATCATCCTAAGTCTAGAAGAATCTGCTAAGGGAAAACCACAAACAAACCAAGGTCTGTATTCTGGAAGAAAATACACCAAACTGACTACAGAGGAACAGAGGTGTGTGAGTGTGTGTGTGTGTGTGTGTGTGTGAAGTGGTGGTGGTGGTAAAGGGTTTTTCACAGTCTATACTCTATTCTCTTGCATCATGTCAATTTTTAGCTTGTGTGGTTTCAATATTTAGAACCATAAATTCAAAACTCTAAGACTCCTATACATTTGAGACTATCTTGATCTTCTTGGAAATAAACTATCAGTGGCAGAGCTGGAGCAGGGCTCTGTCCTGGTGATGTGGTGGCAGATTTTCCCTCTTCTAAGAGGGGCTGCCACAGATTTAACAATGGAAACATGCATTTTACAAATGAGAGGATCAACAGCCGGGAAGTGGTATTTTTAGCGACTGTGGCTCTTTGCTTCAAAGGCGTATGTTTCATCTAAAACCAGGCAAACCTCCTACAAAGTCTGCCTGTTTGCAAGGAGTGATTAGCATAATACGAGTAGGGAAAAAGGCCTGGCTCCACTTGGAGCAGTAGTGCCTACTACAGGGGAAGGCTTGCTCCTGAAATAGCATCGCCAGATGAAGCGCGTCTTATCAATGGAGACAAGGGCCGTCTTTACTTGGGGTGGAAACGTGCCTCACCGTGATGGCTGGTTCTTAGGGTGTGATAGCACCACTAGCAGGGTGAGATTCAAAAGTCCTCTCGGCCACAGTGGGGAACTGCAAAGCAGCCCTTCTGGGGACTACGGGAAGTACTGTTTTTGCTGCATAGCTGCCTTCTCCCAATTTAAGTACAAAGGGCTGCGGGTGCAGAAGTCCTTTCTGAGAGGTAACACAGAGCCAACTTAAGGGAAGGGTGCAAGCAGTTAGGGACACCCCAGGGAGGCTGTACTCCTGTGGTCCCGTGGAACTGCCTCGAAGAACTGTCCTTGGCTATTTTGGCCAAGCTGGCTTTGATGCCTGCCTTTTCTTGCCTGGAAAATGCTCAGCTGGCCAGAGAGGGGACCCTGGGTTGTGTCTGTGTGAAGAGACACTGACCTCTCTTCACAACACAAGAATGAAACACAGGCTGTGACCTGCCAAGAGCTCTAACTGCAGATACTCATCGCTGGGCCAAGTCAGACAGATAACACCTGGCAGCTGCTCCTCTGGCTGTGAGCACCAGACTGCCCTGGGGGAGCAGAGGAGCCTTGGGTGGTGGGGTAAAAGTGGGGTGGCAGGGACGGAAAGTGGGGTGGGTGGGCGTGCTGCTTATTTTAGGTATCACTGGAGCGAGTGAGAAGAGACTGAAGGACCGGTCATGTTTCTGTCACCTCTCTCCCTCGGGACTCCCCCAGGGGCAAGGTCACAGAGAACGTTTTCTTGCCCCGGTCAGGGGACGGGGAAGTGGTCCCAGATGGAGCCCACAGCTGAGAATTTGAGAAAGCAATTATGCTACTGGGGGGTCGTGATTGGAGTATCTGCTCAGGCTTCAAGGGCAGGAAGGAAGGAAGGAGGAAGGAAGGGAGGGAGGGAAGGAGGAAGGGGACTCCAGGCTTTGTCAACTGTTAGGGCTGGGCTTCTGACAGAGGTGGGAGGGGTCTCCTTCGAGAAAGGGAAGCGGAACATTATCCATCTGGGAAGGAAGAACTCAGTTCACAGAAGGAAGGAAAAGCTGACTCTCCTCAGGAGAAACGAGCTGGTCTGAGCAAGGTCTGCTGATTCTCAGGGCTCAGGGGGTGAACTGACTGAAGCCAGCATCCCCTGAGGAGTCACGCACATCTAGGGCAGAGAGGTCTGGAGTACACAAAAGGTTTTAAACTTAGTTTAATATAATCTGCTGAAACTGCCTGTTGCAGCACACAGAACTTTCTAGAATGATGTGACAGCAAGACCCCTTGTCAAGCAAGCTGCCAGAGTCAGTTCCTCGAAAAGTCTTTGGTATTTTATGAGGCTAAAGGCAGGACAGGGGTGGCAGGCTACAAGCTGTCACACTGAACGAACGAGGGCCCAAACGCCCCTCATTTCCTTCAACTCTCCCCTCTTTTCCTCTACTTCTGGGAGCAGTCACAGCCTCGTGTGCTGGCAGCCCCTCTGAAGCTCCAGGACAGCCACGAATTAGGCCACATCTCCTTGCACAGATTTGAGCAGCCCATGTAGGTAGACTGCTGCTCAGGCCCCCCCCCCCCCCCCGCCCCGGCCTTTTTTTTTGGGTTGTGGGGCTTGAACTCTGGGCCTGGGACCTGTCCCTCAGCTCTTCAGCTCAAGGCGAGCGCTCTACCACTTGAGCCACAGTGCCACTTCCGGTTTTCTGATGGTTTATTTGGAAAGAAGAGTCTCACGGACCTTCCTGCCTGGGCTGTCTTTGAACTGTGATGCTCAGATCTCAGCCTCCTGAGTAGCTAGGATTACAGGTGTGAGCCACCAGTGTCCAGCTTGCTCAGGCCCTTTGAATGGCTCTCTGGGTATCGAAGGACTGGGTCTGAGGCAGCCAGGGTCCTGGCTCTCTTCACTGTTGCGTTCCCTTGCCTTCTAGCCACCCCAAGCCCCCCAGGACTCCTGAGCAGACAGAAGCACCTTCTCTTTCCTTTCCCCAGCTCATTCCTACTGATCTTCTATGGCTCAGCATTGACACGACCTCCTTCCAGAAGCCTTCCACTCCTATGTGCCCCGCTCCCCATCTGCCAGCATGCTGTGACACTATGGCTTGTGATGGAGACAGGCTCTGCCCACTGCAGTGTCCCCAGTGGTGGAAACTGGGCCTAGCACTGGTGGCCTCACAGGACAGGTCTGCTCAGTGACAAATGGCCGGCTGCTTGGTGCTCCCTGTGGCAGCACAGCAGCAATGCGTTGCTGGGTGCCAGGTGGAGACTTCCTGCATTCTATAGGGAGGGGGGCTGAGCACTTGCTCCTGGCCATTCCGGTCTCAGACACGTGCGCTCTGGCCTGGCCTGACAGCTGTGGCCTAATTTCCAGGACTATCACCAGGCTCCTTATTTTTACCCACTTGGTATTTTTCATTACTGCAGCATGGGGGATGGTGCGGGATTGGAGGAGGGGAGGGCATAGACGAATGGAAGATGCTAATGCTGCTGGGCTGGAGTCAGGACAAGGATAAGGAGGAGCCAGGGAGGGAGGGTTAGAGGGAGAGATGATTTTTTTTTGGGGGGAGTAAATTTAAAAAAAGGGGGAAAAACATTGCAAATCTTATCCCTTGATTTCCCTCAGTAAGCATTTTTGACAAGGTCACAAATGCACTGGCTCTATAGATTTTTTGGCTCCAAACCACATTTCAGGCAGCTTTTAAAAGCCAATTCTTGGCGTAGCTTCAGCAGAGCCTGAGGAGAAGGAAAACTAGGGCACTTCTCTGCTTTGAGAAAAGAGCAGATCCAGGTCACAGCTTCCTGGCTCCGTGCAGGCTATGGGGGCTCCCTTTCTACTGGCCCCAACCTGAGCACCCTGCCATCCAGGGCATTTACTTCAACGCTGCAATCACAACACTAGGACACACTTTTTTTTTTTTTTTTTTTTTTTGGTCACTTGCCTGCCTGTTCCACTAGACTGCAACCTTGGTGCAGGAGGGTGCAGCTCAGTGCACCGGCTGGTGTGAGGCCTGGCCCCGCCCCACCCAGGTGCTCTGGGGGAATGTGTGGGGCAGGCCACCGGGCGGAGGAAATCTCTGATCCTCCCTTGCACTCTGCCCCTCTCACATCACCTGCGGAGCCTGAATCGTAGTGGGTCCAGCCTGGGCCTCCGCACAAAAGCAATAGTCAGTACAGAGTCACTGGCAAACAAGAGGCCTAGTTTCCTCCTGTGTTTAAGTATACAGCAGAACCCCCAGGAACCCTTCTGGCTACTGACTTGGAATCTCCTGGTCTCTCTTCAATCATGACTCTGTGGCTACAATCAGAGGGTACGCATATGGAGAGAGGATACTGAACGGGCTCTGCTGAAAGGTACTGGGCTTCTTTCCTTCATGAAAAGAAACTCTGACCATGCTGCCAATGTGATGTTTCTAATCTCTGGCAAACACTGTGCTGACAAAGACAGCTTTAAAGAAGGGACTGGCTGGGAGGCCCAGGACATCTGTCATAGCTGTCTATACTCTAGAAGCCACCTCCAAAATGCCTGCTCCCATGGGGTCCCACCTACCGTCTTACTCTCCTCTCCTTTCCTGGAGGGATGGAGGACATCATTGGGACCCAGACCACAGAGTGCGCACCTGTTAGGTCTGCTTTCCTGGTGTCTAGTGCTTTGAATTCTGGTTCCACAAATAGCTGCTCCTTCCCTGTGCCTGAAGGTGGGCACATGGCTTCTACCTCCAGGGTGGCCACAGGTATCCTGCACCAAGGGCAACTGGGCCTCCATGCCAAGGGTGGGCACGTGACCCTGCCCAGAACAAATGGGCATTAGTGTTCTCTGGCCATACCGATGGGTGAGAAGACTTAATACCAGAATGGCTGCTGAAGACTGGGGCGCTGACAGGGCAGGAGGGAGCTGTCTTGTCACCCAGTGGGTGCTCTATGCAAGAATGGGGCTAGCAGAGGAGGAAGAGGAGCCAGCAGTGGAGCTGCGGTAAGGAGACTAAGTCCTCAGGACTCAGAATTGGTTTTAAGAGGGTGTATGTATATATGTATGTATGTATATATGTGTGTGTGTGTGTATATATATATATACACACACACACACACACACACACGTGTAGTCTTGTTTTGGTGGTACTAGTGTTTGAACTTAGGGCGTTGTGCTTGCTGGGCAGGTGTTTTGCTGTTCAGCCAGGTCTCCACCCTTTATTATTTCTTTTGATGTAGGGCTGAGAACTGGGCTTTTGTCATGTGCCTTAGTCCTGACTGGCCAGCCTTGGACAAGGGTGGGGACAATTAATAGGTGGGATCAGGTGTGGAGGAAGGGAGGATGCCAGGGCTTAGCTGTGTTTCAGGAAGACTTTATGGCTTAATGGCTTTATCTCTTCCCTCTCTGCAGACAGTGAGTGGAGGAGTGGAATCAAGGGAGCAGTCATGGCACAGAGGGACACCAGGCCCAGCTCTGTGACCACCCATCTGGGCCTCCCTGTGTACAGAAGGTTCATACTGCCAAGTTACCCTTATGGATGATCCGGACATGCACCACTAAGCAAGCAAGTGCCAGCCTCTCGGCTGAGTATCTTCCATAGTACACATCACTGAAGCCTAACAAAGAGCACGAGATAGTGACAGGTCTCATTTTCATTTTAGAAAATGTGCTATACTCGGAGGCTGGGGGTGTGGCTCTGGGGTAGAATGCTTGCATAGCATGCACATGGCCCTGGGCTCTATCCCTAGCACTGCCAGAAAAGAAACTACACTGCATGTTTAGTATTATGTGAGGTTCTGGGTTTGATCCTTAGCACTACAAAATGTTCAGAAAGAAGATTGTGCTCAGATGTAGCTACGTGGTATGCCACTGTGTGGACTGCTCAGGAACTCATGGTAAGAGCAGATTTTCTTTTGGATAGCTGTTGCTTCCTATGCCTTGTGGGATCTGGCAGGGATGCCTCATCCCAGGACCTGACAGCCAGTCCTCACCACTTCTGTCCTTACCAGGGCCACATGACCCTGTCTGGGCCAATGGGAGCTTCCCCTTATACAACCTACAGGGAGGTCATTTGATGGCCATGGTTCTAAGAGTGACCTGGAAGAGATAGAAAGAAGACTGTTGAATCTGGTGGTCTTCAAGAACAGAGCTAAGAAATAATGCCTCATTTGCTATGCTTACTAGGAATGTGTGACAGACAAAGAAGGAAACGGCACCTCTATGGGTGTGTTTCCACAAGCTCCTGATCCCCTAACACCTAAATTATATTAAAAAATGCCAGCTGTAATAAAAAACTTTACCACCTGGACTACATTAGAAATCAAACCACAGTGGGTGTCAGTGGTTCAAACCTATCTATAATTCTAGCTACTTGGGAGGATGAGGCCAGGCTGGGAAACAGGTTTTTTTATTTTTGTTTTAAAGAAGTTTGGTCTACTTAACTTTATTTTATTTTATTTGAACTCAGGGCCTGGGTGCCATCCCTGAGTTTCTTTTGCTCAAGGCCAGTGATCAACCACTTGAGCCACAGCACCTCTTCTGGCCTTTTCTGTTTGTGGTACTGAGGAATCGAACCCAGGGCTTCATGCATGCTAGGCAAGCACTCTATCACTAAGCCATATTCCCAGCTCCACAAAAGGTTTTTTTTTTTTTTTTTTTTAATCCCTTTCACATGCTACAGTTGGGTGCAGTGATGTATACCTGTCATTCCAGGTTATGTAGGAGAAAAATTGGGAAGATTGTGACTTCGGGTCAGCCTGGACAGAAAAGTCCTTGATGCTCCATAGCTACAGAGGGCAGTTGGATGAGATGGTACATGTCTGTGATCCACTTAGAGTAGGTGGACTGAGCCTCAGACATATGTCCAGGGGAGAAATGAGACCTTATCTCAAAAAATAACAAGCGGAAAACTGGGCTGGAGGTGTGGCTTAAATGTAAGACCTTGAATTTTAAACACTAATACTGAAGTAAAATAAAACGAAATAAAATGACAGGGGGGCACCCATGGCTCATGCTTGTTATCCAAACTTCATAAGAGATTGAGAAAGGGGAGGGGATTGTGGTCTGAGGCCAGCTTGGGCAAAAAGTTAGCAAGATGTCCTCTCAACCAATAGCTAGGCACTCACTGGTCACACGTGGCTGGGGCACAGGACAGCAGCACATGTCAGGCTGGGCGCAGGGCATGTGGCGCCCTTCTGAGAGAGTGGAGAAAGAAATACAAAACTTTGCCCTCGAGGCAGTAGCTTCCAAAAGGCAAGACCACAAGACGAGGCTCAAAACATGCCTCACAGAGCCCTCGAGGGAGGACTAGAAAACCACGCTGGCTTGCAGTCACTTGCTCCATCTCAGTTTGGCTTCAGAGGCCAATGTGGAGGATGTGAGCAGCCACAATAAGCTCGAGGGGGGAAACAAATGCCAGGAGGAAGGAGGGGTGACACGTGTCCTCCTGAGCAACAGTCACAGGGAGATTCTGACCAAGACAAGCATTTGCTGTCAAAGTACCGAGAAGGCCTGATGAGATTATACAGGCTGCACAGAGACCGGATGCAGGCTGGGACAGTGGGCAGGCTGGCGTGGAGGAAGTGAGGCCTAGAAAGAAAACAGGGAGCACACACAGATCCACTTCTGCCTGAAGAACCAAGCAGGACAGGGAAAAGAGCCTGAAGGAATTCACGCCAGCATTGCTCTATGGGCCAATGACCAGGAGAACAAGGGGAACATCATGTGAGAGTGCTGCTAAGACCCGCATTTAAGCTAACCCCTGTCCGAGGCCCACCTTGCGTGTTGTGTGAACAGCCACTGGCTGCACTCGGGGAGGGACTGCAGGAACTTGCTGGGCCTTCTTCCAGTTGTGGATTCTGGCCCTCACACTTTCTCTTCTACACACACAAGACCCCAGGCTTGGTAGGGGAACCTCAGCTCTGGGGACTTTGGGTGGCTAAAGAGGACTGCCCTGTCTAGTTGCTGTCGGAGGTACCAGGGTTCCCTCAGGCCAGGCCCCTCCCAGCACCATGTCACCCACTCTCCAAGATGAGAATGGGTGAAGGGGGCAGCTGCTCTAGAGGGTCTTTCATTAGTGTACGTGACAGAAACAGTTCTGGGTAGTTTTCTTAAGTTGAGAGTCGGGGTGTGGGGTTCATGCTAAAAGCAATCACTTGAAGGGTGAGAAGGGAGAGCCTCACAGGGGGTTTCAAGATGTCCACCCACCTCAACGGAAATGGTTATGCTCAAGTGCTATCAGGATAAAAGAACTGGCTGGGAATGTGGCTTAGTGGTAGAGTGCTTGCCTAGCACGCATGAACCCTGGATTCGATTCCTCCATACCACATAAACATAAAGAGCCAGGAGTAGTGTTATGGCTCAAGTGGTAGAGTGCTAGCCTTGAGCACAGAAAGGCTCAGGGACAGTGCCCAGGCCCTGAGTTCAAGCCCCAGGACTGGCAAAAAAAAAAGGATAAAAGAACTTCCTGAGAAATTCACTGTACAGGGTAGATAGGAGATACTAGGCGGCCATCTTCTAGTTTACAAGCTCTTGGAAACTACTTTGGTTTAGATGCAGCCCTAGCCCAAAAGAGGAAGAGGATATAAAAATGATTTCTAGGGGCCAGCCTAAATCTATTTTTTAAAATTTTTATTGTTATTATAAAGGTGAAGTAAAGAGGAGTTACTGTTACCTAAGCCACCTTTTTTTTTTTTCTCTTCCTAAAGACTTGCTAGCTCACCAAGCTGTCTGGATTCGTAATGTCAAAACTTTCAGTTTTCTGGTATCTTTAGGTAAAGTATAAACAGATCAGAGTATATTACAGAGTGGAAACCAACTCTCAAACTTCAGAAAGAAATCCATTATAAAGCCAGATGCTGGTGACCCATGACTGTAATCCTAGCTACTCAGGAGGCTGAGACCAGAGGACTGAAATTTGAAGCCCCAATCAAAGCTAAGAGACTCTTATGTCCAGTTAGCCAGCAAAAAACCAGAACTGGAGATGGGGCTCAAGTGGTAGGAGAGCTAGTCTTGAGTGAAAAAGGGAAGGGACAGCATCCAGGCCCTGAATTCAAGCCCCGGGACTGGCACACGTGCACACGTGCAGATCCATGACCAAATTTTTGGACCTGGGAGTGAGAAGGATGGACTACCAAGTGCTCCAGGTGGGAGCCCAGAAAGAGGCCAAGGAGGTGCCTCACGGAGAGGCGTCCAATGCTGCACATCGTGGGGTGGTGGGCTGGAGGCAAACACCTTTCCCTACAATCTCTTCTTGGGTCCTCCCCTCCCTTATGGGGTGCCTGGAACGAGGCAGATAGCTGGCTTAGGGGGAGCCTGGCTGCTTGCGCTGTCCCCCAAGGGCCTCCCTTTTCAAAGTTCACCTGTAGTCTCTAATTTCTGACATGCCTGCTCCAAGAGCATGGGCCTGAGGAACAGAGGGATGCTGCTCTTTGAAGCTCCTGGGCCCCACAGCACACTGTGCAGGATTCTCCCTGGCCAGCGCTCTGTTCCTCCCCCGCAGGCCCCAGGAGGACCTAATTAATCTCAGCCTGGCCTAATAAGGCCCATCACATGCGGTTTCCATCTTCTGAAAAGACAGTCCTCTCACAGGGAGTGCCAGCGTGTGTGACAGCGTACCGACGGCTTAGAGCCCCGCCCCAGGTCCCGCAGCCCTCTCAGCCCTCCCAGGTGATCTGTGAGGAGGCTAGGCTGCTGGTCACTCTGCACTGGGTTCGAGGACAAAGGCCTCTGAATTTTGTCCCTCGCAAGGGCATGACTTTTTCTCTTAGGCCACACTTATTGTGTCAGCTTGGGCCTCCCTGCCATCCCAGCATTGTCTCCAATTAGGAGATCAGAAGCCAAGGATTGGTTATGCAAAATGGCTTCTGCTGCACACTCCCCCCTTGCTGCCTTTCATTGAAACAAAAGAATCCCAGTCTGGTCCCCAGGGGTGGGGGGGCTAGAGAAAGTTCCAGAAGATTCACATGAGCTGGGCAGACCTTAATTAAAGTTGGCAAGAAGAGAAGCTTCTTGTGAGAGGAAAGTAAGATATTACTCAGAAGAACTCCTCCAGCTCTGTTCAATGTCCTGTCTCCTTCCCTCAGCTGGGAGCCCAATCAATATGGCTACAAACTAATAAAAGATCAAGACCCATCTCCAGTCTGGGTAGGAGAATCGAGGACTATTTTAACAGACAGATTATGGTTGGTGTGTGTGTGTTTGCCTGTGATTTATTGTATTCTGAGCAAACAAGGAAATCTTTTAGAGGGGTGAGAGGAAAAGAAATGAGACCACTTCAGACTTTTATGATCTGGTACCTGGGATCAAAGCATGCTTTTCTGAAATGTGGATTAACCAGGGTAGCAGGTCTTGACACTATTCCCCCTTTGCCTTCTACCTGCACCAGTGCAATGGGCTTCTGGGGCCCTGGCCAGTGCTCCCAGCAGGTGAATGGCAAGTCTGAATATGCACAGTCAACAGGGAATTTTCCCTCAGGAAGGGGACTCCAGAAACTAGGAAGTCTGGGAGGATCTCCGGATGCGAGGAGAGGTACTGGGCTTGGGAGAGGGTCAGCCCACATGAACTACAGAACGTCCAAGGCCAGCAAAGTGGAATTTCCCAATTACTGTCTGAAAGGGCTGCTTCTCCTCCTCCTTAGTCCCTGCAATTATAAGCTAGTCTCGTTTCTAGTGGCTGCCTGGTCCCATCACCCACCTCAGTGGCCAATCAACTCTCTACTCAACCTATCCCCTTCTTCCTGACTTAAGGGAACCTAGGACACTGGCAGTGCGTGTGTGTGCTGGGGGGGGGCACAGTATTAATCAGGGCACATATAAGAAATGAAACACTTGGTGGGTGAGGCTGTCGTGTCTATCTGCACTCACAGAAGGGAGAGAGCAGGACAAGAGTGAACTGGAAGTCTTATCGCTGGGCTTCTCTGGACCAGGGTCTCAGGAAGTAAGTCTCATGACCACTTCCTCCTTTCCCATTTGGGCGCTGGCTCATCTCTCCGGATGCCTGCTTCAGTTTTGAAGCCCCTTTGCCTGGGAGGGTGCTGGAGACGCATCTACCATCAGCTGGGAGGTCGGGTCAAGGCCCTCGCATTCACAGCGCACAGAGGCTCGTTAAAAATGAAAGCATTCTCTGGCAAGTGCTCTTTGCAAGGCAGCAGGGAGGAAGAGGAGGGGGAAAAGCACAGTTGATGAAGCCAAAGGACGCTGGCCAGAGGGCTGCGTTGGCAGGCAGAGTGGAGTGTCTTCAGACTAGCTACTTCCCAGCACAGAGGCGGGCTTGTAAAGATCACAGCTGTTGGGTTATGCTGGAGTTCATATCACAGCTTATCAAAGAGGCTGGCTTTTCTCCCTCCTCTCCTTTTCTCCCGCCTATAAGTGCGCTGGTTCACGGGCAGACAAGGCCTGGGCTTGTTCAGCCAGCATTAGCATGGAGGGTGGGAAGAGGCCCGAGGAGGGCAATGCACACCAACACCTACTTCAGGCAGAGTTGGTTTAGGGGAGTCGGGCTGGGTGCTGGTGGGTGCCCTGGCGTAACAGAGTCAGCTCTCCTCCCAGAAGGTTGTATTTCTACCCCCACTTCCCACTGCACCCCACCATGGACCACCAGGGGAGATGGAGACAGAGGCCAAGGCCATGTCAGGGGCAGATCACATGGTTACAGATGGGAGGAACGGGGTTAAACCTAATTTTGATTCCAAAAGCTACACTTTTCCTCAGGCCCTATCGGAGTGTGGGCAGGCCTAGAGATGTAGCACCAGCCTCCTCACATTACCTTGCCCCCTGCATCCTATCTTTCCTGTGGGCTTGGCTTTGACTCTGTAACCCAGAGAAGGGCTTGGAACCAGTCTGTATAGATTGGCTGAGAGATGAGTTTTGAAGCCACTAGCTCCCCTCCCTTCAACATGATTCCTGAATCTGGGTTCCTACTCAAGGTATGGCCTAGGAAAGCAGCATGGAGCAAGGAGAAGCTCCTGGGACCGGAGAGAAATCATGCAACTCCCTCCATACAAGAAAGCCACCAGATGCCTGTCTTTTAAGAGCTGCACACCCCTTTGTCTTCCACAGATGGAAACTGCTCCTCTGCTAAAGACATTGCTGCACAAATCATGGTTTCTCATTTGTTCACTAGAACAATCTATCTTCAATTTTAGGGGCAGAGAGGTACAACCTAACCGCTGAAGGACAGGGAAGAGAAACCATTTATGGCATTCCTTATCAGGCCTGTGGCTCCACTGAAGTAGTCTGTGTGTACCATTCACACGCTCCTCTCTAAAAGCCATCAACAGAGAAGGAGGACAAAGCAGGATGGCAGGCTGAGCCCTGCCCCTAAGCCTCAAGGTTTGCCAAAGGGCCTCCCTCAGCCCTATGTACAATTAGGGAAGAAGGGAGGAAGCTGCCTAACTGCCAGGCCTCCTCCATGTCAGATGCTGGGTTTCCTGTCCTGCGAGTTATGCTGGGTGCCCAGGACAGTGACCAGGGACTAGTTAGCAGTGGCTGGGCATGCTGACTTAGCAGGCAACTATGGGCTGGGCTGGCCCTGAGGAACCTAATCTAGGTGGCTGTCAGTAACAACACGTCATCACAGGTGCGAGGGTTCTGCCTATCCTGGCCCACTGAGTTCTTTCTGTGCTGGTGCCCAGGGCTGAGAGAGACTCTGTGGTGAGGTGGGAGCCAGCGTGGAGTGAGGCCTGGCTTGGAGGCTGGGCTCAATGCCTCTCAGAACCCAATGCAATCCATGAACAGTGAGCAGCTGCCGTGCAAGACACAGTGAGTCCAGAGGCATACTGCTTCCTCATTTCTTCTGCAAAATGAAGATAGCCACGAGCGAAGGATGCTCAGGAGAGGATGCAGAGTCTCTGGAAGTAGTGAAGGGAACATGGTGGGAGCTTGGCTGCCGAACTTTGGGGAGGTGAACTGAACGGGTGGGGAGTGTCACCTGCACTTCTGCCCTGTGCAGTCTGGGGATGCGGGTTACTACCCTGAGCCTCACTCCTCATACCTTTTTTTTTTTTTTGGGTCCGGTTGTGGGGCCTGAACTCTGGGCCTGGGCGCTGTCCCTCAGCAATTCAGCTCAAGGCTAGCGCTCTACCACTTAAGCCACAGCACCACTTCCGGCTTTTTTCTTTTTGCTTATGTGGTGCTGAAGAATCGAACCCAGGGCCTCATGCATGCAAGGCAAGCGCTCTACCACTGAGCCACCTTCCCAGCCCCTCACTCCTCATACTTGACTGGGCAATGAAGCTAGAAAACCCAGAGTAGCCTAGTCCATGGCTGCACCTGCTTTCTTCAAAGTGCGCTTCCCCCCCCCCCCCCCCCCCCCCCCCCCAGGCCCATGGCTCCTGTGTCTGTACCTCTGCAGCGTGGAAAACAACACGAAGGTACCTGTTACATTTCCACTGTTTTCCTGGTTGGGGGTAACGGGGGGCTGGGTGTGTGTGGGGGGGGGAGCTCTTGAATCAACACCTGATATCTACTTCAATTCCCCGAGACAGCTTAGCTGTATGGAAATAAAAACTGCAGAAATCTTTCTCTAACCGTGGTTCTCAAAGAGGGCTGGTTTGTTCCCCAGGAGACATGTGGCAGTGTTTGGAGACATGGTGTTTTGGAGGTAGTGCTGGAGATTGAACCCAGGGCCTTGTTTGTGGAAGCCAGGCAAGCACTGACTACTGAGCTAGGTCCTCAGGTCAGAGGCATTTTTGATTGCCCCAAATGGGTTGGGGGCAGATGTTACTGGTTTCTAGTGGACATCCCATCACAAAGAATTATCCTACTCCAAGCTGGGCGCTGGTGGCTCATGCCTGTAATCCTAGCTACTCAGGAGGCTGAGATCTGAGGATCGCGGTTCAAAGCCAGCCCGGGCAGGAGAGACCATGAGACTCCTATCTCCAATAAATCACCAGAAAACCAGAAGTGGCGCTGTAGCTCAAGTGGTAGAGCGCTCGTCTTGAGCTGAAGAGTTGAGGGACAGCGCCCAGGCCCAGAGTTCAAGCCCCACGACCGACAAAAAAAAAAAAAAAGAATTATCCTATTCCAAATGCCCCAAATTCTAGGATTGAGAAACTCTGTTCTTGAAAGCCCCAGAGGAGGATGAGGGAGTGAAAGCCTCCTCCCTGCTACCACAGGGGCATTCCTTCAGAAGCCTTTCCCTCTTACTGTCACCTGTCCCCTCCCTCAAAATCCTTTGGCCCTCAACGCAGTTCTCAACTCTGCGCTGGGCCTTTGGGCAGCCTGCTGCTTCGTCTCCCTCAAAGGCGCGCTTCTCCATCGTGACGCTGTGTTATCAGGGCCTCCATCTTCTGGCCCCCACTCCTTCAGCTGCTGTCCCAGCTCCCAGCAGATCTACTTCAGGCCTCGTCTTTCCTCAGGCCTCCCTCCAGCTCCCTCTCTCCTCTGCTCCCCTTTATTTCTCTGGCTTTTCTCCGACTCTTGTTCGGGTTCCCCTACTCAGCCATCACACACTCCACCTCCTTATGGCTTGGCCTTAGACCCCTTTCCTGAGTTCTCACTCAGCTCCTCTGACTCCTCTGGCTCTGCAAAGGCTGAATCATCTAGAACGGCACTTTCCACAGGGCAGGGGCTCAGTATCTGTTGAGTAGCTTGATCGAGTTGTCCAGATCCACATATGTCTCTTGGTTTAGGTCTCTCTGGGGAGCCAGGTGCACCAAACTACTGCTTTGTCATCTTTCTCTTGATGACTCCAAAGCTATCTGAGTTCATAGACCCTCCACTCCCTGCTATGCTCCAGGGATCCTACCTCAGAGACTACCACCACCTGCTCAGTGGTTCAAATCAGGACCCAAGTGTCATTCCTGATTCCCTTTCTTTTTACTCCCTGTTGAGATCAGTCGTCTGTCAATACCAAATCCACTGCTGCTCCCATACCCCGCCAAAGATTCACTTAGATCACAGCCTCCCAACTTGTTTCCACCCACCCTGGCCCTTCCAACCCATTCTGCCAGCAACACAGCAATCCCTCCAATCAGAAATTTGCTCATGTCATTTCCCTACTTGTGCCCTTGTGATGGCTTCTTGCTGACCTCTGGGTAAGGCCCCAAATTCCTGGCACAGTCTACAAGCTTGAGACCCTCTCGTTTTTTTTTTTTTTTACAGCAAAATGAGCTCTTTGATGCTTTCCTAACTTGAAGCTCCATGCAGGCTGGGCACTAGAACAGTTTGTTCTTTAAGCATCCTGGACCATTTTATGAATACTACTACCCTGAGTTCTTATTACTGTTGTTGTTCTTATTATTATCTTTGGTGCCAGTCCTGGGGCTTCAATTCAGAACCTTGCACTCTTACTCAGCTTTCTTGCTCAGCAGGGGTGAGAACCATTGCTGAAGCTATCTCGGGCCATTTTGACTATTTGGGCAGTCTCCTCTGCCTGGCTTGAGGGGCCTCCAAGAATTTGTGCCCGAGTTAGCTTTCATCAGCCTGAAGGTGATGCTGGGCTACTCTTCTGGAGACACTGCTCCCTGTGACTATGAGACAAAGGGAGTCTCAGACAGAGTGATGGATGGATCACTAGGTCTGGTGCCCGGGGACCATCCAGACCTGGGCCCTGACAACTCAAGGACCTGACTCCACTGACCCTGCTCAAATCCTGCACCAGTGGCTGGGCCACAGCACAGTCCTATGTCATCTTTGCTTTGGCTTATTTTCTTGTCCAAGACTCTAATCATGCTATTTAAAAAGAGGATATTTCACCTGGAGGGAAAATACTACCTCAACAAGCAAAATTTATTTCAATTTTTTTGAAAAAAAATTAACAATGACCTGCCTGGGGCAATAACACCAGCGACCTAGTACAAAGAGGGAACAAACTTTCTTTCTATATGTCTCTTTCAATTCTCCTGTTTCAGCTTTCCCAGCGCTAGGATTACAGGTATGTACTACCCTACCCAGCCTCCTTCACTTTTTTAAAAACAGATGTAAAGGTGGGGAGAAGGAGAGAGAAGGACCACTTTCGGAACCTCATGTAGTGCAGAACGCAACGCAAAGCTGAGGTTACGTGAGCAGAAGGCATGCAGGACTGACCTGATGATGAAAGGGCCTCTGACCTCCAGGAGCTTCCGTTCACTGCTGAACCGCTGCAGAAGGTTGATCATGAACTTATAGAAGTAGGAGTTCATGGTGGGAGTGGAAGGAGAACATTCTAAGCCTTTGGTACCTTCAGAGAAAGAGACAGACAAGGATTCATTTAATTATGTGTTCTCAGGGTGATGAGAAATATGAAGAATACAAGTAACTGTAAATGCCAAAAAGCGGTGAGAGCGAGAGAGAGAGCGAGAGAGAGAGAGAGAGAGAGAGAGAGAGCGAGAGAGCGCAAGAGTGAGTGGGGGGGGGGAGAGCATAGAGGGTTTCCATGATTAACAAGAGGAGAGAAAATTTCAAAGACCATGGATTGGCCATAGTGGGGTGGGGAGGAAGTAAGTACCAGGTGAACATATATAACTTGGCTTCATGTGGAAATGGAGACATGGCTTAAGTGGTAGAGAGCCAGCCATAAGTAAAAAATCCAAGAGAGAGACTGTGACATGCTGAGTTCAAGCCCCAGTACTGGTATGTATGTACATGCACACATGAAGGGATGCATGTACATAGTCACACCACTAAACCAACCAAAAAGACAATATGGGTTCCTGCAAACACACTCATCTACCTGTCTATTCTTCTATCCAACCTAAACCACATAGTGAACATCTTATACAAAGGAACCTGCTTAGGAAGTGGCTCTATGGCTCAAGTGGTAGAGCGCTTGCCTTGAGCTGAAGGGTGCAGGGACAGCACTCAAGCCCAGAGTTCAAGCCCCATGACCGCCCCCCCCCCCCCAAAAAAAAGAGCCTGCTTAGCCGGAGTCAGTGGCTCATGTCTATAATCCTAGTTACTCAAAAGGCTGAGAGCTGAGGACCAAGGTTCAAAGCCAGCACAGGCAGGGAAGTCCATGAGACTCATCTCCAATTTACCACCTGAAAACCGGTAGTACTGTGGCTCAAGTGGTAGGGCACTCACCTTGAGCTGAAGAGCTCAGGGACAGCGCGTCCAGGCCCAGAGTTCAAGCACCATGACTGACAAAAAAAAAAAAAAAAAAAGACCCTGCTTAGGTACTATGATTTTTTTTTCGTGGGGCCTGAACTCTGGGCCGGGACGCTGTCCCTCAGCTCAAGGCTAGCACTCTACCACTTCAACTACAGTACCACTTCCGGCTTTTTCTCCTTATGTGGTGCTGAGGAATCAAACCCAGGGCCTCATGCTTGTGAGGCAAGCACTCTACCACTGAGCCACCTTCCCTGCCCTATGATTTTTTTTCTTAAAACAAATTTCTACTCATTGTCTCAGTAAATTACAAGAGGGCAATAGCAAGTTAAAGCCAACAGAGAGGAAAGGTAGACACAATCCTCTCTATGGTTAACGAAACCAACAAATCCATAAGAGGCGAAGGGCAGGCTCCTTTCCCAAAGTTATTTGAAAAAACCAAAAACTGTGTGCATACCATTGAGATAGACAGCAAACAGACAAAACAGTGCCAAGTGTTTCAGTCTTCATCTCACGTTTGGAAATCAAACACTCTTTTTTTTCCTCATCTTTAGGCAAAGATGTTCTTTTAGGGTACAACTCTGAGAACCTGCAGAGCTTTGAGCTGTACAGCACACAGACTGTTCTTTGGTCTGTGTCTCAGCTGAAAACATGCCAGGAGCCAGACTTAGCCACCCCTTCAGCCCACTCCTGCACGGGTAGTATCCTCAGTGAAGCCTCCAGTGGTGAGGGGAACAAATGGCTGGCAGGTTGCTTGGATGGTCCTGTCATGGGGTTCCCGTCCACTCCATGGGATGCCCCCATGCATGATACGAAGAAGTGAGAGGGATGGGAATCTTCAGATAGTCTGCCCAAACCCGCTTGTTTGTCAAACTGAGCCACAAAGTTTTACAACATCTACCATGAATTTCGGAACTTTTTTTTTTTTAAAATCACTTCCTACAGAAATCCCTGCATTCACTGTAAATCGCCTCCTGTTCTTCTCTCCACCAAGCCCTGGAAACCAAGGATCTACTTTCTGCTTCTGTGGACATGCTGATTCACATGTACACCAAGCCCTACAGCACAGGGCTTCTCTCATGCCATGTATTTATCAAGATTCACCCTTGTTAGAGTATGTATCGGTTCATTCATTCATCCATTCACTCATTCACCATTCTTGTGGCTGAGTAATGTGCTGGATGGATAAAACATCATTTTGTTTGCAGTGTCTGAGACATTTTAAGCCAACAATTTCAGAGCCAGTCTCTCTGCCCACGAGCCCTGTGGAAGTCACACCATGCCCCCTGTACCATGAAAGGGGCGACCAGGAGCCAGCACAAGGTAGGCAAGGTGCTCAAAGTTTGCTAATGGAAGCACATGTAAGTTCTCAAGCACTATGAGCAAGTTTTACAGAGGAGCTATCTGGCTTATTAGATGCCTGCTGATCAGACAGCAGCACTGAAATACTCCTCCCAGAGTTCTGCCTTTTGTGTTGCACTCAGATCGTGCCTTAGGCTCTCTTTTCTGGTCCTTATATGGAAGTGGCTGTGAACTAGAAAAGGCATTTTTGTCAACTGGGGACAGTTCTGTGAGGATTCTTTACCTCCATATCCACCATTCTCCATCCTGAGGCCCTGTTAGACAGCCCCAGTGAATGCTGATGGGGTAAGCCCTTTATGAGGAGCCCTGTCAAGGGCAGGCCTCAAGTACTTCCTGCTGTTTGGATTGCTTTGTTCTGGGTCCCTGCCTGGGATGGCCAGCCTGGGGGAAGTCCTGAGTGACTCTGGAATGGCAAACAGTCTCTGCTCCCTGGCCCAGAGGGGCTGTTTGCAGAATCAAGTGTCACATTCTTACAGATTGAGTTACCCCAGGCACAGCTGGGGCCGTTCCGGCTGATCTCAGAAGAGGTGGCTGCAGATATAGCTGCTAAAGCAGGGCCACCTCTCCATCCTCACCCTCAGGCGATTTAGTGGTGGCCCAGAAGAGCCTGGCTGTTGGCTCCACACACTGTAGGTATGGGTGAACACTAACCTAGTTAACTTCCCCTAGGTACACATCTGCAAAGGCTCCTTGGGTCTCTGTCCTCTTCCTGCTACTTAGTGTACCTCTCACCCATCCCATTTCCAGGCCTAGGGTCATTTAGGCTCCAAAGCAAAAAACAAAGGAGGCAATGTAAGGAAAAGCCACAATGAAGTCTTCCCTGGTGGGGGCCATCTGGGCCCAGAATCTTCATTCAGACAGGCCCTGAGGTTCTTTAATCTTAGTTTCTTTCTCTCAATTTCTTACTTTTTTTGGGGGGTTGGCAGTCTTGGGGCTTGACATTGCCTGGGCGATGTCCCTGAGCTTTATCTGCTCAAGGCTAGTGCTCTACCACTTTGAGCCACAGCTCCACTTCTGGTGGTTAACTGGAGATAAGAGTCTCATGGATGGTCCTGCACAGGCTGGCTTTGAACTGAGATGTTCAGATCTCAGCCCCCTGAGAGGCTAGGATTACAGGCATGAGCCATCAGCACCCAGCTAGTCTTAGTTTCTTTGTCTGCAAGTGGGGACAGTAAGAGCCCCTATGACATGAGACAAAATAAATACGTACTGGGCCTGACCTGCCACACAGCCTGTACTTAATAAACACGGGCTGCTTTTATTAGCAAATGTCTCCTATCCAAGAGCACTGCATGAGGCAGACTTCTCTCATTTCCTAAGTCTCACAATGAAAGATGGGGGAATTGTCTGGAAATGTTTGAGTGCGGAGACTTCAGATCTACAGAGCACTGTCCTGATGCTGGGAGGAAGAGGAGAGGGGGCCACTGTGACTCCCCAGCTGACAGACTGGACACAGGAAGAAAGACACAAGGATGCTCTAGATTTACCTACCAGCTCCTGCTTTGGGCCAAGAATGGACTCTCAGAGTCCAGATGCATGGTGACGATTAGTGGAAGGAGGAGAAGGATGCGTGGACAGAAGCCTGGAGAGGGTTTCCTGGACAAATAAAGGAGCCATCTTAATGCCCACTAGGGACAGGGCCAGGGCCTACATGCTCTCCCCACTTTGGTATCCCTCTTGGCTCTCTGACTCTGCAGTCTTCAGAGCTCACTGGCTTGAGACAACCTAAGAAAGCAGGTTCTTAGCTAGGGCTGCAGGTTCAGATGAGGCTGAGAGAGAACAAAGATGGCCTAGAAGTGTAGCTGCAGCAATGTGATGCAGTGTCTAGGCTCAGAGTATGTCCTTCAACACTGCCCCCATGGATATGCTAAGAGGCAGTGTCTGACCAGCATTCTGGGTGGCAAAGGCTTGTGTGCCACTTGAGATGGTGGGAAAGCTACCTGATGAGGACTATCAGGCAGAGGAGGAGAAGAGAGGGCAGGAAGAACCTGGCTGTTTGTCTCAAGGAGGCTCTCTCTTGAGGTGTCAAGGCGCCCAGGGTTTCCATTTCCTGATTCTGTAGAGGGCAGGTCTTGTGAGAAAGGGTACAGTCCCTTAGCTAAGCAGATCTGCCTTGCATTTCTGGCTTGAGCAACGGAGGAGCCTGCCTGGAGCTGGCAGGAAGCTCACGTGACCAAGCGGCTGCTCAGGGGTAGACAGATGCTGTGGGGAGCCCCCTGTATACAAAGGCAGGCCAGTGGGGTGGTGGCTTGGGAGCCAGCCCTGCAGATGTTGCTAAGTGAAACCTGATGTGGCGACATGAGAATCTAGTGCGTCTCACAAACAAGCTTTCCTGGGATGTTTTGGATTGAGATTTGTGGCTATGACGTGAAGGAACCTCACATGTCAGGATAAAAATAGCTCTGGCCTCAATACACAACGAGAGTTACAGTTCAACAGAACCAGATGCGAAAACATTAGCCACCCAGCGCAGGCTCAGCAAGGTTTCTGCTCCATTCTCCATTCTCCTTCCCCGGTGGAGTGGGGCCCTGTGCTTGGACAGCCCCTACTGGGTGGGCATTTGGAGCTGTTGCCCCGAGAGGACAAGGGCCTAGATTAGATCCAGGCCCTGCCACTGCTAGCAGGGTGGTGGAGACAGTGAGGCTTCCTTGAGGCCAGTTTCTCATCTGTGAACCATCCCGAGGGTAAGGAGTGTGCCCACAGCTGGCACAGGAAGTGCTTCATGGAAGCAGCAGCATGACTGGGAGGCTTGTGTGGGTCAAAGGGGACAGATGCAGAAGGGATGGCTTCCACACAGAATAGTGGCAGGAGAAAGGGAGACCAAACTGAGGCTTGGACCAGGGGGAGTTGATGATATCTGTTCAATTGGCAGGAGTACAAACCCCATGGCTGCATGGACGAACAATCGATCTAACAGCATCAGTACCTGGGGAGCTGATTCAGGAGGCAACCACTGTATCTGTGGATGGCCCTGCTGAGGTCAGTAAGGACAGGGGCATGGGGCCTCACCCACATCCAGGAGGTGCTGCAGGTGCATGGCTCAGAGAAAGAGGGATGCTAATGAGTCACACGGGGGCATGGGAGGGATTTCTAGCTGACAGGGCAGCAGTGGGTTTGCACAGCCCTTTGCTACCAGGAAGGGGCAGCTGCTGCAGCAGAGCAAGGGCGGAATGGAGGGCAGCCCTGGAGGGAGGGAGCCGGTCACACAGGCCTGGTACCTAGGGCCCAAGAGGGCAGTACCCTGGGCGGTGAGCTCATCCTTTGTGACAGTGCCTATTTCCCTTCCTTTAAATGAATTCCAAAAAATAGTGCCAATCCTTGTTGGGTGCTGGATGCTGGAGAGTCATAGATGAGTAAATGTGAGCCTGTGCCCAGAGCTGGATCCTTTGTGATCCTGGTAAAATCCAACTCTTGAGAGGCAGGGCTGGTCCCGCTGACTGCAGTTCTGACAACTCTGGGTCACCGAGGAGGAGCAGGGGTCTAGGAGGTCACAGCCAGGAGGGAGCACAGGTCAGCTCTGCCAGGCATATGGGAGTGAGTGGGAGGGTATTGGAGAACAGAGAACAGGCTATTGGAGCTGGCTGGAGTGCACACAGAATGAAGCCCCTCACAGCCCCATCCACAGGGGAGCTCTCAGTCAGTTGATGTAGTGGTTCCCAGGTGCCTCACGGCAAAGGATCTTAGCAACTGCAGTGAGTAGAGGGGAGAGCCAGAAATCAAGTGCTCCGTGACTTGAGGCCACAATGGGCATGCCCCTGAAGTCACTG
Source organism: Dipodomys spectabilis (assembly GCF_019054845.1). Taxonomy (NCBI): domain Eukaryota; kingdom Metazoa; phylum Chordata; class Mammalia; order Rodentia; family Heteromyidae; genus Dipodomys; species Dipodomys spectabilis. Next base: position 4,972,980 of record NW_024870950.1, read on the forward strand.
CGAGGACAGGAGGGGCTTCCTTAGGAACCGCCAGGCTGGGTTCCCCAAGGAGGCACCCAGCCTAGCCTTGGACCACCACCTCCCTACTCCTCATCTTGTGACACAGGCTTCTGCAGGGCTGTGAGTGTGGGCTAGGAGGTTATTAGTCACAACGCAATGCCAGTCACTATCCCTGCTCAAAGGGATGACGAGAGTGCTCCCTCTCAGCACTGTCATGAGGAGTCAGGCTCAGCCAGGTGGGCCACCCCACATCGAGTGCTCAGCTGCTGTCCCGGTGAGAGTGCCACCAATGCTGACAGCCAGTTTCCACCGTTACTCCCAGGGGAAACATCCAGAGATGGCTCTCAGGATTTCTTCTAGAATGTGTTGTCTGGCGACATGAAGACACTGCTGGTATCTGGCCACAGGGGCCCAGACTGCAAGGAATGCAATGGAAGATTTCATTTGCCCAGTATTAGAGCTAGAGATGAGACATCTGGGACCAGTGAGCCTATAAGGTGCGCTCCCACGAGTGGTTCTTGTTCCACCAAGGAGGGGGCAAGCATTACTCTGGGGTGATCATCTACCGCACTGCTGCTGTGCTTGGCTCTGCATCTCCTCCAATCTGGATCGCCTCAGGTGTAGGTGCTCTTTCTCTGGCAGCAGAGTTGTCCAGGCCCCGGGAAGACAATGGGCTTGATCCCAGGGGCCTCCTTGGTCCCGTTAAGCTTCCTGCATAGGCTCGAGGTCAGGGAAGGCCTGAAGGCCTGGGAACTGTACCCTCTTCCTGGGGCCCCTCCTGAGTGGGTCAAGAAGGAGCCAAGCCCCAGGGGAGAGGGAGACATGTCCTCTGCCAGTTTCTCCCAGAGCTACTTGCCTAGGCAGCTCCCTCTGTTGATCCTGAAGTAGCTCTTCGCTGGTCAGGAATGAAGGAGGAGCCAGTGATGGGAGAATCCAGACCTGAGCCTCTGCACTGGTAGGAGAGCTGTTTACATTAGGCCAGGGGAGAGGAAAATCTCACATGGGCAACTCTGCCTCCAGGGCCCTGGGGCCCGCAGCTGCGGCGCTTTCAGGCCAGCCCAGCAGCCATCCAGGCGTGGCATGGGTCTTGCTTCCCCACTGCTATGTGCGATCTGCACCATTTGCCTTCACCAACCTAATGTGCATAGGAGGGCCATTTCCTTTCCTGCAGATGTCCCTGCCTTCTTTGTGTCCCAGAAAGTCTCTTCACAGCATAGAGCAATCTCCCCTGACACAGCACTAAGCCTCAGAGCTACACCCAGAGAGCCAAAAGAAAGCAGAATCCAGACAGGAGGGGCTGGCCCTACAGGACAGGCTGCATGCTATACGGAATAGACATAATGACTCTGGACAGGCTGGAGAGGCCCTTTGGAGAAAAGCAGCCAGCAGAGGAACAAATGTACATTTCCTGCATGCTTTCTGACCTAAACACCACCCTATGCGTCCTCGGCGCCTGGTGTGGGTCTTCCCAGGACAGCTGGGGCAGGAGAGGGGAAAGGGCACTCTGGCTTCCTGAATTCCTTTTCTCCTCCTCCCCCTGCATTCTTCTATTACTGGTTTGAGCTTGACCTTTCAAAATCATGGACCAACTTGCATATTCTGATGCCAGCTGTGGACTCGCACATGTACACACATGTGCTTCTGCCTGGAGGTTCTCACAGCCTTGAAGCACAAATATAGGCTCAGACGAAGAGCTCATGGCTCAAGGTTTTTTTTTTTTTAATTTTAATTTTTAATTTTTGCCAGTCCTGGGGCTTGAACTCAAGGCCTGGGCACTGTCCCTGAACCTCTTTGCACTCAAGGCTACCCACTCTACCACTCGAGCCACTGGCTTTTTCTGAGTAGTTTGTTAGAGCTAAGAGACTCATGGACTTCCCTGCACCAGCTGGCTTGGAACCGTGACCCTTAGATCTCAGCCTTCTGAGTATCTAGGATTATAGGGATGAGCCACTGGTGCCTGGCCTGTTGTGCATTCTCAAAGCAAGAAGCACTACTGGCTGCAGGCATTTCCTTGGTGTTCTTCCCAGGATGGAAATTCTTCCCATCTGGCATACTTCTTGTTTTTCTACGAATTCCAAGTGGGTCCCTAGCTGAAGTGAGCCAGTCTGTCAGCCTTGGCAGGCTGAGGCAAGTCTCTACCATCTCAGCATTGTTAGCCCCTATCCTTCATGGTGTGTGCCACTATGTCCAGCAAAGTTATCCCCTAGCCGTTGTAGTTGCTTGATGTTTAGAGCCCTCAAGGACCCCAACTCTGGACTGCTAGACCATAACTCTAGCCTGGGTACCCACAGTAGTTCCCTAGGCCATCCCTTCACTAGTGGGAATCAATGTCTATGTCTTAATCACCAACCCCCCCCCTCTTTTTGCTGGTCATGGGGCTTGAACTCAGAGCCCGGGCACTGTTCCTGAGCTCTTTTGCTCAAAGCTAGCACTCTACTATTTTGAGCCACAGCACCACTTCTGGTTTTTGAGTGGTTAACTGGAGATAAGAGTCTCATGGGGACTTTTCTGCCTGGGCTGGCTTCAAACTGCAATCCTTAGATCTCAGCTTCCTTGAGTAGCTTGGATTATAGGTATAAGCCACTGATACCCAGCTCACCAACCTCTCTGGGCCCAGGAAGAAAAAAACACACCTCACAGAAGATAGGTCAGATCAGAAGATCCTGGGAGAGCCAGTTCTATTCTGAGCTATAGGGCTTGGATGTCTCCATTCAGAGGGTGCAGAAGATGGTAGGGCAGGGCTCTGGGCTGATTCAAGGTCCCTTTCCCTGGCTTCCTCCCTGACCTCCACTCATTGTGACCCCCTCCCTCCAAGAAGAGCCTTTCCTTCTTCCTGTCTTGGTTCAGTTCCCATACTCTAGTCTGCCCTTCCCCCTGTGACTAACATCCCTGCTATCTTTCCCAGGAACTTCAGGTTGGGTCCCCTGTGCTCACTTGGGGACAGAGGGTAGAGAGTGTACTCCTGTGCTGAGGGACAAGGGGTGGGAGCCCCATGGGGATCTTGGGGGTCAGGATGTAGGAAATGCTTCCCTGACCTGACCATGGTGACTACTAATTGCCATGACTTGTTGGAGATCAGAGGAAACTGGGCCCCCAAGCAAACAATAGTGTCCTGAGGAAATAGGGAGAAAAGAAGGAAGCAGGCTGCTGCCACAGCCCCCACTCCCCTCTCCAGCACAGGCAGAACACACAGGGAGGTGGCGATTGCAGGGCTAAGGAGGCCCAGGGCTTTCCGTGTAATGGGGAAGTGTTTTTGATACATATGCCTTCTGCAATCTGACCTGGCATATGGGAATCTAGTGACACCCTCAACTTTTCAGATGGCCTAATCTCTGAACAAATAGGCCCAAGGAGTTTCTACTGGGCCAGGTAGATGGTCTATAGACCTGCCATCAGTTGGACGAGGCTGCAGAATGATGCTGTCATTGATAGGTCCTGAGCTTGTGTAACACCGAAGAAGACTTGGTGTGTGGATATCAAGAGGGGATGACACACTCAGGCAGACAACCCAGCCTCACTGGGTACTTTCCTATCAACTGATGTCCTGGGGCTTTTTCTAGGATCACCTGCTAGAGAGAGGTGATATCTGCCTGGGAGGGGAGGAGCTAGGCAGTAGGCTGTCCAAGGAAAAGAGCCACCTGCTGTATGGAATGAACACAAAAGATGAGCCTTCAGAATGCACTGGCTACTTCCAAGGACTAGCCTGAAACAGCCTGTTATTTTGAATCATCCTGGGTCCTGCCTGGGCTGCCTGCCATGTTGAGAGTTGTTTTGAGTTTCTCAGTGAAATGTCTGTATAGCCTCTTCCACCTGTGAGACCAGAGACGGAGGGTCCTGGCCTCCTGTCTGGAGAGACACTGCCTAGGTAAGAAACCATCAGCTGCCTCTGATGGTCAGCCAGTGGGTTCAAAGCATCGAAGGTACAAGAAGATGAGAGAAAACAGTAATTAGGATGTGTTCTAATGGGATGGTGGAGTGTGAGCCAGAAGACTGCAAGAGGGCGAGGTGTGGCTGTCTCTTTTATGGTGACAGACTGTGGGCAGGAAATCTACTGATCCCTCATACTCTGGTACAACTCAGGGGCTCATAAATGGTAGAATGAAGAACTTCCTGGTCCAGCACTAGCATTTTACAGGCCCCTGGGACAGGAGGTCTCAAAGGCATACTTACTGGGAGGATTCAGCATGCTGGTTCTGCCAGAGGTGGGCACCAGAAGCTCTGAGTGGCTGATGTGGAGATCAGGACCATCAGGTGGGCCTATGTCATCGGTCTGGCCTGCCGGGGAGGAAGCAATTTCTGCCAGCACCTCCAGATCTTTCAGGACAACCTGGGGAGACAAGAGGAGGATGAGGGGTGAGGTTCCTACTGTGAGCTGAACTGATCTGGTAGAAGTAAGCTCAGAGACAGAGAGCTACCACCAAGACCATGGCTCAGAAGAGTGTAATGGAGGTATAGACTGAAGAGGCTACACAGGGCAGTAGATTGATGGGGTGAAGCGGGAGGTCTGGAGGATAGTTGGAATCGGGATGTGAGTTGCCTTTCCACTAACTCTTATGTGGTCCTCAGCAGGGATTACAGGGGTCCACAAGAAACATGGGGCTTGGTACTAGGATGTACTATGCACACCTGTATCTCAGGGCTCCTGGGCTGTATGAGGACCAGAGAGAGTGCACTCCAGGCCACGTTCTGCTGTGTGCACTGGCTTCAGCCCTGCCCAACACCCTGCCACAGGATAGTGCTTCGGCAGAGCCTCCACGTTTGGGGCATGACTTTTTTTTTTTTTTTTGAGTCCGGTCATGGGGTCTGAACTCTGGGCCTGGGCGCTGTCCCTCAGCTCTTCAGCTCAAGGCTAGCGCTCTACCACTTGAGCCACAGCGCCACTGCCGGCTTTTTTCTTTTCTCTGCTTATGTGGTGCTGAGGAATCGAACCCAGGGCCTCATGCATGCAAGGCAAGAGCTCTACCACTGAGCCACCTTTCCAGCCCTGGGGCATGACTTCTAATGTTCAGCCATGACTGGGTGGAGCAAAGCTTCTGGAACCTGACTACCTGCCTGCTGAGGTCTTCCAAGAGGCAGAATGGAGTATGGGAGATAGTTCGGAGAGTGAGTGCAAGTCACATAGTGTTACAACCCTGAGCTGTCCCTACAATCCAGAACATCCCTGGTAGAACAGCCTTGGTAAAAGCGGTACCATTTCTCCTGGCAGGAAGCCTGAAGCTGGTGGCTTATTCCGTAATTCCAGCTACTCAGAAGGCTGAGATTGGAGGATTGAGGTTTAAAGTCAGCCTGGGTAGAACATTCTTCAAGGTACCATCTCTAATTACCCAGAAAATGCTAGATGGGAGGTATGGATTAAGTGGCAGAACACCTGCTGTGAGCAAGAAAGCCAAGTGACACCTGCTCAACGTGCTTCTCCAACAAGGAGGTATCTGGTGAGTGGTTATTATTTCCATTAGACAAGCAGTCTGGGTAGAGTCAGCGGCATGTGAGGCCTGACTTCTGAGTGGCTCCATGGTATGTGGAAGAAGAGGAAGCTGTCCGTACTGCCAGCCAGAACCAACGCTTGTCATCAGCATTACCTTTAAACAGTCTCACTGAGGTTTGGCCAGTCCCTAGCTCAAAGTTATAGCGAGTCTCCTCACACTCAGATCTGGTCCCCCAACTTGAGCCTGATCATAACACTACTCAGGACCTTGTGGCCAGACAATCATAACTTCTAATCTGTACCCTGACCCTCAGGTGCATGATCCTGGGCCATTTAACTTCATCCATCACAGCCTTCCTCCTCCCAGTATCTATCGAGAAGCTACTTCAGCTACTACAGCTCTCCAGTTGTAGGATTTATGATGCTGGGTTGGCCAACCTCTGCCTTTGATGAATCACAGGCTCATGGGGACACACGGGTAAGCATTTACTGACAAAATAGGCTGGAGCCAGCAACTCAGCCTGAGGGGAGCCAGAGACTCCAGAAGCATTTGAGCATGAGTTTGCCAAGGGAATGGGGAGAAAAAGGTGAGAAAGGCATTTGAAGCATCTTTATAGCATAAGCTACTCACAAATGCAGGAATGAGGTAGCACATTCCGGAAACTAAGCTGGGGTCTAGTTCCAGAGAGGTTGCAGGCCAGAGGGAATGACTGGGACAGATGTTCATAAGCTTATGAACCAGACAAAGGAGTCTGCTTTGTCAGTATTAGGGAGTCTCAGTTCCCCCACATATGCAAGTGAGCTTGACCTTCCAAGATTGCCCTTCAGACTAGAGGAGATATACCTGGTTGTCTGTGGCTGAGGATATAAGCCACCATGGATTGAAAAAGTTAGAGGGAAAAAAATGTAGTAGATGTAGACATTTTTCTTGTCATTATTCCCTAAGCAATACAGTACAACTCTTTACATTGCATTAGAGATGAGTTCGAGCATATGGAATGATGTATGTAGGTATGTAGGTTTATATAGGGATGTAAGCCTCTTTGGATTCTGGCATTATGGGGATCCTGGAACATATCCCCTAAAGACACAGGCAATGACTGTATCTTATGCACCAAGTGCAGAAAGTAGGCACAAAGACAGGCTGGCTCACTTCCTCTGTAACATGTTTTTTGGACTCACAGTTACTGTTCAGTCACCCTGGCTTGGGCCAGCAGTGCCCACATCAAGGGTTTCTGAAGACAATGTGCATCTCTGAACCTCCGCTTCCCTACTAGCGATCATGGCCAACAAAACTGCATATTTTACATTTTGATTTCCCTTATTTTAGGAAGTTTAATACCAAATGGCAAATGGATGCAAATTATACTTCGATTGCACAATTCAAGCCGGAAATGTTGTCTACATGTTCCTTGGTAATCCCAGCCACTCCTTTTGTGCTCACACATCAAATGATTTGTCTCTGATTTCTCTGGGGCTGTCAGAAAGCTCACAGTCCTGCCTGGGGCAACACCACTTGTACTCATGTGGGTGCACACAAACACACACCCACCCACCGACCCACACCCACGTAAACACCAGGGTTAAAGCAGAAATTGGAACAATGATATCACCCCCTCCATTTCACAGAAGTGAGGAAGAGAAGGGGTGGCCTGACGGAGCACAGGTTGCTGCTTAATATGGGCAGTGGGGACAGACTGGGAGGCACCATGGTTGTGTGGTGGTCTTTGATTTCCAGCTCTGGAGCTCACTGGACCTGACTTGCACCTTGAGGATTTGTAATGTAGGAGGAGAGCCTTGATAGAGAAGGGACTCTGATAAGAGCTAGAGATGGCAAGGAGCTGCCCTCCTAGTTGGACGGGCCCTGAGTCCAGGCCCTGTAGGGCACGGTGCCCCACTCTTCTAGAGACCCCCCAGCCCTTGCTGCGTGGGGAGGAAGCTCTGAATGAGGACCAGGTGACTCTGGCAGCCTTGCTTCCCAAGACACACAGAGAAAGGGCTCCAGAGCTAGGGAGCTCATGTGGCCCATGTGGCTTTGCCTCTAGGAAAACAGATCCAGTTCTCCTGGGTCCATGCCCATGGCTGGCCTGGAGTCCTGGCTCTGAGGATGGGGAATGGCTCAAAGAAAGCAGGAGGAAGCCACACCAATTAGTATGCGCTACACAGCGTTTTTTTTTGCAAAATGAATATAAAACACTTGTGCTTTCTTTTTGTGTGAGAGAAAGAAGGGGGGAAAAGAAGGAGGGAGAGGGAGGTTACAAGAAAGCAATATTCTGCAGGAGCAGGAGTGCCTGCTGTTACCATAGCAGCGGGAGGGGGTGGGGACGGCCCATCAGCTGGTCCCTGACTCAGGAGCTGAATGGGGTGGCTTTGCCTCCTCTCTGGAGTACAAGGGTCAAGGCTGAGGACAACTGAGTAGAGTGCACCTGGTACAGCTTGGGGGAGACCTCAGGGCAGGCCTGAAGGGAAGGGGCTTATCTTCTATGGGGACAGACAAAGAGGAGCAAGCCAGGGATTTCTGGGGAGAATCCCCTTTGTGCCAGCGTTGGGTGCCTTCTCATAGTTAGGGGGCAACATGTGGATGGGGGTCACTGTGGGCTGCCACTCTCATATATTTCAGAGGCAAAAAACAGCTCTCAGAGATGGTACCTTTTCCTATTCCTTTCATTAGTCTATCCTGCATCCACCATCCCAACACTTGTCCACAGCCCAGCCCTGAAAAGCACTTGGCCTGCCCTCCTCTCTGTCTGCTGTGGCTAGTCCTCTGCCATCCTGGAGACTGGAGTTGGGCATTGCATGGCCAAGAAGCCCATTCTTGCCTACCATCAAGCATCCTCAGCTGGAAATGCCAGGTGAGACACTTGGCATATGTTGCCCTGCAGTTTATGGGAAGGAAGGAAGGAAGGAAGGAAAATGGATGATTCTGAATGACTTCTGCCAAGGGAAAGGACAGAGAAATTTATTACAGTGTACCCACAGAGCTTCGAGAAACATTTAGAAAGCTTTGGGTTTGCAATGGCCACCGTGGCTGGCTTAGCATCCCAGCTCCTGCAGGGGAAATCCTTATGTTGACAAGAAATCACCAATCTGGGCTCTCTCCAGACCCGGCTGGGAGGAAGTGGCAAGAATGTTCCCAAGGGAATGTTCTTGGTACTGGTGGGAAAGGCGATTTCAGCTCCAGGCCCTGGAAGCTGCAGTCTGGTTGGCACAGGCCTTTGCCAAGGGCTATCTGCTGTTGCTGTCCACAGTGGTGAGGTCGCAGGGCCTTGTCTGGGTTCTGGATTAGGTCAGGCTGCTCCTCAGACTGTGAAGCAGAGTTGATATGAAGGGTAGAGGCATGAAAGCCACAAACTTTGGGCCTTTCTGCTTTCTTCCAGACAGACTCTGACTCGTTTCTTCATACATGTATAGCCTAGCAGGCCAGGCCTTCTCAGTCCCCTAATACATTCAGAATGATTCCTGCTGTCTTGCAGCATGGTGAGCTAGCCAGGAGCTCACCCTAGGAAGCCAGCCTGAAGGCCAAAGGGGTCTCTGCAAGCCAAGAACAGTGGGAAAGAAAGGCACCCACACCAGCCAGCACCAGGGCCAAAGGCCTCCGCCCTGGACACCAAGTAAATACAGCTTGAAAAAGCAGCAATGGGACTGGCATTCCGAGAAGAGCTGTGGTCTACAATGGGGCACAGTAAGCCTGCCTCCCACCACAAGGCAGGCAGGCATTGCACTTCGGGGATGGATGAAGAAGACTGCTCACGCCCAGACCTAGTTTATCTCCCATTCAGAAAACCACTCTGAGTAAAACCTTTTTGTGTCTTGGTAAAGCATAAACAACTTAAAAATACACACATCTACATCTTGGTTAGTGTTGCTTGACTTGGAGCACAAGCCCTCGGGAAACAAGGCAGCTTCCTTTAAATGGACTTTGGAAATCTTTCCTTAAGTGCCTAGTTCTTTGCTGTGTGTGCAAAAGGCCAGCACCTAATGCTACTGTCAGCCTCCTGATAAAGTAGTGCAGCACAGTGTGGGCTCTGGCAGCTGTCCCTCTGGGGGTACAGAGAAAAGCAAGGCCTGCCCGGGACATGATAGCTTGGAGATCAGAGCCCTCACGCTCCTTCTTGCTTAGCCCAGCCTTTGATCACGTCCCCCATCCCGGGCCCTTGACCAGGAGGGTCCCCCCTCAGGGCTATAAATTCTCCCGGGAGCCGGGCAGGAAGTTCAGTGCAGTGGGAGAGCAATGCTCACTCACCCTCCTTAGAGCCTGGTTACCAAGTGATAAGCCAGGGCCATAGCAACCAGGAGAGGGGCTCCTGCCTACCTCGAGGGCTTGGGTGAATCCCAGCTTACTTTCAAGAGACACACAGCTCCAGTCCTGAGGAGGCAGCTTCTTTCTTAAGGCTTATGTGTTCTGGCAGAGAGAGCCCTGGAGACGTGGGACAGGGTGAGTGGACTCACTATGCAGCCAAACTCTCATCCTTTCACCTTCTTTGTTTGTTGTGTGTGCGCGTGCGCATGTGCACGCTAGCTTTTTTGTTCCAGACTGGTGTCATACCACTTCAATCACAGCTGCTCCACTTCCACCTTCTTAGTTTCTGAGCACCTATCATGGGCTAGATAGACTCTGCCCTCCCAGAGCCCCCTGTTAAGCTGTCATCATCAAGGCTGATACAGGCTAGCAGAAGGTCTGAGTGAATAGGATTCGTGCAAAAGAGGTATGGGGGTATGGGTGGTGGGGAGAGCTTCATGAAGCATCTAAGAGGAGATCTTGATCAAGTTTCTTAACTTCTCTGGGCTTTAGCTTCCTCTTAGGTGAAAAGTTCCCTTTTACGAGGGTTGTGGTGAACATAGACCTAATTCCTGGCTGGACATGGTGGTGCATGCTTGCAATCCCAGTTACTGAGATCAGAAGGATCATGGTTCAAGGCCAGGTCAGGCAAAAACATTAGCAAAACCCCATCTCCAAAAATAAGCCTGTGTTGTGGGCACATCTCTCACTCCAGCTACATGGAGAGGCATAGGCAGAAGGCTTGCAGTCCAGGCTAGTCTTAGGCACAAAACATAAGACCCTATCTGGGGCGTGGCTTAAGTGCTAGAGCATCTATCAAGCAAATGTGAGGCTCTGAATTTAAACCCCAGTACTGCTAAACACCCCTATGCCCTCTTTGGGCCCCTAGCAGTGGCTACCGATCCCTTAACTGGGCTATGGAGGGCAGCTGCTAGAATTTGGGCTTCGAGTCCTGGCTGGCCCCAAAGAAGGCCTAGAGATTGGTGCTGGACTCCAGCACCTTTCCCTGGCTGTGGGGTTTCCTGTCCCTGTAAGGCCAGCCTCCGGAATGCTGAGTGTGGGCAGTATCCAGTGCCCTTTTGCTGCAGCAAAAGGTCCTGCACAGCTTCCCATGTGAGGCAAGCTCCTAGCTGAGGAATCAAGCTACTGGGATGTTATGCTTTAGTTCTCAAGGAATAACATATAAAATTTTTACCTTATTGAGTGATCTGATTTTAAAGAAACCTGCAGAACTGAGGCAGGAGTAGAAGGGCTGCTTTTGTTTTGAAGGGTGGATGGAATGATAATTGGAGTGAAATAAAAACCGAGGCAAAGAAGCGAGGAGGAAGAACGAGCCCCATTCTTAGTCATTCATAATACTGTTCACTTTTGAGCAGACGGCATTAGTATTCTAGGGAGTGGAGTCAGGACCACACAGATTCAGAGCTGGAAAGGACCAGAGACATCTCAGCCACTGGCCTGGGCCCTTCAGGAGAAGGCCCGATGGGGAGGGCTTCTGGCCTGAGCTTGGGAGAGAAGTTTTTACCTTCTGAATGCATCAGTGAGTAGCTCAGGGGTAGCTCCGAAGGACCTGGGAAGGAGCAGGGGAACAGGGTCAAAATGAATGCTCAGAGGGGGGAAGGTACACCCACAACTGAAGGTGAGCCAAGGACAAAACACTGTCAATGCAATGTTGGGACTGGGCCTGGATGAAGTAGTACCCTCATGTAGGCTGGTCCCAGGCTTTAGATGCTTTGGAGTCAGATCTATCCCACATCAAAATTTGTCACCCAAGTCTTCATCTGGCAGTGTGACCTTAGGCAAGTCATTCTTACACCTCAACTTCATAAGTCAAACTGAGATAGCTTAAACCTTTTTAGGATAGCTGGGCAGATTTTGTTAGGGTACTGGAGAAGAGTGCACACACCTTTAAACTTTAGCGGGTGCTCTGTCCTTCCCCAGACATGCTGCACCTGCCACAGTTTGTGGCCCCAGTGGGGCCACTACAAGCTCCTCAAATGCCCTCAACGGGGAACCTCTAAATAAGTGGAAGCCCCCCATTGAAAGCAGATACTGGAGGATGGGCAGTAACCAACAGAAGGCCCTCACTCTGGAGACTGGAAAGAAGAGCCTGAGTCACCTTGGACCTAGGAGGACCAGAGCTGTCCACTACCATTTTATAGCAAGCACCTGGGCTTTCCCCTAGGGGAGCCTTCATGCCCAAGTTCCTCTTGTCACTAAATAAAACACAAAGTCAGCCCAGGTGGTTAATTACCAGACCAAAGTAACAAGGACCCTTTGGAAAAGGGTAAGTCGAGGAAACACTGAGGCAGACAGGATGCAGTGAAGAGGAAAGAGACTTAATGAGAGGGCCATTCCTGCCCTGAGACAGAAGACGCCCAAGCCCCAGATCTGTACAGGGCCCATCTCAGGCCACCTGTGTGCCTTCTTCCTTGAGAGAGATCTCTTTAGATTTTCTGTGGCATTTCTCCTGGGGCCTAGACAGTAGAAACAGGTGAAGTCTATTTCTCCCCGGACAAACTGTCCTTAAATACAGTCTAGGGCACAGCAGAGTCATTCCTTGGGAACCCACTCTGCTGGGGAGGGGCTGAGAGGCTCAGAGATAGAGATTGGCTGGACAGGCTGAGACTCACACCAGAAAAGAACCAACAGCTCCCAAGGTGCCCAGTTCCCTCCCCTTAGTGGTTTGCAGGTCTGGGATATCCCACCGGGGTTGAGGACAGGGAAGGCAGCAAGCTGCTATGGATGGCTGCATCCAGAGGGTACTTTGAGCTCCTTTACAAAAAGCTCTATTTCAGCTGCTTCCAAATCAATTCCTTGGACCTACACTCCATGCCCCTTTCCTCTTAGGTCACGGCCTGTGCCTCACTGGTTTTGATGGCTGCTCACAGTCTTCATATAGTTGGGCTCCTAAGTTAGACTACCACAGCTGTGAATAACATCCCCTGAATCCAGACTTTCAATTTTTTTAGCAATGTGATTCTCATTCTTTTTGCTGCTTCACCAGTCCTATCAGCTGTAACCTGAAATCAGCAACTTCTGATGGCGACTTTGAAGCTAAGGGAAGGGAAAAGCGAGGAGCCTCCTGGGTTGAGTCTCCTCAATACCCCAATTCCAAATGCGGAGAAGATGCTGAGGGGCTGCCAAATAAGCTCCACAGCAGAAAGCTGGTCCAGATGATGACTGGGCCCATGGGGTGTGCCTCCTAGCCTAAGAGCTTTTGCTTTTGAGATGAGGCTCTGCCGACGGTGCCCTTTCTCTTCTTCCCGGATGGGAAAAGCCAGCTGGAGCCCTCCCCCACTTGAGCCAGAGGAGTGATGCTGGAAAGATGCTGATGACGGGCTCTGATGAGAGAGGCTGATGCTGGATTCTGCCTTGCTCTTGTGCTGGGCACCTTCAACCCATGGGTTTTGAGAGGTGGGGAAGGAAGGAAGGAAGGACACAGAGGGGCATAAATCCAAACCCCTACTTGGTCCCCTGCTTGGGCTTCTTAGATCCTGGAGATGGAACACAAGTCCCTCAAGCACGCTTGTGCTCCTCAGTCTTCTCAAGGCAGGCAGGAAACAGAGGACAGAGAGGAGTCTCTACTCCAGCTCTGGCTGCTGAAGCTACAGGGAGGGCTTTTGGCAGACAAAGTGTCCATCTTGTTGATGGCCCCTCTCTTGAAATGACTACAAGCATTAGAGGGTCCTGCTTACCTCCTCAGTTTCTGTGTGCTGGGTCCTGTGCTAAGAATTTGATATTCATGGTCTCATTTAATCCCCCGACAAACCTTGAGAGGTAGAGGGAGGCTTTTTTGTTATCTTCCTTGCATCTATAAGGAAACTGAGGTTCAGAGAGACTAGGGCACTTGTTCAAGGCCAACCAACCATTAAGTGAAGAGCCAAGACTGGTCTCCTGAACTGTATGCCCTAAAGCCCGTGATCTAAGTAGGGCGGGGGAGGGGAACATTACCAGAAAGGGGTGCCATTCTTAATTCTAATAGAAACATAAAACACGGGAATGACCCTCAGATGAGGAAGACTTCTATGCAGGAAGACCCTGAGGCTGTCCTGAAGGACACAAGATGACTTACTGGGGAGGAGCCTTGCTTGTGAGTGGGGAGTTTATCATGTCCGAGGGGCTGATTTGAGGATGGACAGCTACATGTGCTGGGCAGGGTCCAATGGGTGCTTCACCCTTTCTCTGGGAAGAGTGGTTTAGAAGGCAGGTGTAAACATCATTAACCCCTCTTCATGGGTCCAGGAAGCTAAAGTCCTCACTCAAAGTCTCTGGCAAGGAAGCAGCAGAGCTAAGATCCAGGCCTGGGACAGCTAACTAATTGTCCAGACTGTCAACGTTCACTTAAGAGGGGATGGATGTTCTTCCTAGTCTCTTCTATTGGGACTGAGATCCCTTGAGAATTTTAAATGCAGGCTGGAGGGCAGGTGCCGGGCAGTGAGGGGACTAGCACCACTGTCAGGAGGATGGAGAGGATGTCTGTCCAGTGGACGCTCAGGCTGGGACATGACTGCCCCAGTCCACGTGGGGGTCCAGCAGGAAGCTTCTGAGCATGCGCCCCACATTCCATGCAGAGGAAATCAAGGTCATGTTTTCACTTAAAAAAAGAAGTAATTGGATCTCTAGCTAATGGGAGGATTTCTATTCCAGTGCCAAGAATATTAATTTGACACCTGCGAATTCTTTCTGACAAAAGGGATCTTGACACAATGTCTACCAGGCAGTACTGAGGAAACAGCCACTTATGTGAATAAGGGAAAAGCAGAGGCAACAGAGGATACCAGAAGGGTGTGGCCTATGGAGCTGTCAGTCTGGCAGAACTGAGGAACAGCAGCAGATGAGACATCCCAGTGAGGCCAAGTGCCAATGGGACTGTGAATAGTGGTGTGTGGGTGTGGGGAGGGGGTAGGGGAGTAGAGCTAGACTTCTGAGCTCTGCCCTCCCTATGCCCAGCTCTTGCGTCATTACTAACACCTGGGTACAGCCTGTCCCCTGAGGTCAGCACTCTTTGCCAGCGCGAGGAGAGTGAGTTTATCATGATTATATTGGGAGAGAAAGACATTTGCCAGAGAGATGACAAATTGCAAGAACCAAATATACAAAGAGCTTCTACAAATCAATAAGAAAGATGGACAAGGGATTTGAGGGCTGAAGGGAAGCTTTTTCAAACTACATGCATCTCCACATCAAACTGAAATATCTCTCAAGAGAAAAAGTCCAGAAACTCTTCTCCTCTAGGAGAAAATGGGCTGATCCCACTAGACCAGGCATCCTACCTCCACTGCTTCTGCACTGGCTAACACACGGTAACTCAACAGTGAAGGGAACAGGTTTTGAAGTTTAACAGTGCTGGCTTTGAGTGTGGGCTATTGCACCAACTTGCTGCAAGCCAGTTACTAAACCTTCCTTAGCTTTTTGAACTGAGAAATGGCAATAACAAAGCTCCCCAGAAAACTGTTGCCTGAGATCTCTGGCTCTTGCAAATGAAGGGTCTAATATGGTGCTTGAACCCCAGCAAACTCCAATTTGATCACAGCTGTGTTCGGAAGTATTTGGAGAAATCCACCAGAGAACACTTTCTAGATACCTTGCAAAGGAAGTTCCAGTAGAAGACAACTCTTGTTTCATTCATGGCTGTATTTCCAATGCCAAGTTCACAGTTCAACACCAAGGTCAGAGAGACTGGGCAGGAGGCATTTAAGGATGGGATTCTGGTAAACAACCAGGATGTGGCAGAATTATGTGACTCACCAATGATGATCCAGGTCCACAAATCTCTCCTCTGAGATGGGAAGGAGGGATTCTTCCTCTCTATCACTGCACCCCCATAACTGTCTCCCAAAGCAGCTTTAATCCTCTCCCCATGGGGCCAACAAGATGTGCCCCAAAGCCTTGACAACATTTGGCGCTTCAGCAAATCAAGTTTCCACGGCCGCAACCTCAACAGAGCCGTTTAATGGACTGCATCTCCTGCTCCCTCTAAATGCACGCACACACAAAGCCAATTTCAAGCAAAGCAAGCTGGATGGGATTAAACAACTCAATTTAAAAGACTGAAAACTCAGCTGCTTCCAGTGCAGTCCTAGAGAAGTCGGCAATCAGCAGAGCTCTCCTCTTCTTTCTGTACTGAAATGAGGGCCTGGCTATGCGGTGAGTCACTCCCAGCTCACAGGCAGAACTGTGTCCCGTCCACCTGGGCCTCGCTGAGTGAGGAGGCAGGACGAGGGGCCAATGAGGGTGGGTGTGGAAGAGGAGGTAAGGCAGGCAGGGGGATCAGGAGCATGCACAGACCATCTGTTTGAGATTTTTCTGGAAATGCAGAGAACCTTCAGAGGACTGAGGGGCTAATGGCTGGCTTGTTGGCTTTTCTCTCCAATCCAGGTTTAGAAAAGCAAATCCAGGCTGTGGGGTGGCTACCCAGGGTCTCATGTGAGCTTGGGACCAGCCCAGGGGGGACCCAACTGCCTCATTCCAAGGAATCTGTGAGCAATGTTTCCTTATGTTTTGTCTAATCCTAGCCCTATCCACTCCCCTGTTTCTATTGGAAGTGTGGACAGGTCTGTCAACTTATGCCTCTACGGCTAGCCAGAGACATAGCTCTGCCCACTGCCCACAGTGATTGCTAGTCAGAAAAAGGAAAGAGAGGGGCGAATCACAGCTCAGACCATTAGCATGAAGAGCTGGTATGGATGGAGAAAAGGGCTGTGCCCAGTAACTACTGCCCCTTGGTTGAGAGGCAGGCGCTATCTGCCCTTGTGAATGGATACGCCCAGTAACGACTTGGTTGAAAGGCAGGGAATCAATGAAAAGAAACATCCTGACTCAACTCCGGGACAAATGCTGCTGTGTGGCTGGGATGGTACACAGCGAAAAGACTCTCTTGCAATGACCATGACAAGAGGACGTGGAGAGCAAGACATCAACCAACCAACTGGGCACATCTCAGCGGGGAGACCCCCAGGCCACGCCAAAGGAAGGTGGAGTAGCTGGCACTGAGGACCTACCTCGTCGGATTCATCTGATAATGTCTGGAGTAGGATGGGGAAGAGGCTGTCTGTGTGCCGGAACATCTGGAAAGCAGAGAAGGGGCATTTATGAGCTCCCCTCCCCCTGTACTGGCTTCAGTATCCTGCTGGTCTGGACAGACCCCTTCTCTTCCCCTGCCCCCTTCCTCCTCCCCCCCCCCCATACATGGAGGGTACCTCACATCCCCTGCCATACTAGAACCCATACAGCCACCTCAAACCTTCCCAAGCATGGGCAGGCCTGGGAAACCAAGGTGGACCTGGAAGAGGCCGTCTGGTATGGAGGGGTTGCCTTGTGGGGTGGGACTGGGCTCACTTTGCGGGGAGTCTTGATGTAGAGGTGGTACAGCCACTTCAGAACAGCAATCCTGGTCATCATTCCAATGGCCGTGTCTTTGAGGTGGCAGTTGAGGACCTGCACGATCCCATCGAGGTGCAGGGTCACTGGGGCCCTGTCAGTGCTGCGGGCGAGATCAGGACAGAGAGTAAAGGGAAAGTAGGGCCCCACATTGCCCCTACCCCACAAGCCACATAACTTCCTGCACACTTGGAACCATTGCCCTGGGGCACGGCAGGCAGGCCCAGGCAGATGGCAGACATCCTCACTTGGCTCAGGAATGGGGCTTAAAGGAGGTCTTGTTTCTCTTCTGCCTTTCCAAACGGGTTTGGAGCTCATGACTTGAAGCCAAGCTATGTACACGAAGGAGAAGATCAGCCTGCTGGATCCCCACTCTTTACTTCCTTCTTTCCAGCACGAGGCTGTCTCAGACAGGCAGAGGGTCCTCTCCAACTGGCATGAAGCTGGCCTGCTTGGACTTACGGGCTACACCTTGGATGTTTAGCATTCTCAGGGCACAAAGCCAGACTCTACTCATGAAGTTTACTGCTGAAGCAAAGCCATCCTGTCCCAATAGTGCAGAGGGGGGACCCTGAAAACACTCCCCAGCATCCAACAGGCCCTTCATGGGGCAACTGAAGACTGTTTCTTGAGTTAAGTCAGGGACTGTGGCTTGTCTTCTTGCCATTCTGGCAACTGAGCACAAGACTTGGCCTAGGAGAAACCTCGAGAGCCACTTCTGAGATGGAAACCCTCTGATGAGTTGGGGAAGAGGTAGCAGAGGCTCTGCTATAGATTGTTCAGCTCTAGCTCCAGTAGGGCCAGGAGGACTCTTGGCTTCCTCAGAATAAAGTCCTGCTTGTCTGTGCTCAGAGAAGAATCAGCCCAAAGTGACAACAGTGCAGGCTGCATAAGGACCAGGCCAGGCAGCTCTGCTGCCAGGCTGCATAAGGACCAGGCCAGGCAGCTCTGCTGCCACCTGTACAAAATGGTCTTCCGTGGCCTTTCTAGGTTGCTCAATTATTCATGTGCATTGGGAACCCAATGGCTGTGCTCTGCTCACCTCCCTGCAGCCTCTGTGCAGCTCATGTGATGTGAATTCCTATAGGGCTCGATTTTGAGCTCTGGAACTGCTAGGTGGAGTTGCTGTTTAATAGGGCTTGATGGTCCCGGGTGCCTGTTAGGGGGTGAGAGTGGGCACAACCAACCACAGGGGCCAGATCTGGGCATGAGATGCAGTGACACAACCCAGGATGGTGACTCTGGGTTGGGGGGCGGGGGGAGAAGGAAGTGCAGCTATCCTGCTTTCCCCAGAGGCTATGTGACTGAAAGTTCTTGGTGTGTTCTGAGGATTTCCAAACATCTCACTGCTTTGGTGGCCTAAGACCCCGGGAAAGCAGAGCACAGACGGGCCCAGGGTGCAGATGCAGCCCCTAGTCAAGCCTTTAAATTGCTCTCCAAGGCTCACTGTACAACAGAAACACAGATGGGACTGTACATTCTTTGGTTTAAGTTGAGAAGGAAAAAGAAGCAGGTAAAATTAGTTTAATATGTTTCACCTGACCCAAAATATCTTAAGATATCATTAGTATTTCAACATCCAACCAATATGGCAAATGTAAGGATTACTAATCAGATGCTTTACATTCTTCTTTGTGTCCTAACCTCTGAAATCCCGCACACACTTCCCACTCAGAGCACGTAGGAGCTCAGGTGCTCAGCATAGCAATCCACGCCCGGGCCTATTCAGCATTTCCTAATCAGATCTGACAATTTCCTAGACACTCCCTCCCCTTTGCTGATAGCCAGCACTTCCTGTCTGATCTGCAGGTCTCTGTTCCCCATCCTGGCTGTCCTCCTGCAGAACTCCTTCCAGAGTATTCTCTGTGGCTTGGACTTTCTCCTCAGGGCACAGATTTTATAGTCAGAGCAGCATTGTTTCAGAGGAGATGCCCACTGCAGCCCAGGGGCTGACATGAGGCAAATGAACAGTGAAGGGAAGCTGCCACCACCTCAGCCTGTTCTTCCCCAGACCCGTGCCCTGAGATCTGCAGTAAGCACCTTTCTAGCAGGAGCTGCAGAGTGTTCGAGACACTACATGGGTGTCACACGTGCTCTGTGCCTGCCAGACCATTGCCACATCTCAGCGGAACCGCCGGTCTCCCTGGCAGAAAGGTCTTGCTTCACTTACCTGGCAGGCTATGTTTTACACTGGCCTACCAACAGCCCCATCTTGGAGCAGATAGAAAGTAGGAAGATCGCATCAAGACCAGGTCTCTACTCTAATAAACCTCAGGGTGAGGGAAGCACAGCTCTGATGGCAGAACAGGGGAATGATGAACTGATACTCCCCCAGTAGCTTATGACCTGAAGTCCAGAGACATTAGTGACCTGGCCACGGTTCCACAGCCAGGAAATTGTGCCAGCCATCTGAACCTGAGCAGTCTGGCTCCAGAATGGTCCCACTCAGCCCGACGCCTTTCAAGGGTGCAGGCTCAGAAGAGGCTCTGGCAGCATTACATCCAGTGACTCCTGGCAGGGGCGGCAGAGAGGATGCCAATGTGTGTACAGCATTAGGTGTCAAGGAAGAAGGGTGTTCAACAGACTTTCTGGTGTTCCTGGCTTGTCAGAAGAGCCGTCAAAAGTTCCATGTGGGGAGGAAGGGGCTAGCTGGAGGGGCCTTTGTGTGCCACATTGTAAATCCAAACAGGGCCCCATGCCACACCAGGCTGAGGGTTGAGCTCTAATTCATGTGCATCTCCTTCAGCTGGTGCTGTGTCACAGTCACACAATGAAGGAAGGAGATCATGGAACTGGATGTACAGATACTGTCCAACTTCCCCCACGGGAAGTGATGACTAGAGCAAACCTCTCAGGTATAGGCCTCAGATCGCTGGTGGAGCAGATGTCAGCCTCACCCAACCAAAAACTTCGTAACTAAAAGGGACTTCATAGTTCTTGTAAGTCAATCCTTCGATGCAGAGATGAGCAAACCGGGGTCCAGAGACAGTGTGAGATGAACCAAGGTTCTGAGGCCAAGAGCTGAGAACTCATTCCCTTGTATGGAAACATCTTCCCCAGACTAGTTGAAGATGAAGGTCACCGAAGTAGGTAAATGCTGGGCACCAGGTAGACTGATTTTGGTGCCTGGGTAAGGATGTGTGCCCGAGCAGAAGGCTCTCAGTGGTTCTGCTGGGTGGGCTGGCTGCTGAACTCTGCACACACTAGGGCTTGGGGGAGAGGGAGCTCTGGGATCCTTAGCCCCTCCTGGAGGAGGCTCGCTGCACAATGTGCTCAGCTCGCTTCTCCTGGGCTAGAGCCTAAGATGCGACAACTTCCACTCTGGCTAACCTTACCCATCAAGAACAAGAGGGAGCTCGTGAAGTTTAAAATACATTTCTACATTTGGTTCCAAAAAGTCTAGACAACTTACTCCTGGGGCTTCTGAGTTATTTCAAGGTGTCTGCAAAACCCCATTTTCACCAAGCATTTTCTCATAAAGCATCTCGTAACGAGTGTCTTACATGTGTACGTACAACAATTTCCAAGTGCATGGTGCTGCTGTGGCTATTAAAACAGACTTACTGAATAATGCTTCTGATACCACCAATAAATAATACGTTCCAGTGGTTCTCTCTGGGAGACAGCACTTTATTTCTGTGATGTCTAATTTTTTTATGGGGCTCCCATTACAGCTCTAATCAAATTAGAAGAAAGGTAAGTCTAAAAATAGACTTGTTTCTGAATTCAGAGTTGCCTTTTTAATTTTTTTTTAATACAAGATCATTATATATTCTTTTCAATCAGCAGTTGCTGGGAGCTGGGAAGCACTGATTTCTAGGTCGTTCTGCTTGCTTACATATAGGACAACGGGCTATTCCAGAAGAATAGCACTGTGTCACTGAGCACAAGAAGGGAGACTTCACACAGCAACACCTGTTGGAGAACCTGGACCAATGAGTGTCATCGAGACCAACAGGCAACTCTGGAACTCTCCAAATGTGCCTAATGAGGCTAAGTGCAGAGGTTTGGTGACGAACAGACCCAGCTTGAATTCTCACTTGGTTGCTAATTAGCTGAGTGGCTCTGAGCAAGAAGTTAGCCTCTCTGGTCGGTCTCTTTTCCTGTACAATAATGAAGAGTTTTGTTTTTGTTTTTTGGTGGTATTGGACTTATTTCCAGGCCTTAAGCTCTTGCTTGGCTTTTTCATTCATAGCTGGCACTCTACCATTTGAGCCATACCTCTACTTCTAGCTTTTTGTTGGTTACTCAGAGATAAGACTCCAGAGGATTTGTCTGCACAACCTGGCCTCAAGCCACAATTCTCAGATCTCAGCCTCCTGAGTAGCCAGGATAATAGGCATGAGCCACCAGCACTGGGTTTGAGAAGTGTTTTGTGAGAATGAAGGTAGTAGCTGAGAGTGACAAAATGCCAGGCACTGTCCATGTTTCTCCCATAATAGCTGATGCTATCATTACACTTGGTTGATAAGCCCGGCAGTCAGGATGTGAACCAGGCCCTTGACTCCACCCCCTCTAGCATTCCCAGGAGAAATTGCGCATCTGATGTGCACACACTTATGGTGTAACTCCTTTCTCCACAGTTGCGTTGGCTGAGCCTGCTTCTTCCATCCTGGTTTCCTCTCCCAGGGAGGCCAGACTTCAGCTTCCATGATCTTCCCATACTCAGGAGGGCCGAGGAGCCTGGAGTCCTCTAATTCCTTCTCTGCCTTTACTGCTCATCCAGACCCACAGTGTCTGGTGCCCTTGCTTCTCCAGGCCACATGCCTGGACCCAGGGCTTCCCCTCACAAGGGAGAGGCAGACAAGGGAGATGAAGGCAGCTGTGCGCTCTCCTTTCGTCAGTGATCGCTCCCTCTGTCTAGCTGAGCAGGGCAAGCACGGCCTCTGAGGAGCTCCCTCATCTCGGAATCCCCGAGGGTGGTCAGAATTTCATGTGAATGTGTGTTTTCCTAGACAGGGGGGTCCACAGTATTCATCAGTCTCTCTGAGGGCTCAGAATGGTCACCATTTTTGGGTTTCCGCCAGGAAACATGTTCTACCCTCAGGTCTCCCATCTGGCCTCTGTACCTGGCTGGGCCTGAACTGAGAGAAATGGGTAAATGCGAGCGGTGCGCCGGGCAAGAACCTAGGAGACGGCAGGGAGCATTTTGTTTAGTGTCACCTTGAACAATGCCACCTTGTCCAAGCTCAGCCTCTCTCTGATGGCACCCTGGAATAATTAGGCAGTGGGGCCTGGGTTCCCTTATTCCTCTCTAGCAGAGAGGGCTAGGGACTCAGACTGTGCTACTGCCACAAGACCCCCTGAACCAGGAGTGAGAAAGTACTGGATGGATTTGTTCTGGTGTGGCTTTTTAAAAGGGTACTGTAGGATTTGGCATCAGCTCCTGAAGGACAGGTATAAACCAAACCTGGTGTCAGCTAAGTGGTTCCTGGCGGCAGCACAAGACCTGAGGCCTCTACAGGCCCAGCCCCGGCTGGGCAGTGGCAGCCCCAGCTCCCAGGCCAGGCAGTGGAGGGTCATGCCACCTCGCAGCCTATCCATTATGGCCCGCCTCTGCCGCCTCCTCCATCTCCCCACCTCCTCCATCTCCCCACCACCACTCTCTTGACATGTGACATCTCTGTGGCCTGGTTTACATGGCCAAGTCTGCAACAGAAGTTTTCATTGCCAGAAGGAGCCCCTAAATCGAATCCTGCCATTCCCGTTTCCAGTGCTGGCTCCAGTCTCTAGGACCAAAGCTGAAGCCAGCAGAGGACTCATGGCTCTCTAGCATTTCTGCCCAGCTTCTTTAAGTGTCCACTCCTGCCTCCTTCCCTCGCTGGGGATGGCCCAGAGCTCTTGCTGCCTTCCTCACTCACCCATACTCTTCCTTCTAGCCCAGGGTACCCGAGTGTGGCTCAAGCTATATACCCACAGGCTATTTTTGTCTCACTGCTCTCCTGCCCATTCCATCCCATCCGTCAGCAAATCCTAATCAGTCCCTTTGAAACACATCTCCTCAATGTGAGCTTCCACCCCTTCTCACGGGGGTGGCTGCAGTGGCCCTCCAGCCTCTCTGCATCCCCCTGAACCCCTCCTAAGCCCATTCTCTATACAAAAGCTCCCGATCCATTCCTCCTCATCCTCAAAATACAGCTAACAGTGCTGCTGACCTGGGATTAAACACAAGCAAATCTAATGATTTTGGCTAGAAGATTTAGTACAGGCCATGCCTTGGGAGCAATTTCCATGTCCATCACTATGGGTCATTATTCTCAGCCCGTGTGCAAGGCTTCACCTGGGGCACCAGGCACTGTGGCCTGTGCTCCCAACACCATCTGTACAGCAATCACCCAGCCCCCTTTCCAGAATGTTCCACCACAATGACTCCTGACCCCATTCTGGTAACTTTCTGCCTACTTCTCTGCCTCTTTACTAGAGAATCTCAAAGGCAGGGGTGCATTTGAGGGGAGAGAGGCTTTTTAATCTTCAAACCTGATAGGCTGAACGCAGACAGGTGCAGATGACCAGCATTTACCAGCCTGCTGCCTGTTGTGGGAGCAGACAAGGGTATTCCAGTGCTGCGGACTTGAAAAGACCTTCACCTTCGGTTCTTAGGGATAGGATTAGGGAAAGAAAGACTCTAAGGAAGAAATGAATCGTAGGAAAAACACCACCCAGTCAAGCCATGCGGATACCAATGCCTCTCCAAAGAAACAGGGCCAGGAAGGTCCAAGGGACTCAGACTGGAACATAACTGCGACACTCCCTCCCCAGGGGATCCCATTACCCTTCAGGAGCATGGTGGGAGTTGGCGAGGCATGGGATTGTTCGTCTGCTTGGCCTGTACTGCCCTCCTGTGGAAGGCTGTGCTATGACAGTTGCCCTAGGATGTTGAGCAGTTCCTGCACTTGGAGTCCACCACAGTCTTGGCATCTGTGTTTAGCTAGTCTCCCATCAGCCTTTCCCTTGTTGTTCTTGTAGCCCCACAATGTTTGGACAAGCAGAATCATCTGCAAATGTCACTGCCATAACCTAGCCTGAGCTGGGTTTATGGCCAGGCAGAATGGCACACACCTGTAATCCTAGTATTTGAGACTGAGGTAGGATTGCTGAATTCCAGGCCAACCTGGGCTAGACAAGACCTGGTCTCAACATCCCCCCCACCCAACCCCAAAACAAAATGAACACAAAACCAAGTGAATTTACTAACTTTGAATGGTTTCTAATCTCTCTCTCAAAGCTATCTGGTCACAGGAAGTTGGCAGGCTAGGCTCGCAAAAATGCCCTCTAGATCCCCTCCTTAGTCATCCTTTGGACATAGGAGTTCCTGAAACAGAGGCCTCAGCAGTTTGCCTTGGGTCTTCCCTGCAGTCCCCCACACTCAGGAAAGATGTGGGCTACTTCCTTTTCAAACACTTCTGACTGGAACGCACTGCTTACCTGGCTGGGGTGAAGACATTGATGCCACTCCCGAAGCTAGAGTCACAAGAGCCATCTGGACCTCCTGGGAGAGGAAGCAGAACAGGGTGTCATGGAAGGCTATTTGGGATATTGTATGACAGCAAGCTTTTTGTTGGATCAGATGGAGTTTCTCAAACTTCTTTTCCCCTGACCTTTTGTTTTTTACTTTAAACTGTGATCCTCACAAGTACGTAGGATTACAATGAGTCAACCACACCTGGTTGCTAAAATTCTTTTTAAACATAATACTGTGAAATTTGTGAAATTTATCTAATCACTTAATCTCAATAAAAATTATTAAAAGGTTCTTTTTAGACACTGAAAGTGTTTTGATATTGATTATGCTGGTGATTACATAACTCTAAATATACAGAAGTCACTGAAATGTACACTTTAGGTTGGGTATAAATGGTATGGAAAGTATGTCAATCAAGGGACTGACATTGGGAAAGACTTAACTGCAATCTGCCTGCCTTTCTCCATAGGGCCAACTCAATTCTGTCACCTGTAGTGACCTTACTGCTACACAACGGGGAAGAACAGGGTCTAAGTGGCATCATCAACAATGGCTTTTATCCGCTTAAAGAATATCCTTTTAAAAACTGCAACCTTTTTATTTTGGAATGTAATAAAGTTTCCTAAAGAAGCAAGATGCTCCAGCCTAGGGCCAGAGGGAAGGAAGGTGAGACGCAAGCGCAGTGAATCCTGGCAGGACAGGTATGGCAGCATGTCCCTGGAGGCCATGTCCCTCTCAGAGACATCTCTTCATTTGTAGATGAACTGCTAGGACTCAGAAATTCATTTTGCACTCAGCCAGTTCTCCTGAGCTCCCTCCACATGAGGATCCCTATAAAGCAGGGCTGCCAGGGCAAGGCCCAGACATGTGATTCAGCAGACCCTACGCAGTTGCCCTGTAGGGAGGGCCTAGCAATTCATATGCACTTGCAGCAGTGAAGAGCACTCGGCCTCCCAAAGCCTCACACGGGATGTTAGTCATCCCTCCAGTGTTTGCCAACTTGATGAGTAAAAGGGAAACTGCTTTACTCTGCAGTCTTCTGATTCCCACTCACACAGAGCATCTTTTGTTGCCCTTTTGTGTTAATTCTTCTTCAGAGCTGTAGGCTGATAAGCAGGAACTCTGCAGCCCCTTGGCTTCAGCTCAGGCTCTACTCCTCAGTGACTAGCCATGGGATTTGGGGCAAGCCACCTGACCCTGCCTCCCTTCCTCCACTGTACACCACAAGGGGGCGTGACAGTGCCTACACCGTAGGCATGTTATGGCGACACATGAACATTTGTTAGGTGTTTATAATGATGCCTGGCACATCCTGAAAGTGATATAAGCATTGTTTTTAAAGTGGTACTGGGGTTTGAACTCAGGGCCTTGTGTTTGCTAGGCAGGTACTGCACCACTTGAATCATGCCTCTAGCCTTTTTTGGGTTATTTTTCAGATAGGGTTTCATACTTTTTGACTAGGTTGGCATTGGACCTCAATTCTTCTACCTCTACCTCCTGAATAGCTGGGATTATAGATATAGCCCACTATGCCCAGCTTGTTTAATGAGATAGGAAGATAACTTGTTAACTTTTTGCCTGGGATAATCCCAAACCATGCTTTTCCTGATCTCTGACTCCTGAATAGCTGGGATTATAAGTATGAGTCACTGTGCCTAACCTAATCTTTCTTTTTAAAATTTAAATTTTATTGTAAAGGTAATGGACAGAGGGGTTACAGTTACATAAGTCAGGTAATAAGTACATTTCCCTTCTCTCATTTTCTCCCTATTTTTTTCCCTTCCCAATCTCCCTCCCCACCAAATTGCAAAGTTCATTTCCAACTTAGCGTCTAGTAAGTATCACTGTTGAATTGGTTCACCCTTCGTCCCCCCATTTCTGTGATTCTCCTTTCTTACTGGTAGCGTGGCACAAACTGTTGAGCACTTACTTGCCTAATTAGGTCCTAAATTGAAACCTCAGTACCACAAAAAAGAAAACAAAATTCTTAGCAAAAAAATTAGAACTTGTGCCTAAGTAGCAATAACAATCTATTTGGAACACAGGGGACAGGTGGGTATGGCAAAGATTCCAGGGAACTCTGTGACAAATTACCTTCTTTCTCAAAACAAACATTTCAAGATATAGAGGACCATATTATTCCATGTCCCTTGGCACACAGTCTGCTCCTAACTTAAATGATGTATATAAAACCCTTCAGTCAGGGGCATGGTGCATGCCTGCAATTCCAGGGCTTCAGAGACTGAAATAAGAGAATCTTGCATTGGGGGATGGCCTGGCTTATATGGCAAGACCCTGCCTAAAACAAAACAAAGCATAAACAACAAAAGAGAGAAAGGAAGAGAGAAAGAAAAAAAGGAAGAAAGAATGTATCTGTCGCCTTTGTGTCCTAGGAATATAAATCCTGAATAGCTATTTGGTAATACTAAGTACTTATTTACTCTGATTTTCTGAAGTGCGATAATGGCATTGTGACTGTTTTTATAAAAGGCATTTTGGTCTTTAAGGAACACAATCATTTACAGGTGAAATGGTATGGTGTTGGAAATGTGCTTCAAGTTAACTAAGGCAGGTGGGGGATGGGAGAACAGAAGCAGAAACACTGGTCACAAGTGGATGAGGGCTCAGCTGACACAACCTGGGGTCCCTCATGCTTTCATTCATACTTGCTGGGCGTTTCCTAGGCCCTTCACAAACTCCTTTAATTCTCTTAATCACTGTACATAGTTGGTTATCTCCATTTTACAGATGGGTACATTGAAGCCTTGGCCAGTTATAGGCAAATGTAAGTGTTTAAAGTAGGCTCTGTTAGGCTATGATGGATGGTAGGTTAGGTGTATCAAATGCATTTTGAATTCATGGTATTTTCAACTAGCAGGTTTAGCAGGATAGAACCCTATTAAATTCAGATGGTATATACCATATGTTACATATGCAATAATATGGTTTGAAACTCACAGCCACATGGTACCTTAGGTAGTACTAGGTATTAAGAAATATGGAATCTTAGCCTTAGGCTGAGCAATGGAGCCATGAATATTGGTACGTACCTATAATGTGTTCAGGAAGCTGAGGCGGAAAAGGAGGATCGTGAATTCAAGGCCAGTCTGTACTATATATGAAGACCAAAGTGAGGCTAAGCAGGAATCAAGTGAGCTCAGCCAGGACTGGCAGTTTGTCCAACCCCCAGAATCTTTGCTGTTGTCAGTTGTGAGGCTTGAACTCAGGGACTGGGTGCTGTCCCTGAGCTCTTTAGCTCACTAGTGCTCTACCACTTTGAGCCACAGTGCCACTTCTGGTTTTCTGGTGCTTAACTGAAGATAAGAGTCTTAAAGACTTTCATACCCAGGCTGAATTTGAACTGCAATCCTCAGATTGAATAGTTAGGATTACAGGCACCCAGTTGAACCCCCAGAATCTTTGCTGTGACACCTGAGGCAATTGGGGATTATCACAGGATTAAGTGGGGGAGGCTACATTGTATAACCTCCCAAATAGGGCTAAGCAGGAGCTGCCGCAGATGGAGATGGACTGGGAGCAATGGACTCAAAGGAGGGGTCTAGACTGGAGGCCTCAGCTCTGGGGTCCAAGGTGGGTATGCACACATGTGTACTATGTAGGCTGGATATGAAGAGCCCAGACTGAGGCCAGAAGACAAGACAGGCAGTTCCTATCACAGCAGGTGGACAAAGGTTGAACAGTAGGAGGTGCGGAAAGAGTTAAGTTCTGGAGGCTCAGGCTGGGCTGAGCCTGTTCACTGTCTAGCTGGGTTATCTCTGGCATGGCTGGGACTCTTTCCTAGGCATCTTGGTAAGAATGTGATTAGTTACAAGCTGAGAAGGGCTATGAGTGAATGTGAAGCTGTCAAATTAGCTGTTGCCATCTCTGGGAACGACGATAAAATGTGCTTTTCATCTGCTGGAATTGCTGTTTATGAGGCAGTAAAACCCAGAGCCAAGCTGCCAGAATGTGTCCTGGTTTGGGGGAATGCTCTCCTGAGCAGGCAGCTGCTTGAAGAATGCTTAACTGAGAAAGGGTAAAAAAACTGCATTGGCCGGGAATCGAACCCGGGCCTCCCGCGTGGCAGGCGAGAATTCTACCACTGAACCACCAATGCTCTGGCTCACAGAGAGTGTTTCAGCTGCCTATCATTACCCACAGAATGGAGCAGTTCCTTCTAGACCGCTCCAATGTAATCAAAAAGGGTGGGCTGCTAAGTATACTTGAGGGGAAAGAGGTATTAACTCTGTGTGTGTGTGTTAAATGAGATCTAATTCATATATCATAAAATTTCACTTAGTAGAAATGTACAACTGGGTTTAAAAAATACAATCAAAAAGGTGTGCAAACATTATTGCTACTTAATTCCAGAATATTTCCATTACTCCTAAAAGAAGCCAGGATCTGTAAGCAGTTGGTCTCAGGACCCACCTCCCCTTAACCCAGACAACCACTATTTTACTTCCTGACTTTGTAGTGCGAGGCACTAACTTTCATGTTAAGCCAAAACCAAAGCAAAGTTAAACAAGGAAAAGAAAATCCCTCAATTCTCCCCCAAACCAGATGTGTAGCTGTTTTAAGATGTATGATTTAAATTATGTATATACTAAAAAATTTAAAATGTCAAAACTTTGACACTGATTGTCTTTTGGTTGAAGACAAGTCTTGCTGCTTTGTATTTTTCTGTTTTGAAAATGTTCTAAAATGAAAATAAAACAAAAAAGAAAGCCACAATAAAGTGTCTTAGTGCAAGTTCATAAAGCATGTTTAGCCCTGAGACTTTTAATTTCTCTTAGCAAGAAAGCACTTCTCTTGAAAGGCCTGTACTAACTTATTTCCTCTTTTTCCAGGAGTTACTTTAAAAAAAAAAAAAAAAGTGTGTTTAGCTGCTTGCATTGGCCGGGAATCGAACCCGGGCCTCCCGCGTGGCAGGCGAGAATTCTACCACTGAACCACCAATGCTCCAGCTGTGGGCTGTCCTGCCTCCAGCTGTTTTGCTTGTCTTACTTGCAATGTTATTAGCAGAGCTGCAACCTGACTCCTGAGGCAGGTCCAGCTAGGAGTGCTTCTCACTTCTACTAGTCACACCCACAGGAGGCGGACCCATGGGCGGTCACTGATAGTCTGCTCAGATATTCAACAGAGAAACCCACAAATAGTAAAGGGAGAAAATGCTTTTGGCTCTTGCAGAAAGCTCTAGCCTTTATCCTTACAGACTTGCATCTTGAACTGACTGCAAGGGAGGTGATCTGAGCTCTCTCAGTGAGGACAGGGTCAAAGAACTCTAGACAATGTTTGAACTCTAGACAAGGTTTAAACTCTAGATGCCAGGCAATATAAAAATGGTTGCACTAGGTTATGGATAAACACAAAAAAATGCCTCAAGAATCTGAGTGGAACACAGTAACTTATTATTTTTAAAGACTTCCCGAACACTGATAATGACTGTGGCAGTCAAATGGCTGATGTCAAAGGCCAAGAAAACAGAAGTCCTGTGCAGCCTGGTGCTCCAGCCAGGTGCCACACAACGACTCACTGTGGCGTACCCCAGAGAAGGATTAAGGGCAACATGCAACTGATGGTCTCCTAGGTGTTAAGAGCATGGGTGTGGGGGGAAGGGTGTGACGCGAATCTGACCATGCACTAGCTGCTAGGGCCTCAGGAATGGAGATAAACAGTTCCTGCTTCACTGGGCTGCTACTAGAATTACATGAGGCTGCAAGTCAAGTCCCAGGACCTCGACCTCAGGGCACAGAAGGTAAAGTGGGAATGTCTACTCACCACGAGCTGTGCCTTCCTGCTTTGCCAGGGAGTCCTCAGGGTTGAGTTCAGCCTGTCTCTGAACTGTTGTCTTTGGCTCATCTGGCTCATCGTCCTCCGTGGTGACCAGCTTCATCAGACTCTGGTTGCACACGTTGGCCACCTCCTTGATGCCTGTGTCACTGATGTAAGGAGTAGCCTTACACAGTCCCCCTTAGGCTTGATGTCTCTGGTCTTCCTGGTCAGGGGCTCAGTCCTCCCCAGAGGCTGTCAGTGGGCAAGCAGGCAGTTTGACCCGAGTCTCCATTACCCCAGAGCCTCTGTGAGTGGTTCTTCCTTCTGGGGTGGGGTGGGGGGGAGAGGGGGTACAGAGTCTTCCTACCAATAGGACTTCTACCTATTGAGGTGTGCAGTTGAGGTTAGAAGAACAGAACTTTGGTGCCTGTAAGAGTGGCCTCAGGTCTGTAATTAAGCAGATATGGTTGGGAATAGCCAGCTTTCCATTGGGATACCAGTACTGAGCTTGAACTCAGAGCTTTGCTCTCTTGCTTAGCTCAAGGCTGGTGCTCTACCACTTGAGCCACACTTCTACTTCTGGCTTTTTGGTAGTTAACTAGAAATGAGAGTCTCAGAGATTTTTCTGCCAGGTTGGCTTCAAACCATGATCCTCAGATCTCAAGCCTCCTCAGTAGCTAGGATTACAGGTGTGAGCCACCAGTGCCCTGCTCCAGCATTCCAAATCCATGTTAAGCCCCATCTCTTTTTTCCTAGATGCTAAGGACTATTTGGAGTTGTGAAGGAGATACCAAGGGAGCCCCCTCCCCTCTCAGGGTCCCTCTACTTCACAACTTCCTCTGAGATTGCCCTCCCTGCTTTTCCCTGGAGTGAAGGATACTTTTCTTGCGGTCATCATAGGCCAGGCAGGGCAAGACAGCTGTCAGGATCCCTGAAGAGTAGGGCAGCATGACTCGGCCAGCTAGCTGGATGAACTCCCGCATCCAGCACATGGCCGTCAGCTGGATCAGGTCGTCTGGAAGTGAAGTCGGTGGGTTCTGGAGGGGTTGGCTCAAGCAGCCAGAGACCCTCCCAATGAATGCATGCTCGAGCAGGACAGCGTTGAGGTATGGGGGAAACACAGGCTGAATTGCTTCTAGCCTTCCTTGCCAATACTCCCTTGCCCAAGTGCATTGGCTTTTTCCAAAGGAAAGTCCATGTGGACAGTGGGCTGGAAGGGAATGACCATGCTGGGCTGGACTGCAGAACTAGCCCTGATTCTCTGCCCTCTGCAAATCCATGCACCCCTGTGATGTGATTTTGAGTCTCATTTATCTAGAAGTGGTGTTTTTCCTACTTTCCTTACCCTTTTTCTCTATCTGGACTGGCTGGCTACTCCAGCCTATAATAGCCTGGCTCAAGCCTAGGTTTCTAGAGACCTTGTCCTCTCTCTCTTGAAATCCTGCTGATACCATTTGAACACACAGAGACCAGTCTGCGGAATGATGTGGCACTGGAACCCATTGCCTCTCACCCCAGCTGCCAGCCAGGCAACTGCTAGACATGGGAGAAGCTGTCTCAGACCACCCCATCTAGTCACTCTTGCAACTGACTGCCCAGGTGCACACCAGGCCCAGTCTGGCTAAGGGGAGTATAAGTCATTCCACTGACCTGCAGACTCATGATCAGTAACAGTTGCTATTGTTTTAAAGCAGTTATGTTACTCAGTGGTTTGATACCTCACAAAAACTAACATATACAATCCTAAGCTCCAAACATTCCAACCCTAAGTGCTTAGGCCATGCCTGCTGCAAAAGGAGCTCCAGATCTTTACTTTATCTCAGACAAGATGAAAGGATTTCCAGGTCAACAGAGAATCTGGCTCTCTTCCTCACCAAGACCCTGTGTACCATGGCGCCTGCTGTCTAGTGTCGCATGGGTTAACTCTCCTACCATAGCTCCTGCCTGCCTCCTCACTGGAGCCGAGACACGAGAGAAAGGGGCTTCCAAGGAGGCAGCTGGGTCTTCACACACTTACCTGTGGTCTGGCAGTGGATCACCAGGATGTTGGCCATTTCAGCAAACTTAACACTGGAGGGGTT
This sequence comes from Dipodomys spectabilis, assembly GCF_019054845.1. Classification (NCBI taxonomy): domain Eukaryota; kingdom Metazoa; phylum Chordata; class Mammalia; order Rodentia; family Heteromyidae; genus Dipodomys; species Dipodomys spectabilis. The sequence continues at coordinate 5,005,385 of NW_024870950.1, forward strand.
CTTCTTAATTTCCTTCAGGAATTCTCCAAGAACTACCTCACACCTACCGATGAGAAGAGGAGGAGGGAATAGCACCAGGTGGTGCTCTGGGTTGGCCATGTGTCAGGGGGACACTGTTTAGACACCAGGGGTGGAAGCAGAAGCACACAGGTTAGTACAAGCATCCTAGGCTCTCCTGCTGGCCTGGGGCTTGGGAATCTTGTGCAGCCCACACAGTTGCTTGTCCCACTTTGTACTCACATTTTCCGAATCTCTTTGCCATTGTCACCCAGGATTTGAAAGAGTCCATCCAGGATCTCTGGCAGGTAATCCAGCAGGTTGATGTCTGGCACAGACTCCAGAACCAGGATCTGGCCAAGGGGAAGCAGGAGAAGGGAGAATTGGCCCAGGCGGAAAGCCTCCTCTCCCCCTCACCGCTGTCTGGGGATCTGGCAGTGAAGGGAACCCTACAGTGTCACATGTCACAGTAGTCAGGTGTCTCTGGGACAGAGTGCTGGCAGTGATCATTTTCCTTCCACATGCAGAGGCTGCCTGGGGAGAAGGGGATGGATGGGGGAGGCCAGATGAGGCTAACAAAGGTAACTGTGGGAGGAAGTACTATGGGCATCAGAGATACATGGGTGTTTTCTGAGATAGAGAAAGAACTGTATCTCTTCAGGGGCAAACAGGATGGATGGATGTTCAAGTCAAAGGTGGATAAAATGTTTTGGATTATTAGGATTGCTGGCTACAAGGGCGATAACAAGGAGACCAAAGGAACTACATACAATACCCTTCTCTGTCATGGAGAAGAGTCATGTAGAAAGAAAACTTTGTTTTGCCCAGGAGTGTTAAAATAAGAGGGGTGACCAGGTACGGTGGCTCAAGCCTGTAATCCTAGAGAGCTGATGAGACTGGAGCAGAGGATCTCTGTGCCTGGAGGAACCATGCCAGGGGCTGGACCTTACCCAGGAGATGATGAACTGCCGGGCATACTGGTTGTTGGAGTAAATCCTTTCCCTTAACAAGGGGATGAAGCCCACCAGGTCAAACTTGTTACTCTCAGTCACAATATCCTGTGGATGAAAAGAGTGTGAGCTGTCAAGAGGCAGAGACCAGGCCTCTCTGACCTCCTGCATTACTGGCCCTGGGCCAGCTCCAGGGTCAGGTAACCATGAGGGAAACAGCAGATCCTGAGTTACAGAGGTGAGGTCCCTGGAGAATCTACCTTGATACAGGCCAAAACATAAGCAAAACAGGTAAGACTGAAAGGTCCAGGGAACTAACAGAATGGCAAAAACCTATTCCTTGTAGTCTAGTCCAAATACCTGTTGTTCTGTCATGGGAAGAGTGGTGTGGTAGGAAAACTGCTTTGCTTTGCCTAGGAGTGTTAAAATAAGGGTGATAGCCAGTTATGGTGGTATGGTGGCTCAAGACTGTAGCTTCCCTGGGAGGCAAATCGGGGGATTGTGATATGAGGCTAGCCTAGGCATAAGTTTGTGAGATCCCATCTCAATCAGTGTTGGGCATAGTGGTGGGTGCCTGATATCTAAGCTGCAGAGGAAGTACAATGGCTAGGCGCAGTGCCACACACTTGTTATCCCCAGCTACACAGGGAAGCACAAGGAGGAAGACTGTAAACCAGGCATAAAGCAAGACTCTACCTTGAAAACAACCAAAAAGGGGCTGGAGGTATCGTTCAAGTAGTAGAGCATCTGCTTAGCAAGCACAAAGCCCTGAGTTCAACCCTCCATATTCCCTGCCCCCTGTCCCCCCAACTCCTGCCACCCCATGCTGCAAATCCAAAACAAAGATTAAAACAAAGAGGGAAGAACACTTTCAACATCAGAATTTTTCAACTGTACATACAGAAAAACCGGATTCTAAAAATAAGAAGATAAAAGTGATTACAAAGTAAAAATACCTTTAAAAGACGATCCAGGAGCTCAGATCCACTTTTCACATTGGGGTCTGGGTCAGCAGCTAGCTACAAGGCACAGAAACAGGAGAGAAACACAGAGGAAATGGTCACAGTCAAATGCAAGCCAAGAGACCTACCATGTACCCATGGCCACCAAACCTATGGTGCAGCTTAGAACACAAAGTTTGCTCAGTGAATGGATCTGAGAAAGGTCGGGGAGGGAGGTAAAACAACCTGGCCAAGGAGTCAGGTGCAGAACTCCCATGGACATCCCCAGGGCTTTCCCAGCTACAGAAAGTTACCTTACTCAGTCCGTCAAAAAGAACATTGAAGTGGGGCAGCACAGCACCCCGGGCCACCTTGACGATGTTGTAGAGGGCCTCACAGGCATAGTAGCGCAGCCTGCTGTCTGCATCATTGAAGCAGGTCAGCACAGGCTCAATCAGCTCCTTCAGGTAGAGCCCAGAGTCCTGCAATGGGTAGAAGGCAGTGAGACAGATCAGAATGGTAAAAGGTCCTGGCTCCACAGCCTGCAGTGTCAGCTGATGCCCAAGATGCTTAGGCCTCTGAGCGGGGGCTGGGCTTAAAGATCTATCCCAAGCCAGTCTCCTAAAAGAGGGGTTACATCTGAGGATATGGCTGTAAGGCCTGGAAGCCAGTCTTGCTGGTCTTAGGTGTAGGAAGAGTGGTAATAAAATACAGATCTGCAGGACCCTGCTGGGTCTCGATATGAAAGGTATCGATGCTTCAGTTACAGTGGAGGCCATCACTAGTGTGTCTGTCCCCCAGGAGAAGTGCTACCTTGCCCAGGGCGATAGAGCAGGCGGCCAGGCCGATGAGGCCCCCTTTCCGGCTGTGGGGGTGCTGGGACAGAGCAAACTCCTGAGATAGGGTCTGGATCACATGCTTGATTTGCACGGTGTTGTTCTGGGCCACGAACTCCCGAACCAGCCTGGAAAGAGAAAGAGGAGCTGTGGGATGGGTGGAACCAGGCTGCCCTAGCTGCATGGGGCTCCAGAGAGGGGCCTGGGATCAGGAAAGAAGAAGTGGGATTTTAGGGCAGGTCCTCTCAGTTCTGCTGTTGCCTGGGAGATGCTGGATGGGCCATGATTGTTTCCCTACTCCAGTCTCAGGTTCCTTTTGTGTATCCTCTTTGGAAGGAGGAACTATAGTACTATTTCACTTTTGAAAATGAAAATTATTGTCCCACTGAGGATCCTAATACTTCGACTGGCTTTATGGAAGATTTGCTCAACTTTTACTCATGCACAGAGGGTGTCTTCATATGGCCATTATTTCAGGGACAGCTCTAGCAATACCCTACAGACAAGTAGCTGTAACAAGTGTTGTACAAAGCCATCCATGGCTAACGCTCCTTAGGTGGATTGGGAACCAAATCTTTTTTTTTGTTGTTTTTTGTCCATTGTAGGGCTTGAACTCTGGGCCTGGGCACTGTCCCTCAGCTCTTCAGCTCAAGGCAAGTGCTCTACCACTTGAGCCACAGCACCACGTCTGGTTTTCTGGTAGTTTATTGGAGATAGGAGTCTTAAGGACTTTCCTGCCTGGGCTGGCTTTGAACAGCAATCCTCAGATCTCAGCCTCCTGAGTAGCTGGATTATAGATGTGAGCCACCAGCACCCAGCTGGATAACCAAATCTTAAAACATGTTGACAAGCATTTCCCAGGTAAAGGAAAGAAGGCAGAGCTGAGTGCTGGTGGCTCACTCTCTAATCCTAGCTACTCTGGAGGATGAGATCTGAGGATTGCAGTTTGAAGCCAGCAAGGGCAGGAAAGGCAGTGAGACTTGAACCACTTAAAAACTGGAAGTGGAGGTATGGCTCAAAGTAGTACAGTGCTAGTGTTTAGCACAAAAGCTCAAGAGCAGCACCCAGGCCCCGAGTTCAAGCCTCACGAATAACAACAACAACAACAAAAAAGGTACATTAGTTTTTTGTTGTTATAATGAAATAGGAGAAGTAGGCTACTTATGAAGAAAAGTTTATTTAGCTTATGGTTTTGAAGGTTCAAGGCCATGGCTCCTGAATCAGCGCAAGTTCTAGTGAAGGACTTCTTTGCCATGACAACGGTGGGTGCTTGTATGGGAGAGAAGGATCACATCCTCATGGGGCTGAGGGCTAGAACTGAGAGATGAACCAAGAGCCCCAGGTGGAAACTGAACTCCAGTTCCTAGCCCCAATTCTGAAGAAGCAGTAGCATATGAACATTTGTCTCCCAGACTGAACAAACCAGCCAGGTGAGGCCCAGGAATCTGACAGAACTCCTGTAGTTATAGAGACAGCCCAGTGAGAAGAGTCTGGCAGATGCCTCAGAGGACAGCTGGAGCATTGGTGGTTCAGTGGTAGAATTCTCGCCTGCCACGCGGGAGGCCCGGGTTCGATTCCCGGCCAATGCAGTGCTGCTTTTATTTTTGTCTCTTCCTGGCTAGCTTTGTCACACAGGAGGAGCCATCTTTCTCAACCACAGAGGGCCTGCAGCAGCCGCCCAAGGCCCCAGTGAGTCTGGGACCACACGTTTGGCTCAAGGGAGTGACTGGGGCTCCCCAGAGAAGCTAGGCTGGCTGTGGCAGCTCAGCCTGTAGTCATCCCCTGAAAGGGACTCCATTGTACAGCTCTCAGCCCGTGCTGGTGGCTAACAGAAAGCCTAACACAAACAAAATGGAATGGGAAATTCAGACAACAGAGGGGAGACACACCCAAAGTACTTACTGAGCAGGGAATTGAGCTCCAGTTTCTGTTTTAAGGCCTGAAGGCAAATCAATTATGTGTGCGTGTGTGCACACATACTCCACATGCCCACACCCACCTTTCTGCTCCCTCCTGCTCTGGAGTGGAGGCTTACTGGTCTTGCAGCACTGCTGATGTGGCAGCATCAGTCTGGGCTGTGACTCAACAGACATACAAGGAGGCCTAGAATTAAAGGAGGTGCCACACAGCTGTAGACAACTGGAGCATTGGTGGTTCAGTGGTAGAATTCTCGCCTGCCACGCGGGAGGCCCGGGTTCGATTCCCGGCCAATGCAACAGCAATAAACTTTTTAGCCTTACGACACTGAACTTGAGATTTCATACAGCCTAACAAATATGTGAATACTATCAAAGGACTGCAAATGACTTATTACTAATTTGAGGTTGAAATGGCTTTGACAAGAATTCAATGAATTTCACTCCACTCCACAAATATCTAAAACCTACGCGTCCTCATCCTTGAAGAATGCAGGATGTGGTATACAATCAGTCCATAGGGCCAGCTGTGCCTCCTTCCCCCTCCTGCACAGGCGGCCTGCCTGGCAAGCCCGGCCCTGCTTCTGTCTGACACAAATCTCAACGGCACCTGGAGTGGGAGTGAGGACATCCACTGGGCTCCAGCCAGGACCCAAGAGGGAAGCCAAGCCCTCCCCCCACTTCCAGGCATCCGCAGAACCACATCCTCCCCGGCCTCCTGTTATTCCCAGAACAGTTGGGATGAGCACTCCACCCAGGAGACAGTCTCATATGGGATGATACATTTCCTAGGCTTGAAGGGCTCTCTGCTGGAGTTGGAAGGAAACAGAAGAGTCCCTCAGGACTACAGTGTAAGGAAGGTAAGAAGAGGGAGGTTGAGGCAGGGAATGGTGAGGTGAGGGAAAGAGAATGGCTGGTGGCTGGTGGTGGGGAGTGCAGGCAGCCTCATGAGCTTCTGCACTGAGGGTTCTGAAGAGCAAGTAGGTGTTGGTTCTGGACTGCTGAGGAAAAGGTGAACGAAGTTCAGAGGCAGCATTTGGCAGGAAGCGGGTGGCAGGGCTGGAGAAACAGCCCGTGGTGAGCAGCAGACTGCTTGGCAAAGGGCTTGGCATCTCATTCTGGTGGACGGTGGGGAGCAGGTGAAGATGGGAACCGCGGGAGGAGGGACGCAGTGGTGGCTGGTGTGGACCTGAGTGGCATCCCAGGGAGCTTTAGGACAATGAGCTCACACAGCGACTGAATGGCAAAGGAGCCCAGGGGTTGAGGTTCTGGTGTCTTCTCTCTGCTGGCCTCCTGACAGAGAAGCTGGGAAGCTGGGGTACTGGTGTTCTTCACCCTTTGCAAGCCCAGAGGAACCTTCTGCTTTGCTGGATGCAAGCTGGGGTGCCTCTACCACCCAAGTCTTACCAGGCAGGGCTCAATTCCTGCCACTATAGTCCCCAGCCATTACAAGAGGATAGGCAGGCAGTTCAGATCCTGCAGGATCAACAGCCAAGTCTCTACTGGGCAGAGCAGTGAGTGCATTGCAGATAGAATTTCTTCATCTCCTGGCAAACAAGCACCAGCAGACAAGCAGTGGTTCCCTCTGGAGCGGAAGCTATGCAAACATGTTCTCCAGAGCCCGGGCCTGGGGTCAATCCTAGGCCACCAACAGGATGGATCTGTCTCTTAAATCAAATCAAGCTCATCCTTCGTCCAGACATGTGTGGAATGAGAAGAGAGCCAGGGGCCTCTCCAGCCTGCCCGCCCAGCTCCTAACATCATCTTGCATCACAGCCAGAACTGCCTTCCTACTGGGCCAGAACGTCCCACTTCATCTGCAGGGACCCCTCCTTCCTGCCCCTCCCCCAGCGCGCTCCACTCAGCTGCAAGGCCTGACTCCGATGCAGCCCTCTCAGCTTCCCCACTCTCTCACAAGGTGAGCATGTCTCTGAACCCCAAAACACTCAGTGACCTCTTTCTGTAATTAAAAAAAAATGAGCTGGTGGTGTCACCAGTTATATTCCTTCCATCTTTACAACCTCTTGATCAAGTCTCTGAGGATTTGACACCATCCTTGGCACCTCTAGCACCAACCTTGTCTCCTAGTCTAGTGCTGAGTATCTACCAGGGGGCCAACCAACAAACACCTGCAGGCGACTGAATCTATGAGAAGGCTGGCACCACTGATGCAGGGCAGAGCACAAGCAGTTCGGCAAACCTGGGCAAAGCCAGACTGGTGGCCTGGTAATGGTCTGTAAATGGAAACCCAGCCTGTTGGGTTAGCTAGCCTCTGTAGAATTTGAAAGGTTAAGGGCCTAGTCTTATCCCCAGTTAAAAAGAGACACCTTGTTAACTTGTCACAAGAGACACTTCCTGGGCTCTTGAAATGCATGCTGGGAAAGGCCCAGCATGCCTCAGCTGTGCACAGGATGTGACCTGAAGTGTGCCTGCTGAGGGGCAGGCATGCTCTGACTCTTCGCAGGGGGCTTCAAAGCTTCAAAATTCTGCTCTCAGCCAGCCAGGGCACAATGTGGCTCTTCACTGGGAAAGTACAGATAGGAAAGCAGAGCAAGTGAAGTTTAACAGCTGGCATCCCCAGTTCCAGGCTCAGTCTCTCTTCAAAGACTCTACAATGTCTCCGCTTTCATCTATAGCTTGGGAGCCAATGGTGGGGGGTTTTGAGGCCCACCTCGTTTTGAAGTTAATACTTAGCACAGAAACTTTCACGATCACAAATCCCTGGGGCCGTTCGCTGACACAAAGGTCTTGAGCTCGACTGTTCTATTCACCAGAAAAAAGAATCCGTGTGTGCCTGGTTTCTTCATAAAAGCACTGAAAAATCTTTTCAAGGAGGTGGTCCTCTAGCAATGGCTTAGAGCTTCCATTTGCAACTGGTCAGCAGGGTCACAGGATGGCAGAAACATCTGTCCCCAGAAGACATGAGCCCCAAAGCAGGCCAGCATGAACACATCACACAGATGCCCCTTTCTAAGAAAATGAGCCGTAGGCAGAGTGGGCTGTATCTGGACCATCATCAGCTAACTAGGAGAAGGCCTGAGGTCACCTTGCACCACACAGCTATGAGCTGCCTGAAGATTTCAAGGGGTGGTTCTTCCTCAGGACAACCTCCTTCCACACCTACAACCTTTACCTTCCATACCTGAAACAGTCCCAGAGAAACCAAGTCCCATCCCGTGAGTCTACAAATCCCAGTCCAGTCTCTCCCACCTCCTGCAACCACTCCCCACCCCCAAGCAAATGAACACACCCAATGAAGGTGGCAGTTCGCTTAAGCAAAAGAAAGGCTCTCAGAAGTCAGACACACCACTTTCTCCATACTTCTCCTGCTGCTGCTGCTGGGTATTCAGACATCTCCAAGCATCCCTTTACATCTTGAGGTGCTCTGAGATGAAGATCAGGAGAAGGCAGGAAATGAATAACCACTGGCTGAACATTCACTATATACCAGGCAATAATGTGCTGTGTGCTTCACAGGCATGGGTCTAAAGTTTACACCTAGAAACAAGAACCCCAGATGGACACTACATACCCATTTACAGTTGGGGAAAATTGATGCTCAGAGATGATGAGAAACAGCACACACGAGACCATACAACTTGTGGATGTATGTTATACTTTCTCCCTCACAAGGATCAGCGAATACCAGGCCCTTTACACTTCTTATTGCATGAAACTCCATTTACATTTATTATGGCACTGACCAGCATCCCATCTGCCCTTGCAGATGCCCCACTAGCCCATCCTGTGTCCTAGGTGGCAGAGGTTTCAAGCCATGACACTCAGATTCCCACCTGTTCAGAGGAGACATCCTCTGCTCTAAGAGGAGATCAGTGATTTCCATAAGGACGGTGTGCAGTTTTTTGAGAACAAGATAATGCTTTGTATCTGGTGTTCTGCGCTGTGTACACTACTAGTACTTGATTAAATTCCTTCTAAGAATGTCAGCACCAAGGAGCAAAGTCAGAACCAAAGAGACAAACAGAGATCTGCATACACTATCCAGGCCACACCCATTTAACAAATGTTGATTGAGCCCCTACTCTCGTAGCTGTGAGGAAGATACAAAGATAAATCCAGAGTTGAAACCTTCAGCATGAACTTGGATAGCTTCTTTCTTTCCTTCTTTCTCTCTTTCTCTTTCTTTCTTTCCTTCTTTCTTTTTTTTTAATCCCCTGCCAAGTCCAATTATCTGTCTCAGCTCTTTGTGTGACACATTTTCTATGTGACATATGTATTCAGATGGCATATCCAGGCAGCAATTTCCCAAAGAGAATCTGGGTAAACATCTCCATCTGCTTCGCTGAGTATTGCAGTAATTTGGTTTTCACTTGCTCACCAGTCTCCAAATAATTGAATGGGAAAAGTGAACATGTGCCTCTGGGACAGGCCAAAGACATAAAAAAGGCTGAGACTTAACTGACAAAACACAGACTGAGTGAACACCCACTGGACATGACCAGCAGAGGATAAAAGAGTCACAGTCGGTGCAAGAGGCATGTTCTGATCTCAGGTGACAATAATTGTGACACTTCAAAAGGTTTCCTTCATACTGTAACAACACACTACTGGCATTCTTTGAAACTAAGATACAGTCCATATTCCATAAATTTGCTATGTAAAGTGGACAATTTAGTTGTGGATTGTGTATATTCACAAAGTTATGCAAGCGTCACCACAGTCAATTTGAGGACATTTTTGCCATTCTCCGAAGAAATTCTGTACCCTTACTGCTACAGTCCATTTCCCAAACCTCTTCCCCTCAGCCCTGGCAACCACTAACCTTACTTTTTGTCTTTTGGGGTCATCTTATATAAATGGAGCCACATAACAATGGCATTTGTGCCTGACTGGCTTCATTCAGCACAATGTTTTTAAGGCACATTTTTTAGAAGATTAGAAAAATGGAGGCCCAGAGAGAGGTTAAGCCAGAATCACAAACACACATGTTCACAAGGGTTAGGCCAAGGAAGGCAGGGAGGAGGGGACTGGCTGGGAATGTGGGCCCCACAGCCACAGCAACCGATTTCTTGTAGGAAGCCAGAAATCCAAATCTCACTGTGAAGTTTCTCAACTTAAAATGCTGTGTGATCCAGGCCAAACTAAACAGTGCGCAGGCAGGACACAGTCCCTGGCTGCCAGCCCCTGACCCCTGGATTAAGCAATTTACTGAGGGTCCTACTGCTGGTAAGCAGCAGAATTGAGTGGAATTCTGACCCAAACTTCACAAACTGCCTCAAGACACTCAGTAATTGTGGTTTTTTTTCCCAAGCTGGCTGACTTCAAACCAGGTCAAATGGGAAAGCTCTGCTCCATCTTCAATCTCAGACAAAGGAATCCTGTTAGCCCTGGCAAGGCAGAGAGGCATTACTGGAAATTTGGATCCTCTACCTTCCAGAGCACCTACATTTGCTGGCCTTTGGTACTCAAAATTCGGACAAGATCAGGAACTTGAGATGGGTTTGGCTGGGATGAAACTCAATGCACAGAAACAATAGATTTGACCAGGAAGGGTGTCATCTGCCCCAGTGAGAAGAGGAGACAGGGAGGACTCTGCTTCCACAGGGCCCAGCACACACCGCTACCTGTGGACACCTACAGGAACCAAAGTGCCTGAAAGTGTTTCTCCTCCACATCCACTCTCTGGGGGAGGATAGGCAGGGTCTTAACAACCTTTTTATTAGGGTTGTAATTTTATTAGGGTCAACCCTTTTTATTAGGGTTGGTCATGGACTATGTTTCTTGAAATCGAGAGGCCACAAAACTTGAGGTTTCTTAACTTAAATACTTTGGTCTTTAGAGAAATTGTGTGGTCACATTGGACCAAGGTGGTGGAGAGAGTTCTCCAGGTCTTTGGCCCAACAGGCACATAACACGGATATCAGATGTTGGACACTAGAATTCCTCTCTAATTTTCAGGGAGGCCTGTCATGGTGACAAAAAACTCTTTAACTGCTCACTGGAATACCACCTTCAGTATTGGCTTTGTCACCTAAACAGATGGACTCTGAAGCCTAATGGGCAGCTCAAATCACCCTAAGCTATTTAGGTATAAAATCGCTTTTATATGTAGGCCTCCCTTTTTTGGCAGGGAAAGCCATTCAAGGTATAGGAAGGCGTTCCCCCCACCCCCTCCTGCCGCCCCCATGCTAGACTGAACCCAAGGCCTCCCACTTACTAAGCAAATGCTTTATTACTGAGCCTTACACCCAGCCACCTCTCTGCCTGTTTTTCTGAGACAGGGTCTTGCTATGTTGCTCAGGCTAGCCTTGAACTTAAGATGTTCTTACTTCTGTTTCCTGAGTGCTAGGATTACAGGTCTGTGCTACCACATCCAGTGTGTGAGGATGCTGAAGCTCTAACCCCCAATTGACCATATATGGATAGAAGGTCTATAAAATAATAGACACTAAATAAGGTCTTAAGAGTAGAGCTCTGATCTCATATGATTAGTACTCTTAAAAGAGACACCCAGGACATTCTCCCCCTCCCCCCCCCCCACTGCCACACACACACCAAAAGAAGTGGGCATATGAGTACACATGATGTGAGAAGAGCTGCCTGCGAGTCAACAGAAGAGGCTCGGAATGAAATCTACTTTGCTAGTACCTGTATCTTGGGTTTTCCAGTGTCCAGAACCGTGAGAAATAAACTGTTACTGAAGCCACCCAGACTGTGCAATTTTGTTATGACAGTCTGGGCAGACTATTTATAATCACATTTGTGCACTTAGCAGGAGCTTTTGAGAAAAACTCAAAGCATACTTAACACCTCTCAACTTGCATTATTCCCCTTCACCTGCCACTCCACTGAAGTGAGCAATTCGAGCTAGAGATCATGACTATACACAGAAGCCTGAGATTTCCACCTCCTTGTAAGCAGCATCTGCTGCTTCTGCCCGTGGAATAAGTATCCTCTTTTTTTTTTAGCTCTTCTTTAAAGGGATTCCTACTCACACTTCATCATGACCACTGAGCTCAAGCAGATAAGGCTGTGAGTTCGGGAAAGGCAGAGGCAAACCTGATGGGCAGCCAGGCTTTCTTTTTCCAAACTCCTGCCAAGAGCCAGCAAGCTCTGGGATGATGTGAATAGAATTCTGCCTACATGGAACTTGAGGTCTCGAAGGTGTGGCAGATTCAGGACAATGGCAGATTCTCAGGCCCAGAGATTAGGGATCTTGGGGAGGCCATTATTCTGCCAACCAAAAAGTAATAAAAACAGTATTGACAATTACAAAGAATTAGAACAATTGTCTCTCTCTAGTATATAACAATTATAACATGCTGGATATTGTACTAAGCACTTTACAACATTAGTGCAGGTTATCAAACAATCTTATGGATATTCTTCTTATTTTACAGATGAGGACTTTGAGGAGAGCAACTCAAGGGCCCTTCCCCTACCATCAGGTGGCCTCCTAAGAAACAGGGTGCATCGAAGGCAGCCAAGAACAGGATTACACATTTTTATTTCTGAAGCATGTGAGCTGACTCATGTCAGCTACACAAGCAACTGTCCATATTCTGACATTTCCTTTACAGGTTGTTGGCAGAGATCTGATTGAGGGCCACTTTGACCAGGCCATATGAAGACTATATTCAAATATACAATATTCTATGTATAGAATAGATTTGTTGTTGTTGTTGTTGTTGTTATTGAATTCAGGGCTGGGGTGCTGTCGCTCAGCTCAAGGCTAGTACTCTATCACTTTGAGATATAGTGCCACTTCTGATTTTCTGGTGGTTAGTTGGAGATAAGAGTCTCATGTGCTTTCCTACCCAGACTGGCTTCGAACTGTGATCCTCAGATCTCAGCTTCCTGAGTAGCTAGGATTATAGGCGTGAGCCACCAGCATCTGGCTGAACAGAACTCTTCAAACTTTAAGATGTACAATAATCACCCAGGGATCTCGTTAAAGTACATACGTTGATTGTGAAGATCTGGCTCATGTGAAGCTGGAGTCTCTTTCTAACATGCTCCTGATACTGCTGTTTGAATAACAAAGTCCTTAGGGTGCAATATTATTTTCTCTACCAAAAGTGTTATGTATGGACATCACACATCAAATGGCACTAAGCACTCTGTCAAGTGCTGAGGAAAAAGAAATAGGGTTTCTGTTCTTAGGGAGTTCAAAGTCTAGTAGAGGCTCTAGGTAGGGAGTTTCTCTGAATTTCACAAATCAAGGGTAAGATGAACACAAAATGAATCCCATTAAGGACAAAGCCCATACAGAACCACCTGCAAGGTGAGAACTCTTGCACAGGCTGGGTTGGAAGCAGCAATAATGCTGAGATGAATAACTTTGTTCAAGGACTCAGCACATAATTCAAGCCAGGATAAAAGCAGCCATTTCTTTTTTTTTTTTTTTTTTGAAACATTTGGTCTTTATTTTATTAAAAACATCAAAACCAAAGAAGCAAGATTAAGTGAGGTAACGTAATTTGCCCAACCTGGCAAAACCACAGGGGTAGGAGCAGGACTGGTACCAGCATCCATACCTGCCTCCTCTCTAATAATCTCTACTTTTGTTAGAAATGGAAAGCTAGAGTGTCATTCCTTAGGGAGGCTGGGCCATTGGAGAGGCTGGTTTCTTTTTTTGCTAGTTCTGGGGCTTGAACTCAGGGCATGGACACTGTCCCTGAGCCTCTTTGTGCTCCAGGCTAGCACTCCACCACTTGAGCCAGAGTGCCACTTCCAGCTTTTTCTGAGTAGTTTATTAGAAGTTAGAGTTTCATGGACTTTCCTGCCCTGGGCTGGCTTTGAACAGTAATCCTCAGATCTCAGCCTCCAGAGTAACTAGGATTACAGGTGTGAGCTACTGGCACCCAGTAAGCAAGGCTGGCTTTTATTTGCCTTTGTTCAAGGAAATTCTGTGCATCCTGCTTCTGGCCTATCTCCACCTATACTCTTCTCAAAGCCCATCTCCATCTCTACACTTAATCATACATGCCTCAGTCAAACTCTAGGGTTTTATTACAAATGGATTTGATTGATAGAGAGGATGCTCTCCAGTCTTTCTTCTGTGCCTTTTTCCCTCCTAACATCCCTCCAGGGAAGGTCAACAGACCACTGTGGAAGAGGAATCTGAGAAAAATGAAAGAGGATCATGCTTTCTCCAAAGTCCTTTGAAGCCACTACCAAATCCGTCTGGCTCCAGCTGAGAATATCCAGGTAGAGGAGTTTAGCTCTCCCCTTCAAGGTCCTCCATGTCTACATCCTGGGGGGCTTTTATCTTCTTTGGTCGTTTGCACTGTGCTTCACTAGTCCTGGTTGGCTTTGAAGGGGCTTCCACTTCCATAGCAAAAGCAGCCATTTCTGAGAAGCCAAATGGATAGGACAAAAGTGGGTGGTAGTACGCTACTGTTTAGATCTTAAGTGTCTCCCAAAGGTCCAGTGTTAAACTTAGTCCTCAGCTTGGTACTACTGGGAAGTAGTAAAAACTTTTAAGAAGCGAGGCCTATTGGGAAATTATCCAGTCATTAGGGGTATGGCTTTGAAGGGGATATAGTATAACTGTCCTCCTTCCTCTTCCTTCCACAAAGTGATTGGCTTTGCTCTACCACATACTCCCTGCTATGATAGGATGCCTTAAGGGTCAAAGGCTCAAAAGCCATAGGGCAGCCAGGTGCTGGTGGCTCACACTATAATGCTAGCTACTCAGGAGGCAGAGATCTGAGGATTGTGGTCTGAAGCCAGCTGGGGTAGGAAAGTCCACAATACTCTAATCTCTAATTAACTACCAAAAAGCCAAAGGTAAGGCTGTAGCTCAAGTGGTAAAGCACTAGCCTTGAGTGAAAAAGTGAAAGGACAGGACCCAGGCCCTAAGTTCAAACCTCAGTACTAGCACAAAGGAAAAAAAAAAGCAATTGGAACAGAACCACAGACTGAAACCTCAAAAACTGTCAGCCATAATAAATGTTCTCTATTTATAAGTTCATTATCTTAGGTATTTGATACAGTAATGGAAAGCTAACACACACACAGAGCCGGCTTCAAAACCAACCAAACCCATGGACATGCAACCACGTTCATACATCATCTTTGGGTCCCTCTACTCAGTATAGCAGTTCTTATTAAGACTTGCTAGCACTGGAGAGCCAGGATACAAACAGAAAGTTGTATGAAAAGAGAACAGTCAAGAAAGTGGTACCTGAATAGAAAAACAGCTACAGTGGACACACAATATTAGAGCTGAATGAGAATCTTCTTAAAAAATGAAACCCCCTTAGTTGAGGAGGAGACTAAAATCAAAAGCACTTTCGGCAGTTGTTTTCCAGAGACAATTTTGTCTCTCAAGGGATATTTGGCAATGTCTGAAGATGATCTGGGTTGTTACAATTGATGGAATACTACTGGCATCTAGCGGGAGGAGGCCAGTGATACTGGTAAAAATTTTTATGAGACACAGAGAGAACTGCCCTCTATAACCAAGAATTATGTGTTCCAAAATGTCAACAGTGCTGAGGTTATAAAATCCCAAGTTAAGGAATCTGCCCTAGGTCAAACATGAGTGTCAAATAAGGGAATAGATTTAGGCTCTCAACAGAACACCGTGCTATGATAGAAATAACTATGGATGGTGTGATTGAGGAATTTTTTTTTTTTTTTTTGGTTGGTTGTGGGGCCTGAACTCTGGGCCTGGGTGCTGTCCCTGAGCTCTTCAGCTCAAGGCTAGCCCTCTACCACTTGAGCCACAGCGCCACTTTCAGCTTTTTCTGCTTATGTGGTGCTGAGGAATTGAACTCAGGGCCTCATGCACGCGAGGCAAACACTCTAACACGGAGCCACCTTCCCAGTCCCTGACTGAGGAATTTTAAAACTTCATTTAAATAATTTTTTTTTCGGGGGGAGGGGGTAAGAGTTGTGACGCAGCCCAGGCTGCATAAACTTGGGATTCTTCTGCCTCTGTCTCCAGAGTGCTGCAATCACAGGAATGCACAACCACTCTGGCTAATTTAAATGTAAATAACCATCTTGACCTCATATATGGTATATACATACACACATCTGAGGGAAGCTAGGAGGAGGGCACATAATCAGAGGGAAATGGAAAAAATAATACAACAGGGGAACCCATCAGCTGCACTGGACATTGATGGAATTGAACTAAGCAACTCAAGGGCAGTGATGGGAGGGAGGGAATGAAAGGGAAAGAGGGAACAGGTAACACTAAGCAAAAGGAAAGAAATGTACATATCACCCAATGTGGAAGAAATAGTTGCATTGTCAAAGCTTATGGAATTCACAAACTTTATAGACCAAGATAATGACAATTTGCCTTGTGAAGGTTAAAATGTGTTTGTGACTTTAAGTATCATTATCATACAATACTGTAAAATTTGTGAAATTTATGCAATCACATAATTTCAATAAAATTATTTTTAAAAATGTAAATAAACACATTACCCTTGTTAAGGTAGAACTACAATCCATTTTTTCCCCCTGATCTGGAGCCTCAAACTTCTTTTACTTTCACAGCCTTCTTTCTATTCTGAAGCCCCCTTACCCACCTGACTTTATCACTAAGATTTGGCTGTGTAAATAAAACCCCCACAAAAGTAAAATTTTTAAAATTCCCAGTTAAAAAAGTCCCTATTTGAGCACTGAGAAACAGTAAAATATAAGATCACATTTATACATACATGTAATAGTGCTGGAGAAGCAAGAAAGGTCAAACTAGTCCTACTTCCACTTGCAAGGAAGGATATGCAATCCTCTGAGCTTTAAGATCATGAGATCCACTTGACCACAGTTCCTTTCACTTCTCAAAGCTGGATAAGAAACCAAGTACCAAGTAGGACAATATCACTAGCCAATTCTTCATTTCTGACTTCTCTCCCATCAGAGACCACACACTGATCTGCTGGGTTTGATGGAGACCACACCGAGGACTCACCAAGTGCCAGGCACAGTGCTGGGTACCACACACACATTATGCCAGCTTCATTCTCTCTGCAGCAGCCCTTTGGAGCCTCAAGAGGGTGAAGAACTTGGCCCAGATCACAACCAACCAAGGGGAAGGCTGGGACACCCAGTATGACTGCAGAGCTCCCGCTCTTAAGCATCGCGCTAGGCGGCTGAAAGCACGTAACTAGCATAGCTGAAAGGCGTGAGACGCACCCCCGACCCCCCGGGGGGCGCTGGGCAGCCCGGGTCCCAAGTAGCTCTTACTTCTCGATCTCCAGCGCTGCCACCTTCCGTTTCTCGTAGAGCTTGTCATTGAGGGCACGCACGATATTGGGAGTGAGCGGCGCGAAGTCCTTCTCGGGGTTCATAGTGGCAGCTCGGGGTACGCCCCCGAGCCTCGCGACTCCTCCTTAGCCCCCGGCAGCAGGGACCGCGCCAGGGCCAGAGAAGTCTGCGGCTCCGAGCTGCCCCCGGCGCCGGCTCATGGGCCACGCCACCCTGGGCCCACCTGCCTCGCTCCGCTGCCGCCGCGCACGGTCTCAGAATCCGGGTCTGGATCCCGCTTTTTCACCCCTGACCTCAGCCGCCTAACGGCTCACGCGACTAGCTCCCGCCCGGAACCGGCAGCGTTCACTGGGCAGCCGCCATGTTACTCCAGTCACATGACACCGCAACAACTTCCGCCTTCCGCTGTGAGGACCCGCCCACCTCCAGCCACGCCCCCACGCGTAAGCCGCAGGTGGATTGGACACACCCATCAAGCCCCACCCATACCCCCCCCCCCCTGCTCCGCTCCAGGTACCCTCAGTGCTGTGTGTAGGTTCGGTACATACTGTAGTGGGTTTCTGTAGACGTTCGTGGGACCGTAGGGGTTCTTGGAGCCCGACTCAGCGTATACTTGAGTATACGCAAGTATTTCTCACCGTCATTTTCTCTGTATTCTAACCACTAGTAATACTTAACATTTTCTAAAATAAATTCACTTTCAAAACCTTAAATCTCACTTTCTGCCATGTCTCCCACCCCTGCCCCCATCATGGGGGCATTTTTAATGACATTAAAATAAATTTCCCAGTTAAGAGTGCTTCTCTCTGTCCATCCCTAAAATTCTGGATACCACAAGCAGCAGTTACACCACTACTTGTAAACTAGGGTATGTTTCCAAAGTTCTGACAGCCAGGAAACCTGGGATATAGACAACAGTCCAGATCTGTTGAGTGCAGGTGTCTAGAGGATCCCATTGGAAAGTAGCCCCTTACGATCCTTTCACAGTAAATGGGTAGCTCTGTAGTAAAATCAGGGGAAAGGACAATTTGTGGTGGTAGTTTGCTTGAACATACAGTAACAGGGAGATGCTCCAAAATTCTTCATTGTGAATAAGACTTACAAGGGGCTAGACCACCATGGAGCCCAAATGATTATTAAATACGAATGGCCTTGGATACCTATGGTACTCTTCTTTAATGAGTTGAAAGTATGCACATAAAACGATCTTGAAAGTGGAGCATTGTTTTCAATTCATAGACTAGAAACAGAATGAATAAGGGATTATGGAAGACAGATATCTAGAATGAACCCAAAAATTCTCATCCCTTTACATATATGTCCTGTACAAAATCCTCCCCTTGAATGTGAACAAGTTCTTGTGAGTACAATAAAAATTATATTATATTCTCTATATATAGAACATGTAATATTCTATATTATATTCTGTGGCAGAAGGCATTTTGTAGATGTAATCAAGATTGCTAATCAATTGATGTTGAGAGGGGAGGTTATATAGGTGTCACCTGAACTAATCACCTGACCTAATCCTTGGTTAGAAATTTGGCTGGGAATATGCCTTAGTGGTAGAGTGCTTGGCTAGCATGCATGAAGCCCTGGATTCGATTCCTTAGTACCAGATAAACAGAAAAAGCTGGAAGTGGAGCGGTCGGTGGCTTTAGTGGTAGAGTGCTAGCAAAAGAAGCTCAGGGACAGTGCCCAGGCCCTGAATTCAAGCCCCAGGACTGGCCAGAAAAAAAAATCTCTAGACAGACTTGATGTGGGAGGGAGGCTCTCCTGCTGACTCGGAAGAGTAAAATGGTCATGTTGTGAACACATGATGGTAAGTACAGTAGTCTCTAATTTCGGAGAGCAGTCACCTGTCAGCGATTGACAAGAACGTGGTGATTTCAGGCAACAGTATCAAGGAAATGAATTTCGCCAACACACTGAAGATCTTGGAAGCAGATCTTGCCCTAATGGAGACTCCAAACAAGGATGCAGTGGTCCTTGAGTTCAGCCTTGTGGGTTCCTGAACTGAGAACCCACTTGCCCATTCTGGATTCCTAACTAATAGAAATTGAGATGATAAATGTACTATTTGATGTTGCCAGGTTGATGGTTAATTTGCTACACAGCCATAGAAAACAAAAACAGGGCTAATCAAAAACTCAGTAAACCATGGAAAAATTTTATCTAGAAAAAAATCTATAAAATGCCTTCTTTCTTACTGGTGGCATATGCATAGGTGGAAAAACCTGTGAATTCATCTATTTGATGAAGGAAGGTGCATCTACAATATGAAAACTTCCTAATACACAGATTCATCTCTAGGGGATGTATTGCTTAGTAATTTTCTCCTCTTACCTTGAACATGTACTGCCAAGGACATTTGCAAATGTCTTGCAGAGTTTATGCATTTATGATTTGGTGATGGTTGACGCAAAACAAAATTAACGTGGATGATATGGTTCAATTTCTTCAATATGTACTTACTTCTATTGCATTCATATCTAATATAATATTTCATCTATTTCTTTGATTTCTGATTTGGCTTTTTTCTTAAAGGTGAATGCAATTTCCCAAGGGTCATAATATGATCTGGTTTTTAATAACTGCAGCAGTGCAGATTTTTTTTAACCAGAAGGAATTCTTTTATCTTGAAATTACTTTCTGGATCAGGTTGCTAAGAAACCAGTTTCTTATTCAAAGTGCAAACCTGTGCTTGGACCTACCTTTAGGCCAGAAGTTCCTAGAAAGAATTGGCTTCTTTTCTCTGATTTCTTGGAGACAGCCACTGATTAAGGCTAGTTATGCACAAGATTGGCAGTGATCCTGAGAATAAAGCCCCAGGGCTAGCCTCGCCTACCTACTCTGCATGATTTCACCCTGGTGTACAGTCTGGCTGCTCCTGCCATGCTCTTCTAGACTAGTTGACAACTAAGATGCCTGGTTGCATGCTTACAAGATGCAGATACAAGTCGTCTGCATCTGTGTAGTAGCTGTTATGATCAATTATGTAACTGTTCTGTAATAACTATTAATTATAGCTACTACCAAATTATGTGAAAGTTATTATACAACTTGGATGCTGATGACATTGTAAGAAATTGTACCCCAGTCAAAGCAGTTTCTCCAACAGCAATGTAATTTTAGCTGGAGTTTTAGGGCAACATGGTTAAAGTTATAAGCAGCCTGGGGAGGCTACTCGTGGGTGTTCTTGCAGGCTCTCATCAATGTCATAATAATGTTACAATCTCTGACTTGAGGTATGTTGCCCCCCAAACTCAGTGGTCAGACTTAGTGTGCCGAGTGGTCAGACTTAGCATGCCACATTTAGCAAGAGTTCTGTGAAACAGCACCAGGGAGCCTTGCACATGGTTTTCTGTGTATCCTGACTTTTTTTTTTGTCTATGTGCCAGTACTGGAGCTTGAACTCAGGACCTGGCATTGTCCATTAGCTTTTTCACTCAAGACTAGTTCTCTACCACTTGAACCATAGCTCCACTTGTTTTTTGGTGGTTAATTGAAGAGTCTCACAGACTGTTGTATCTTGTAGATCTGCTGTGTACAGCTGTTTTTGATATGCTGGTTTAATATGGGATATATTTCATATATGCAGTAGATAAACATATAATACAGAAAGAACTGTCACTGTAATTAAATGAGGACAAAACAGTTCCTTTAGAATACTATTTTATTCTCTCTTCAGTGGATGTGACTCTTAGCAGTGAGAAGTTTTTAGTAACCTCAGGGATCATCTAAGGGGTGATCCCCTTCAGGTAATAAACCCATTTAATTCCACTATCACCGCTTTCCCCCTGAGAACACATCACAATCAGTTTGGTGGTGATAGGGGTTTTGCTGCCTGAAGTGTTTCCCTCAAAGTAGACTGTGATGTTGTTGATCTTCTTGGGCCGCACAGAGTCTGAAGCACGGATGGCAAAGGCTGGATTCTCCACAATGAAGGAGAAATTCGCTGTATGCAGGAAGACGTTCTTGAAGGGGATCACTATGTTGTACCCAGCACGGATCACATAGGGGCCCTGAGGCTTGGGAGGCAGAGCTACTCCAAAGAGGGGGATGGTATACTCGCCACCTATAAGTGACGACAGGATCAGGAAGCCCTTGGTCTCACCCAGGTGGCTGGGTTCAAAGAAGACTTCCACGCTGACTTCAGTGCCGCCCTGGGATCCTGGGGCTGCACTAATGACTCTTTCCGTGTGGAAGTCTGGACTGTCTGTCTGAAAAGAGAGCAAATGAACTTTACTCACACAGGATTCTAAAGAGCATCCCAGCAGCTCAAGTCCATCCCAGTACTTTAGATCCTGGTCATGCAATAACTTATGATTTTATCAGTTGGGGAAGGTTATGAAGTTGAGTCATTATAACCTATACATCTGAGGCTCTTGCAGGGTAGGTATTATTCATTATTATCCCAACATTGTTCCCAAGAAGTGGAGGCAGAGATGTCAGCAATGTGCTTTGAGACACACACTAGATTCCTGTGGTTGGGCAGACATCAGGGCTGCTCTTTCACACCGGTTCTTCTTTCCCTTTTTGCACAGGGAGGATAGAACATTCTGGTTCCTCATGAATAAGGCAGAGCTAGTTCTACACAATAAGGCATTGCATTGCCTGTTCAAGTCCCATCAGGGCCTTTTTACCCCTCTGGTGCTCTGACAGGAAATGCTTGAGATGGTGGTTGTTCTTCACCTGGATTCCTAAATGGTTGTGAAGACCAGAGTCTTCACCAGCAAGAATTAGACTTTTGTTCTTTCCAGCTACCGAGCTCTGAGGCTTGTCACTACAATGTAGACTCTCTTAAATGATGTGACAGTCAAGAAGACTATCCCTCCTGACTATAGCCACAGCACCTCTGATTTTTGCTAGAAACATGGTCATCCAATTGAAAAGCTACTTTTCCTAATTCCCCTTTTTGATAGACATGGCCTGTGAAGTTTTGTTCAGTGAAATATCCAGCAAAGTGATGCGTCTAACCCCCTGATCTGTCTCCCTTGTAACTGCTAGAGACATAGATGGCATGGCAAGTCATCTCAACCCATGTGGGCCAAAACAGTTCTCTGCAGAGAGGATACCAGGACTGGAACCTGGGTGCCCGATGGCACAGGGCTGCCATTTCACCTCACACTGCTAGTATCTACATTGTTGCCTGTAGGCGGAAGGAATAACTTTCCATTTTGACTTTCCTACTGGTTTTTGCTTTAGTAGTTAAAGCTAAGTCCCAGTTGATATAATAGCAAATGTATTACTAATGTATATACTGTGGTTAAGTACTAAGAAAAAGAAAGCTTTATATACATATATGAAAGTCCTGTGGGGTTGGGAGTTGCTAGCTGTAGTTTGAATGTCCCCACCAAAATTCACATTGAAATTTAATCCTCATTGTGAGGGCTTGAGATGTAGAATCAGGGGGACCTATAAGAGGTCACTGGGTCATGAGGGCAGCCCTCCTGAATGGGTTAAATTCCTTCATGGATTAGTGGATTAGTGGATTAGTGGGCTACGGGTTTATCTTTGCCAGTTATCAAAACCAGTTTGGCGGGGCTGGGAAGGTGGCTCAGTGGTACAGTGCTTGTCATGCATGCATGAGGCCCTAAGTTCGATTCCTCATAAATAGAAAAAGCTGGAAGTGGTGCTGTGGCTCAAGTGGTAGAGCGTGAGCCATGAGCTGAAGAGCTGAGGGACAGTGCCCAAGCCCAGAGTTCAGGCCCCACAACTGATAAAAAAACAAACAAACAAAAAAACCCCAAAAACCAAAACAAAAAAACCAGGTTAGCTTTCTACCTCAGCTGTACACCTTCTGCCACATGATGGCCTGTACTTTCTGGGGGCTTTGAAG
The DNA here is from genome assembly GCF_019054845.1 of Dipodomys spectabilis. Classification (NCBI taxonomy): domain Eukaryota; kingdom Metazoa; phylum Chordata; class Mammalia; order Rodentia; family Heteromyidae; genus Dipodomys; species Dipodomys spectabilis. Next base: position 5,028,059 of record NW_024870950.1, read on the forward strand.
AGAATACTTACCAGCAGGAGGCCCCTGCCAGATACAGCCCCTCAACTTCAGACAACACAGCTTCTGAAACTGTGAGCTGAATAAACCTTTATTCTTGACAGATAGTGGTATAAACTTACAGCAATGGAAAATGGACTAAAACAGGGCTCTTACTTTCATTTGTAGCTTAGAAAGTTAATCCACTCATATGATAAGTGGTAAAACTAAAACTATAACTTATGACCACCATGTAATACTATCTTTCCCTGATCCCCTGAGTGTGATGTAGGAAGGAAGCAAAATTTCTACCCCAGCCCACTTGAGAAAGTAAAAGTCAGTAAGGAAGAATCCAGGCCTGGTATGGTTTGTTTTTAGTTGGAAATTTCTAGGCAAGAATCAGGCCTCCAAAGCAAGGTTCACTATGACAATGAAGCCACTATATTCTCTGTGTTTCATCTCTCTGCAACTTCATAGGTCATCTTCTTATTACTATTACTACTACTACTACTACTGTTGTTGTTGTTGTTGTTGTCAGTTGTGGGGTTTGAATTTAGGGCCTGGGTGCTATCCTTGAGTTCTTTTGCTCAGGGATGGAGTTCTACCACTTTGAGCCACAGTTCCACTTCTAGGTTTTGAGTGGTTAATTAGAAATAAGAATTTAAGCCAGGTGCTGGTGGCTCACCTCTGTAATCCTAGCTACTCAGGAGGTAAGATCTGAGGATCACAGTTCAAAGACAGCCTGGGCAGGAAAAGTCTGTGAGACTCTTATCCCCAATTAAGCACCAGAAAACCAGAAGTGGTGCTGTGGCTCAAGTGGTAGAGTGCTAACCTTGAGCTGAAGAGCTGAAGGACAGCACCCAGGCCCAGAGTTCAAGCCCCATGACTGACAAAACAAAACAAAACAAAAAACAAAGAAATAAGAATTTAACAGGCACTTTTCTGCCCAGGTTGGCTTTGAATTGTGATCCTCAGATCTCAGCAAAGGATTATAGGCATGAGTCACTGGTATCCAGATCTCTGTTTTGAATCCCTACTCTGGCAAGGGAAGGGCCTGCTTACCCTGCAGTAGTACTCTGTCTTCTGCCGTGTATAATTGGTGAACTTGGCAAAAACACTTTGGCTGCTTCCAAGAACAGTCTGGAAGTGGACAGGCTTCTCAGGAACTGCTGGCAAAGCCTTCATAACAAGCTCATACTGATAAGAACCCAAATCACTGTTGTGCAAAGTAAGTTTTCCATAGGTTTCTCCAGCTTTCAGAGGTTGGAATTCAAATGAGAATACTCCCTGGAAGAGAAGATGAGGCTCTGGTCATGTTGGAAGTCTGACCATCTCCTGCTCATCTAGTGACATACCCAAGGTCTCACAGCACGCTGGCGGCAGGCTTGGGGCATCATGTACAAGCATGCACATAGATCCCAAGCTAGTGGACCCTTGTCCGAGCCATTTCACTCTCACTTTCCTGCACCCTTTCTAGCATTCTCTAGTTCAAGTATTTCTGTGTCTGGAATCTCTTTGAATTAAAGAAACAGGTACTGGATTCTCTCTGAAAAAGCAAATTTATGGAGATAGTGGTTTTAGTAGAAAGAGTAAAGGCCAGAGCTAAGCTCAGAAAAGTTTATTCAAGGTAATCTTTTTCCTCCCTTCATCATTACCCATTACAAAACGAAACAAGGACTAGAGTGTGGCCTATTGTGGCAAACAGGGAAATTGAGTTAAATGCACCATTGGTAATGGATTGGTTAATTAACTGAAGCTGTGACTCAGTGGTAGCATGTTTGAACTCATAGTTCAAACCTCAGCCCTACTCCCCAAATGCTAGTCAAATCTAGTAAAATATGTGAATTCAATAATATATGAAGTAAAAGTTGCACTAACCATCCCCAATAATTCCTTCTTTTTTTGTTTTTGTTTTTTGTTTTGCCAGTCCTGGGGCTTGGACTCAGGGCCTGGGCACTGTCCCTAAACTTCTTTTGTTCAATGCTAGCATTCTACCCTTGAGCCACAGCACCACTTCCAGCTTCTTTCTATTTATGTGGCAGAGGAACCTAGGGCTTCATTCACGCTAGGCAAGCACTCTGCCACTGAGCCACATTCCCAGCCCAGGTTTCCTTCTTTGGTAGAATATTACATAGCTATAAAAAAGAGTGAAGTTGTAAAAAAAAGCTATAAAAAGAAGGAGTTATAAACACTGCAATGAAAGGTATGGATATTGTTAGTGGAAGAAATGAAGTTCTAAAAATGTATATGAAGTATAAGCTCCGTTTTTTGTCTTTTCTTTTTTGGTACTAGGGATCAAACCCAGGACTTGCTAGGTAAGCACTTGGCCACTAAGCTACATCTCAGCCCAATAAATTTTTGTGGAGAATTCTATCTATATAAATATAGAAAGGAGATTGCAAAGATACATTACCAAATTGTAATAGGTAGTTATATCCAAGTAGGGGAAATGGAATTATGGGAGTTTTGTCTTTCTATTTTGTATACTTCTGTAGGGCTGAAATTCTGTTTTACTAGTATATAACTAGTTTTTATTGCAGATATTGGAATAAAAATAAGAATCAGCGGGGCTGGGAAGTTGGCTAAGTGGTAGAGCGCTTGCCTTGCCTGAGACCCTGGGTTCGATTCCTCAGCACCACATAAGCAAAAAGAAAAAAGCCGGAAGTGATGCTGTGGCTCAAGTGGTTGAGCGCTAGCCTTGAGCTGAAGAGCTGAGGGACAGCGCCCAGGCCCAGAGTTCAGGCCCCACTACTGGACCCCCCCAAAAAAAGACATCAGCAATGTCATAGATGTTTAACAGAAAAGAATATGATATAAAATTTTAGATGAATTTTAAACACAATTACAACTTAGATGAGTGGAGAGATGGACAAATAAATATTAACTACAAGAAGATATAGAAAATCTATAGTCCTAAAACTATGAAAGAAATTTAACCAACAATCATGGACTGGGATGACAGGTGTGGAACGCCACTTCAGTTTCTGTTGAGATGGAACCTTTTAGACTTTTCTTCCCTGGGCTGGTCTGGAACCACAGTCCTCCTGACTTTAGCCTTCCATGTAACTAGAATGACAGATGGGAGCCATGGGCTCCTGGCCTTTACTTTCCTTATACTACATGTATCTAGGCTACTCTGTGTGTGTGTGTGTGTGTGTGTGTGTGTGTGTGTGTAAGATGCTGGGATGTGAATCCAGGATCCCATGTATGTCAGGCAAGTACTCTACCCCTAGCTATTCCCCTGATCCTACACTTCTTTTGTAATTAGAAAAATAAGAAAAACAAGCTAGGTGCTGGTGACTTAGGCCCTGTAATCCTAGTTATTCAGGAGGCTGAGATCTGAGGATTGTGGTTTGAAACCACCTTGGGCAGAAAAATCGCTTTGAGACTCTTATCTCCAGTTAACCAGTCAAAACCTGGATGTGGTGCTGTGGCTCAAGTGGTAGAGTAATAGCCTTGAGCACCAATAGGCTTAGGGACAGGTCCCAGGTCCTGAGTTCAAGCCCCACAACCGAGAAGAGAAAAGAAAAGAAAAACATTTTCAGCTTGAACATGACAAATAAACAATAGAGACAAGGACCAGTAAAGAAGCTCATTTTAGCTGGGTGAGGCTGAGATCTGAGGATAATGGTTCAAAGCCAGTCTGGGCAGGAGGGTTTGTGAGACTCTTATTTCCAATTAACCACCAGAAAACTGGAAGAGGTGCTATGATTCAAAGTGGTAGAGTTCTAGCCTTGAGCAAAACTGCTCAGGGACAGCACCCAGACCCTGAATTCAAGCCTATGACAAAAAAAAAAAAAAAGCAGGCCATGTCACCTGTGCAAACCCAAGCTAAGGGCTACTAGTTCGTGTGAGGAGTTTGACAGTAGAGGAAGGGAAGAGGAGAGCAACTGCCCACGCCTTCCTGCTCACTGCCAGGGCTGGCTTCTCCCCGGTGGATGTAGACCCTGAGGTCCAATGGCAGAAGTATCTGTCAGGGAACCCTGACCACCCCATACCTCAGAGTTGGCAGGGACGACAAACTGGGAGGGCAGGCTGATGTCAGGCACCCTGCAGTCCGTGGAGAAGGTCACTGAGTAGGGCAAGGGGTTCTCCATCTTAATGGAGGCTGATGTGCTCTGGCGGATGGGGCTGGCCATCTCAATGGTTTTGATGGTGCCTGAAGGGATGACTCTAAAACTCACCACGTAGAACAAGAACTCATTGGTTGTCTCATTCCGGAAGATCACCTGCATTCACAAGGAAAATGGGATGAATCAGGACAGAAGAAGAGTTGGTTAGGGGTCCCCTGCCTTTGCTCAGGGGCTCCTGTTTTCTCTTAGCCTTGCCAAAATAGGCCCAGGAAGAAAAGGTAGCCGGTTTGATCCCTCCTAGCCAGCCTTTCTCTTCAGGCATTCCAGCCCAGCTCCTTCCAGTTAAGAGATGATTAAGGAGCCTGGGTTGGCTTTAGAAGAGGCTGGAGCAGGTTGTTTCATTATACACACACTCTCAGTAGCGATGGCTGGCCAGAGTTGCAGAACCAGCAAGACTTCAAGAAATTCAAGTTGAGTCTGGTGCTTGTGGCTCATGCCTGCAATCCTAGCCATTTAGGAGGCTGAGATCTGAGGAGCATTGTTCAAAGCAAGCCCAAAGCCAGCCCAAGAGTCTGTGAGACTCTTATCTTCAATTAACTAGCAAAAATTCAGAAGTAGATATATGGCTCAAGTGGTGGAGGGCCAGCCTTAAGCAAAAACAAACAAGCAAACAAAAAAAAACCTCAAAACTGAGGGACAGTGCCATTAGCTTGGGTGATTCTATCGTCCATCTTCAGCTCCCTCCTCTTCCATGAACTACAAGTCCATACATGCTCCTTTTCTTCAGAGCCCTTGCCTATCTTAATATGGAATTATACATTCATAGTGCAGTAATTTGAGTAGTGTCCATTTTCCCCCATTGGGCTGTGTATTCCATGAGAACAGAGACTGACTGTTTTGGCCACTGCCATATTGACAGAACTTATTACAGAACATGACACGTGAGCTCAATAGATATTTGCTAAACAAATGAATGAGCTGGGGCAGATAGCTCATGGATGAAACATTCCAGTGACTGGGGAGACATCTGCTATTCCTTAACAATTAGCCACCTCAGGGCCAGACCTCCAGGCTTTCTGTGTGATGCATTTAATGTGGAGATACCTTTGCAGTGTACAGCCCTTCCTTGTGGGAAAAGAAGTTCAGTTTGTAGTCTTTCTTGGAGCCAGACAGCACATCAATGTAATCCAGGCCCTTCATGGTAATGCTTAGGTCGGGCTTCTCTGGTTTCACCATTTCCACAACGACCCGGAATCTTGGGGCAGCACGAGAGCACATAAAGAGAGGAGAGAGCCAAAGAAACTGTTTGTCCAAAGGGAAGAAGGAATGGCAGTGTGTTTACTCATGATTTTATGGGAAGTGTGTGCTTCTAGTCTACACTCTACCACTAACAGTAACAGTAGCTGCCATTCATTGTCCACTTATCCCAGTAAGTGCTGTGAATGTGCTACAGACAATCATTTTCATGTCCACAGGAGGTTCAGATCACTAACATCTGCATTTTACCAATGGGGAAATAGCCAAAGAAGGACGATAACATGGTCAGGTCACATGACTAGTGATTGGCAAAACTGGGATTCAAACTCAGTTCTGAGTCTCTACGCCCTTTACAAAACACAGGTGGCCTTCAGGAAGTTATGGCTTTTCTCCTAGTCTCAAGTTCTCTATGAAAGGAAAGGACCACGCTAGTGGGTCTGCAGCTTCTCTAGCCCCCAAATTCCATTCTATTCCTACAAAGAAGGAAGACCCAATCTTCTTTCTTTGGCCAGTAGTTTAGGTAATAAGTTAGAGCACTCATTAATAACAAAGATGATCATCATGATGTCAATAACAGCTAACACTTATTGGACATTTATTTTGTGCCAAGAATTTTTCTAGTGTTTTTTTTTTTTTTTTAAGAAGAAATAGACCTACACAGAAGGAGCTAGAAGTTCAGGAAATGCTTGGCACATCAAGAACATTGTTTCTTGATTTCTTGAGCACCTTCAATGTTATCTATGAGTACCAAGCAGGGAAGAACCAGGACGGATGGTGGGAGTTGTTCCTTTATCCCCCTAACTGGACCCTTTTTCCCACTCCCTCACCTCTGGGTCTTGTTCAGCCAGTTCGTGATCGGCAGAAGCTCTGTGTAGGGTGTCTTACACGGCACTTCTCGGGAGATGGTGGCTACAGCTTTGGGGAGTTCAGCAGTTCCATGCAAAGCATACAGCCAGCCCGTCCCATCTGGGAGGGGGAAGAAGAGGGTGCCCTGAGGAGAAGAAGAAAAGTGAGCAGAATTTATTAGGCATCCATCAGGTATGGTGGGGTTACAAGATTAATGGAGCTTCTTCAAGTAAGCATAACACTTTTGGATAGCAGCTCAGCAATAGATTCTAAAAGTTATAAAAGTATTTGTAAGGCTGGGTAGGGTGGTATACACTTGCAATCCCAGCATTTGAGAGGCTGAGACAGGAGGATTACAAGTTCAAGGCAAACCTGGTTAATAGCAAGATCCTGTCCCACTCCCAAAAAGTTCATAAATATTTGAACCAAGTAAACCCACTGAAGAAAAAAAAAATCTCTCCAGAGGCAAAGTTTTGGAGAACGCCTTATAATATTGGTGGAAATTTGGAGATAAATTAGCTAATAATAGCAGAATGTTAAAAATTATGGAATGCTCACTCAGTGAAATCTTAGGCTCTCATTACAATGGTTATCCCAAAAGCTATGCAGCTAAGCGGAAACTTGCTCATGATAGAATGTAAAGTGAAAAGAAACTGAATACAGGAGTGGTGTGCTGAGACCGCAGTGATGGATTGCTCTGGGTGAGGGTTGGGAGTAAAGAGAAGAATATTTCATTCATGTGGAAGATTGTAGCTGCTTTTCTTTTCTGATTTTTTTTAACAATTGCCATGGAATTTTTGCAATTACATGAACAGTTAACTGTTTGAAGCGTGGTGGAGGACTTCATTTTAGAACACAGCCTTAGCTAGGCTCTGGTGGCTCACACCTGTCATCCTAGCTACTCAGGAGGCTGAGATCTGAGGATCTCACTTCAAAGCCAGCCTGGGAAGGAAAAGTCTGTGAGACTCTTATCTCCAATAAACCACCAGAAAACTGGAAGTGGTGCTGTGGCTCAAGTGGTAGAATGCTAGCTAGTGAGCTGAAGACCTGAGGGACAGTGCCCAGAGTTCAAGCCCCATGACCGACAAAAGAAAAAAGAAAAAAATAACAACAGAGCCTTTGGCTTTCCCAAGAATCACCTATTACTACATGATACATAGGCAAGAAGGGAAGTCAATTATTAAATCAAATTAAATTAACTTATTTAGTGCCAATACTGGGGCTTGAACTCAGGGTCTTGCACTCTGACTCAGTCTTTTTCTACTCATGGATGATGCTTTACCACATGAGCCATACTGCTTGCTCTGGCTTGCTGGTTAATGTGAGAGTAGTTGAACGGCCCTGAATCATAATTCTCAGATCTCAGCCTCCTGAGTAGTTAGGATTATAGACATGAGTCACTAGTGCCCAACTGGAAAGCCAAATCTTGAGCATCTACACTATCTTCACTGTTCCATCATGACCTGGGTACCCTTTCTTCTCCTTCCTAACATTCTCTGAGTTCTGGGCTCACTGTGCCTTCCTTCTGCTATGCCAGGAATCCAGTGAGCGGCCTCAACCTACCTGGTGCTTGCGGTTCTCCACGTTCATGGTGCGGGGTCTATATGTGATCTCATAGGGCTTGTTTTGCTGATGGGCCTCCAGGGTGACAAACTCAGGCCCTTCCCAATGCTCGCCTTCAAAGATGGGGTGCAGATTCCAGGTCTGGTTGGTGCGGTTTGACAACATGATGGTCTGTGTGTGTTTGGAGCGGACTTGGCAGGTGAAATTCACCACCTAGAAGAAAGCTGGCCTGTTACCTTCCATGGTACTTCCCCTGACCTGTCTTCAGGGTCCAGATGCACAGCATGTATATGAGTGAAGACCGATTTTTTTTTGTTGTTGTTGGTTGTGGGGCCTGAACTCTGGGCCTGGGCTCTGTCCCTCCGCGCTTTAGCTCAAGGCTAGCACTCTACCACTTGAGTCACAGCACCACTTCTGGCTTTTTCTGCTTATGTAGTGCTGAGGAATTGAACCCTGGGCCTCATGAATGTGAGGCAAGCATTCTACCATTGAGCCACCTTCCCAGCCCCATGAAGACCAATTTTAACAGTGCTTCCCAGAGTGAGCTTATGTTGATAAGTTTCCTCTTTGTTCATTAATTCAGTCAACAAATATTAATTGGACAAACTGGCATTTCAATGAAAATATGTTGACAGCAAATTAATACTTGAAAATGTGTTCCACATTATCAATCATTAGGAAAATGTATATCCAAAACCTCAATGAGATATTACTACATATCCAGTGGAATGTCCAAAAATGTAAAAAAACCCAACTACATAAAGGGTTGACAAGGACATGGAACAAGTAGAACTGTCAGATGTTATTGGTGAGGTTGTAAAAGGACATAGTCACATTTAGAAAATACTTAGGAATTTTGCAAGTAGATATATCCTGTGGTCCAGCCATCCACATCAAACATTTGCACAAGAGAACTCAAAATGTATGCTCTTGTGGAGACTTGCTCATACATTTTCTGGTATATTGTATGATTCTGTCCATGTAAAGATCTTGAGATAACAAAATTATACAGGAAGATGGGTACCATTTTTGTTGTTAGGAAGACTAGTAGGTCTTACAACAGAATTTGATTTAGAAGTCATGCTAATGTAGACTTCCTTGAGAATGCAATGATTGAGTTGAGAATCGACGAAAGAACAAGAATTAGCTAAATAAAGAAGGGAATACAAAGTCCCTATGGTGGAAGGAGCCAGTCAGAAAGTCTGATGTGTGCTCTGATGAGCGCATTCTCTCACTGGACTACTTTCCACCACTGGTCCCTCACCGAGCAACATGTATTTACCTCTTTTATTGCAGGTGGTCCTACACAGACCCCAGATAGGGTGAGGTACAGAGGACTGCCTCCCTGGATGAAGCAGAGCAGGTTTTTACAGAGACTCTCCTTTCCCATCTCAGTGGGATGGTAGGTCACTTCGAAAGAAACCTCCATGCCTGCAGTGATGTAACCTTCATCTGGCTTGATGGAGAAATGAGGCTTACATTTTCTGATATCCCATTTAAACCTTTTCCAAGACAAAAGACAACAAGGAAGATAGCGGTTAAAATTTTTGTCTGGAAAGAAAGCCTTACTCTGAGCTGTTAGCTGCATAGTTTCCCTCCTCACTTACCCCCTAGGCCCTAAGGAGAAAGATATGCTAGACAGAGTGGAAGCAGTTGGAGACATAGGCCAAGGTCACTGGGTAAGGAGATTTGGCTCTCTCTCAGAGGTGAGACAGGGTAGAAAGTGTCTGTCTTCTTATTCAGGACTGTCACATTTGAGAAATGTGCAGAGACATGCACACAGGTGTTCACAGGATCACACAGCTAGTAAGGGGCTAGGATAAATTCCTGAGACTATGGCCTCAACCACTCCCTGCTCTGCCTCTCTGTTCAGATCCAGACAAGTGGTGACTCTCCCTTCATGTGAGAGAGACACTTATACTTAGTGGTACTGGAATCTGATGCCCAGACACGGGTCTGGGCACTTGGTGTGGGCAGGAGACAGAAGATGGAGGGTGCAGACCAGTCTCTTCAGTGCAGGCTTGCCACAGTGTTCCTCAGGGTCACATTCACCCCGAGTCTGTGTGATAAATACCCTCTTTGGGTGCACAATGTACAGATCTGCACTGCTGGGTCAATATTCATGAGGGAAGGGCCTGGGAAGATGAGCTGTTACAGATACAGCTGGATGCCTAGCCCATATTTTCTACTTCCTGGCTGTATGATCCTGGGCAAATCACCCAGCCTCTTCGAGCCTCCCTTCATCTATGTCATGGTGACACTGTAGTAACTACTCCAGAAGATCCGAGGCTAATTAATAGGGGATTGCATGTGAGAATGATCAGCATTGTGCTAGGTGCTAGTGCTCATGCCTGTAATCCTAGCTACTTAGGAGTCAGAGATGGATTGGATTGTGGTTCCAAGCCAGCCCAGGCTAAAAATATCATGAGACTCCCATTTCATTAGAAAAAGCTGGTCATGGTGGTACATTCCTGTGACTCCAGTTATGGTGGGGAGTGCAAATAGGAAGATTGTAGTTTAGGATGGCCCAGACAAAAAGCAATTCCCATTTCAAAAATAACCAGAGTACAAAATGTCAGAGGCATGGCTCAAGCAGAAGAGTGAAGCCTAAAACCCTTAGCTCAAACCTTAGTATCACTAAGAAAGAGGGTGGAGAGAGACACACAGAGAGAGACAGAGAGAGACATACACACAGAGAGAATACTCAGCATTGTACATATGGTAAATTCTTGCTACATGTGTGATTTTAGGAAAGGCTATTCAATTTTGGTTCCCTTACCTGTAAAACTAGCTCAGTGGTAGTACTGAATTCCCAGGGCTGTTGTTGGGAATGAGAGGGATGAGACCTGTGACAGGACTGTGGAAATGTCCTCTGTCATATTAGCTTCAGTAGTCACCTCAGCAATAGTCACTTTGGTCAGACCACTGCTGTTACATCTTGTCCCACCCACAGTAGACAAAGGGGTATACATAGAAGGGAGTTGATAGAAATAGGAAGTGTCAGGTATGTTATCTCACAAATAAAATCAAGCCAGGTGCTGGTAGCTTATACTTATAATCCTAGCTGCTCACCAGGCTGAGATCTGAGGATCACAATTTGAAGCCAGCCCATGCAAGAAAGTTCATGAGACTCCTATCTCCAATGAACTACCGAAAACTGGAAGTGGAGCTGTGGCTCAAAGTGGTAGAACACTAGCTTTGAGCACAAAAACTCAGGGGTAGTACCCAGGCCCTGAGTTCAAGTCCCACAATGGAAAAAAAAATCAAATCAAATCAGGAAACAAAAGCAGTGTTTGCACATGCAAAATGACAGCTGGCAATCCAGGGATAGAGATGTCAGCTTTGGGTGGGCCGCATGCTCTCCTACCTTGCGCCCACGTCACCAGTATTAAACATAAGGATGCGGCGTGTAGCTTGTGTCTGGTACACGACTGGTCCAAAGGGAAGATGTTCCTGGTCCAGGGAGATCTCCAAAGCCTGGCAGCAGCCGGTGAGAAGGAAGAGGGGGTACAGAATCCCCAAGAATTCCACAAATACCTCCTCAGAGAAGGGAGGCACACGCTTCTTGGGGGAAAAGGTGATTTCCACTTTGCAGATTTCTTTGGGCTTCAAGGTGATGTTTTGGAAAGGCACCAAGTTGATGACCTGGCCAAAACAAACAAACAAACTGGGCTCAGCAACTAAGGGCAGGGAAGCTCCGGGGGCTTTGAGTTCCTGAGGTCTAGCTGCTGGGGCTCTCAGTTGAAAGCATAACAAATCTCACATCTGTTTTAACCAGCTATGACATCTTTGGGAATGTACTTAAACCCTTTGTGACTTGCTCTCTGGTGAAGGTCAAGACCATGTATATAGAATATGGGGTACACGATAGGCATTTGATTCTCTTTTCCTGCTCCCTTTCAGCTTGTCTTAGGCATTTCATTCTTCTTTTCTTTCCTTCTGGTACAGGAAATGGTAGCAGGAAACAGGAATCTCTGGGCTCATGTGTTTCTCAAGAATCATCCCCTGGGATTGTCATAATGCAAATTCCAGGCTCCTCCTGCCCAGGTCCACTGAGTCAGTGTCCCTGAGATGGCATCCTATCTGCATTTTCAAAAGTTCTTCAGAGATTCTAAAGTTTGAGAACCAGTGCATAAATTTGCATTTCCCTTAGTCCTGGGAGAAAGTGAATTGAAATCTACCTTAAGAAAGTTTGTTCCTGGCAGGCACCACTGGCTCACGCCTGTAATCCTAGCTATTCAGGAGGCTTATCTCTGAGGATCACAGTTTGAAGCAGGAAGCTCCATGAGACTCTTATCTTCAATAAACTACTTGGAAAAAGCTGAAAATGGTGCTGTGGCTCAAGTGGTAGAGTGCTTGAGCACAGAGAGGCTCAGAGATAGCGCCTAGGCCCTGAGTTCAAGCCCCAGGACCAGCCCCCCCCCCCCCCCCCCCGCCAAAAAAAAAGAAAGAAAAAGAAAAAGAAAAAGTTTGTTCTGGTCAGAGCAGTGGACAGTCACCCACAAGGGGACTGCAGTGAGGGGTAGAGAATCTTCAGCAGAAAAATAACCCTAGGGATTTCTCACATGATGATGTTAGGAATGATTCTCAGGGTGACAGGTCCAAACAGGTCATTCAGATGGCTTTGGTCTAGCCACATAAGAAGCAGAATTTGTATGGGCAAACTCTTAGGGGCTCTAACCCACTGGGATCAAGGACTTTAAACTGGATTACTGAGGAGAAGGAAGCATATGGCTGGTGCAGTAGACAGTGTAGGCTGATGTACCCACTGGGTTTCTTGTCATGACTAGCTTTGTGGCCTCATTTTCTGCATCCTGAAATCCCTAAATGATCAATAGTACCACTTCCACATTGGTCCACATCTGGTTTCTCAGGAGCTCTGATACTTTGGAGTGCATATGCCTCTGCTCCCCATAGATACCCCTCCCCACTTATCTGCTGTTCATCTTAATGTGCAGTCCAGGCCTCTCTGCACTGTAGGGTCTTCCACAGCCCTTGAGCCCACCCTGCTCTGAGCAGTGTTGCTTCCAATTCACATCCTGCTTCTCTAGTTTCCATGTTGTCCTGGGACTGTTTATGAATCTGTGATCCTAAAAGACTACGAACTCCACCAGACAATGTTTGTGTCGTAGTTGCATTTAGATTTTCTGCATTGAGCATGTATTTATTGAGTAAATGTAAGAATGAAGTGAGTGAAGGAACATGAAAGCCCTCAGTCTGAATCACATGTTGTCCATTTCTGAAGGGCCAACCAAATACTGATAACAGCAAGCAGGATAGTAGCCTAGCCTGGAAGCTGGAAACTTCTGTATCCAAGGACCTTGCAGGATGTGGAATTAGCAATGAGAACGGTAATAAGCATCATGCTCATTGATGAGAGTGTAGAGTGGGATGGCCTTTCTGGGGGCAGATTGGCGATGCTTATGCATACACACTTTCCTTTTTTTTTTTTTGTCAGCCTTGGGGCTTGAACTCAGGATCTGGGCTCTCTTTCCCTGAGCTTTTTTTGGTCACAGCTAGCACTCTACCACAGCTCAACTTCTGGTTTTCTGGAGATGAGTCTCATGGACTTTCCTGCCTGGGATGACTTTGAACTGTGATCTTCAGATCTCAGCCTCCTAAGTAGTTAGGAGGCGTGAGCCACTGGTGCCCAGCTCACACTCTCCTTTTCATCCTGTTTCCCTTTTTGTTAAGCAGTGTCATTGATGTGTGTAGAAACTTAGCTACACAGATATTGTAAGGTTGTTTGTAATGTGAAAAATTAGAAATTAGACAAATTTCTGCTTTTGAATTAGCAAACTTTGAGGATTGATCCATGTGTACAGTGAAGGTGTAAACTAACAAATGACATGGATAGGGTAAATGATCTGAGATAGTATACACAAACCTCTTAGAATAGTCTAGTACATTCTAGGTACACAATGGCATGTGAGCTGTTAAGTGTTGCCAGCCTGGTCATTTTTATTGTTAGGAAGCATGAAGAAGACCTTGGGACCTCACCTAGCCCCACCTGAGAACTGACCTTGGGTTCCTGAAGTTCTGGAGTAGAGAACAGGGCTGATTGGTTAAATGTGATTTGGGCCAGGCTGTTGTTCATGATGGTAATAGTTTTCTTTACAACTTGTCCTGGCAGGACAGCTCCTAACTTCACAATCTTATTGGCTGGATCTATGACCAAAACCTGTGGGTCAAGAAACAGAGTTAGGAAGAAGGGCTTGTTAGTTAATAAGAAAAATAAATAGGATGCATTTTTCCAGTGAGGCAAGAGTAATTCCTTCCTTTCAGTGACTTAACTTTATAAATTTTCCCTTTCCTTCCCTTCCCCCCTCCTTCCCTCCCTCCCTCCCTCCCTTCCTTCCTTCTTTCCTTCTTCCTCTCCCTACCTTCTCCCCTCCTCTCTCTACCTTGTCCCCTCCTCTCTCTACCTTCTCTTCTCCTCTCTTCCTTTTTTCTTTTCATTCATATGCCATACTGTGGCTTGAACTTAAGGTCTGAGTTTTTTGCTCAAGGCTACTACTTTACCATTTCACCACAACTCCACCTCTAGCTTTTGGTGTTAATTGGAGATAAGAGTATCATAGGCATTCCTGCCCAGGATGGCTTTGAACTATGATCCCCTCAGATCTCCGCTTCCTGAGTAGCAAGGATTATAAGCATGAGTCACGGGTGCTTAGCAAAATTCTCTCCTTTTTGTGATTAGGGATACAATCTCAGTGGGACTGATTGACCTCCAATGGTACAATTCCAGGAGCAGAGACATGAAAGAGGAGGAAAGGTATGCTCAGGTGGGCAAAAGAGGCTAGGAAAGGGCAGAAGAAAGGAGTCAGTCAAGCCCTAGTGCCTTTCCCCCCTTCCCCCCCCCCCCCACCGCCTCTCTTTCTCTTACTTTCATTTCTGCACCTTTCCCTTTGATCTCAACTATTTGTTGAGAAAGTCCATTGATTTCAAAGGGGATGAGTTCTCGGTAGTTGATATTTTCTCTGGGATAAAAGATGATTGGAACCTCCAGTGTCATTCCTGGTTTTATCACATCCACATGGAAGTCTACCTCCAGGTAGTTGGTGTTGGTGTATAAACAGTCTATGCTGGGGAAAAATCAATGGGAAGGGATGTAATCTGAGAAGGTTGACCTAGAGGGACTGATAGGTCCTCTATGATTCTCTACAGACTGGGGACCAACAAATTCCCTGTGCTATTGTCCTAGAATCAGGAAAATCCTCCTCCTCCTCCTCATCATCATCATCCTCATCTCATCACAATAACAGCCGCAGAAGCTAGCAATGAATGAGCATTTTCTATGTCCTAGAGACTGTTCTAAGTACTTGACCTTGGTTCTACATTTCTAATTTAATCCTTCTCATAATCCAATACAGAAGAAACTGTTACAATTCCCCATTTTAGGCAAGCAGATAGAGTGTTTAAAAATTTTTCCCAGGGCTGGGAAGGTGGCTCAGTGGTAGAGTGCTTGCCTCACATGCATGAGGCCCTGAGTTTGATTCCTTAGCACCACATAAGCAGAAAAAAAGAGCTA
Organism: Dipodomys spectabilis; assembly: GCF_019054845.1. NCBI lineage: Eukaryota > Metazoa > Chordata > Mammalia > Rodentia > Heteromyidae > Dipodomys > Dipodomys spectabilis. The sequence goes on from NW_024870950.1 coordinate 5,043,305, forward strand.
GAAGTGGTGCTGAGGCTCAAGTGGTAGAGCACTAGCCTTTAGCTGAAGATCTGAGGACAGTGCCTAGGCCCAGAGTTCAGGCCCCATGACCGACAAAAAAATAAAATAAATAAATCACAGAAAAAGCCAGAAGTGGTCCAGTGGCTCAAGTGGTAGAGTGCAAAGGAGCTCAGGGAATGGGACAGCACACAAACCCAGAGTTCAGGCCTTAGGACCAGCAAAAAAAAAATTCCCCAAGGTCATACAATATAGGAAGAGCTGAACCTTGACCTTAGATTTGTGCTATTCACAAATTAAATTTTAATTAATTTAAAATTAGATTAAGATCAAATAAAAATTCAGTTACTTGAAATGTTCTAGGTACATTGCCTAGTTAATATCTAGCTATGGGCCACCAAAACAATTAATCTTGTCAGCTTGATTGAGCTGAGAGATAATTAGGAGATCAGTAAAGTACAGAAATGGCTGTGTTTGTAAGGGCATTCTGACCTAATCAATAGTTTAATCAAATGGATTAAACATTTGAATAGACTATTGTGAGATGGTGAAACTATGGAGGTAGAGCCTGGTTGAAGAAAGTAGGTCACTAGGGGTGTGTGCTTGGGGGATATATCTTGTCCTTGCCCCTTCTTGCTACTGTGTCACCTGGTTCTCGTCTGCCATGATGTGAGCTGCTCTGACATGCTCTATCTACCATGACGGACTGAAACTTCTGAAACCATAAGCAACATAAATCTGTGTATGCAAATGCAGCTGTTATATTTAATGCACCTTGTGTAAAAATTGAACTATACAACTTGAGGGTAGGGATGAGAGGGGAAAAATGGAGGAGAATGATGGATGGAGTGACATTAATCAAGATGCAGTGTACTCATAACCTGACTTTGGAACTATAACCTCTTTGTACAACTACTTTATAATAAAATAAAATAAAACCGTTGCTTCTGTTATGTTTTTTTGTTCTAGCAATGATAAAACTAGCACAAGCACCACATTAGACAGATAATTTTTTTTTATCATTATAGAAAGTTCTCTATAGTTCTGATATAAAGACTGAGTTGCTCTGCCAGATTTCTGGGCCCAATGATAGTCTATGTCATTTGGTCTGGAACATTCTACAAGGATGGTATAGAGATGCTGAATTTGAATCAGAACTTAGTACAGAGATGCTATTTACTGTAGAGAAATGTACTTTTTTAATGCTCCAAACATAACTGTAGAGAAACTCAATTTTTAAACTCTCCAAACAGTATCTCCAACATATGTATTGCATGAGAAAAATGAATGGAAGCTATAAGAAGTCCCCTTTTGACATCCTCCATTTGACATTGTCTTCTGCATTTTAGGAAGAGAACTGTTAACAAGTAGCTGCTCATGGATATCCAAGTGTTAGTGGTGGGACTAGGAACCCAAAATTCATGCCCATTGATGTCTGATTCCTTCCAACCTCACCTATACAGAGTCTGAGGGAACCACAAGGAGCTATAGAATCATATGAATGCTCTGGAAAGTCTTCTTACCTCATGGCTGTTTCTTCCTTGTTGGTGATGACCAGCATCTGTATGTATGGGGGCATCCCAGCTTGGTAGATAAAGCATGTTCCAAAGTTATAGCTGGTAAAGGAGAAATGGACCGCTGGACTCACAGCACAGCCTATGATGCTGCATGTGAATGTTGGGCCATGGTTGATCTGTGGGGAAGAAGTATATGATTAGCAGAGTAGGAGGAGAAGGTACTTGCATCCAGGGGGGATAGAGGGAAATGACTGGTATTTAAAAGAACTCAGGCTCCATCTCCAGAGATTCAAATTCAGCAGGTTAGGGTTTATGAAAAGCTCTGAGTACAACCCAGATTTTTTTTAAAGCAATTGTCCCACAAGGAAAAGCTAGACATATCAAGTAAATGCCTTGGGAACAAAAGCTCTCTGAATCATCTGGGTGCTATAATCCTAACACTCAGGAGGGTGAGGCCAGAGGATCTGAAGTTTGAGGCCAGCCTGGGTTATATAACAACCTAACTCAAAAAAAAAAAAAAAAAAAAAAAGAAAAAGAAAACCTAAGAGTTAGGGATGTGGTACAATGGTAGGGCACTTACTTACCATGTACAAGGCCACAGATTTGAGAAGTTTTTTTTAAGTGCTCAGTCAGGTCAAATAAAGGAAATGCCTATGAGTGGCTTTGCTGTGAAGGGAGGTTTCTTTGAACTTCTAGATACGGCAGATAACTTACAGTGAGCTTTTAGGAAGTTCCAAACTGTTCTTCTACCTCTATAAGCCTTTTTATTACAGACCTGTTGAAGTTTTCAAAACAACTGCAGAGCTGGGGAAAATGATCTGGCATAGGACAAATTAAACCATCATGAAGATCACTTTTCTTAGTGATATTTAGTCATTTTTCTTGAATAAATACTCCAACAACTGTTGCAGGTTAATGGTTGATTTGCATAGTTCTGAAAACATTGATCTTGCCAATTTATTTTTTTAATTTAATTTTTTTTTGGTCAGTCATGGGGCTTGAACACAGGACCTAGGTGCTTAGGGCCTGAGCTCTTTTGCTCAAGGCTAGCACCACTTCCGGCTTTTGAGTAGTTAATTGGAGATAAGAGTCTCATGGGTCAAGCTTCAAAGCCAACTGGGCAGAAAAGTCTGTGAGACTCTTATCTCCAATTGTATCTCCATAAAAAGCCAAAAGGAGCTGTGGTTTAAGTGGTAGAACACTAGCCTTGAGCATAAAAGCTCAGGGACAGGGCTGGGAAGGTGGCGCAGTGGAAGAGTGCTTGCTGTGCATACATGAGGTCCTGGGTTCAATTCCTCAGCATCACATAAGCAGAAATAGCCAAGAAGTGGTACTGTGGATCAAGTGGTAGAGTGCTAGCCTTGAGCTGGAGAGCTGAGGGACAGCACCCAGGCCCAGAGTTCAGCCCCACAACCAAAAAAAAAAAAAAAAAAAAAGCCCAGGGACAGTGCTCAGGCTGAGCTCAAATCCCAGGACTGGCAAAATAATATTCATCATTGTCATCATCTTTGGGACTCAATCTAAAACTGAACATTTCTTGATTGTTTAGGGTAAAAAATCCAGTTTAAAAAGTGACAAAATTATTATATTATTCCTGAGAATATGCTGTATTTGGCTAAACAATAAATGGTGTGTGAATCCCCAAGACAGCTTTCACCAGAGGCCGTGGCACAGGTGGCCTTAACCTGCTCTCTTCTGTTCATACTTGTATATCCACCATTCGTGGTTTTATTTCTCCTAACAGATGTATTAAAGTAGAACCATAGATTTAAAAAAAGTCTCACAGGGACTTTTCTGCCTGGGCTGGCTTCAAACCGTGATCCTCAATCTCAGCCTTGTGAGAAGCTAGGATTACAAGTGTGAGCCACCAGACCCAGACCCACAGATATATTTTTTTTAACCTGTGTTGTCATTGCTTTGGAAGAGTAGTTTTTCAGAGACCCCTCTCTGCCATTCCTTCTGACCTCATCCATCTTGAACTTTTCTTCAGTAACTTATCTTGGTAAATATTGCACATATGCTCTCCTGTCTGTCTCATTTATTCTAGCATCTGGAGAATGGATGGTATCTCAGTGCAATTGGCACTTACTCACTAGGTACCTCAACCATGGAGGAGTTGTTTTGAGCTAGAGATTGTGGGCTGTCTCCAAGACAACTGTCCAGCAGGAGCTCTGAACAGGTGGAGAAGACAGAACACACAGAAGAATTAGCCTGTCAGCATAGCATGCTGTGAGTTCTTTAACCATTTGGACAATGTGAATTGCTCTTACCTTAATTTTGAGTTCCAGGCCCTTCAAGACACATTTCTGAAATGGCTGGAAGCATAGTACAGCATGCTCACTCTGCCCTATGTCCACAGAACCATCAGTGGGTGAAAATTCCAAGTACTGTAACAGGCTTTTAGGCCCAGAAAGTTCTGCCTGGAAACTAAAGCTGAACTTTCCTGTGTTGATAAGGCTGAATTCACATTGGCTACACTCATTTAATTCCACCTGGAAGATAGAGAGAACAGAACAGTGAATGTAAACCATAGTTTCCTTCTCTGGAGGAAAAGTATCCTTTGGGTGGATGGATGACTTGGTGAGTTGGGCATTAAGCTTAATGTTGTCAGATATTCTGCAAGAGCTACTCAGTGTTGAGTGTGCTTATATCTCAAGTGTAAGTTGATAATTGAATTCTTTCTTGTATGTTTAATATAAGTATTCTTGCCTCTTCCCATGATTTCTACCCACTGAAAAATAAAGTAAGAGAGTCACTCACACTATAACTTTGTGCATTGTAGAGATGGGGCTGTTGGTCTCTGGCATTTGAGACAAAGATTCACCTCATATTTGCTTGATCACCTTCCCTAGTAAAAAATGGAATTGGAGAGAGGCAGCAAGGCCCTCTCACACCTTTACCTCATAGAAATTGGCGATATTGGTCTGGTTGGGTGTCAAGATAGTGATGGTGCCATTCCTGTCCTTGAACCTGACTTCTGCATTCATAGTATAGCCCTCAGCCTTGACATTTAATGTCAGAGGGTGGGCTTTCTTTTTCACATTGCAGATCAAATTGAAGTTCACCTCTCCTTCTTGCGTTGGTGTGAAGAAAATATCAATTGGGAACCTGGTTGTGAACAAGACAGCAGATTAGCTAACTAAGATGACTAGTTAAAATCCGATTAAAAAAAATGAGTCCTTTGAATTGGCAAATATGTCATGAACAAAAATGACTAAAAATGAAGTGGTGCTGTGTAGAACACCGGTCTTGAAGGAAAAAGCAAAGGGACAGCACGCAGGCCCTGTGTTCAAGACCTAGTACTTCCACACATGTTCATACATGAAGATAGTGACAAAAGTACTCTAAATTATAATGAAGTATAAAGATAGTTTTCCAGGGAAAGCTAGATATTGCTCTGTGGATTCACATATCAAGAAGACAGGAAAAGACTACAAAATAATACAAAAAAATATTGAGGACAAGGCCTTAAAATTCTCAACATTCCATAATTCATCAAGAAAACCCTGTGGAGTAAGTAGGTCGAAGGTATTATTGTTCATATCTAAATCTTAGTTGGAAGGGATTTTATAAATGGGACATTCTAAGCAATTCTCCTGGGTAGCAGGCTTTGGGCCCCTGCCACGCTGAGGACACTCATCCAGAGCCCTTAAGTTTTCTTTACCTGGACAGTGGTGCAATCCAGCCTTCCATGGGACATACAACCAGACTGTTGCTGAACCCTTCAGAATACCGAGAGTTGTCGAGGAAGGCAAAGCTGAACCCTTGCTCCTCCTTGTTGATCATCTGCACAGACTCCCTGGCTTCTCTGCCTGTGGAGGAAATAACCACCCTAAGTGGAGGCCTCTTGTTTGCTTGCTGAAGTATCTCAGCAAGCAAAGTATCTACTCCACAGGCAAGTGGAAGCCTTTGTGGAAACCTCTAGTTCTGTTCCTTCCTCGTCTCAACTCCCCAGCCTACTCTTCTTTCTCTTGGCTTTTTATGTGACTTTCCTCCCTTGGGAGACTCCATGTCTTCCCTCTTGAACTTCATTTCATCAATTGTCTGCTCCTGCTGGGTGGCTCTTCTGCCCTGGTCACAGCTTTCCTGAGATTCTGATGACTCTGTTTTCTTCCCTTGTTCCTTCAGACCCAGGGTTGTAATGCCTTCCTGGTTCTGTAAATGAAGGCTTCACCCTCTCTGTCTGGCACCCTAACTCTCCCCATCTCTACAAATCACCGCTGTTTGATCTAAGAGCCTTGCATCTGCTAGGCAAGCCCTCTATTCCTGAGTCATGCCTGTAGCACCCCTCCTCCTCTTTTTTCGTACTTGTTTTTGAGATAGGGTCTCACTTCTTGCCTGGGACTGTGCCAGAACCATAATCCTATTTTTCACTTCCTACGGTTGCTAGAATGACAGGCATAGCCTTTGAGATGGAATCTCATGGGCTTTTCTGCCCTGGCTTGCCTGTCTCTATCTCTCAAGTGGCCAGGATTACAGCCATGAGCCACTGCTGCCTGGCTTTGAATTTTTTTGAATTAGACTTTCAGTATGCCAGGAGTTTCCTGCCCACACATCTCCTGCTAATACATGTCCTGTCATTATTTTCTTTTTCCACTGGCTATTATGCCTCTATTTACTCACATAAAATTTACGATCTTTTTATCCAATATTCTCCCCTCCTCAATCTTTAATTGGGGTTACACTTGTCAGATTTAGCAAATAAAGTCTGTAATATATAACTGTGCTCCAAATATTGCATGGGTCATGTGCACACTAACACACTGTTTATTATTATCTGACACTAGTATTTTGCTGTAAATCCTTCTAACTCTAAACTGTTATTGTAATTGGAAAGTGGCTTAATTTCCCCAGGTTTATGCTTTATTTTAATGCATTCTCAGCTCCCTAATAAGCACCTGGGACACATCAGGGGCTTAATAAGGGTGGTAGAGAAATCTGACCGGAGTGGTACAAATACTCCACAATGTGGGGGTAAAGGAGGCACATGAAGACAGATGGAGCTGTTTTGAGACTGCAAATACACATTCAGTGTAAGCCCTCAGCCATTATTCTCATGCTATATTGCTCATTTATTTGCTCAAAATCTTAACAAATGACACTCCACCTATTTATATGTATCAGTACAAGAAATGTTAGGATATACTACGCATATAATACATACCCAATTTAATGATTTCCTTTGGTGGAAACAAAGAGTGAGAAGATGAGGGGGAGAGATTGAGAGATTATAGAGAGGTAACACTAGGGAATGTCAACTATTATTTATTACTATTATAGTTTATTAATGTGTGGCTTTAAAAGATATTTGATGAAGCTGGGAGGTGGTGGCTCATGCCTATAATCCTAGGTGCTTGGGAGATTGAGAGCTGAAGGATTTTAGTATAAAACTGGTCCTAGCTGAGCTAGGCGCTGGTGGCTCATGCCTGTAATCCTAGTTACTCAGGAGGCTGAGATCTGAGGATCTTGGTTCAAAGCCAGCCTGGGCAGGAAAGTCCATGAGACTCTTATCTCCAATTAACCACCAGAAAACTGGAAGTGGTGCTGTGGTTCAAGTGGTAGAGTGTTAGCCTTGAGCTGAAGAGCTGGCCCCTAGGCCCAGAGTTTAAAACCCACAACCAACCAAAAAAAAAAAAAAAGAAAAAAAAAAGAAAAAGAAAAAAAAGATAAAAACATAAAACAAGTCCCAGCAAAATCAGTTGATCCTCATTTCAACAGAAAAAAGTTGGGTATGGTTGTGCATATCTATCATTACAGCTAAAGTAGGAAATATAAAGAGAAAGATCACAGTCCTGGTTGGCCTGAGGAAAAGGTTAGACTTTATTTCAGACTTAAAAGGGCTAGAGATATAGCTCAAGAAGTAGAATGTCTGCCTAGCAACTAGGAAGCCCCGAGTTTAAACACTAGTGGCTCTTTCTTTCTCTCTCACACACATACACACACATGATATATGATCGAAATTAGATTGAAAAACAGCTGGGTGTTGGTGGCTCATGACTGTAATCCCAGCTATTCAGAAGGCTGAGATCTGAGGATCGAGGTTCAGAGCCAGCCCAGACAGGAAAGTCCATGAGATGCTTATCTCCAATTAACTACCAGAAAACCAGAAGAGGTGCTGTGGCTCAAATGGTAGAGTGCTAGCCTTGAGCAAAAGAGCTCAGAGATAGTGCCAAGGCCCCGAGTTCAAGCCCCATGCCCAACACAAAAAAAGAAAAAAGTGCAAAATGCTTTCTGCTTTTTAACATGTTTCTAGAAAGCACTAGAAGTGCTCTGGAGCTCTTGATGATCTCAGCTGATACCAACTAAATACAAACTAACAGGACAGCCTTACCAATGAGGAGAGAACTGAAGTTGAGGTGTGACTTGTCCAGAGAGATGAGAGGATCAGTAGTTTTGCCCACTAACAGGAAGGGTACTGAGATGTTGTGTTCAGGAATCAAGAAAGTCCACAGAGCTTCCGTGATGTCCAGGTGAGAAGGCGTGAACTGGAACACAATCTAAGAAAACAATTTGGTAAAGGATGATGAGAAGCACTTTTGTTTTCTTACTGGAGTCATGAGAATTGGCCTTCCCAGGTTATTGCTACCTTTCTACAGTCTCTGTAAGAACATGTAGGCATGTCTATAGCAGCAGCCTTGCCATGCTTTTTCTGCTCACATGTCCTTCAAGAGCCTAGCCCATCCTTAGCCTCGGATCTAAGCTGTCATACTTTCTCATGTCTTTGGTTAGAACTGGTTGTATCTTAGCAAGGAGTTGGAATTAATCACCAAATAACAATCTACATATTCGTTAACAGCCTGGCACACAGCCCAACTCAACCTGATTAACAGGGGAACCAAATAATCCTCTCAGAAGTGGCTGACTGAATGGAGAATGGGATGAAAGATGCCAGGAGGGAGAGCTTGGCCATGGAATGCTATAATCCATTTGCTAAGTGAAGTTACAAAATCATTGAAACAGAAATGAACAAGTGGGAAAGAAACTGCTTGATAGAGAGTAGAGTAGATAGCTAAAGAGAAATAGAAAGACTTGGAAGGAAAGTTAAATCTCTACAGCTGCCCCAGGTCCTTTTTTCTTCTGAATTAACTTGAGTGAGTGTCTGAGTTGATCAGTCTAGACTCAATGGAGGGCCAGAGGAATGTGGTCAGCAAGCAATAATGCAGGTGAACATACTCTGTCCATGCCAATACCAGTATGATGCATGGGATGTGGTCTAAGGATGTGTCACATCAGTAACACTACTGCCACCCAAAGACCAGCATGATCTCAGATGATTCTATAACTTATCTCTTCAGGAATTTGGTGGCATCTTTGGTACATTTCTGAGATGTAGTGGGACAGGGGGTCATATCTAGGCAGGACCATGCTTCTGGTGGTCCCAGCTCCTGGATCCTGCCATGCTTAACTAGATTGGCTGCATAGAGACAATATGCAGAGGTCAAAAGCAAGTGGAAAGTATATATAAATGTTTCGTTTGGTTTGGGAAGGGTTAAAAAACATGGATCTCACCACCAGCACATAGCAGGAAGATTAGCATAGAAATGTGGACTTTAGGTTTCTCCAGAAAAGTTTGGGAGAATAGCATCTGCCAGAGAAAAGCTGGATCATCTGGACCTGATGCCTGACATTCCCTATTGTCCTAATTCATTCATTTGGGTGACTTTTCTGAAGGCCTCCGAGTGCACAATTTTTGTTTCACGGATATGTTTCTATCTCTAAGAGTTTCTGCAAAACTTCTCGGGTATAGAACCCACAGACTTGTTTTAGTGAGCGGGTTCATAGGTAAAGCTGACTCCCTCCCTGGTGTCACTGTGGAAACATTAAGGACTAAGTCACAGGACTTGATTCTACTTTCATGTTTTACTCTTTGACCTAAGGAAAAAAAAATTAGTGTCCTCTCACTGTTATCCACCCCTTGAACAAATACAACTCTTAGTTTCTTGAGTTCCCAGATATCTGTGCCTAGTTCCCCTATGCTGCTTGAATATTAACTTTAAAATAGACATAATGGATTTTGATATTATTCACACTCAGCATTTTCTTTCCTTCTCAATGGTGTGTGTGTGTGTGTGTGTGTGTGTGCACGTGTGCGTGCACAAGTGCTCTGGTAACACGCGCGCGCTGGTACTGGGTTTGAACTCAGGATCTGATATTCTTACTCTGCTTTCTTGCTCATGACTGGCATTCTATTACTTGAGCTACAACTCTAGTTTAACTCTAGTACAACTCTACAACTCTGGTTAATTTTTTTTGTCTTTTCTTTTTTGGTACTGGGGATCGAACCCAGGACGTTGCACTTGCTAGGCAAGTGCTTTGCCACTGATCTACATTCCAGCCCTACTCTGGTTCATTGTAGATAGAGTTTCATGGACTTTGCTGCCTGGCTTGACTTTGAACCATAATCCTCAGATCTCGGTCTCTTGAGTAGCTAGGATTATAGGCATGAGCCACTAGAACTGGATCCTTCTCTTACTTAGTTTAGAAGTGCAAATACTAGAGCTCTTGCTTTCTCAATGGCTGGTCAAAGGAGTTCAGGTCTGTCTTGTTCATCAGGATTGTCCAAAGTGCAGGGGGCCCTCAATTGATTGATGTGCCTTTAGGCAGTTCTCAGCAACCCCCCACTCCTTACACTTGTTATGCAAAGATGGTTAGAGTGGTCTGAGGCTGGGTTGAAAGATCCTGATTTATACACACCTCAGCTTTCTTTTCAGGGTGGATGAAGCCCTTTTCTGTCAAGCATGTGAAGGCCGGAATGTTCTGGAAACTTTCAGGTTCTTCAGAGACCCAGGAGAAGGAGTAGGTGCTACTGGTTGGATTCAGGATTGTAAAGGTCCTGGGCAAAGGGAAAAATGATAGTAGAAAGTAAATAGAGAAGAGTGAAAATTAACAAACTTTCCTAGAACTTGTCTATAGTCTAACCTTCCAAGGGAAACCAGAATTGTTCCAAGCTCTTTGTGACTCCAGAAATGAAAATGCCATCTGAGGTGGGATTCAAAGTACAGCTAATGTTCTGGACTCTAGAGTAACAGATGAGGTCAAGGCCTCATCTGTTCCAGTGATGCTCTGTGGTCAAGATGGCAGTCAGGGAATTATACCCTTAGCTATACTCAGCTTTTTCCATTGTCAAACTATGGAGACAGAATTCAGATGCTTTCAAGTAAACTTCAGTCAAACCCCAAGATATCAAGCCTGCTTCTAGAAATCATTCTACCTTGTTTCACTGAATTTTCCCCCTGGACTTTCTAGAAGTATTGTCTGATAGGAATTCAGCCAATTCTGAGAGAGGCAACTCACCGGAGATTCTTTCCTCCTATGCCCACACTGGTGAACTCAATCACCTTGGTGCTTGGATCCAGAGGCCCCACACCAGACCCTCGGAGCTCTGGGTTGCGCCGATGCCCGGTGATATAGTCTGAGTCTTTCAGGTCAAAATGGCATACGGGTAAGGCACTTCGCCCTTTTGCTACTATGGTTGGACCCTGCTGTCCAGGTGGCAGGTTCGGAATCCTGAGAGAATAAAGTTATTTTTATTGATGTTTTATTTTGTAATCTGTCATTGCTACCTTGGTTGGAAATGATTATTTCTATTGGGATGATCTCTGTGGGAGTAGAAAATGAGTTTGTCTCACTTTCTAATATTGCCACCTCAGATGCTTTTGATTCGTCTACCTCACTTGGTAGGTATTTATTAAGTAACTGTTAAATGAGTAAATAGACAGAGTATCAGGATTCCTATGGAAGTAAGAAAGCAAATTACTTCTGCCATCAGTGGTAAAATCTTCCTGCTATACACTTGGCAAATTAAAAAACAAAAACAGAAACAAAATAAGCAGTCTTATGTCTGGGTCCTCTCACAGATAATTATTTAGTGAACTATAAAAAAGAGCCTGGAGGTTGGGTGCCTGAAATCCTAGCTACTCAGGAGGCTGAGATCTGAAGATCTCAGTCTGAAGCCAGACTACACAGGAAAAATCTGTGAGACTCTTATCTCCACTAACCTACAAAAGAAGCTGGAAGTAAAGCTATGGCTCAAGTGGTAGAGTGCTAGTCTTAAACATAAAAGCTCAGGGACAGCACACAGGCCCAGGTCCAGGGCTCGAGTCCCAGGACTGGTTAAAAAAAAAGAGCCTGGAAATCTTAAAAACGTATCCTAAATGCCTTGGAGCAAATGGACATGAGTAGTCTCTCAGTCTTAGGACTAAATAGAGCAAGCCCTAGGCTTAGAGGAATCTCTGTACTGTGACTTCAGGGACTCCAGGAAGCTTTGACAATTCACATGGATCAAAGAATTTCTTAGCAAAATAGGTGTTCTCTTTGGAACTTTCCCCAAAAGTGAGTATCATATCAGGTATGCTCACTGTCAAATGTAGCTATCTTTTATCTTACTTGGCAACTCCTTACTAAGTACCAGCACCACTTCAACCACCTAGCATTTATTGTGATTATTGTGTGTGAGATGTGGGTCTAAGGTTTTTTTTTTTGGGGTCCGGTCGTGGGGCCTGAACTCTGGGCCTGGGTGCTGTTCCTCAGCTCTTCAGCTCAAGGCTAGTGCTCTACCACTTGAGCCACAGCACCACTTCCGGCTTCTTTTTCTGCTTATGTGGTGCTGAGGAATCGAACCAGGGCCTCATGCATGCAAGGCAAGCGCTCTACCACTGAGCCACCTTCCCAGCCTGAGTCTAAGCTCTTAAGGTAAACTCATTCCCAACAATTCTTCAAGGTGGGTATTGTTATTTACATTTTATGTATGAGAAAAATGAGTTTCAGAGATGGCACAAGTTTATCCAAATTCTTACTTGCACAACAATTAAAAAACACCTGGCCACCAACCATTCTGCAGCTTAGTAGAATCCTGTATGTGGTCAGGAAACGGGAAGTGGGTAAGGGAAGAGAGGGTGATGAACAGAACAAAGACCAAATTCTTCCTTTTCCTCCTAAGAATGGCCTCTTTCAATCTTCCCAAAAAGAAAAGTGGCAGCCTGGGGGGCTGTGGAGGAGGTCTCAGGTTGGAAATAATAGTGGCAGGAATGGGGTGGAAGAAGGGATAAGAACCACAGAGCTTCACCCCTGCAAAGATGAAGGCTCTGGAGAATGTGTTTCCTTACTGGCAGAAAAGGTTGCTCTCAAATTCTCCAATGTCCAGTGGGGAGAATTTCACTTTGAGCTTCTGAGTCTTCCCCACAGGCACACTGCCTGAGGAGGGCTCCACAGAGAAAGGAGAAGGAGAACTTTCACTCCAGTGGTCCACACTGTCCAGGGTGCTGCCTGTGCCTTGGCTAAGCTGATCTTTTGGAGTATTACCTAGGATCAGACCAAGAGTGAGTGATATTCTGCAGTCATAATGAGAGGGAAGGTGAGAAGCAGCTAACTCACAAGTTACGTGGTCTTTTCTTTTCTTTTTCTTTTTTAAAAATTTTTATTATGAGAATACCGTACAATTACATGGGCAAGATAATGAGTACATTTCTTATCAAGCATTGTTGCTTCCTCCTTTGTTTCCCCTTCCTATCCCTTCCCATATCCTGCCCCCCCCCAATATCCCCTGCCCACCAAAGTTGTAAGTTTTTTGACATAACCACTTGTACATCTCATTGTTGCAATGGATCCACCTGTATCCCTATTTAAACGATTTGTTTTTTCCCTTCCCCTCCACAAATTAATTACACCAACATCAAATATAGTGAAAGCATCTTTTCTTCTCCTTCCTTCCTTCCTTCCTTCCTTCCTTCCCTCCTTCCTTCCTTCCTTCCTTCCTTCCTTTTTTTTTTTTTGTCGGTCATGGGGCTTGAACTCTGGGCTTGGGCGCTATCCCTGTGCTCTTCAGCTCAAGGTGAGTGCTCTACCGCTTGAGCCACAACACCACTTCCTGTTTTCTGGTGGTTAATTGGAGATAAGAGTCTCACAGATTTTTCTGCCCGGGCTGGCTTTGAACCATGATCCTCAGATCTCAGCCTCCTGAGTAGCTAGGATTACAGGCATGAGCCACCATTGCCCGGCCTTTCTTTCTTTCCTTCCTTCTTTCCTTCCTTCCTTCCGTCCATCCGTCTTGGAGCTTGAACTCAGGGCCTGAATGCTGTCTCTGAGCTTTTTTGCTCAAGGCTAGCCCTCTACCACTTTGAGCCATAGTGCTACTTAACTCACAAGCAGTTGAGGGTCTGGAAACCAGGAGGGAAGAGGCTAACTCAGGTCCATGTAGTTTGATAAACACCACAAATCTCTTTTTCTACTTTTCCTTAGCTACTTTAGGAAATTGTTCTCTAGTTTCTCTATAAGAACAAGACTTTTCTACTAACAAGTCAGAACTTAGATTTTATCTTTCATTGAGTTTACCTTGGTTTTCTGGCATGGCAAAGCTGACCGACTTTGAGGTGTCTTCTGAGGCCCAGTTGAATTCTAACTGTACTTGTCCTAAATTAACCAGATCCAGCCTGTGAATCAATCAGAAATAGATTTCAGAAATGTATTGCAGGCAATTTTTTCCTGCTGCATTTCTTAAAGGTGAGTCACTTTATATCTTTATATTATTATAATATTCCATATTATTATAATAGAATTATATTTAATTCCATATATTTCATTTGAGCCATACCCACTAATCCTCTTTTGAGACAAGGTCTCGTGTTTTGTCTGGGCTGTCACGTAGCCTGGACTATGATCCCCCTACTTATGCCTCCCATATAGCTGAGATGATATAGTTGTGTGCTGCCATGCCCAGTTTATTAATTGAAATGGGTCTTGCTAACTTTTTGGGTAGGTTGGCCTTGAATCATTGTCTTCCTGATCTCTCCCTGTGAGTAGCTAAGCTAGATTATATATTTGCGCCACCATACTTAACTCCAAAAACATTCTTTTGTGTGCTGTTGCTGGAGCTTGACCTCAGGGCCTCACACTCTTGCCTGGCTTTTTTGCTCAAGACTGGCACTCTACTGCTGAGCCATATCTCCACTTCTTGGTGGTTAACTGGAGATAATAATCACATGGACTTTTTTTTTTTGCTGATGTTGGCTTCAGATCAATACCCTCAGATCTCAGCCTCCTAAGTAGTTAGGATTACAGATGTGAGTTTCCAGTTCCTGGCTCTGTCCCACATCTTGATCATTTAGTCTTTAGGTGCTCTTTGCTTCATGCCCGTGGCACTATGTCCCAACTGACAATTCACCTGTTTATATTCATTCCCTTCACCCCTACCTCCAGACTATGAGCTCTCTAAACCATCCTTGAACTCAGCATCTAAGTGTCATTGAGGGTTAAGGTAATATTTTCTCCTTCTCAGCATTGTCTCTGAATTAACTTTCTAGCTTTGGTCCTATGGAAATGTGATAAAGGAGAAAGGTCAGCCATGTTAATAGACAATATTGTTTATAGTAAAAAATGATCTTGAATTCTTGAGTCCCAAGTGGACTTGGAGGAGCCATGATCACCTGGGAAGGAAGTCATAACTCTGGTGCTCTCTGAGTGTGGTGACTCTTGGAACTGAACCTGTTCCCTGCAGGGATCCTGGAAGCTACTTCTATGGTTATAAGAAATAGTGGCTTCTGTTGAG
Organism: Dipodomys spectabilis; assembly: GCF_019054845.1. Classification (NCBI taxonomy): domain Eukaryota; kingdom Metazoa; phylum Chordata; class Mammalia; order Rodentia; family Heteromyidae; genus Dipodomys; species Dipodomys spectabilis. The sequence continues at coordinate 5,058,362 of NW_024870950.1, forward strand.
AATATGATTTCTATGCTAGAAAGGATCCTATATCTATGTCCACTAGAGAGGATACCTGAGGGTGTTTCTGGCCAGCTATATAGACTATGGTAGGGATTATTCCCACTGAAGTGGATTGCCTAATACCACCCTCCTGGCAGACTATTTCCTGGTCAATATCTTAATTTCAAGTGTGAACTTCGTGGGTTTGAATGTTTTATTGGACCTCAGATGGCACTCTAGTACATAGTACACAGATGTATTACCTGGACTGCTGTTGTGCACACTGAATAAATGTTCTGACAAATGAATGAGTGAATGATGGGATCAAAGAATTTGATGACTCACTCAAACACTCGGGTCTGATAAACCAGCGTTTCCTTAAAGCATATGTCATTTGTTTGGCAGTGGTATGCGGCGTAATCCACAATGGCACTGACTTGAATCCGAAGTTCTCCGTAGTTTTCTTCTAGTACAGAGTGGGCAGGCTCAGGATCCGTCTCAATTACCTATAACAAAGGAAGTGCTGTACTCAGCAATGCTTAACCAGTTACCTCCACAGTAATAATAGGAGGATGGTATAGCACTTTATCCTATCTATGAAACAGCCACAAACTCAAATTCCAGAATAAAGGATTAAGGCAAACTTCAAGGACTCATAGAATGAAAAAGGGGTAAGTTGAACAACAAAACGTTTCAGAGAACATTAGGATCCCACGGCTATGAAGTCAGATGTATTCCAAAAGAAAAGAGAGAATCCTAAAGGACAGACGTGAAGGAAGTAGAAAACAAATGGAAGGATCAACAAAATTGTTTGAGATCTGAGTGAGACTGAACAAGAACGAGAGAGAAAATGCAAATAAACAGGGTCATAACCAAAAAGGAGGCACTACTATCAACTCTACAGATCTAAACAGCCAGTAAGAAAATATTTAAATGACTTTTTGAAAATACATATGAGAAGTTAGTTGAAAGGAAAATTCCTAGAAACATAATAAAATTTTTGCAAGGACAAATAACTCTGAGGAATCCTATTACTAGTAAATTGAATAGCAGTAAAGCAAAAATAATCTTAAGCTTCATCATTACTAAAGAAACTTGTGTTGTAGCAATAAATAACTAGAGAGGTATGCCTTGTTAGTGGTACAGATAAACTAATAACACAAAATTGTCAATTCTCCCTAAATTGCCTATAGTTGCAATCCAATTCCAATTATGTTTCCATCAGAGTTTTTTTTTTTGTAGGAAATGGGAAATGGATTCCAAAATTATGTATGAATAAGAAAGCAGTAAAAATGACCAAGATATTTTAGAACAAAGGGCATGGAGGAAGGAACTTTCCTCCAGATATCAAGTCTAATTAAGGCAACATAAGGCCAGCTCGGGGGTAGACGAATTGACAGTGGAAGAGAATACCGAGACCTAAATTAACACCTAATGGGAAAAGAAAACCAAAGGACTTGTGATAGTATTTTTTAAGAAAATAAGTGAGAGGACTTGTTTAGCTTATGAAAACTTAAACTAACATTTTTACCAATTAAAATTTTATATATGGTATGTGAAGTAAGGATGGAGGTGGCATATATAGTTGTTGAGAAAAAAGAAAATGAATGAGACACTGAACTTGAGAGCACTAGAAATTCAAGCATGGTAGTCTGAGTCAGATTTGTGCTTGAGGTCTCTACTTACCTTTCGTTTTATAGCCAGAGTCCCAGGTGCAGCTCTGACTGTATCTACCCACTTGACTGTGCGCATGCGGTCATCCCAGTCGGAGACCTGCTCTGCAGGTTGCTGAAACATGATCCTGGAGAGCTTGCACTTGACACTCATTTTCTTCAGGCTGATGGGCAAATCTGACTTCAGGGTCACTACTACATCTTTGGCACAGCCAGCGTGGAGGTGGCCTGTCTAGGAAGAGCCTGGTATTAGTACTTTCAGGAATTCAATCTTGAGGACTCCATATCTGAGATGGGGTTGGAGCCACAGTTTTGGCCAAAAAATACATAATTTAAACCTACATAGATAAGACTGACTTAATTATGTACACATGGTTCTTAAAAATGCAATCATAGTAAAAAGAACAACGAGCATTTATTTATCAAGGACGATTTTAAGCTCTTGTGTAATTCCAGCTATAACCCTAAGAGATATATAACCATTTTGTTGATAATGAAGCTTGTACATTGCTAAAGTCACTGGAAGATCTGTGTCCAAATCCAGGTGGTGTGCTTCCAAAGCCACAGGTCACCCTATATAATCAATATGATCTATAAAAAATGAATGGACAAATGCAGTATACTAGCAGTTTCAGAGTGCATTTCCTAATATCCATAGGGTCCACAAGGGCAAAACTATTTAATCATAATACAAACATGCTATTTGACTTTTTCACTCTAATAGTCTCATGAGTGTATAATAGAGCTTTCTAGAGGTTACATATGATAATATGTCAGTTAGAATGCAAAAGAAGATATATGAGAATCCATATGACTTTGTGACTTCTATTAAATCAGATATTATAGATTTATTTCAAAATGTAAAATAGGCATGGTCTCACATATCTGTAATTCTAGACCTTGGGAAGCTGAATTTGAGGCTACCTGGGCTACATAGGATTTCCAACATTATCATTCAATTAAAAATAGAGCCATTTATATTAGTATGTAATGGGGTCACTATAATGTTTTATTTTAAAACCAATAAAATACATGTTTCAAAAAAATTATTTGAATTTATGATATAGTAAATAGTATCCAAATAAGCAAAAGTTCTTTGTGGGTTCTCAATAATGTTTAAGAGTATGAAGGCCTTCTGAAGCAAAAATGGCTGAGGATTGTTGAAGTATACCAGGCATAAGGGAAATTCAACTTCAGAATGAAATCATTTGTAATTTACCATAAAGACAGGAAGACATACATACACTCACATATATGCCATATACATGACAGTCTCATCATATTTCTGATAGATAAAACACCTCTTCTTCCTCTGGACAGTGAAGGGAAAAGAAAACTTGGTGTTTCCCAAGACATGTGCACATATGTATGTATAGGTGTGCATGTATGTAAATGGATGGTAAGAACCTCATCTTTGTTTTTGTTGAATAACCCTTTGCTAACACAGATGACTATTAGATTATACTATGTCTGAATCATTATAGTTCAAATACAGATAATAGGAGAAATTAACTTCTAAGGTTTTTACAAAGATTAAATGAATTAACTATGGTCTTGGAACTAAGTTTGGCATATAGTATGCCTTCAGTTTATATTAATTATCATTTAGTGTTGCATCTGGACATTCTGGCATTAAAATTTGTCAGGAAGATTAAGATGAACTAAACACTCCTCCAGGAAAAAATAATTATTCCTGACGTCAAAGGTTTAAATGTGACTAAATGGGGTCTCCTGCCCTCCTATTGCCATCCCCTGAGGGTTCTATACTTGGGCAGCATCAGAGGCTGTGTGTGTGTAGTGGAAAAACTGGTATCCCTGCTGCCAGAGGCAAGAATCTTCTATAGCATTGTCCTGACTCTTGTTAAATGTTGAGATTTGCTCGGTAGTTCACAAAATATACATTATAAAATGTTAAAAGAATGGTTGAGAAACTTTTGGCCCAAACAAAGTTAACTAGATTTTAATATTTCAGAAGGTCCTAGGAAAGATGTATCTTGAGACATTTTCTAAATCTCACAGTTGTCCTTGGACCCACCACTCTTCCTTTAGCTTTGTGAACCATTTCTGAAGGATTAATGATCAAAAAGAACACATGTGTGGAGGGTCATGTCTATATTCTGGGAGGAAAAAAGGCTGGGGCCTGTATCATCCATTCAGGCCTCTGCTGAATTCCTCAATCTTGGTCTAGCAACAGTTCTAGCTGGCTACATTCTCTGTTCTTGTCCTCTTAGATCGAAGAGACACGGAGAGTGGTCTGGCACTAGAAATGGTTACTGCTTTCCAGTTTGAGAGACATCCATCCCCTTCCATGTATCCACGGAAACATACTATCAAACTGGGGTTGCCTTAGGCCAAAGGGATTTCAGAATATAGTAAATAGTTTTTACCTACCTGTGGTGAGAAAGTCAGTGTAGCTAAAACAGGCCATTCAAACCGTATCACATTTGCTTTGCTGTGATTAGTGATGGTGAAGCTCACATTATATCCAGTTCCAATATGGCAATACCCAAACTGGATGTGGTCTATCAGAGCAGCTAGGGGTTACAAGTAGAGGGCTGGTAAGTCCTCCCTGGCCTTCTTAAAGGGCCTGCTTCCTTGAGAAGACAGAACTTGATAGACATTGTATCTCATCCCGTGCAACCCTCCCAACTTCAACAATTATATTTTAATTACTGAGTAGAAAGATGCAAATTTATCCAGCTATCCGTTCATCCACCTCCCATCCATCTATCATCCACTCTGGCCCTCATTTCTCTTTATACAAGAGAAAATGTAGATCCAAACAAGCTTTATTTATTTGATAAAACAATTAAAGTTTACGTTGCCAGATAAAGGAGTCCTAGTTAAATCTGAGTCACAGATGAAGAATGAGTAGTTGTTAGGATCAGCATGTCCAATACTTAGTACTACAAATTATTCATAGTGTATCTGAAATTTAAATTTATGGAAAATTCTTGTATACATTTTCTTTTTTTTTCAGTTTTTTTTGGGGGGTCTGGTTGTGGGGCCTGAACTCTGGGTCTAGACACTGTCCCTCAGCTCTTCAGCTCAAGGCTAGTGCTCTACCACTTGAGCCACAGCGCCACTTCCAGCTTTTTTCTTTTTGCTTATGTGGTGCTGAGGAATCGAACCCAGGGCCTTATGCATGCAAGGCAAGCGCATGTATTCTGATTTTCTAAGTCTGGTAATCTTATAACTAACAGTTATAAAATCAGATTTTTTGAACTTGTGTTACTGATAGCTCTTGCTTGATCCTTAAACAAGAGATAGATGATGTCAATATGTAGCTTCAACAGGGCCAAAGCATCAATTATATAAGGAGTGTTGATTTCAACTCATGTTCTACAGACTAGTCTTATAATCCAGGACTATAATTAGGCTCCTGAGAAAACTTTGTGGCTGTGCTTACAATTCATTTTATAGTGATCAACCACATGAGGGTGCTTAGCAGATGCTTTTTGGAATTAACAATGAAATAAATTTATCCTACTCCAAAGAAAATGGAGTAAATGGTCACTAAATGAAAGCCTCCTCATGGCTTGAGACTGAAGAGCAGCATGTCCTAAGCTTTAATATATACACAGATCACTTGGGGATGGAATTAAATGCAGATTTTGATTCAGTAGGTCAGTGTGGATCTGAAATTCACACTTCTATCAAACTCCAGGAGATGCTGATGGTGTATAGTCCTAGGCTGCTCATTGGGTAGCAAGATTGTGCAGAATGACGATACAAACCTAGGCCTTTTCTAACAAGGCCAGCCCACCATTTCTCCTAGATTGTTTCAGATGAAGTAGACAATGCCAATACAAGCCAGTGAAAAGATAGAACAGCTACAAAGAAGCATTCATAGGTTAGGTGCTTATTGCTCACACCTGTAACCCTAGCTATCCAGGAGGCTAAGATCTAAGGATCACATTTTAAAGCCAGCCCAGGCAACAAAGTACACAGGATACTAATCTCTAACCACCCAAAAGCTGAAAGTGGAGTTGTTGCTCAGGTAGTAGAATGCCAGCTTTGGGCAAAAAAGCTAAGGGACAGCACTCAAGCCCTGAGTTCAAATCCAGTTCTGGCATGCACACAGCATTTACTCACAATCTGAACTGGAATTTTAATGTAGAAGCTCCCTAAAGGCAGAGGCTCATTAAGCTTTGAAAATCTAGGGCTCAGGGTAGTGGCTGACATATACACACTGAAGCTCAGTAAGTGCTTACTGAGTGAAAACACATATAAATGGGAGGACTGAGGTGTGACTAAGCCATATTGACAGATTACCTAGTAATGAAGTGGAATTTTCTTCCTAAATTCTCGGGAAGCTACATCCATTACTTACATTTCATTCTTATTTAAAATGATCTGAGCACCAATACTTGCCTCCCTGCTGCATGTCCTACCTGCTATCAAGTCTTCCATGGCACTTTCCTCAGCGATCTCTAGGACCTCAGACACATCTGAGGCCTCTTGGCTGGTGGAAGTCATTAGCCCATGGATGTTGTCCAAGGTGATGTCATCTTCATAGCTCTCACCTATTAGGTGGATAATGGTCTCCTCATACTGGTTGTTGATCACTGACAAATGGATGATACCTGTCATCCTCCCAATCTTCTGGGAGTGAAAAAAGACCTCAAATTCAGCTGTGTCTCCAGGAGCAACAATCAAGGATGCTGTGTGGGCTTTTTTTGCTACAAAGAGAAAGAGAAAAAAGTGATTTAGAAGCTGGGCACTGGAAGATCACACTTGTAATCTTAGCTATTCAGGAGGCTGACATCTGAGGATTGCAGTTTGAAGCCAGTCCAGGGAGGAAGGTCCATGAGACTCTAATCTCCAATGAAAAACCAAAAAGCTGAAAGTTGAGGTATAGCTCAACTGGTAGAGCACCATTCTTGAGCAAAAAGCTAAGGGACAATGCCCATACCCTGAGTTCAAGTCCCAGTATCAGTGCATGCACATGTGCATATACACACTGACTCAGTTTAAAGAAATATGTCTTCGTAAAGACCCTGGCTGAAGAAAAAGTAGTCCCACTATGAGAATGAGCTTTGGCTAGAAACTGGGTACCCAATTCCACCTGTACCCTGAAAAAAACCAGCTACGGAGATCCATTGCTCTGGAGAGGCACCTTCCCTACTTACCTTTCTCACTGGGTTTGTTTTCTTCTGTGATGTAGATATAGGAAGTGGTGGGCCTCCCTTTCAGGGAGAAGACTCCCAGTTGGTCCCGAAGGTCCACATGCAACTAGCAAAAGGAAAAGAGAGTTGAGTGTTGCAGTTACAAAGTACTCATGAATTTTAAGTGTGGGGTGTGATACAATGCTGTGTTTGGGGGCAGGACCTCCCTCCTCCAAGTTATTGTGCCTAGAACTCACTTTTTTAAAATAAGCTTTTTTATTGTGAAAATACTGTACAGAGGGGTTATAATCACATGAGCAAGGTAATGAGTACATTTCTTATCAAGCCTAGCACTCACTTTTTAAAGTTTTGTTTTATAATTATGAGAGAGATATGCTAAATATTAACTTGGAGAGTATAAAAGAAAATTCAGTCAAGTTAGCTCTACCTTATTATTTGAGTTAGGAAATTGAAGGTCCAAAAAATATAGGTGACATTCCAGATCACACAGCTAGCTAGTGTCAAAACTTGGAGAATTCAAGCCCCACTACTAGTAGCAGGGGAAACATTTTACGAAGAAATAAATATTTCCAAACAAAACCAGAGAGAATTAACCACGAGCAAATCTACATTAAAGAAACACATAAGAGTAGTCTCCAATCATGTATTTGCCACAGCAACACAAAATTGGTTGATGATTCACCAGCCTAACACCTTCAAGAATTACCTGGGCAGCAATGGTACCGTTGTTTTTGAGAATGAGAGGTAGTTTCTCTGATTGACCAAGCCGAAGCCTCTTGAAGAGGAGCAAGGGGTTTCCTAATTGGTTATAGAGAATTGGCCGGACCACAGTCACTCGAGGCAGAGTCCCTTCACCAACAATATCAAACACAAGACCTCGGCTCCTGGCCAGGTTGCTGCAGGGAATGGCAAGATGAAGGCTTGTGAGCCTGGTCTGTCAGGAATGACTCCCATATGGAGTATGGGTTACAATCCTGATGTAGGAGTAGGAGCAGAGTGTTACCTGGGCAAGCCTTCCAGTGTGGCCTCAAAGACACACTGGTAGGTCTGCATGGCCTGTGGGGTGAAGAGTACTGTTGCAAAGGCATGTGAGCGACTGCCAACACACATCTTGTTGGGTTCCACATCAAAGATTTCGGTGATGCGGGCAGTAGCCTGGTGAGAGAGCAATACCAGAGATTGTTAGCTGCTTTGTATTTCCATTTCTGCTCATCTTCCCTGCTCTGTTGGAACTCTCCTCCTACCAAGATTGTGGTGGACAAGGACAAACTCAAGGGCCTTCAGAGTCATGGGTCTTGGAAAGAGCAGTCTGGCCAAACCATGAACTTTGACAAAGTTATTCAGCCAGGTATTTTTCCTGCCACTCTACCTCCCCTTCTGTCAAAGAACTTCCAGAAGGCTTTGGCAGCCTGTAATTCCCACTCAGGCACAGTGCAGGGGCTTCCCAGAGCTCTTTCCTTGGCTTTTTGCCTACACTGGAGCCAGCTGGAGCCTCTTTACCTTACTGGAGATGGGCTTAACTACAAGGTTGACATCACAGGAAATCTTGCCCACATTGCTGATCTTGATCCGAGCCTTGGCCTGATGGCCCACCAGGACATTACAGAAGATGAACTTGTTCTCATCCTCCACGTAGAGTCCCCCACTCTGTATGGTCTGCAGGATGTGGTACAGATTGGAGCTGGTACAGATTTGGTGCTCCTCAAAGATCAAGACATTGTTGTCGGTCACAAAGGCTGGGGAATGGGGGGAAGGAAGACCATGAGAAAATGCTAGGTTGCTAGATTCCTGGCAACTGCCCTGGCAAGTTACCACATCTTAGTCAATTGTTTTTTGCCAATAATCAAGGAGGGATGGGATCTGAGGCCTGAGATGAGCCATGGAGAAGGAAGATAGTTGATTTGAGTCTCTAAGGAGCTTATAGCCAATCTCTCTGTGCTTTGTTCAGCTTTTTTTTTAACATTCTGTCTAATGAGCTATCTTCAGTTTAGTCTGGAATCTGGGTCCTCTAGTCTCAGCCTCCTAAGTTGTTGGGATTATAGTCATAAGCTATCCTTTTTCTTGATTTTTTTCTTTCCCTTCCCTTCTTTTCCCTTCCCTTCCCTTCCCCTCTCCTTTCCTCCCCCCCCCCCCCCAATTCTCACTTTTTGGTGTCAGTACTAGGGCTTAAACTCAGGGTCAGAGCACTCTTCCTTAGATTTTTCACTTAAGGCTGGAACTCAACCACTTGAGCCACATTTCCACTTTCATCTTTTTCCTAGTTAATTGGAGATAAGAGTTTCACAGACTTTTCTTCCCAGGTTGGCTTTGAATCATAATTCTCAGATTTCAGCCTCCTGAGTAGCTAGGATTACAAGTGTGAGCCGTGGGCCCTTCATGACTTTTTGATAATAAAAATAACTTGTCTTCTAAAATAAAATGGTGATGGTAGAATATAGATAATACATTTTAGTTTTTTAAAAAATATTTCTATTTGGAAAATCAATAACTGACCAACTGTACTGTTCCTTGACTTCTTGTTTATCTTAAACCAGCACCGAATCTGAGGACATCAGGACTGGGGTGTCATGCAGGGCTCTTTCTGGGTAATATCTTCAACATATTTGTTTACTGTATATACTTTTGTCACAGGAGAGGCATGTACATGAGAAGACTGGGTGTTTCTGGCTCCTGAGCCACATCCCATGTCACCATGATGCTTAGAAAACACCACTCATCTGAGAATTCAGAATCACACTCAGTAAGACTAGAAGTCTGAAGTGGTGAGTCCTCTCCTACTTATGTATATTTGTAAGGCCTTAAGAAGAAATGTGGCTGAAGACACCAGAGGAAATTCTAAGGTCCCAAAGGAAGCAGTCTGGCCTTGTCCTCTGGATATCTTTAGAAGAATTTGTCTGGAGAGGAAGGAGTGTTATAGACCCAGGTCCTAGGGGGCTGTTGACTAATTTTAATGGCAGTACCTGGTAGGCATGCTTCGGCAAGCAGAGTGTAAGGAATACCAGCAGGATATTCTTTAGGTTCTCTGTCAGAGATATCGATGGCTAAATACTCCTCACATTTTCCCACAGGGTCAGCCACACAGTCAACAGTAATGATCTGTTGTCCTCCAGAAGAGACGGTGCCAAACCCAGGGTACACAGTGAACATGCCATGCGTGAACCGCGACTATAGGACAAAGGTGGGAAGGATGGGACAGAGGGAGGCAAAGTGGGTGACAAGAGTCTAAGACTTTCCATGAGAACTGTGAGGTAGGGAGAAAGGGAGATAAATGGGACCTCTCCCCAGAGGCACTCTCTGGGTTCCCAGCCTTCTCCTCCTACAAGGAAAGTGGGTCCAGAGATTCATGGATGAACTCTTAGAACTTCCTTCTCTGAACCTTCCTTCTGACCAGTCATGACTGGACTGAGAGATTAAGGAACCAGATGAACATCTAACCAGCTGATCAAATAACACATGCTCAGGTGGGGATCTTAAAGCAGAGTGCAGGATGGAGTGGTGATTGAGATGATGGGTTTGAATCAGATACTCCTGGCTTAGAATCCAGTTTATTTCTCTATAAAATGAGACAAGGAACCCTAACCCTAGAGAGTTCTGGAGGCTTAAATGAAAGAACATGTGTGACACATCTAGTATAGATTTCATGTGAAAAAACAAGTGATATTCAGATGTCTCTGGAGGATAACTGTAGTATGTATGGAGATCGCAGTGCTCCAAGGTAAGGAAGATTGCCATGGATAGCCCAGTGAAGATCTTCCCTCTTCTTACTCGGTGTCAGGAAGCGGACATGAGGCAAGCTGACATGTGAAGATATCCTTCTTCATGGCATCTCTTGTACTATCCTTGGAAACTAGCATACTGGCCATCTTCCCAAATCCTTAGATGTATTCTGTAGTAATATTGATTTATAAAGTGCTTTATTCTGATAAAGTTCAGCACTAATTCTGGATTTGTTAGAATATCATGAACTTTCCTAAATTCTTATCATGGCTGTTGCAGACATACTGCAGTTGCCTGTAAGATAAGCCCTCTAGTGTGGAGAAGTATGATTGCTAGTCATCTAACAATTCTAATGATGTAGCTTGGTCCTTATCCAGTGAACCTCTACTATAGGCCAGGGGCTGTGCCAAGCATTGAGATTCCCACATAAGCCATCCAGACAGAGATGGACTTATCTCCAGTTTCTTTCTTTCTTTCTTTCTTTCTTTCTTTCCTTCCTTCCTTCTTTCCCTCTTTTCCTTCCTTCTCTTTCTTCTCCTTCCTTCCTTCCCTCCTTCCTTCCTCTCCTCCCTCCTTCCTTCCCTCCTTCCTTTCTCTCTCTTTCTCTCCTTTCTTTCCTTCTCTCTTTCTTTCCTTCTCTCTTTCTCTCTCTCTTTCTTTCCTTCCTTTCTTCCTTCCTTCCTTTCTTTCTTCCTTCCTTCCTTCCTTCCTTCCTTTCTTTCTTTCCTTCTTTCTTTCTTTCTTGTTTGTCCTGGAGCTTAAAGCCAGGGCCTGGCACTATCCCTGAGGTTCTTTCACTTAGGGCTACCAGGACTCTACCACTTGATACTTCTAGACTTTTCTGAGTAGTTTATTGGAAATGAGTCTCATGGGCTTTCCTGCCTGGCTGGCTTTGGATGACAATCCTCAGATCTCAGCCTCTTGTGTAGCTAGGATTATAGGCATGAGCCACCATCACCCAGCTCTTTTTTTTAAATGACTTTGAGACATGATTTGGCTGTATAGTCCAGGCTGGCCTCTAATTTGAGATTATCTCAAATATTGGAGCCTGTAGGCATGAACTGCCATACTTGGTTAAATCATTCTTGATTAAAAATTTTAAAGCATTTTAGGGAGCCCACAGAGGCTTTAAAGCAAAAGAGAGTTTCTGAATTTAAGTTTGTAAAACACTTTAGCTTATAATGAAAGCAAGATTTCAATAATTTAATATTTTTGGCACAGTAGATTTAAATCCTATCATCTTAGGCAGATATTTAGTGGTAAGAGCTAGCTGGCTTTGTTGGGTTTCTATGAATAAGGAAGGCACTCACCTGATTTGAGGTATTTACATCTTTCTGCATTGCTTCCGAGAACTTGGCTGTTTTAGGACCACTGGGCTTGAAGAAGGTCTCACTTTCCCGCGTTCTCCCATGTTTCATGTGGCCAGTTCTGTTTAAAGAAGCAAGAGTATACCCTTAGGCCTTGGTGGAGACATTAGACACCACCTGTCTGCCTGTAAGCTCCTTTCTCCTAGGCAGTGGAGGAGTGGGCCCTTCTTTGTTCCCTAAGGATTATCAGAGTGGCATAGTTAGGTTGGTACACACCAACCAAGATGATTTAATAATTTAAAGGAAACTAAGCATCAATTATACTTGGGAAAATGATTCACTAGGGTATTTAAAATCACCAAAAATAAGTAAAATGGTTTGGATAAGTGTTCCCCAAGGTCCATATATTAAAGGCTGTTTTTCAAGGTGATGCTATTGGAAGGCCCTTAAGTCACTGGAGGTGTGCCCTCAAAGGGGACCTATAATCCCTTTCCCTGTTTATTTTGCTTCCTGCTTTACTATGTGTACTGACCATAAAGTATTGCCTTGCAACAGGTCCAAAACAACAGAGCAAATTGATCATGGACTGGAACCTCCAAATTTGTGAGCCAAATTAACCCTTTTCTCTTTATAATCTGACTAATATATTTAAAAATACTTATGGAAAGTTGGGAAATGATCAAACCATTGTTAATTCCCCCTCCCCCCAGGAATCTGGCAACACTGTGGAAGTCAAATGCACTTAAAGTAAATTGTTTTTGGTGCATTGATGGGGAGCCACCTTTGGGAGGACACAGTTTTGCTGTTGAAACAAGTATTGACGTAGCTGTTGTGATAAATGTCTTTTGAGGGAAAAGACAACAACAGCCTCTTGCAGACCGAAGGCACTGCCTGCTTTCTCATGTCCACCTTTCCAGGGTACCCTTTGCCACCTCCTATCATGAAACAAAGCTACAATTCCTTTTGATTTTGCTTGTTGATATATTAGTTCTTTTATGACTACAGAATGATAGCACAACGACTCGCTAGCAAGTTTCATCATACCGGAAGCACCAGGACAATAGACAAAAGACTATAGTATTTGCTCACTAAAATTTATCCTATATTGACTGCAGATAAAAAAAATGAATGAAGTCTAGAGTCAGAAGATGTAGGTTCAGAACCAAGATGTACTGATAATTTCCTACATAATTATGGATGATTATTCTAGTCTTTTCTAGATTATTCTAGACATTTCTAGACTTCATTGATTGGGTGAATCACTTTAGGGGACTGGGTGAGTTAAAGTGAACTATGTAAGAGCTTTTTGTAGAATTTAATGCACTGAGTCACACAAACTAAGTGAAAGCCTTTATGAGAGTTAATGCCCTGAGTAACAGTTAAGAGTTAAGCCAACATTCATCTTACCCTCTCTTTTGATGCATGGTGCTTTCCCCTGTCAGCCTGTAGAGGGCAAACTTGAAGTCAGTAATGCCTAGGTTTTCTATGGTGAAGGAGCTGCTCCTGCGAGTGCCACAGATCAACGCCCCAAAGTTGATGATGGAGGAAGGGCTGATGCTGAATTTGGAGTACACTGCGTGCACAGAAAACTTAATTGGGATGCTGGCAATGATCTCACCTCCATCTGAAAGACTGGGCTCAATGATCTAGAAAAGGAAGGATGATTGGGAAGATATTAGCCACGGCACAGCTACAGAATTCCCTTGATTATGTTCTTCCTTCCCCACTTTTACCACTGATATGAACCTGGGCCGTTTACTTCACCCTCTATATTATTACATTAACAATACTTTTAGCATACACTGATGATACGGAGCTTGGTATGTAGTAGCCAAGTCACTTTGTCTCCTCTTTTCCTATTCAGCTTTACACTTAACGGAATGCAGATACCTTGTCTTTGATACTCTCTAAAACTTTTTCTATTGTTCTTGCTATTTCTGACCCATTTGTGTCTGCTAATTGAGACCAAACCATGGTGCTCCCTATATGGTTGTCACCCAGTCCATCATCCCTTTGTCCAGGGACCATGAATTAGACCATGTGTCATTCTTTTCAGCAGATCTACAAACCTGCCTCTAAGTCAAGCACTTTCACCTGAGCTCTCTCACCTGACAACGCAAGATGGGCTGGTGCTCGATCTTCACTTCCTTTCTTGCACGAAAATACACTTGAACATTTGTGGCCTTTTCTGAGAGAGTCAATGATCCCTTTCTGGGCTGAATTGAGATCATAGAGTTTATATTGCCTGGCACTATCCCTAAGGACTCCACCGAAAAGCTGAAAGACCAGAATAAAGGGACTGTTAAAAGTCATTATTGGGAACCCAAGGCACCAGAGAGGACCATCTAGGCAGTTCAGGGCTTGCCATGTCTCTAGCCATGCTCAACTACTATGCTAGAAAGGGTCTACTATGCTTTGTCCAGTGGAATGCAAGGTGGAAGAGAGTGATAAAAAGGGAGACACTAATCAAAATGCACTGTACCATAAAGTGGTATGTAGAATTGAAACCCTTTATACAGCTACTTAAAGATGAATAATAAAACAAATATGAACCAGGCCAGAGATTAATGCTTGAGGCAAAGATAGCTATCCTCTATCCTGTAGAAAGTATCCTTGTTCAACAAGGGCATTTGATACGGGAGGAGAACCAACTAAATGAACTCTCACCTGGTTTTCTCTCTCTGTGTCTCTGTCTCTTTTTCTCTCTCTAAGATTGAGCATAGCACACAAGAGGGAATGTGATACAGAAGCCTGAGGAGCTTCAGGGTCAATGCAGGAATGAGACAAGGCAAAGGAAAGGAAGTGGAGTCTATGGCTCAAGGGGTAAGGTGAGTACCACAGATAGGAATGGACTCAGGGGGCTGGGAAGGTGGCTCAGTGGTAGAGCGCTTGCCTCTCATGCCTGAGGCCCTGGGTTCGCATTCCTCAGTACCACATAAGCAAAAAGAAAAAAGCCGGAAGTGTTGCTATGGCTCAAGTGGTAGAGCGCTAGCCTTGAGCTGAAGAGCTGAGGAACAGTGCCAGGCCCAGAGTTCAGGCCCCATGACCAGATCTCCCCCCCAACCCCCCGCAAAAAAAAAAAAAAAGAAAGAAAAGGAATGGACTCAGGTAAGCAGTGGAAGATCTAGAGTAGGTTCAAGGAGCTTTGGTAGAATCAAGGAGCTTAGGTAGAAGTAGAACCCCTGGGGGTTGCTGTCAGGGTTGGGGGTCCTTCTTATTTGTTTTCCAGGCTCTGGAAGACCAGGTGGCTCAATTGTTACGTGGCTGGTGCCTGTACCCCTTCCTGCACATTCCTCAACAAACCCCTAATTTCCTGCTCTAATCAAAGGGTGACTCTGTTCCTTGTAGTGTGACAAAGCTGAGCTGAAGTCTGTCATGGTTTAACCCAAACACAAAATGGGCAAGATTCCATTCAACACTAATTGCAAACTGACAGCGGCTTTCTTCTAAGTTTCCTTGGCTTTTATTTACATTCACTGAATTCAGTTTACAGTTTCATTGCTTCTAATGAATGGTAGTGTTGAAGTGGGGCCTCTTTCTTTTTTTTTTGTTTATGTGGTGTTGGGGAATCGAATCCAGGGCCTCATGCAAGGCAAGCGCTCTACCACTGAGCCACCTTCCCAGCCCCGAGTGGGGCCTCTTTCAATTCAGTGCTCTTTTAGCTGAAATGAAATAATCGTGAACACACTGAGTTTCTCCCAAGTCTGCAATGGGGGCTCCCTTTGTTAGCTGTAAATTTGTATAAAACTTTTATACAAATCACTTGCCTCTGCCAAGGAAGGTCATGTGACCTTGAGAACCCCCCTCCTTGTTCCTCACCCAAGCCACCTTTTCTATTCTGAGGAAGCTCTATTTAAACTTGGATCTGAGTATGAACTGAGCAAATTCTAGTAAGCCACTATTTGGATTAACAGTGGTTCTTAAAATCTGAAAAAAATTGGACAACTTTTCTTTATAGAAAATCTTAAGTAGAACGCTAACTTGTAAAATAGATCAGAGCTAGAAGTAGGGCAGGGCAGTTTGAAGCCAGACCATCCTGAGTCTGGCTCTTAATCTCCTTCTCCTCCACCTCAGGACTCTTTTTATCCTCAGGACTTACTACAGCTCTGCCTGCCTCTCCATTTACTCCCTCCCCTCATCCCCCACACCACTGTGGCTCCAGACACATTCAGAAGCTCTTCAAGGTCCCTGTTTAGTTGTACAGTCAAGCACAATGTAAATTTCTGTGCTCTTAGTAGTTGGAATTCCATTCAAGGGAGTGAGGGAGACAAAAAACAAAGCAAAACAAAACAAAAAAAAGAGATGTTCTTATGATGTCCCCAGATGACAATCTTTTCACCATGAGTGGTTGTGGACAGCCCCATGCCCAGTCGGATTCAGGCTACCTGAACATGATCTCATATTTCCCACGGTTCTTCAGAGAAAGGGGCTGTTTCGCGTCCTCCATGACCCTCAGCGTCCCGAAGTCAAGGCCTCCTTCAGCTCCTGTGAAGCCAGGGATGGGGTGGGGCTGAGTGGGCTTGGGAGCTAGAGCAGGGGACGTCCCATAGAGGTCTATAGTGGAAAGTCTATAGTGACCATTTTAGACATGTTTTCTGAAAACCATGGAGCTTCAACAAACAATAGGTGCTGCCTTTGGTCTCAGTTCATCCGGATACCTCCCTTGGGACTCTTTCCTGGGGTCACAGTCCTTTCAAACCTACCACCAGCTAGAATTCTGGAACTTTAAAAGTTTTTGAACAGTTTACAGTTGTGATATTACATATACGTTTATGTGGCTTTACTTAGCATTAGATTGTAAGTATGCCTTTAAATTGTTAAAACTCCTAAAAAAATGTGATCTTCCATTGTTGGTAGGTATTTAGGTGTTTTTAAAATGTTCACGATTATAAATAATCCTGCAATAAAGAACTTTATACATAAGCTAATGACCTCTAAGCTAACATGGAGCTCTAGTACTCTATGAACCTTGCAGAGAAAGAGACCTATCAGGGAAAGGAGGAGCAAGGACAACCGCATACTCAAGGGAGACACACAATTTAGGTGTTGGGGCAGCATGGGCGACAGAATAAGTGTCCTCGAAGGTACTCAGCCTAATCCCTGAAGCCTGTGAATAAGATACCTTACATGGGAAAGGAAAAGGAAAGATGCTAACCTGCTGCCCTTACATACAGAGACTGTTATGGCTTATACTGGTGGTTCAAAGTAATCACCAGAGTCCTTAAAAGTAGAACAGCTGAAGTGAGAGAACCAGACAGGGGGCCATGTGAGGGGATTTGACCCAACACTGACGGGATGGAGGATGGAGGTCGGGACAGGAACCAAGGAATACACTGACATCTTGATGTTAGCCTAGCAACTCCTGACCTCAGAACTGTAAGATAATAAATTTGTGGGGCTTTGTTAAAATTTTCTTTTTTTGAGTCAGGTTCTTGCTGCATATCTCAGACTGGACTTGAAGTCATGGTACTTCTCATTCAGCCACCTAAGTACTGGGATTATAGTCATGCACCATCATGTCTTAAACCTTTTTCTGAGAGAGGGTTTACTATGTAATCCAGGCTGGACTTGGACTTGTGATCTTTCTTCCTTGGCCTCCTGAATAACTGGGATTACAGGCAGGTACCATGCCTCATGCAATCTGTGTTGTAACAAGCCAAATAGTTTGTGGCAATCTGTATGATAGTGGTAGAAAACTAATGCAGGCAAGAAGACATGTGTTTATGTTTACTACCAACTGCTCAGAGAAGAGGTCTGCAAATTTTATATTTATCACAACACTTCGTTATTCTCCAGTTGGAAAATGACAATCTGTAGTAATGTCACATTGCTCTGGCCTTACATTGCTATACCTCAAATCACCAAAATTGTCTTCTCTCCTACCAACAACTACCACAATCCTAACAAATTAGTGGCATTCTCTACCCAGAAATATAGTAATTAACTACACTACACAAAAATACACAACTTCAAAACACTCTTTCTTTGAAGGAGTCTACAGACCTTTGGGGAAGGTGATGTCCAGAGCAATATCATATGATTCTGCAAAGATCATGATGTTTTCAATTTGTACAACACCAACAAGATTATCTGCATCCAAAATCTACCAGGGAAAGAGAAATTATTCATAAGAGCAAGAACAATGAGCTGCTTAGAGCCTGCAAGATGTAACTGGAAGAGAAAATCTTTCAGGGGAGATTGAAAGAAATATTTCCAAATGTAGTTAGGTATAGGTCTCTTACCATCATTGTTTTGTGGTTTGGTGCTACTTATCATACTCGCTGGGGGGTGTGGGTGTAGACAACAGAGGAATAGGCAGAAGGAGCTGCATTTTCATCTTTACTTTTTATTAGCTTTGTGTGACTATCACTATATTTCTGAAGTGTAGGCTGAGTTGACACGATTAGAAGGTGTTTGGTTGTGACCTCACATGAGCCCTAAACAAGCTGTGGTTTGGCTGGGAGATGATAACAATAGTCATTGAAACACAGAAGTGTTTCTGTGCCCTTAGGTAAATTGCTTTCATAGTGACCTCTCCAAGGGTTCACTCGTTGCCTGCCTCCTGCAGCCCTCATAACAACCCATGGACTCCTCAGTGATCTCAGAAGTTGGCACTGCCAGAGGACTCTGTTCTCAGTGGCAACACTGCCTTTTGGGCTGAAGATATGAAATAGGGATGAGATGGGAGCATGTAACAGAGAGACATGGCATGTGTGCGTGCACACGTGCTTGTGCATGTGTGCACATGTATATATATACTCATTATACACATATTTTGACAACATCACCTCCAACCGAATAGCCTTCTTGACATTGACGGGCTTGGAGGGCTGGAAATGCACTTGTAGGGTAAATTCTTCCTTGGGTGGTATAGTTCCCTGCATCATGGATGTGGTAAAGTCATCACCCAAGTGTTCCAGGCTGGTGATCCGCCAGGCCACAGGCAGGGGCGTGATATTGTGGAGAAGAACTGCCTTGGAATCTTTTCTGCAGAAATGAAAAGAAATTTCACCAGTTTTAAGTAAAAAATTATACTTTTGTGTATATTTTTTGTATATATTTTTTCTTAGCCCTTCTTTCCTGCTGGTTTTCTTGAAGTCTCTTAGTTTATGAAGCTTGGATAGTTTGGATGACTTTGTATATATACATATGTGTGTGTGTGTGTGTGTGTGTGTGTGTGTGTGTATACAAGTTAGCTCAAATTATCCACAAGTACAACAACACCACTGGAAATGTATGGAAAAGTCATAAAAATTCCTCTGTATTTCTTTATCCAGATTCACCATTTTTTCATTTGGTTCTCTTTGCTTTATATTCTCTTTCATAACCCACATCATTTAAAAAACATTTTAAATTAAATTGGAGATCATTGTGCTTTTGACCTATAAATATTGCAGTGCATACTTCCTAAGACCAAGAGCACTTACTAAAATAAAGGGACTATACATAGATCTTGTTATCATTTCATATTCAGATTTCATCTTGGTTCTAATTATTAATTTTTCCCAGTTAAGGATTCAATCCAGGATCATGTATTACATTGAATTCTCATGTATTTAATTTGGGAAAACAACCTGTGACCTACACAGGGTTATGAACTATTCATGTTTGCATGGGACCAAACTTTTCAGGATGCAGAACTTTTCAGTGTTCAAACTAGGCAATTCCGTAGTAAATCAGGAGGATCTGACAATCTTAGAACTGAATGTTCTTTAAATTCCATTCAAGTGCTTGTACCATCTAGAATTCTTACCTGTGTAGCAAAAGTCGGTCAAAATGTAATTGCTTGGGCTCCAGCTCTAGTTCTGGGCGGATCCCCTGGCATTGTAATTTGAAGATAGCTGGCTCTGGGTTCTCCTTGATGCAGCAGACAATGTTGTCTTCAAAGATACCAACGGCAGTAGGGTAGGCCCATACATTTAGCAGCTGATGGAAGATTCACAAGACAATACATTTATACCAAGGATGCCAAGGTCTTGAATTTCCCAAGAAAACCTTGCCCCAGGTCATTGTACCTGCTTCTCATTGGGTTTCAGAATCATGTTCATGGGCTCCAGAAAGTAGGTAGTTGCTTTGGTATCATTCTGAAAACAGAAAAACACTTCTACCTCCATTGGGGAATTGTTCAGGATTGTCAGTGCCTCCATGTTGCCTGGGAACAAGGATGACTTGTACCTGGAAGTGGACAGGAATGGGGATGTGTGCTTGTGAAAAAGGAGCCTGTGAATTGGTACAAGGCAATTCAACAGGACAATATGGCTATGCTGACACATTGGCATGGTGGTTGAGAATGCAAGATGTGTGGCTGTGAACTTACCGTCCACTTCGACATGACCCCAACCTCCACCTTCTCCCAGACAAGCCTTGGTCTCCTTATCTAAGATTAGGGGGACAATATCCTAAAAGATATCACCTAGCCAAGTGTGCTTGATTTTAAGTGAGATCGTACACCTGAAGCTCTTAGGACAGATGGAGAGATCAAATACTCAATGAATGGTAGTTATATTTATTTAAAAGATTATTGAGAAATATGCAAGTATATCCCCAGGAGAGATTATCTTTTGAGTCATCTGCCATTTCCCATTTGTCTTAGAGATGACCTCATTAGCGCCTTTCATCATACTGTCCCAGAATATTATTGCTCTTACATGGATTCAGCTGGCCTTGCTCACTAGTGCCAGATTATTTCTATTACCCAGTACTTTTAGGGAGAGATCCACAGAGTTGAGTACCAGGGTCACTGGAAGACGTTCACTGAATGTTAATGAACAGAAAAGGAGCCAAGGGAGAAGGCACAAGGAAATGATGTACATCATCAGAGCACAGGTCAGGTAAATAGTCTGAAAGTGTTTGGAGTAGGCTATGGTGGTGGATGAAATGAGAGAGAATATAGAGACTACATCAAAATCAGACAGTCAGAAAACTTTGTATGAATAATGGGTGAACTAATAGATAATTACCATCATCAATCATGGTGCTAAAAGTTCATGCATGTTAGTTCCCTGGTTCATTCTTTACAAATTTTTGAGGTAGGCACTGCTATCTTCCCAGTTTCTGATGAGCTCAACGAAGTTCAAAAGAATAAAAAAATTAATATCCACTTGCACTTGATTTTGATTTGGACCACTGTAACCACTGTTGCCTGGCCTTACATTCTAGTAAATTCTTGTGCTATTCTAAATATATACTGCTGCTGTTGCTTCTGCTTCTTCTTGATGTTGTGCTAAGGACCAAATTCAGGGCCTTGCACTTGCTAGGCAAACATTATTCCACTGAGTGAAATCCCCAACCCCACAATGCTTCTCTGACATGTCATCATTTCCAACTCTTGGGAATCCCTACAAACTCTGCCAATCAACCTGACTTTTATGCCTTCCCTTTTGTTGGGCCTTGAAGATCCATCACCAGAAAACCTTTTCACCTTCACTTCCTAGTCTAGCATTTCAGGAAATGAACTGAAGATGATAAGGGAATGGAGGAAAATGATGTCTGATTAAATTCAATCATGGAAATAGAAAACATTTTCTATTTATTACAGTGAACACATCATTGAATGAACACAGCAGAAATCTTGGTTCTGTCTTCCACCTCATCTTGCTATACACATAAGAAATTTGTGCTCACTGAAAGAAACTAAAAGTTTATGATAAGCCTCCTCACCCAGGCCCCCAATTTTGCCTGACAATCTTTATCTGTTCCTCTAATATGCTTTCTCTTTTACAAAAATGCCTTTTATGTCTCCATTTCTTCAACATTTTAAGCTTCTACCTCCAATTCCTTCTACTCTCTGAAAAATGACCTCATATAATTTTGTCAGGGAGACAATAAAGTTTGTACAAGAACCCTCTTACCATTTCAACCAAATCTGTAATCACACCTTCACTTGAGGCCATCTCATCTTCCTCCCTCCTGGTATGAGACAATGGTACCTCCTCCTGGCAAAGGCCAGCACCCTGCGTTGTCCCATGGAGCTTCACCACTGATGGCCCAACCCATCAACCTATTCCTTCTGCTTTTCCTTGGCATACACATATCATGAGAAAAAACTGAACAAATAGCCTTCTTTGGACTTCCATTTTCCTTCACAGTCAAACTCTTCCAAAGAATGATCTTTATAAGCTGAGTGGCAGTGGCTCATCATGCCTGTAATCCTAGCTCCTCAGGAGGCTGAGATCTGAGGATCATGGTTCAAAAAGCTAGCCTGAGTAAGAAAGTCCATGAAACTCTTACCAGCAAAAAGCTGGGAGTAGAGGTGTGACTCATGTGGTAGAGGACCGGTCTTGAGTGAAAAAGCTAAGGGACAATGCCCAGACCCTAAGTTCAAGCTCCAATACTGTTACACAAACCCCCCAAATTATCCTCATACTTTGTCTTCATTTTTCACTATTGAATCATCTTAGCTTGGGCTTCACTGCAAGATTCTCTACAAAGGACTCTTGATAAGCTCCCTGGTGACAGCCATGGTGTTGACCTCTGTGGATGTCTATACCTTCATCTTTATGCCATTTTTTGGTACTTGAAATAGCTGCTGCCATATTTTTTCATGGATCCATGATGCTGACCTTTTTTGATCTTTTTTACCTCCTTTATGGCTTCTCCCCGTATTCTTTGGGGCTCCATTTTGGAGCCTTCTTTTCTTTACACTGTCTCTTCTTGAGCTACCTCATCTTCACCCATGACTTTTGTTGTCTTGAAGGTTTATCTTCCCTTTGTGAACCAACCAATGGATTCCAATCTCTGCTTTATTTGGCTTCTGGAGATATCATCTTAACATCTCAGGTTGGACAGATGCCATAGTCAACTACTCCCTTTACTTTTAAGAAATCCAGTCATTTCTCAGACTTTCCTCTTAGGGAAAGTGGTACTTCATTCATGCAGATGGTTAAGCAGAAGTTTGGACACAAAGAACTAGTTTTTCTGATTTGTGGGTTTTGGGCTAATTGATCCTACAAAAGCTATGTCTACAGAGAAACTCTCCCTGTGATATTCATGAACCCAAATCCAGGAGTCTGAAATCTGCTTAGAAAGAAAAGAGTACTTACTTATCTCTTGTTTTCCCACAAAGCAGTGGCCCAAAGTAAAACTTGTCCATGCTTGTAATAAATGTCTTAAAGATGAATTCATTTGGCTTTATGGACTTCCTCCGTTGAGGGAACACAATTCTGGATGTGGGAGGAAGAGAAGAGGGGACGCTGCTTGAATGCAAGTTCAATGCCATTGTGTGATATCCATGAGCCCAGCACTCCACCTGTTCAACAAAGGGCCCACGTGTCTACAGACAGTAACTGAGGATCTTTGTTGAGGCTTTATTTCCTTTGCATCCCCAAGAAGAGATGTAGTATGGTCATACTGTACATATATATACATGTATACATATATGTATATAGATATAAATAGATGTAATAGATATAGTATGGTCTGAACTTGAGAAAGAAGACTCTTAGAACTGAGTTGGATCTTTTGACCTAATCTGTGCAGTTACAAAAATTCTTAAGAATCTCTTTGGAAAATTACTTCTGGTGGATATTAATTAGCTTCTGATACAATGGAGCCCTTTGGTAAGACCTACAGTAGGAGTTTACTTGTGAACTCTCTCTACCTTTATGTGATTCAGATACTTCACAGTGGTGTCCAGTAGTTCAGAAAAAAAGCTTTCCCACGCAGATTCGCCACATATTCATTTTATACAAGTTATAGCATAAAAATGAAATTGGTCTGCTAGTCAAGAGGTAGAAATAGGAGGTTCGTGGATTTAGACCAGCCCAGGACAAAAAAAAATTAGTGAAATGCTACCTCAAAAATAACTTGGGTATAAGACCACACTAAAGCTACCAGCACGACTATGTTTATTGCAGCACTATTTACTATAGCTAAGATATAGAACCAACCCAGATGCCCCTCAGTAGATGAATGGATCAAGAAAATGTGGTATATATATATATATATATACAATGGAATTCTATGCCTCCATCAGAAAGAATGACATTGCCCCATTTGTTAGGAAATGGAAAGAATTGGAAAAAATTAAGTGAAGTAAGCGAGGCCCAAAGAAACATAGGTCCCATGGTTTCCCTTATTTGCAATATCTAGTATATGTCTGAGTCAAGCAGAAAAGGTCAGATAAGGTGATGTTAGGGAAATGAACCCTAAGATATGTATTCAAATGTTTTTTTTTCTTTCATGCGATTGTTTCTAACATATTTATAAGATTATTTCTTTGTTGCTTTGTATGTCCCTCCCTCACAGTATAATCCCTGCTTTCACTGTATTTGATGTCAGTATAATTTGTGGAGGGGGAGGGGAAAAACAAATCGTTTAAATAGGGATACAGGTGGACCCATTGCAACAATGAGATGTACAAGTCGTTATGTAGAAAATGAACTTTACAACTTTGGTGGGAGGGGGGAGTGGGGAGGATTGGGTGGGGGGCAGGGGGAAGGTGGGAAGGGATGGGAAGGGGAAACAAAGGAGGTACAATGTTTGATAAGAAATGTAGTCATTATCTTGCCCATGTAATTGTAACCCCTCTGTACAGTATTTTCACAATAAAAAAATAACTTGGGTATGGTGGTATATGCCTATGGCTCCAAATGGAAGTAGGAAGATAATGGTTTGAGGCAAACCTGGGCAATGTGATTTACAAGATACTACCTGAAAAACAAACTAAGAATGAAAGGATTAGAAATGTCGCTAACAGAATGCTCACCTGAGCAAGGCCTTGAATTTGATTTCCAGTACCAAAAATAAAAAGGAAGGGCAAAAAAAGGCTGTTTGTTCGATAAATAAGCAAATCTAGGTATGTACCAGTGTCTCACAACTGGAAATCCTAGCTACTCAGGAAACTAAGAATCTGAAGGATTGTGGCTTAAAGTCAGCCCAGGCAGAAAAGTTTGTTAGACTTCATCTCCAAAATCACCAGCAAAAAGCATGGCTAGAGACATGGGCTGAATGGGTAGAATTCTAGCCTAGTAACCATGAGGCCCTGAGTTCAAACCCTGATATTGGGGTAAAAAGCAAACTGACTGGTTAGAGGAAGAACCTTTTCATACTTATTCTATCTCATCTCAGCCTAGGAATACCTTGTGGTATCTTGTCATCCCTATGGCTTTGGGTCAAGGTCTAAGACCTTTATCTCAACCAATCAATAATCTGGGTTTAGTGGTACGCTCCTGTAATCCTAGCTACATAGGAGGGGTAGGTAGAATTGCAGTCTGAGGTCTGTCCTGGGCAAAAATACAAGAGCTTACCTGAAAAATAACTAAAACAAAAGGTGTAGAGGGGTGGCAAAAGAACTACCATGTTCAGAATATGAGAGAAACCAAAATATACCTGTTGACTTTTGAAATAGATGAATATACTTACCTTGGGTCTTGGCAAATGTAGGGGTAAGTGCAGATACCCCTGCAGTAAAGCTGGTACTGGCGACGAGTTCCAAGGATCTCAAAGTTAAATGTTTGGTCAAAGTTTCCAAGGTCTGAAGAAGAGAAATGTACTCGTAATGTCACCTCTCCATTGGCTGGCACGATCCATCGGAAGTGATTCAGTCTGAAAGAACCACATAGGCTCTTAAAGTGACAGTACTTGTTTCTGGTCATGAGGGATCAGGAGGGCTGCCTGGGACAGGTTCTGTCCTGCTAGGGTTAGGCATGGCGGGTCCTAGGGCCCTACAGGCAAGACGGTCATATTCCCCACTGGGAATGTGACAGTTGTACCCCCAACTTGGGCCTTTAGTATCCCTCCTCCCTGGCCACTGGGGGCCCACCTGGTAAGCTTCTCTTGGGAATGCTGGCCACTTAAGTTGTTCTGGTCCATGTCTGACAGTGGGGCCCCGCTCCCTGTACTTCCCCCAGTATTGATTTTCTTGAAGACCATGCGACGTTTGTCCTTTGAAAGCTCACGGGTTGGTTCTACTTTTTCTTTCAGCTTCATTTTGCCTCCCTTAGCTGAAGCGGTCTGTTCTTCTTGGGTCTTAATTAAAAATGAACACAAGATTGTGAATACTCATAAATCTACACTGAAGACAGAAATGCCTGCAGTGTGCCCATAGGCAGGTGGGGGTGCTGTAGAGTGTGGAGGCTGGGACAGAGAAGGGCCTGCCTCATGGGGCAGTGACAAAAGCCAGTGTTTTTCTGAGAGATCAATTCTGGAAGAGGAGACCAAAACCCCTTAGAGCAAACTGGAAGTTGGCAGGAACTTTTAGGTTGAATTTCAACTCCTGGAAGTTCCTTATAATAGCCAGCTGGTCTGCCAGCTTCCCTAGTATTACTTAGGCTACTTGTTCACTTGGCTTTCAGTGCTCAATGTTTTGCTGGCATAGCCTATTCCCCATCTTCCTTCTCTCTGCTCTTTGTTCTTAGGATTTATATAGCATTTACCTATCTATCTAGCTATTTATTTATTTTTAAATCTCTTACTAGTTGGGTACTGTGGCTCATGCCTGTAATCCTAGCTACTCAGGAGGCTTGAGATCTGAGGAATTGAGGTTTGAAGCCAGGCCAGGCAGATAAGTCTGTGAGCCTCTCATTTCCAATTAACTACCAAAAAGCTAGAAGTATAAGTGTGGCTCAAGTGGTAGAATACCAGCCTTGGGAAAAAAAATCTAAGGGTCAGTGACCAGGCCCTGAGTTCAAGTTCCAGTCCCAGAACAAAGAAACAAACAAACAAGTCTCTTACTATTCAGGGAAGAAGAAATAAGCACATTTGTTTAATTAAATAACTTCCCATTTTCCTATTGTGATTTCCATGATTCTCAATCTATTTTTCCTATTTTTTGTCCTTTATCATTTCTACTTTAAAAATGATTAAGAAAAGCTTTCAAAGTTGGAAGTCTTTTACAGTAAGAACTAGCATTAATGGTTTTATCTATTTATCTATTGAGTTTTCTTCTGAACCACTAGAATGAATGTCACAGATGGTAATCTTTGCTTCTAAATACTTTTGCCTGCATATCCTGTACTACCACAATTGTATCATTCCACCTAAGATGTGACTTGGGCCCAGTGGCTCACAGCTATAACCCTAGCTATTCAGAAGGTGGCAATCACAAGGATGAAAGTTGAAGGCCAGCTTGGGCAAGAAAATTAGTAAGCCTCCCATCTTAACAAAAAATTGCTGGGCATGGTGGTACATGCTTGGCATCCTAGCTATGAGGAAATTATGAATAGGAGGCTCACAATCTGCTTTGGCTTGGATGACAGGCATGAACTAGTACGCTTAGCTTCTTTCATTGAGGCAGAGGATCAGTGGACTTTTCTGCCCATGGCTGTAGAACCATGATCTTTCTAATTTCAGTTTCCCATAAACTAGAATGTGAGCCACCATGCTATGGATTGAGAAGAGTCTTGAGAACTTTTCTACTTGGGCTGAGCTCAATCCACAATCCTTCTGATTTTGGTCTCTCAAGTAGCTTGGAATACTAGCCACAGGCCATTGGCACTTCGCTAAAATTTATTTTAATATATTTTTAGACAAAGTGATAAAAAGTGACTCTGCCCAAAATACCTAACCTCCTTGGTAATTTTAATTTTTTGGTTGTTGTTATAAAGGTGATATACAGAGGGGTTACAACATAGGTCAGGTAAAGAGTACATTTCTTTTTGGACAATGTTACTTGCTTGGTAATCTCTTGAACAATTTACCCTTTTCCTGATTTTTTTCCTTTTTCAGTTACTGAGGTTTCAATTCAAGGCCTTGTGCTGGGTAGGAAGGCACTCTACCACTTTAAGTTATGTCTCTAACATATATTTATCATTTTAAAAGAGCTAATTTTTTGCCTAATTTTTTTCTGCAGTTGGGCTTTGAAGTAATGTGACAGATTCCCTAGATTATCCCCCGTTTCTTAGAAAGGTTGAAAGTGGAGCTGTCACGTTCAGTCTCCTCTTGGGTAATAAGATGGTCAGATATATGGTAAGTGTGACTTGGGGCCCTTGGTCAGAAGCCTCATTGCTTCTAGGGAACCAGTACTTCACAACAGACTTAGCATTGGGCCACATCTGGGTATGTGTATGCCCTTCTTTCCCTGCTTCCCTGCCCTCTGAAATGGTGCTGAAGCCAGGAGAACCAGATGCTTTACCTTGGATGTGGTTGTGCTAGATGCAGGTTCTATATCTGTTTCTAGCTCTTTTTTCTCCTCTATCAGGGAGAAGTCATCAGATAGTGGGAGCACGAACACAAAGTGTTTGAGAACATCTGTGGGGGGCAAGGGTGGCCGCTTCACAGGGTAAGAGATGATTGAGAACAGGGCAGGAGGTAGGGTGGGTGGTCCAGAAGACCCCAGGCCCAAGATGTCCAGGATCTAAAAAAAAAAAAAAGAAAAGAAAAAGGCCTGAGTTAATTTCCCATGAAGAGGACAGACAAACCTTAATCTTTTCTTGAGTGAGAAAGGCTCATGTCCCCTCCTTTCTCCTAGAATTCTTAGAGGAGATACTCTTGCAACTTTGGGTATAAAGGTCCTCTGATCTAGCTCTGTAAGGACTTTCCACTCCCTAAACCCTAGACCAGGCTACTTCTCTCAGATTTTAATCTCTACTGTGATTGTTTAACTGTCTTTCTTTGTGACTAGACTTCAAATTCCATTAGGACAGGAAGCAGGCTAGTCTAGTACATGGACTAGCACTTAACCAATCAGTTTAACTGAAACAGAGAGACTCTCAAGGCTGTGATGTCTGTGTATAGTGTTCTTCTATCCATTTTTTAGACCCTACATTAACTTTTCCTTTTTTTTTTGCTTTAATGTTCTTTCTTTCCAAAGGTAACAGAAAGGATGGGTGCAAGTTAAATATAGAAAAGCACAGTGCACATATACACACAATCAACAAACAAACAAACAATGCCAGCTACCTCAAGGGCAAAGGTGCTAAAATTTTAGTAGCAACTTTCTTTCCAGTTTGTAGAGGTCTTTAGAATAAATATATGATGCCTAGATTAATTATTGTTATTAAAGGGAATGGGAACTCTGATGGGCCAAGTGGCACAGTAGGACTAACAAGTCACCGTCTTTGTGTTTCCCTCCTATGGGACAGAGAGCTAAAGGATTTAATGTGGAGCTGGAGTTCCCTCCCAGTTGTGTGATTTACTGCTTAAATTATCTAAACCCAGAGGTTCAAGCAACAGTTTAATCTGACTGGAAAGGATGTTCTTGGCTATAGGTCTTTAAAAAAAAAACTCCCGCATGTATTTCTGAACAAAAATTCATGCTCTAAGGCTGGCCTTAGGTGAGCGTGATTGGAGTTGGCATTGAGTGTCCTTCAACTGTTTTCTTCCCTTGGCCCCACACTGGACCACTATGGCATGACATGTGTATGGTCACATCACATTGGTCTGCCTACCATCCCTTGCCAGCCTGTCCCTGCCAACAATCTCTCAAGTCTTTGTTCCTATAAAATTGAACCTAGTTCCTGATAAATTAAACCAGAGGTCAGATAACTGTACTCTATGCCCAAATCTGGTTTTCCTTTTTAAAAATAAATAAAGAGTATGAGAGGGGTTGACACTGTTCAAAAAGTACACTCATTACCTGTATTTTGTTACTGCAACCCCTCTGTATATCATGTTTATAATAAAAAAATTTAAAAAAAAATAAAGGTACACACCTTTATTAAAGGTACACACGCAGGTGCGTGAGCATGTGCATGTCTGCCTGCCAGTTACCTTAATGCTCTTGCCCAGATTTCTTGCTCATTGCTGGTGCTCTATCACTTGAGCCATGTTTCTAGCCTGGCTTTTTGCTAGTAAACTGGACATAGAGTGTCTCAAGATTTTTCTGTCTAGGCTGGCTTTGAACTACAATCCTCCAGGTCTCAGCATCCTGAGTAGCTAGGATTACAGGCGTGAACCACTGTCCCTCCACACTTAGGTGGAACAGGGCTGTGCTTATTTGGCTACATCTTGTTGGTGGGTAGCTTTCATCATTTTGAGGCTGAGCTCAGTTCTGATGAAGACTGCACAGCATATAGCCTGAAATCCTGAAGTCTGGGTTTTTGGTCCTTCACAGAAAAACACTGTCCTTTGACAAAAGCATAGAACTCTCACTCAAACCTCCACCAAAGGTGGATGTTGCATATGCAAGATATGAGTGAAAGGCTATCTAATAATCGGTTAATTCTTGTTGATGTGGGAGGCTTGTGGGATAGAGATTTTGGAGTACACCAGTCTATTGCTTGACCCTCAACACACACTTGCCTTGCCATCCTATTGTACAGAGTTGTCGCTAAAGATTAAATGGACAACTGCCAGAAGCTGGTGGCTCACGCCTGTAGCCCTAGTTATTTAGGAGGATCAAGGCTGGAAGCCAAATGAGGCAGCAAAGTCTATAAGACTCCATCTCCAATTACCCAGCAAAATGTAGAGCTTGGAGCCATAGCTCAAGTGACAGAACACCACCTGAACAAAGCAAGTAAGCTAAGCAAGCATGTGGCCTTTAGTCTGGTACTGGCCAAAAAGAAAAAAAAGCCCACTGAACAAATGATTTTTCTTCTTATATAAGGAGAGATAGAATAATTTTTAGATGGATGGAGCTTTTTATGGATTTTCTTTTGCCAAAGGCTAAAAAGTCCCTTTAGCATTTATTGTCTTATATCCAAAGGGGGGCATCAACAATGAGTCAAATTAAGGGGATATAGCTTTTTCAATAGAAGGCAACATTTTAATGATGGCTATCACAGTCTGGCCTCCACTGTTACTCTTCCTGAAGGATAGGCTGTACCTGGTCTCCTTTGGGAAGGCGGCCATTCTCCAGGGCCTGCTTCCAGCTGGAGCCATCGAAGTCCGGAGTCTGGATGTTGATGAATGGCACCCCAAGGTCCTTCTTCCCCTCATGGTCCTCTTCCATTTCTCCCTCCACATCACTCCGGTCTTCCATGGCCCGAAGCTTCTCCAGGCGCTCCCTCTCGGCCTTTTCCCTTTCCAGGCGCTCCTTCTCAGCCCGCTCCTTCTCCAAGCGTTCCCTCTCCCGGTCCTTGCGGCCCCGACGCCCACTGGAGGGGGCCTGGCGCTGGTCATCAGCGTCATGGGACACTTCTTCCATCCCTGCAGGAGGCAGCTGAATTCCTTGCTTCCGGTCCCAGTATGTGAGGATGGTCTGGATGTCCTTTAAACACAACTCATAGAGTTTAAACTTCTGGGCCAACTGCCTGTCACTTTCCTTTAGGAAGTCCCCTTCGCTGTCCTCTTGATCCTGAACATAAGGAAATCCTGGTGTATTGAGATCTCCTGTGAGCTTCTTTTTCTTGCTGGGCTCTTCCTTCTCGGCAACTGCTTGTTCCCTCACAGAAACTTTCCTTTCTACTGACTCTACCTTGATATCGAGTTTGGTGGTTGTTGGACCCTAGAAGGCAAAACACACAAACCATGCTTGAAATGGTTTACCAAGAGTGAACAATCTGCATATAGGAACCTCAGGGGGACATTTTATTTCACAAGGTCTCAAAATTCAGGTTTCTCTTGGTGCAAAGGTTGTGCCTAAGAATCAAGGCCATCCATGTGTCTATATCTGCCCTGTTGTAGATCTGCCTGGGCCCTGGCACTGTTCATTTTGAGAAAGGTTCACAAGGATGTTAACAGGCAATCCTGGCCAAGAGCTGCTGGTCTAAAGAACCAACAGGAGAAGGACTGGCAAACTGGAGTTTTGAAGACCTGCTTTCGTTTGTCCTGGAGAAAGCTAGGGAGCATCGTGGTTGCTCAAGTGACAGTCACCTGAGCAGAGAGCAAAAGAGGAAAAGCTAGAGGTTCTCACTTAGACATTCTAGCAGTTTCCAGAATCAATAATCAATGTACTAATTATTTTGTGTTTTTTTTTTTCAAATTAAAAATTGAACTTGGGTAATTGCAAGTTACGGTTACTTGAATTCTCCCTCCTGGCTCCATGAGCAGGGCCACACAGCAGGAGTCTGTGCAATCCTCCCTGGGCAGTCCCTTTTGTTCTCATCTGAGAGTTCACATCCTTCCTGCAGATGTGCATCCTCAACTTGTGCCCAGTCTTGCATGCTCAGACCTGCACTCTTTCTGATTGGGTCTCATGGATGTTAATGCTTCTGCTCATGTATATACTGATCTGTTGTCATGTCCTCTCACTCTTCTCCTTGGATTAGCCCCATCTTGTCTAGAAGTCTGGCTTTAGATTTACCCTTAGATATCACAGGGCTGAAGCAGCTATGCCCATACCAGCTTCTCACACCTCTCAGCTACAGTTTTTTTTCCTTATCACAGTGGGAAGATATGACTGCTAAGCTTGGCAGGCTGATAGACTTTCAGGCCTTGTATGCAAGGATAGGCTTATGTTGGAGTATCTTTCTGGACTGATGTCAAGGAGCACACTGGTCTCCATGGACTTCAGGGCTTCCTAGAGACAAATCTTTAATACCAGCCTATTTTTTAGTGTCATCCAGGAATTAAATTTAGTAACAACCAGAATAGGGACTGATGACAAAGGCTGTAATGGATAAGATACTACTGAGTGGGGCCCTGGAACTTTAACTTTGTTTCTGAACCATGAATGGGGTTTATCTCTCTGGCCCTCACTGGGTGAATGGGATGTCAAGCCGTGTGGTCAGGGAAAACACAAGGCTAGCAATTATGATACATTGGATACTTAGCATTGCTGGGTCTGGTCCTTGTACCTTCTGCTTTACCACTAAAATCCATCCAAACATGGTTGGCCAGTTTTCTGGTTAATGGAAGATGCTGGATTGGTTGGTAGGTTACAGTGGCTACCCCTCTGCTTCTGCATTTGGCAAGGAGCAGAGAAGGATGTTACCTGCTTGTTTTGTGGTGGTGGTGGTTTCTTCATGGGAGGCTCCTCCTTCATGAGGCCTTGCTTGGGCTTTTTGTTCTTCCGTCTCAGCTCATCTTCTTCCTTTTGTCGCTCCAGCTCCTGCTGTAGCTTCTTTTCTTGTATCTCCCTGGCTAGCCTCTCAAGTTCCCTTCATCAGAGAGAAGAAACAGAATTAGGAAACTTCAGCTTTAGCCTTTGCCCTCCTGGGAGGGACTCTGGGCAGAACTTTCATGGGCATGGAGAGAAAGAACAAAAGTAAGAAGGAAGTAAAGGAAGGAAGAGAAAAGAAGGAAAGGAAGGAAAGAAGAAAGGGGCCATATATATCTTTGGATGATCACTTAGTAAATCTCTTGGTTATGTTTGCCTAGACAGATATTTAATCTGTATTTATTTGGATCTTCTTTCATGGAAGAGAAGAAAAAGGGCTAGAAATAAGCTTGATCCTTGAAAAACAACTTTTAAAGATGTCTCTAGTATTAGCACAGAGGTAGCTCCACCTCTTATAGTCACATCTGCTGTTCAGACAACAGACAATGATATTTTGGATATCAGTTCTTATCATGGCTAGTTTGGAGCCATGATGCTGGGTCTGAAAGTCACGTTCTTCTCCTCTCCCTCCTTCCCTGACTGCTGTATATTTAACATGACCTAGGTACCAAAGATGAGCTCCATGTATGAACAAATGATGAACAAGCGATGGGTACCATGTATGAATAAGAAGTGAGCCAGCACTTCTGAAAATACCTAACCCATATCTCCTTTCATTTCTAGGAATCTCCAGTTGTTCCTGGTTACTGTGGTTCTTTGCTCACTGAGGCAAACTCATTAATCTATGTGGGGTGTGCGTGTGTGTGTGTGTGTGTGTGTGTGTGTGCGCATGTGCACATGCACACATCTCTGTGAAAGAGGAAAGGAGGGAGAGAGAAAGCAAGCAAGAGATAATTGATGAACTTTTTGTCCTTTTCTTTTGGCAGTACTGGGGGTTTGGACTGTGAGCCTTATGCTTGCTTGGCAGGTGCTCTACAACTTTAGGTATTTTTGAGTACTGTCTCATGTTTTTGCCCGTGTCTAGTCTTGAACTGTGTCTCATGTTTTTGCCCATGGCTGGCCTTGAACTGTGATTTTCCTGATTTCTGCCTCCAGAACAGCTGGAATTATAGGTGTTCACCATTTAACTTGGCTTTGATCTGCATTTTCTAAGTCTACCATGAGGTCAATGCCTGAAAGCAGAAGCTGTGTTGAGAAAGAAGAGTTTCCTTTGGTATCCCAAATCTAGGCTTGTCATGCCTCCAGAGACATGGCTGCTGCTACAGTGGCCCAAGCAGGAGAAGGGCTGATGGCATGCTATCAGGGTTTTGGGGAATATAAAGACTCTTTTGGAGTCAGTGAGAGTAATCTGGAGGTTGGGGGAGAGGAGAAAATGGGGTTACCTTGTAGGGGCGTGAAATTCCAATGTTGGAAATTCCAAGGAGTGGGATGCTTGAAGATCTCAGGGACAAAGAGACTTATGTACCATGGCTCATGTGTAATGATAGCCCACCTGTATGTCTGAGACAGCCTGAGCTGGCATCCCCACGTCTCTGGAGTTTTTGATGTAGACAGGTCTAGTTGTTCCCATGAGGTGCCCAGTGAGAGGCTGTCTGCTGCTGGGAAGTCTGCCCTGGGTCTCAGTGGGCACTGCTCAGAATGAAGACCACAGGTAGAGGCAGCCAGACCTCGGGGGATGGGCAGTGCCACAAAAGGCCAAGAGGGGGTCTTAGGAAGTGAGAAAATGAACTGAATTCTGGGAGAAGCCATCATACCCATGCCACGAGAGTGTCCTAGGTGTGGATACCTAGGAGCACAGGTAATAAGCCCCTCCCTGTGTGCACTTCACAGGGAAGACAGCAGGCTAGAAGCTGCACCCCACCGGTCCCAAATACCCCCAGTAGAAGGAAGAAGAGACATGATGTATTTTCCTAGTCTTGCAGGGAGGTGGGTCTCTGGGTACTCACCTCTTTTTCCTTTCTCGGAGAACCTGCCGCACCTCCCTGTCAAAGGCTAGCTTCTCCTCCTCTGTCAAGGCATCATATTCTTCCTCATCCATGTTTTGGAGACGTGACTTCTCTCTCTCCAGAGCTTCCTTGCGTTTGCGGTCTACGAGGGGAGCAGAGCGGAGAGGGAAGTTAAGGCTGTCAGCCTAGCCAGGCTGTGACAGCAAGAGGTAGCAAGTAAACAGCTGTCATTCCTAATCCTTGCTGGGATTTTTTTATTCCCATTACTAAAGGTGGTTCCATCTGTGGTCAGCTGATTATGATCTGTTTTTACATCCTAACCCCAGAACCCATGGATGTATTTGCTATAGCAGAAGATTGTTTGCAGATGTGATTAAACTCATGTCTGAATGTTTGTGTTCTTCCAAATTCATATGTGGATTATCCAGTAGAGTAGCTGGAGCAGAGGCTTCTCAGAGGCAGGGCTCTGCTATCCAGGGATAGTATTACCACCATCAAACCACAATCCTCAGATCTCAGGTCTATTTCCAAGTTGAGAATTTCAGTAACATTACTCTATGTTGTTGTAGGTATCTTTTTAAAACTCAAATTTTTTAATCACTGATTTTTTCATAGATGCAATGACAGAAGACAAGACTTCTGAAATTTCTGAGCTTTTTTTTTGTGCCAGTCCTGGGATTTTAACTGAGGATCTGGGGGACATCTCTGAGTTGTTTTTTAAAAAATTTTTATTGCTCAAGGCTAGTGCTCTACAACTTGAGACACAACTACACTTCTGGCTTTTTGGTGGTTAACTGGTGATAAGAATCTCATAGACTTTCCTGCCCAAGGTGGCTTCAGACTATGATCTGTAGATCTCAGTCTCCTGACTAAACTAGGATTATAGTCATGAGCCACCAGCACTCAGCACTCTCTGAGCTTCTTTTCTTCTCATCTGTGAAACAGGCACAATGATCTTAACAGGGTTACTATGAAGATTTCAATCCAAGGTATACAAAACATTTCCTGTAATGTCAAACATTAGAATGCAGATTTTTTTAAAGTTCATTGGTCCCTATGGTATCCAAAGAAATGCAGTTGGCTTACACCAAATCAGCAAGCAAAGCATCCTTGGAGTCAGGATAGCCCATAGCATGTGCTCCTCTGGCCAGTGTAATAAAAGAGATGATGGTGTGTGATGTGTTTGGAGAGAAAGAGGAAGGTGTGTGCTGTCAGATAACTGAGTTCCACTCATTATCTACCCTCTTAACTGGTTGCTTCTGTTTCAGGGCCTTCATACCCCAAAGGAGTCATGTGAACCCCTGGCTGCCTTCCAGGGTAGGGGTAAGGCATCAATGAAACAGTAAGTGTAAAAATGTCACCTCTGCCCAGTAGATAATCACATCAGAGAAACACATTTGAAAGCCTAAGTTCCTGTGGAAAGACCTGTTAGGACTTGGGAAGGGTAACTAGGGAGTTGAGAGTCCTTGCCTTCTTGTTCCTTTTTTGCCTTCTCCTGGGCCTTCATGGTTGTGTAATCCTGGGCCATATTGAGAAAATATATATGTTCCCGGCTGCCGATGGCCTTTAGCAGGCAGAGAAGGGTGGCAGGCGCATTCCGAGCAAACAGTGTATCCAAGCTATCAAACACCACTCCTCGATAGCAGTCACTCAGCTGAAATTGGAGAAAGCAAGACAGTTACTGTCAGGAAATAAAAGAGAAGAATAAAAAATATCTATTCTAGTGAGATGCTGGTGGCTCACGACTGCAATCCTAGCAATTCAGGAGGCTGAGATCTGAGGACTGTGGTTTGAAGTCAGTTTGAGCAGGAAAAGTTCATGAGACTTATGTCAGCAAAAATCTTAACCAGTGAAAATCTGGAAGTGGAGCTATAGCTCAAATGTGAGAGCACCAGCCAAAAGTCTAAAAGCTAAAGGACAGTGCTCAGATCTTGAGTTCAAGTCCCCAAAATGGTGCCAAAAATACCTATTCATCCATATTTTTATGGCACATAATTATAGAGCAAAAAATTGATTCTGTCTCTGTAGAATAAAGGAAAAAAGTAAGGGTCTGGGAAGATCGAAGAGGCAGGAAAATGAAAGATGTTCCCCCACATACAACAGGTAACAAGAGCAGCAGGAGCAGATAGGTCCTCCTCTTAGTGATTTCAGTGCCTTGAAGTGCAGTGATTCTAATGATATTAATCACTGCAGAATAATTTTCAATGCACTGTGGGCTTATTCAAAGTGGGGTCCAGAGACTGGTGACCAATGGCCAGGAAGGTTGTTCTAATAAAAGGAGATACTTGTATTAGAACACAAATCAGTTATATTACTAAACACTGTTCCAGCTGGCTTTTATTTAAATATGTAATGTATAATCTTTTCCCTCTGGCTCTGAGTTTGTCTGAGTTCTAGGGCTTGAACTCAGAGTCTGGGTGATGTCCCTAAGCTTCTGTGCTCAAGGCTAGTGCTCTTCTGTACTTCTGGCTTTTTTTGGTGTTTCATTGGAGATAAGATTTTAAGACTTTTCTTGCCTGGGCTGGCTTTGAACCATGATCCTCAGCTCTCAGCCTCCTGAGTAGCTAGGATTAAAGGTGTGATTGACCAGCACCTGGCTACTCTCTAGCTCTGGGTCTGGGTCAATGACTGTTGGTGGTGAAAACATTCATCTTTCGTCTTCAAGGCCTCTGGGTCTGAGCTGCTGTGGATGGCAGATGGCCCAAAACACCAAACACAGGATGGGACCATGTGTGAATGCTCAGTGGGCTGTTCTGTGCTGGTGGTGTGGATATACCTGTATTCGCTCTGACAGGATCTGTATGAAAAGTTCATCAGGGAGCACGCAGCTCATCAGACCAGTCTCCCCTCCAATACTGGCACTGACACTGAGCCTGCGCTGTGTAGGTCCCAAGAGGAGAGGGCTGGAGGAAATCTGTTACGTGAGAGAAAAGTCAGGAGTCAGAATCCATCTTTGTGTACAACATCTGCATCTACAAGCCATGTGACTCCAGGAAGACCATCTAATCTGTCCCTGCTTCTCATCTGAGTGACAGCAACTGCATTGCAAAATGGAAGATTCCAATTTCCTTACAGTGTTGCTGGCAGCTTCAAATAGGAATATTATGGGAGGTACTTTCTGTCCTGACTTCAGCTGTGTGTGTTTGTACCTTTATTGACCCAACAGGAAGCTAGTGCTGGTACTGGGGCTTGAACTGGCTCCCTATTGGTGTACTAAAAGTTAAGTCATACTTTCACCTCTGGCTTTTTGCTTGGTCTGGCTTCAAACTGTAATTCTCAGTTTTTAGCCTCCTAAGTTGTTTAGGATTATAGGCATGAGCCACTGCTGCCTACCTAGTTAAATTCTCCTTTAACTGCACTCAATTCTTCCCTTCCTATATTCTCTAGGAATCTCATCCCCTCTTGGGTTGACTGTTATTTTATAATTCTTGAGGGACTCCTTCCTTATAGACCTGTTTATGCCTTTACTTCCTTTCTTGACCTTGGATTTGTTCCTCCAACAAATACTCTGTTTTAATTAATCAATTTATTTGTGTGCCAGAACTGGGGCTTGAATTTAGAACTTTGTGTTCACACTTGGCTTTTTTTTTTTTGCTCAATTTTGGCATTCCACCACTTGAGCCATAGCTCCACTCCCAGCTTTTTGCTGGTTAATTGGACTCTTTGGTTAATAAGACTCATGGACCTTTTTGCCTGGGCTAGCTTCAAAGCATGATTCTTAGATCTTAGACTCCTAAATAGCTAGGATTACAGGCGTGAGACACCAATGCCCAGATAACGACTCTTTTTTGCCCTTCTTTTCAAAGATCTTAAAGTCTACCCTCACTTGATTTTACTTTCTACTCATGACCATGAGTTACTCTTGCTTCTCTGTTACTGCCTTTAGCACAGACTAGTTGACCAAGATTGTTCTTTAAGTCTATTGGTGACTTCTTCTATTGGTGACTTTCCAACATTTTTGCAGCCTGACATAACAGTGATATTCCTTTAGGTTGAACATAGGAAATTGTTGTTAGGGAGTTCTAAAATATTGAATACTGGCCATTTCCTATGGTTCAACTTAATTTTTTTCTATTCTCCTCTCTTATAACTAATCTCATCTAATTATAGATATTTACAAGTGTGGTCACCTCCTTCATCAGACTTCATCAATGCAACTTGAGAGCAAAGGCCTTGCTGTCTTTATCTTTATGCATTGCCAGCACCCAACCCAGTGCCAATGAAGTGAAAAGGAATTACTGGGTTCCAGCTGGGTGAGCACTAATTTCAGAAGGAGTTGTGTAGGGACAGTGCTTAGTCTGACCTGGTAAAGGATACCTACAGAGACAAAGGGTGCTGGCCTGGCTGAACGGAGCTGAAAGATGAAGGATCCATGCCACCCCATGGGGAAGCTGGTTTGTACCTGTGATGTTTCGGATTGGTGCTGGTGATGCTGTTTCTGTGACCCAGAGCCATGGCTGTCCGGTTTGCCTTTGGAGAGCATGAGGCTCCCACGCACAGTCTTAGTAGGTTTAATGTCCAGGGTGGCCAAGGTTATATCTGAGGTAGGTTTGCCCAAGTTCTCACTACTCAGTCGTGGTGTTTGTCCTACAATGTTTTGGTTCAGAGAAGTTTCCTGGGCTATTAGGATAAAGTGAGTTTTTATTACAAGTTATCTTAGAAAATGCCAGTGGGGATGCCACACTGAGACCTCAAAACCTAGTGGGCTGATCTAGATTGGAAGAAGGAGCTCTGCCCATTGCAGACTGAATGATGGAAGATTGGCCAATAGGGACTGAGTTGGTCTGTGCTTACTTTCTCTTCCAGCCTAGAGGGTAGTGATTTCTTTCTTTCTTCTTTCTCTCTAGATTGTAATAATCTCAAAAGTTGTTGGTATACTAAAATGCTGCCTTGGAAACCCAACACCTGACTTCCCAAGATTTTAGACAGACCTTTTTAGATTTGATAGCTAGGTTAGGGCCACTTTTACCCTTCCCCCAGCAGAACCACCCACATAACAAGCTAAGTAATAAGCATGTGACTGTTAGCAAATACACCTTCAAGATTAGTTTCTTCTTTCCTCTCCTAGCTCTACTTCTAATTCAAATACAATCCTTCCAAAAGTCTAATTATTTAAAAGGTATAGAATTAGGAATTATGTTGTGATTGTTTACATGAAGAAGATCCACTTCTGAACAGGTATATTGATCATATTCAGCATGTTTCCCATTGAACAGTTGCTTTCCCGCCTACTAGGTCCTCTCATTATCCAATGGAGCCAGGATCCTTGAGTTTTGGTAGCTGGCTATATACCATGTTTCATTACTAGGGGACCTAGAAGCTCAGTTCATTTCCTCTCTAGCAATCTGCCTTGACCACAAAACATCAGGAAGAATGAAGTCTTACCAATCTCTTCTGCTTCTCTCATGGACTGTTCTATTGCAGCCCGGATGCAGAGCTCACGGGCACGGATGCCAGGGCCACTGTTGCTATCTGACATAGCTTCCAGGATAACAGAGTCAATGTTCAAGCAGGCTGCACTGTAATACTTGGCTATGCTGACAGCATTGACTGTCTTTCCTGTAAAAAAAACACCAGGCACTGAGTTTTATGGTCCTCATTTGTTCAATGTCTTAAACAGAAGTCTCCAGAATCCCTTATAATGTGACCTACCCTCAGAAGCACCTATTATTACTATACTATAATTAGGGATGATAATCTATAAAAGAGATGTTGCTAGCTACATAGTAGTATATACCCATCCCAATAACTTGGAAGACAGAGGCAGGAACATTGAGCAGCATTGTAAACTTGAGGCCAGCCTAGTGAGTCCCTGGCTCAACAAAAAGGACACTCTTATTACCATTCTATAGACAAGGACACTTGATCACATACAACTTTAGCAATCTTTCCAGAGGCACAATGCTATCAATGGAAGTAACAGAGTGTGATGGGTCTTTTTGGCTTTGGGGACATGCTTATAATCTCTGCTGTGCTGGTTCCTAAATGAAATGATTGGTATCTTCCCTGACCACCCAGGTAACATTTTTATCCTGGAAGCTATGAGTTTATATAGGAGACATGGCGCCCTTGGTCACCTACCTGACATGGGTGTTCCATGGATGATAATGGCGATGCCTTTCCGGCTCTTGGCCATGCGACCTTCTGCAGAAATATCAATGCCCAGGTGGCGAGCAATTGCCTTGTTCACAGGGTTGTTTTCTACCTCCCCTACCTCTTCCACGGAGTGGCTCTCAACGCTCTGAATCTTGTCAGCTGCAAATTAAAAATAAAGGTGTATGGTCGGGTGCCGGTAGCTCATGTCTGTAATCCTAGCTAT
This sequence comes from Dipodomys spectabilis, assembly GCF_019054845.1. Taxonomy (NCBI): domain Eukaryota; kingdom Metazoa; phylum Chordata; class Mammalia; order Rodentia; family Heteromyidae; genus Dipodomys; species Dipodomys spectabilis. The sequence goes on from NW_024870950.1 coordinate 5,099,253, forward strand.
TCAGGAGGCTGAGATCTGAGGATCACAGTTCAAAGCCAGCCTGGGCAGGAAAGTCTATGAGTCTCTTATCTCCAATAAACTACTCAGAAAACCAGAAGTGATGCGGTGGCTCAAGTGGTAGAGCATTCACTTTGAGCTGAAGAGCTGAGGGACCACGCCCAGGCAGAGTTCAAGCCCCAAGATCAACAAAAAAAGAGAAAGTATGTGTGTGTTCATGTACGTGCATGAGCAAACATGTATGTGCATGTGAATAGTCTCAGAATTTACATGGTACTGATGAAAGCAGAAATTTGAGTTTTTTTGGTGCTAGTCCCTGGGCTTGAACTCAGGATCTAGGTACTGTCTCTTAACTGTTTAGCTTGAGTCTGGCACTCTATCACTTGAGCCACATTCTACTTTTAACCTTTTGGTGGTTAATTAGAGCTAAGAGTCTCATGGACTTTCCTGGCTGGAGTGGCTTCACACCATGATCCTAAGATCTCAGCCTTCTGAGTAGCTGGATTACAGGTGTGAGCCACCACAGTGCCCTGCTCTCAACTCTTTTTTCTAGAATGAAGAAAAAGAATGTTATAGCGGTACCTATCTATATTATATAACAATGTTTCTTTGGCTAATAATTTGTCCATTCCTATTGAAATTTAAAAAGATAGATATTCTTTAGTTCCAATTTTATATGTCTCTAAATATTCCCCAGTCTGCTGGACTTGCAGCAGTAAAGGTTCAAGTCTTGAAATGAATGCTTAGTCTAGTTAAAATGTAAATAATTATGACAAGAAGAATATATCATATACTATACTTAGCACAGAGTAAGCAAGTGGGTCAGGGCTTCCTAAGAGGACATGGCTGGTGGGCAAGGCAGGGGTGATGAGCTGCCTAGGGATCCCAGAGAGAACTTTTTTTTGTTGGTCATGGGGCTTGAACTCAGGGTGCTGTGCTTGAGCTTTTCTGCCCAAGGTTAGTGCTCTACCACTTTGGGTCACAGTGCTACTTCTGGGTTTCCAAGTGGTTAATTGGAGATAAGAGTCTTACAGAATTTCCTGTCTGGCAGACTTTAAACTACGATCCTCAGATCTCAGCCTCCTGAGTAGCTAGGATTACACTCATGAGCCACCAGTGCCTGGCCAGAGGGGATATTTGATAGAGAAAGTTGATGAATCATTGAATTTGAGTTTGATTTTTTCCATTTCTTTCTATTAAAAAACAATCTCTAAACATTAAAATGCTCAATTACTTGGAAACAACACTCTTTCCAGGCTTTCCTCATCCTCATCTTCATCTGGGTAGATTCTGGGGTCCAAGGGATTGTGCCGCTCTTCTATGTTGGATGTGAGAGAGATCCCTCGGCTGAGCGATGTCCTCTTCGTGCTAGCAGAGGTTCCCTGATCTGATATGGTTATATCTTCCTCTTCTGCCAAGGAGCAAAGGATGAAAACAAATGGGGGAGAGTTGGGAGGGGAAAAGGGAGATGGGGCCCAAACAGAAAGACAAAGGAAGAAGAGAATCATAGTATCGGCTACCATGGTGCTGGACTGTTCAATCCCACCAAACAAGGCCTGCAGTTAGCTGGCTGTCTAAAAGTTTCTCTGCACATAAGTGTTTTTTTACATTTTAACATTGATTTAAATATCAAAATTTCACATTTGATCAGAAAATTTGGAGAATTAAGAAGAGTCAAGAATTACAAAGTTCAAGGGAAGGGAAATAACAAAATGGTGAGACAAAGGACCAAGGGTGAACCAATGTAACAGTGATACTCACAGGACACTGTGTTGGAAATGAACTGCACAATGCGGGGACAGGAGGAGAATTGAGGGGGATGGAAAGTGGGAAGGGTAACATTGTTTGACAAGAAATGTCATAATAAAAGAAATGTACTCATTACTTTCCTTATGAAACTGTAACCCTCTGTATATCACCTTTACAATAGAATAAAATATTATTAAAAAAGAATTATAAAGTTCAGTTGTAAAAAGATATTTGAGATAGACCAATGGGAACAGGACTTGCAGCTGAATTTTATAATACCACATAGGAGAACTGCAATGTCTCAGAGTTTTAGTTAATTAATTAATTAAGATTGTTTTCTTTTTCTTTTTTAAAACCAGTACCAGGCTTACATTCAGGGTCTATTACTCTCACTTGGCTTTTTTTTCTTTTCTTTTCTTTTTTTCTTGTCAGGCATGCTAACATTTGAGTCATATCTCTAGTCCAGCTTTTTTTTTGCTGGTTAATTGCAGATAGATGCTCACTGATTCTTTTTGGAGAGGCTGGCCTTAAACACAAATCCCTGATCTCCTTGGATTACAGGCATGAGCTACCATACCAAACTTATTTTTTAAATTTCAAGAAATTTAAAAAATTTTAAATTTGGATCACACTGTACACACCAGTCAGACTATTGCATGAACCTTTCTCACACCAGTGTTATCACCACCTGCCATTGAGTGCCTCACTCTCCTCATTGTCCCCTCTTGTGCAGCATCTCAGTGGGCGCTGGGGCCAGACACACTTTTTGTTTATAAATGGGATTTTAGCCTGCGAGCCTGAGAATGGTAAGTATGTGCTTTGGGGGCTGGGAATGTGGCTCAGTGGTAGAGTGCTTGCCTAGCATGCATGAAGCCCTGGGTTTGATTCCTCAGTACCACATAAACAGAAAAAGCCAGAAGTGGTGCTGTGGCTCAAGAGGTAGAGCATGAGCCTTGATCAAAAGAAGCTCAGGGACAGTGCTCAGCCTGAGGACTGGCAAAAAAAAAAAAAGAAAAGAAAAGAAAAAAAAAGAATGTGCCTTGGGGCATGAGGGAAGCTGAAAAAGATTGTCCATAGTGAGTGGATATTCAGTGGACGGGGGGCAGAACCCATTGACTGGGCTCCCTCCAGACCTACCAGCCCTAACTCCAGATCACTTTCCGTTAGACCAATGAAAGACAAAACCATAACCATGGGGTGTATGAACCATAAAAGCAATAAGAAACTTCCCAGATCTCACAGGTTATTTATTTATTGCTAGTCCTGGGGTCTGAACTCAGGGCCTAGGTGCTGTTCTTTAGCTGTTTTACTCAAAGATAGCACTTTACCACTTGAGCCACAGCTTTACTTCTGGCCTTTTGGGTAGTTAATTGCAGATTTCAGGCTCATGGACTTTCCTTCCCTGGGCTGGCTTCAAACTGTGATCTTCAGATCTCAGCCTCCTGAGTAGCTAGGATTGCAGGTGTGAGCCATCAGCACCTGCCAATTCACAGATCCTTTATATACGAAGTCCCTAATAAAGATTATAAATAAGATGCATAAGGTACCTGGTACTTGACAGGAACTCAAAAAGTAGATGGTTCCACAGCAGAAGTAATTTAAAGGGGTCAAGGCAGTTGCTGAAGCCAAGTGAATGTCAGGTTGAGCTCTTACCAGTTTCCTGTGCCAGATTCTCCAAATATTTCGCCTTCATCTGCTCTTCTTTTGACTTCTTCACCTCCTTAAAGTACTCGTAGACTTCTGGGGGCAGCTTCTCCCCTGGGGTGCGGGGAGGCAGCAGTAGGGTATTGTAGGAATCATAGCCCTTTAGTTGTCGCAAGATCTATTCAAGGCAAGAACAGGAACTGCTGTTGGTCTCACTGGAACTTTCTGCTCTTCTCACTGATCTCATACAAATCCCTGTTCTTACCTGAGGCTGAGGTTTTCTGAAATGCTTTCTGGATTCTACAGGGTGGTTCCCCTTTTGGAGAGGTCTTTTTAAAAAGTAAAGCTGAATACTGAGCTTATAGGGATTTAAGATCTTTATTTTCCTTAGATCTGCCTAGGCATTTCACACGCAGAATTTTTTTTTCTTATTTAAAAAGTAATGTCTAGTGGTTTTCTTTTCTTTTTTCCAGTAACAAAAGTGTGGAAATTCCATTATCCATTTTGTTTGACATGTTCTTAAAAAATTCAGTCATGCATTTCTTGATGACAGGAACATGTCCTGAAAAAATGTGTTATTAGGTGATTTCATTATACTAATACCACAGAGTAGGTTTACACAGATGAAGAAGATTATGGTGTCACTAGGTGATACAGTCTTATAGGACCACTATCATATACAGAGTTCATTGTCAACTGAATGTTGTTATGTAGCACATGATGGTATGGCATTGGAGCAATATTATACTAAGTAAGCCTTTTTTTTTGAATAAATGGAGAATCTAGGGAAAACCAGGTAAAGTGGTGTTAAGTGTCTTTGTGTGCTATGTGTTAGGGAAGCCAGAAAAAATATGGGATGCCCAGTTAAATTTTAATTTCAAGTAAGCACAAAAATAAATTGTAGTATAAAAATGTTCCATGCAGGCCAGGCGCCGGTGGCTTATGCCTGTAATCCTAGCTACTCAGGAGGCTGAGAGGCTGAGAGGCTGAGGATCATGGCTCAAAGCCAGCCTGGGCAAGAAAGTCCGTGAAACTCTTATCTCCAATAAACCACCAGAAAACTGGAAGTGGCACTGTAGCTCAAGTGGTAGAGCGCTTGCCTTAAGCTGAAGAGCTGAGGGACAGCACTTAGGCCCAGAGTTCAAGTCTCATGACTGACCAAAAAAAAAAAAAATGTTCCGGGGCTGGGAAGGTGGCTCAGTGGTAGAGTGCTTACCTTGCATGCCTGAGGCCCTGGGTTCAATTCCGCAGCACCACATAAGCAAAATGAAAAAAGCCGTAAGTGGCGCTATGGCTCAAGTGGTAGAGCGCTAGCCTTGAGCTGAAGAGCTGAGGGACAGCGCCCAGGCCCAGAGTTCAGACCCTATGACCGGACCCCCCCCCCAAAAAAAATGTTCCATGCACTATGTGGGGATATTTGTACTTTTTTTTTTTTGTCGGTCGTGGGGCTTGAACTGATATTTGTACTTGTAATGAGTAAGCATTTCTCTAGAATTCAAATTTAATTGGGAAAGATGTTTTTCCCTCTCTGATCTAGCAATCCTAGTGGGCATGTACATTTATAAAACCTAGTAAAATAAAGTTATAGAAATCATGGTACTTCTACAGTATGATTTATTGGTGTGACAGTCTGTGTTCTTATGGTAACTCTTACGTTACCAATTTTAGTTATTTGAAAGCCCTGGTAAGAAGTTCATTCTAAAATTATGTGGAAGAACCAAAAGAATTAAAACATTACTGAAGCTGAGTGCAGAGTGGTACATGCCTTTAATCCTAGCTACTTAGATGCTGAGATCTGAAGACTGCATTTGAAGCCAGCCTAAGTCTGAGCAGGAAAGTCTATGAGGCTCTTATCTTTAATTGACCACCACAAAGCCAGAAGTAAAGCTGGGCTCAAGTAGTAGAGTGCCAGCATTGAGCAAAAAAGCTAAGGGACAGTGCCCAGGGACTGAGTTCAAGCCTTTGTACTAGCATAAGACAACAACGACATAACAAACCAAAAGAATAAAGGGAGAAGACTGCCTTACCAGATACCAGGACTTATGAAATGGCAGTGAAAGGTAGGGTGGTACTGAAGTTGGGGCAGATAAATTGATCAGTGAAATAGGGGACAGAGCTACAAATTGGAGACCCATTTGTATGTGGAAATGTATGACAAAGGTGGTACAGAAGATCAACAGGGAAAGGAAGAAATATTCCCAAGGCTGGTGGTGTAGGGGTGCAAATTCCTGACCAACATGTGTCAATGTTGGCAACTCTGAATGGCCAACCCTGTTCTAGCTCTCCTGGTATGATTAGCCAAAGTCTCTCATGTAGGCTCATCACCCATATGTATTTTTTCTTTCTGCCTAACGCTGGTTTCTTATTCCTCATGGCTGTTTTCCTTATGAGTATTCAGTAGGTCTTCCATGTCCAAATCTCAGACTTACAGGTTATGATTTCCATGCAAGTGGGACTCATCGGTTTGCTCAGGAAGCAGAGAAGGAATTGGTAAATTGACAAGAAAGAGCTGGTTATGGAGGAGGGGACAGAGGAAAGCTGTCCATGAGGAGAGAGTGAGCCATGAACAAGGAGGGGCTCAATGTGTAGAGAGAATGGGAGAATGACCTGGGTTCCTGCTCACCTTCTCTTCCAAGATATATTGTTGGTCAAATTCTAAGGAGTAAAACTCAATTGGAAAATTACAGGGATTCTTCACAATCACGTCTGCCTCCTCTCCGGTTGCAAAAGGCAGCAATGGCCCCAGTTCTAGAACTGAAGGACAGAATTCCAGGCGTGGTTCCAGACCTTGTCCATTTGCAAGAAGAGTAAGCCTTTGAGAACTCTGGCCAATCTGGAAAACTAGAGTTTGGCTGTAGAATTTCTGGAAAATATGGAAACAAAATAAAAACTTGAATTTTAAAAAATGCTGTATTTCATGTAAAACTGAAAGCTATTAAGAGGGGACAAAATCCTATATAGATGAAAAAACACAAACTTTTCTAATAAAGTGGCACATGTATAAGCTCTACCACCAGTATTTAAATGGTGGGCTATTCAGTGATTTCTCTGGGCTGCTGATGTTGATGGAGATACAGATGTGTGTGCTTATTGGTTTCAGGACCAACTAATTACTCCAGTAGAGCCAGGCAGTTCTCTCAATTAGTGGGAACAATTTTTAAAAATTACTATTGACAATTTCGGTTGTAGGTTGTAATAACTTATCTGAAGCTGCCAGGGTAAGATACTTTCAAATTCAGATTTTTAACAAGTTAAACACAGAACATATATTCTGTGTTACTAATGCTTTTAGCATTGTACCGGGGAGGTTCCTGTAATCAAACACATTGGTGTTTCTGCAGCTGCAATGTTTGACTCTGAAAACCAAATAAGATTTAGTCTATGTCAGTTCATATGATATTTTTCTGCCAAATAGATTTTGATAGGAAACTTATGAAATGCTCCCTTTCCCAACAGTTTTTTTTTAATTTTTATTTTTTTATTGTAAAGATACTATACAGAGGGTTACAGTTACATGAGTGAGGTAATGAGTATACTTCCTCTTGAACATTGTTACCCCCTCCATTGTTTTCCCCCTACCATCCCTTCCCTCCCTCCCTTCCCCGAGGTTCTTTTTTTTTTTTTTTTTGATTGTGATTAAGTGATTACATAATTTCCGGAAATTCACAGTATTGTGGAATAATGATGCTCATTTAAAGTCACAAGTTCATTCTAACTTTCCTGGAGCAAATTGTCTATCACAGTCTGTAATATATAACGGTGCTCACATGTTATATACCATATATGTGATCAGCAGCATGGGGATATTTAGTAGTGGTTCAACCAGATGAGTGGGAGTTCTTTGTCCAACAGTTTTTTTTTGAAACTTAATGGATATCAGAACTGCTATAAGGGATTTTTGATATGGAATAGCATTAGTTTTTATTTTATCAGTGAGCAAACTGAGGCTTAGGAGCCTAAGTGATTTTTCTGAAAGACATATAACCTATATGTGCAGAGGTAGAAGACCTTCACTAGTCAAGGTGGTTGATAAGAACTGATTTGTCAGCTAGACCTACTAATTTCAGGCCATTAATCCACACAGCAACTCTATGAACTAGAAGCACTTGAGCAGCCATATTCAAAAGAGCAAGGCACAGATTGTTCATAGTTTTCCTTGAGACTCTAGGAAACATGAGTCTTAGCAAGGCTCAGAGATCTGGAGAATCTAAGTTCTTTTCACGCTCACCTCTTCTTTTGGCATGAATTTCACCTGCACATTGGACCTCTCACCAGGATCCAAGATTCCAGAAGTAGGTTGGATCTCAAAGATCCGTGTCTTTGGTTTTAATTCGGCACGCAGTTTCCGTCTTAAGTATTTTGGCATGTGTTTCTCCAGCTGGTTAAAAAACTTGAACAATTAACCTGAGTGTGGTGGCTCAAGCCTGTAATCCTAGCTACTATGGAGGCTGAGATTGGGAAGATCCTTGTTTGAGGCAAGAAAAAAATCCTGAGAATCCATCTTAACCAATGAAATGCTAGGCAGGATAGCTATGTGGGAAGTGTAAATAGGAGGATGATCATCCAGGATGACCCAAACAAAAAGGCTTGAGGGCATGGCTCAAATGGTTGAGAGCCTACTTTGCAAGCTCAAGGCTTTGAGTCCAAACCCCAGGACTACAAAAAAAGAGGACAATTAGAAAATCTTCTATAGAAAATGGACTTATTCCATTCTCTTCTTATACAACCTACATTTTCTGAGTACTTCCAGGGTGTCAGGGATGGGATGGGTAGATACCAGAGGTACCAAGACTAATAGCATTTTCCCTGATAGCAAGGCCTGTCAGAACTATGAGTCCTGGATTAAGGGTCTAGGCAATGGTTCCCAATGCATGTGTTTGCATAGATACTCATATGAACAGAGGATGGGCCTAGAATTACTGCTCTAACTGAGTGGAGGAGAAAAGGGTATCAACAGCCATAACACATTTACCTTATTAACAGGCTTCTGGGTCTGGATAAACCATTCACAAGGAACTTGCAGATGATTGGAGAGTTGAATAGTTTCTACCATGCACTGTCCACACTGAATTGTGGCAAACTCCACTTTTCCACAAGACAATGACATAGTTGGAATGGTCACATTGGCTCGGAGAATGATGTAAACTGTTGGCCCTCCAACCACCTGGAGTGGACATGAAGTTGCTGTTACCATGTGGCATGTGGTTGAGGGGGATGGATCAGGATTCAGACATAAGAAATGGATCATCAGGTTGGGGGGAAGTGATCAACAGGCAGAGCTGGAAAGCGGAAGCACGGGCCAGTGGGGTAGCTTACCTTAATGGGGAGAATAATTTCTTTGTTTCCCACAGGAAGATTGGCCCCTTGGGGGTCGAATCTCATTTCAAATGTTTCTGTTTCACAATAAGGTAGATTCTTTACACGATCTAGTTCAGTACTGAAGCCTAGATCAACAAATAAAATTTCTTTTGTGAGAAGGTGAAACAAGAGCTGACTGGGGCAGTGTGATCACTCAAAGTATCACTGAATGACCCAACAACTCCATTTGTGATTCCAGAAGTATGAATGCCACTGAGGCAGGGCTTAGTAGATGGATGTCTTCCTTGTTGGAAATGACAAAAATGACAAAATGACAGGAGAGGCATCCCTGGACTGGTTACCTGTATCATGAAGGACATGCTTTTCTGCATGGAAGGACACTGGAAAGTGACTGGTGTTGGTGATCTTGATGATGTGGGTTCGGACATCACCAAGGACAATGTGGCCAAAGTCCAGGATATACTCTGGTAGGTGAATTCTAAAACAGTTAACAGGTTCTTCTTACTAGTCACTTTCAAATCTGGAAAGCTACTTGTGTATTTCTTTATAGCCATACCCAGTCTCCTCTATCCATAGTCCTTACCCCTTTCTCAGGATATTTACTTTAGGAAAGTTGTAAAATGAGAGTGTGAGTTTCCCCCAATCTATTATGCACAATTGTGTTCTCCAGCGTGCAGAGTAGCTCAAGTTTTTTTCACTAGAACGGACACTAGAAATAACATAGTTTCTTCAGAAATTCACACCATGTTTTAGCCATCATCTCTTTAATGGGCCTGAAATAGGGCCTGTCTATTAGATACAGCTAGAATACTGATTTAGAAGTCAGAACTGCCTGGTTGGGTTAATGGTAGGGAACGGCAGACAACATGGATGAGTGGGTTTCCTTTTTAGATGTTCAATTTCAGGGGACACTCTATTCTTCTTGTTCTATTACACTCTAAAATAAACACAACACCTGAAGGGCATGGTACCTGGCTAGTCTGCGGTGACCTTTATGGCTGAAGCACGTGTCATCTGTAGAATTAATTGTTTTTTGACGATCTAGGGCAAACTCTTGGACTATCAGTCGCTCTACTTCCATCTGGAGATGAGCACTTAACTAGAAGGAAAAATCAAGCAAATTGTTGTAGAATATGCTCAGTGGGGATGATGTGATCCATAGGGGATGAAAATTGCCTATTCTGGGGAGTGAAAAAAAAATGTGTATTTTAGGAGGGCTCCATTCTGAACTGGCCCTCCTCTTGGCTAACTCCATACATTTCCTAGGGAATCTCACTGTTTCCTGTGAGTGCAGTGACTGTCACTTTCTCTAACCTATCTTTCGCCCTCAGCCCCAGAAGTGGCTCTGACTCCTTTGTTGGATGATGCACAGAAATCTCATGCTCAGTAATGGAGCATCTGAATTCATTCTCCTTTTTCTGACAACTTCTTGCTTCTCTCCCTGCACTGTTTCAAGTGTCAGTGTTCCCCTGCTTATCTTGTCATCCAAGGGAGATATATATAGTAGTCATCCCTACCTCATTCCCTATCCAGTTAATCTGGGTCTATGACAGTTCCACCTCTGGAATATTCCTTGAACCCACCCAATTCTCTCCATCATCACTATCAGCATTGTTCACACATTTAGTATCTTACCTAGAATCATCCCACCAGCTTAAAAAAAAACAAAACCCACAACTTACCATATCTACTCTCATCCCAGAGCTTCACAGAGCAACCAGATGTATCTTCTAAAGATGAAATGCCTCTTGTTAAGGCATGTCAGTGGCCCTTAATTGGCTCTCAAGGTGTCTACTTATTTTAGTTTCATCTTTCCTTCCTTTCCTCTTTCTGTTCTTTTCCTTAGCTATCTTTTCCCTTCTGTTCCCCAAAGACACCATGCCCCTGTGAATCTCTGCACATGCAATCTTTCTGTACACATTCTGTGTAGGGAGAAGCTAGTTTTTACCTCAGTAGATTCATCATCAGGCACTTCCTCAATAATATCAAAGTGATCGATAATGTCATATTTGTTGTACTCTCTTTCTATATTTTTTTTTGCTTGATCCAAGTAGGTCGCATACCTTTCATTGCCTTTGGAAATTGGAAGGAGAAGAGAATCAGCATAGTTAGAAAAACATGAATTATCTCCCAAACACCAACTCTCAGCTCAGGGTAAAATAAGAAGGGAAGGGAATTTTTGTTAATACTTTACCTGTCATGCTTTCTCTGCTTTAAAGGATGCAGTAATTTGTGAACACATTAAATATACATCTGAGGTCATGCTGAGTTTCATGAGGTTGTACTTGAGTGAATTACTATCTGGGTTTCAATAACTTGGAGGCTTACTTGGGGCATTCATGATTTTAACCCTGAAGCCCTGGAGCCCCTCAAAGCTGGACACATCAGGATAGCTGCCAATCTTTATGTTAGTTTTCCTTTTTGTTGTTGTTTTCCCTTGTGGGGCTTGAACTGTGGGCCTGGGTGCTGTCCTTGAGCTCTTTAGCTCAACCCCAAATGCTTTGAAAATTGAGAAATAACACAGCAGAGGATTAAAGTTCCCAAGAAAAATAATGTGAGTAGCCCTTGGCTGAGGAGTTATTGTAAGGCAGAGCAGTACCTCGGAGGTTCCTGGGGAGGTCGAGGCAGATTCGGGGAAAGATGCCCTCTCCACTCAGTGTGATATTTTCTGGGTCCAGGTGGGCGATCTGTATCTGGAAGCTCCTTTGAAAGACTTCAGGTATTCCAGGTAAGTAGTAAACTTTCAACACATGCTCTTGATTTGAACTGATAAAACCCTGTGCAGGAGAAAGCCCAGATAGCACTTTATAATTTACAAATGGACTTCTCCTCGTGGTGGGTGGCAGACTGGGTAATCTCAGGGGCTGTAGTGCTGGTATTCTCTAGCATCCTCTCACTACCCCCCACCCCCACCCAAGATCTGCTCCTAAGACCCTGTGAAAATATGTGAACAGATTTCATAAAACAAGAATCACAAAGAACAGTAAAAACAATAACAGCAACAACAAACCCCCCAAAAACTGCACCTTCAGGTCATCAGGGAAATGCAAATTAAGATCACAGTAAAAAAAAAACCCTATCCCACAAGATTGGTAAAAATTTACCAAGTTTTGGTGAGAATATATCTCACAGGCACCTTTCATACACCTCTGGTGGGATGTCACTAGAAATAAGGATAAAGAAAGCCACTTATTGATTGATTGATTATAGCACTGGGGATTGACTTCAGGGTCCTCCAGCTTATTAGGCAAGTACTCTACTATTTGAGTGCCATTCCCAGTGCTTTTTTTTTTTTTTTTTGTATAAGGTCTGTTTAACTTTTTCCTGAGCTGGCTTTGAATCTCGATTCTCCTAATGTAGTCATGTGCTACCATGCCTGGTCAAGTAAAGCACTTTTGCACCATACTATAAAGTTGAACCATGTTCATAGCCTATGACCTGGCAACTCTACTCCTGGGAAAATACTCTAGGAAAATTTCCAGAAGACATGTAGGGGAAAATTCACAGCAGGATTATTTCTAAAAACAAATTATTGAAGGGAAAATCCAAAAGTGTTTTCTTAGGAAAAAGCAAATTTATTTTAAGAAGGGTTGGAAAAGGGATATTATTCAGTAGTAAAAAAACAACTATAGCTACCATACAGCAACAATACAGATGAATCTTAGAAACACAATATTAGGTGACAAAGGAAAATTGCACAGGTTACATTTAATGATGTTATTTATAAACTAAAGCTCCAAGCAAAGCACAATCTCATAGAACAAAACTTCCACAAGGCAAATCTGTTTTCTGTCTCTCCAGTGCTAAAAAATGCTAGAAAAAATAGGTATTTAGAAATGGATAAATTTGTGCTTTAGGACACCTACATGAAATGAAACTATTTTTAAAACAATATTCAGTTACTGGTCATAAGTAAGCAGAAACATGAGATGAGAAAGGAACCAAGGGGCTTTCAGCCTGGACAGGACACTGCATGCACTTCAGTGATAAGCAAAGGCAAACGTACTGGTGCCAGTCTAGATTTAAAAATGGAAGGCTCTGCTTTGGGTGTCTCTGAGGCAAACACAATGATAGATTTCTCTTCTATACACAGAATATGATATAGTAAAGCCTTAAAAATTATGAATCAAGTGAAAAAATAAATCCTAGATCAGTAATCAGAAAATAAAAGAATCACACAGTTAAAATTACCATAGGAAGCAAATCTGACTATCATCTGAAACCTGGGAAAAATAATAGCAAAGTTCCAGTTATATAACTGCTTCATAAGCTTCTCCTCCTCCTCCTCCTCCTCCTCCTCCTCCTCCCCCCCCTCCCCCCTTCTTCTCCTTCTGTTCCTCCTCCCCTTCCTTCTACTCCCCCTCTTCTTTCTTCTCTTCCTCTTCCTCCTCTGACTCCTCTAGCTACCATGTAGCTGTGAATAGAGACATGAACCACTCTGAACTTGTATGCTGAGTTGGACATCTTACTATTTTTCTTGGGATAACCTCAAACTGTGATCTTTCCAATCTCTGCCTCTTAAATAGATTTACAGTGCACACCAGAGGAGAGAAGCTCTCAGGAATCACAAGGGAAATATGAAGACATTAGTGAAAATACAACTTAAAATTTTGTATTTTAAGACAGTCTTGCAATGTAGCCAAGGCTGGCTTCAAACTCACACAGCCCTCCCACCTCAGCCTTCTAAATGCTGGGATTATAGACCTGCCTCACTATATCTGGCTAAAATAAGGTTTCTTCTTTAAAAAATACAATTATATTTAAATAGTTGTACAAAAGAGTTTCAACTCAACATGTTAGTCTGAACACAGTGCATCTTTATTCATAGGTGGTCTTTCTGGTTCCTTTGATATATCTCTGGTACTTGGAAAATGGTTAATATTGTACTTGACAAGTAGTTGTTTAATAAATGAGTGGCCTAGATTTATTTTTATTCCTTCTTAGGTTTTGTTTTTTAAAGTCTTCATTTAAAAAATCACATCACAGTCTTGGAAGTGAATGCTCCACTCATGCCCACCCAGGTGTGTACATACCAGACCTATGTGTTCACTTACCTTGAGAGGCAGAATGAGTGGCACCCCAGGGAGGAGGTTGTCTGGTGAGGACTTGTAGTTATTGAGAACCTTGTACTCGAAGCCAACTTTCCCAGTGTTTTTCAGTGTGATTCGACGCTCTGTGGTATGGTCAAATAGCTAGAGGGGAGAAGAAGGCCTCTGTCACCAACTTGGGAGCTCCTGCTGTTGCCCTGATGAAGGGGAACCAATAGGCATGCCTCACAGACACAGGTTCTACTTTTTGTGAGTCAGACACTGGTCAGTGCCATGTCAGTACCATACCAAGTAGCAGGAAAACCACTGGTCTCAAGATATCTGGGTCATGTCATAGCCTCATTACTAGTATAGCTTAGCTCCAGCCATGAATATGCATCTAATCTCTGTGCCTCAGTTTCCTCACCCCAGGAACTTACATAGAGAAACTTGAAGCTAAGCTTTCTATACTAAGAAGATGCCTTCAGGATGTTATTCTGAAGGAAAAACAGAGGATATGAGTACAGAATGCTCTGGGATGGATTTTTCCCTTTACATAGGGAACCAAAGGTGTATTAGACCAGTCATGTTTTTTTTTTTCCCCCTGAGATTTTCAGCAGCAAGTTGAGTGGGTCTAATAGCCCCTTAGGAGAAGGGGCAAGGACTTGGAGATGAGCCAAAATGATTGCCCAGGGGACCCCAGAGATAAAAAAGGAAGGATATTCCTACTTAGTCAACACATGAAGAGGGTTTCAATTGGTGTCGGGTGAATTTGAATTTATAAACACAATACACACAACTCATGAAGAATCTCATTTTCCTTATTTTTCTACCATATTTGGTCTCTGAGTACATAATATGACATCTAATTGGAAAGAGTTGTACTGACAGAATTTACAATGACCCTCTTCCACAATTACAAACAATGTAATATTATGGCAAGGAGTGCATATAACTAAATGCCAAAAAGATGTAAAGAGAAAGCTAGCTTCGAGATGGAGCTGAGCTGGTTTTTTTTTTTTTTTTTTTTTTTTTTTTTTTTGGGTCCGGTCGTGGGGCCTGAACTCTGGGCCTGGGCGCTGTCCCTCAGCTCTTCAGCTCAAGGCTAGAGCTCTACCGCTTGAGCCACAGCACCACTTCCGGCTTTTTTCTTTTTGCTTATGTGGTGCTGAGGAATCGAACCCAGGGCCTCAAGCATGCAAGGCAAGCGCTCTACCACTGAGCCACCTTCCCAGCCCCTGAGCTGGGTTCTTACAGGATGAATAGGTTTGGGGGTGGCTGATGGGGGATGAGAGGATAATGTGAAGAGGAAGTGTGAAGGAAGAAAGGACTGGGACCAGTGGGTAACCAGCTTGTCCACAATCAAAAGAATGGGAAGGAATGGGTGAATTATGAACAATGAAATTCTTGTGTCAGGAGTTAATAGAGTGGCTCAGGACATGCTCACCCAGATGGAGCAACTTAGCCCTGATCTGTGGATGAAGAGAAAGTAACTGGTGATGACTGATTGAGAGACATCAATGAAATAACCACAACCTCCTAGTGAGACAGATATTGCCAGTCCATTCCTATAATTTAGGTTTGGAGAAATTACGTAAGAAAAAAAGAGAATAGCAAGCACAGTCTTTCTCATTATGACAATACCTTTGCAAATCTGGGATTAACTGGTCTGGGACTGATGGGATAAACACAATTTTGGGAAAATTTATCTGGCAATAATGCTTAAATGCATTGCAACCTTTGTTTGCAAAGAGTCTTTTACAGATCCAGCAGCATTGGCATCACCTGGCGACATGTTAGACATGAAGACTGGCCCTACTGAATCAGAATCAGCACGTGAACATGTTGATTTGTATGCACCATACAACTAGGGACACAATAATTTCAGCATGGCTTTGATAAGGCCCTCATTACAGTGGTAAGGGGTTAGGAATCAGACTAGGATCCCAGTGAGTGAATTAGCCAATACTGGATGCTGCAAGGGAGAGGGCAGCAGAAAAGCTTTGGAGACTGGAAACTGAAGGATGGGATGGAAAGATCACTCTGATGAAAGAAACGGATTGGTTAACCCAGGCTTCTGGGTTGAGACTTGAATGTCAACTATGCTGGAGTTTCAGAAGATGGTGAGAAAATCAGATGAAACATTTGGCAAACAGCTGGCAGCAAAGCTGATCAGGATGGTGGAATCAGATTAGAGGTGGAGGACAGGAGAGATGGACTGGGATGATCAGGATGGCTCAAGACTCAGTTAAGGACAAGGACTATGGTGCATGTTTAAGGCAAACCCCAGAAAATCTCCCCCGATGCTTTGCAGTACCTGTAATCCATAGTTCATATCCTTGGTGTCAAAGGAATAGCTGACCAGGGATGCCTCTCCCTTCAGTGTTATTTCATAGGTGGGTCCTCCTTCCACTTCACACATAACTTTTGCCTGGGCAACTATATCACAATGTCCATAGAAGGTAAAAAATATCTTCTGGCTGCTGTGTGGCCACAGGATACCATAGAGGGGCAAAATGTCAAACACCTGCAGAGAAAGTCATCCTACCTGAAAAAGGTGATCAGGATAATGGCTTACAGGAGGCAAGCTAAGGTCATGTCAATTGACAGTCAAGTTCCTGACTTGTTTGACTCCATAAGAGGTTATTAACTCACTAGGTAAAAAAGCATCTCATGGTAAACAGTGGTCACAGTGCTCTGGTGAGATGCATGTTTGACCTAGGGCTGGGTGCTTGGTCAGCACCAGCCAGTATGAGATGATTTTCAGGAACTACATACAAGGTATTACTTACTTCTTCTATCCCAATGGAAAGCATGTCCTCTAGTTCCAAGTTCCATAGGAGTTCCCGAAATTCTGCTTGGCTCTGGTTTTTATTTGTATCAGTAGGACCATTTTTCATTCTCTAGAAATTAAAGATGTGAGGAGAAGTGAGTGGTCATGAGTCATGGATCATTGAGGTCTCCTCATTACTACCAGAAAAAGGAAGTATG
The DNA here is from genome assembly GCF_019054845.1 of Dipodomys spectabilis. Taxonomy (NCBI): domain Eukaryota; kingdom Metazoa; phylum Chordata; class Mammalia; order Rodentia; family Heteromyidae; genus Dipodomys; species Dipodomys spectabilis. Next base: position 5,115,980 of record NW_024870950.1, read on the forward strand.
TTGCATAAGATTATAGAAACAGTACATTATTTCCTAGGTAATCAAACAATTGTCAGAATGAACATATGTGGATATTTACTAACAGCAAAACTCTGGAAGCAAACTGATTGTCCATCAATAGATCACTTTAAATAATATTTACATGGTCCTCTATCTATGAAGGATGATGTGCCTTATGGACACCCATATTATTAAATGAAGAAGCACCTCCATTTATGTAGAATTACATAGGCCTTGTGTCTGAAGGTGTTAGTGGGTGTAGTTCATTCCGAGATTTACATATCTAGATATCTATTTGTTGTTTTGTAAACAATTTCAGTTTTTTATATGAATAATGAGATTTGGAAGAGTTTTTTGCTCTTCAGCTCAAGGCTAGCGCTCTACCACTTGAGCCACAGCACCACTTCCGGCTTTTTTGCTTTTTGCTTATGTGGTGCTAGTGAATCGAACCCAGGGCCTCAGGCATGCAAGGCAAGCGCTCTACCACTGAGCCACCTTCCCAGCCCCCAATCTTGAATTTTCTATGTCAAGTAATTTTGAAAATTGGAAAAGAATTAACAACTAAAAGACAAGTGTGTTATATACTCACAGATATTCATCCTAAAAAACTTGAAAAGTTACAGAAACTCCACAGGAATGAAAATGAATCTATCAATCATTCAGTAAATATATGTAGAGTATGTCTGTAGACTATATAGATCTATCTATAGATCTATCTATCTATATATCTACATTTATATTCTGATTTTGCAGATGACATGTCATCTTCCCATGTTACAGAATCTTCACATGTGGGTACATATATATATATATGTTTAAAATATTCAAATTTAAAATATTCCAAAAGGGATATCATAAAAAGAAACAGGATTCCAAGCTCTACTCCCTGGTTCTTCAGTTGTTCCTCTCAGGGTAACTGTCTAGTTCAGATATACTTTGTGTAGTTACTATTCATTTGACTAATATTAATTGATGACTTACTATAAATAATTCTGGGTCCCTGGAGATAAAACAATGTTCAAAGTAGAAACTCTCATGAAGCTTATATTCCATGTATAAGCAAAAATATCTATGTGATTATTTAAGACGAAATAAAGTGCAGTGGTCTAGAGCAAGCTAGAGCCGCCCAGTATGCCAACATCATTGCTGGACAGATATACTGGACAGGGTTGTTGGGAGAAGTAAAAGAGTTAACTTCAACAGTGCTTAGAATAGTGCAAAGCATATACATGTATGTATTGTTTTTTCATATACTTTTTTATCTTGACGTGCATATACCCCACTCTATGCCATCTTTTTTATGTAGTATTTTTCACTTGATCTGTCAGATAGGTACCATATTAGTACATAGAGAACTTAGTATTGACTTGTACAGATGTAATTTAGTTTATTCAATTAGTCTTCTATTGGTGGAATGATGTTGTTTTCAGTTGTTCTTGCTTCTATAAAGTATGGGATATTGTTTTAATACAAGTATTTTTCTTTGCAAATCACTGTCTCTGATAGCTTCTATAGGCCATCATTCTAGAAGAAGAATGTAAGGGTATGCATTTTTACATTCTTGTCATCTTCCCTTTATGATAGAATCACTGAGGAAAAAAATTCTTCCTTTAGTAGCTGCTATCAATTGTCTTTTCTGCTTTAGAGATCTCTGTCCAGGCTCCTCACTGAGGTGGTGGATCCTGGGAGATGTGATTGGGAAGTCATCTAGACCAAGCTACGTTGCCTCATCCCAGCTCAACCCCAGCACTGCTCCTAGCTCTGACTTTGTTTTGGGAAGGACCCTCTACTTGCCACCCCAGGGCAAAGGAATCATACATCTGAGATCAAGGTGGTTGCTTTAGTTTTCTTGAGCTCTTTTTCTTCAGGTCTAGCATCGTCATTTATCAGTATAGTCCTGTAGAGTTTAATAAAATGGAGTCACTCATTTGGTAGCCATCACTACTACCCAGTCTTATTTGTTAACCCTCCCTCCTGCCCCCTCCCTCTTTCCCTCTGCCACACCTCAAAGGAAGGGGAAGTCACACTTAAAGGATATCTTTCTCTTTTGAGCTGACCTTTTGGTCAGCTGGCAGTTCTCCATTGTGTACTGCCCCTAAATGTGCTGTGTAGGCTACTAAACTGGGCAGTTTTTGTTAAAGCCCAATACTTTCCTGGAGCTGATATCAAGCTTATGTCTGATCTGCAGAAAATCCCAGGAAGCTCCAACCATTGGACGTACCCCCAGAGCTCAATGTCACATTTCATACTTAATTGGAGCATTATAAGGACAAAAATGTTGGATGGATTTTCGTATTGGTTTCCACTTGTTAACTGGGACTTAATCTGGCTGCAGGTCTTGGCCCAGGGGATGGGGTGAGGTGAAAGGAGGGTTCAAGATCCCTTGGTTTAGGGCTCTGTGCCTTCCTAAGAGTACAGGCAACTCTCCACTTCCCACCTACAAAGACTAATTGAGACACTTGACTAGTAAATAGTTTGACTCTAAACAGATGAGGAATGGGTACTGGAAGGTAGGAGAGATTAGAGAGAAGCATGCTATTAAAGAAAACTCTATTCTGGGGTGGTGTTTGCACTTACTTAATAGAATCACTCAAATCCATATCTGGGGTGTTTCCCATTGCGACTGCTGGCCAGCTAGTGGTTACTGATGTTGCTGGGACCGACCCTAAGTGGGACATGGGGTTACTGAAGTGCTTCTTCTGCCATGGCACAAACCTGAAAAAAGGTATTGGGGAGGGGCGTGACACAGGTGCACATTAACTTCTGCAAATCAGAGCCCATGAGCTCTCACTTTCAAAGGCTACCTTACAATTCCTAGACAAGGCAGATTTAGAAACCCTACCCTGTACCTCCCCTTGGACTTGACTTGGTTAAGTCCCAGCTAAGGTTATCATTTGCTCCTAAAAATTTCATGATCAGCCATCCAAGTCTGGGTTGAGTCTCAGAGTCCTCTGAATACCCACCGGCCTCTGGAGCCTCTCCTCTCATACTTGTCTTTCCCAGGTGGACCCATTGCAACAATGAGATGTACAAGACGTTATGTCAAAAAACGAACTTTACAACTTTGGCCTGAGGGGTGGGGGTTGGGAAGGGGAGGGATGGGAAGCGATGAGAAGGGGAAACAAAGGAGGCAACAATGCTTGAGAAGAAATGTACTCATTACCTTGCCCATGTAATTGTAATCCCTCTGTACGGTATTTTTACACACACACACACACACACACACACACACACACACACATACACAAAGACTGACAGCTCACTGAGTCACTGAGCACTGGTATCTGATTCAGTGCCTGGCCTGAGGACAATTAGGCCTGCCTAAGGATGATGGGATCTGCTGCCATCATTGGGCTGATGGTTGGGCTGAGATAAGGTGCATCTGAGTCACTTCCTGTCAGTCCTGGAAGCGCAGATTTGGATTTTTGGCACAACCTTGCATCATATGATGTGTCTTCAGTTCCCTGTAAGTGCTTAGAAAACTGCCACCAAAAAGTTTTCCACAGTGGATGTCCCATTTTACACTATCATATATACATTATCATACCTGAAGTATATGAGTTATTATTGGTCCATATCCTTACTCATTCTGGTATTCTTTGTTATGTTTTAGTCATTCAATGATTATATGGTATAATAACATACTGTATATTAATTGATGGATTTATTTTATTTTCTGAGATGATCTTGCCTAGACTATTGAACTCACTATCTTCCTACCACCACTTCCCAAGTGCTGGGTTCATAGGCTTAAGCCACCATGACAACTACATGGACTTAGTTTAAAAGGAAATTTTATATCATTACTACAAATGAAAACCCATTGTTTCCTACCATTGAAAAAAATAAATGGAAAATAACCATGTTATTTTCTTGCCTAGTGAAGGAACTAAACTGAGCCTTCCTTCCTCATTATTAAGATGGTGCTAGTACCATCTGAGGCTGAACTTCCTACACCTAGAGAACTATGCATGCTTGGAGGGCTGGATCCTGCATGTTCCTTTTTTTTTTTGGTTGGGTGTAGGGCCTGGGTGCTGTTTCTTAGCTCTTCAACTCAAGGATAACGCTCTACCACTTGAGCCACAATGTCACTTCTGGTTCTCTGAGTGGTTTTTTGGAGATAAGAGTCACATGGAGTTTGCTGCCTGGGCTGGCTTTGAACCTTGATCCTCAGATCTCAGCCTCCTGAGTAGCTAGGATTACAGGTGTGAGCCACCAATGCCCAGCTTCTTTTTATTAAAACTGTTTTTTTTTTGTTTTTTCACTGACACTGAGCTACATCTCAACCCAGGAAGTTTCTTCTTTACATCCCCAATGCACAGAATCTAATACACAGAGAATGAGCTCAATAGATGTTGAATGAGTGAATAAATGTATATATGAGTGTTTGGGTGGGTGAATGAGAATAGTTGAGCAGCATACAGATAATCTGACTGTTCTACACAAGCACCTCTATCTGCATGGCCTTAAAGAAGTAAGAAAAAGTTCTTTTCATCCTTTCCAGACCATAGGTCTCTAGATAGTGGCCAAAGCCACATCATTCTGGGAAGAGGACTTCTAGCGGGTGGGTGCTGGAAAAATCTTCTGGGAAACTTGTTGCAATAAATCTTTTTAAAACTTTGTGGGCAAATTCTGATCTGAGAGGCCTCAAGACGGGCCCAGGAATCAGTTTTAAGTCTTCCCAGGTGCTTCTGTTGGACAGCAAGATTGGTAAGTCACTGTGACAGCCCAGGACAGAGCTGATAATTAATGTGGGGTTTGCACTGTAGCTGTACCAGCTAGGGACAGTGAGAATAGCAAAGGACAATTCTGAGCCCTTATTAAATCACCCCAGGTCTGCAGAGATGCCTGGGGGACATCACTGCACATATAACAGTACTCTCTAATCCACCATTTGTACCCCCTGGGGTGATGTGTGGAATGAAGAGAGAGCATGTGGGACCATTTGTCAAGGAAAAGGACAACGCTGTGCAGTATCTGCCCACATGAGGAAAAACAACACCTTAGCTGACACTGATACCTGGACAACTGGGAAAGGGTAGGTCCTTTGGAAACAGAGAGAAGGTTAACACAGCCCTTCTTGATGATAGGCAAAGCTACAGGAGACAGGGAGACTTTTGTCAGAACAGAAGCCTTAACTTACTAAAATTGGAAAACCTGATTAAAAAAAAGAAAAGAATATCAGCTGAGTACCAGTGGATCATGCCTGTAATCCCATCTAGTCAGGAGGCTGTGATCCGAGGACCTTGGTTTGAAGCCTGCCCAGGTAGAAAAGATTGTGAGACTCATATCTCCAATTAACCACCAAGAAGCCAAGGTGGAAAAGCTAAGGGACAGTGCCCAGGCCTTGAGTTCAAGTCCTAGTACCAGCACACACATACACCCAAAAAAAGACAACCAAGTCTTTTTTTGTTTGTTTATTTTGGATCAGATTTCATTTTGCCTCCAGACATAGGTGATTACTTTCTTTCTATGCTGACCTGAACACAATTAGATCCCATTATTTCAAAAAGAGAGTGCATAGCAAAAAGGAAAATCAATATTGCTCCTAATCCAGAGCTAATATCAGAATCCCAGGAGGAACCAGTAGAGGACATCCCTTGGACTGTGACAACATTGCACAAATGTCAAATCCATGCTGACCAGCAGTTCTGGCCTGTGCTCAGCAGTCTTCCTCTTTCTGTTTTATTTTGAACTCTTTGGTAAGGATCAATAGAAAACCATTTGTGCTGCAAATTAAAATTAAAAAGTACACTACACTCCTTTCCCGTTTCCCCCTCACTGCAAACAGAATTGCGCCAAAATAAAAACCTGGAGAACAAGTTTACAGGTGAGTTATTAGTGTGTGCCAGCGTTCATTGTGTGTTTGCAAATGGGAACATTCACTTAAGGGACAGAGCCCAGGCTCCAAATTCAAGCCCCGGTAGCAGCATGCACACACATGTGTGTACATGCACGCATGCGCGTGTGCTTGCACACACATGTAAATTGGAAGCCATAACACAAGAAAATAGAATGCATTGTTTAGAACATTTCCAAATTATAATCTAGGTAGGAAAAATGAGACACCTATGACCTTGCCCTTGAAATGATCTTCCACAAGTTTCGCTATGAGGTGAGTGTGGTGAGTCCTTTGCTATGAAGGACTGTGACCAGAATCCACCAGAAGCACTCTTGACAGTTATCTATGTGTAATGGTCACTTCTAGTAAAGCTCCAGAAGGTGTCCCCACTGCTACATGCTCTTAGAAAGGCCACCAAATATCAGCAAGCTGTAAAATTGTCCTTAAAATCTGATCAGCTTCAAAACTCTTGAGAAATACTTTCAAAGCAGGAAGGTTTTACAAGTCAATATTTTTTGGAATGTCTGACCTCCCATAGACTTAGCTTGCTTTGGAGGAATTTTAATTAATATAAACATGGAGATACATCAAACAAACTTTTTATGAATCCTATCACTAAAAGAAGCAGACACAACCCAGGTTCAGATATGCACTCATACTTTCCACTGATTTCTTTCAAAGCCAGCTTAACTCTCACTGAATCTCCAAAAGCTTGATGCTCTCTGCTGATATTAAAGGTGGTGGAAAATATTTTAAAAAGAATGAATCCATAATAAGGTGATTAGGGTTCTTTTATAACAACATGAAAGCAGGACAAAAAGTTGTGTAACATTCAAAATCGAAATGATAAACAGTCTAACTCATTTATCTATGGAGTAACAGAGCCTGTACTTCAGACATTTGGACTAAAATGAATTGCAAATAGAAGCAAATTACATGGTCCCAATATGGGGGAGACTTTTAACTTCAATACAAAGTAGGCTAAGGGCCTACCTCTTCCCTGTTCTGTCTCTCTTTGCCTTTGGTCACATAGGTGCTACAAAGACTACAAAGTGCTACAAGGCCCTCTTTGTCTCTGGAAGATCAGATTTGCTCTCTCTTTGGTCCCTGAGGCTAATCTCATCTCCTGGTTAGGTAAATTAGCAGACTTCTCCTAGCAGGGAGGGAGAGTCTTGGTAGATGGGCTTTAGGAGGCCTAAAAGACCCCAGAGAATTCTAGAAACATAGAGTATAAAGTAGCCCATGTTCTCTTTTACAGGGAATCTTAATTTACCAACAATGACCTATTTGTAAAAGGGGTAATGAGACATGGACATTCATTTTATTATTATTGTTATACCATACACATATGTTATACCACATTTGTGTATATCATGTAATTTTACACCAAAAAGAGAGCGGTATCAAGGCACATGTGAAGTGAGAAAGATCCACTGTGGCTAATGAAGTCATTACTGACCTAGAGAGGCTGTTGCAGTTAAGTGGAGGTCAGAAGCCATTGGGTGAAACAGGGTTGGGCAGTCAATAGGAATGATAAGTGTGGTCCACTTTGTTAGTTTCCTGTTACAGAGTTGTTGTTTAACACAACCAGAGAACCAAGAGAAGGGCTTTCTAAGTCATGATGCCTTCATTCTGATGACAAAGGGACAGTGAGCATGATGCTGAGGTTGTTGATAAAGCGTCAGATAGGAGGCTTGGTCCTGAAAAGCGGAAGATGCTACAAAATTGTGAGTTACAAAAAAAGCGAGGGGCTCTTCTTTTGCCAGAGGCAAAAGAAATGAACTGATGAAACTCAGCATGAAGAAAAGCCATTGTCCATGAGCTAAAGCCAGGGGGAGGGAAACCAGAGGGAAGACAACCACCAACCAAGAGCAGGGAGAGGAGGGTGGTGGAGAGAGGATCCTGGACAGGACCAGGGTGAGAAGAGCTGGTACCAAATAGGTTCCAGGAGGGGAAGACACAGAACTGAGGGAAAATGTCACAAAACCAGACAGGCTCAAAAGCAGAGCATGCATGGCCTTGGGAATCAGTTCCTGATAGACTTTTCTAGTTGCTTTCCAAAGTGATTAAAACAGCAATGTCTTTGCTGCTGTTCCTCCACATCCTCAACAGTGTGTGGTACAGGCATATTTGATTTTATCCCATCTGGTAGGTATGTGACAGTGTCTAGCTGTTGCTTTCATTTCCATTTTCAAGATGACTAATGAGATGGAACGCCTTTTTGTTCTTTATTGGTGGCTTAGATTTCTTCTTCTGTGAAATAACTGCCCATCATGTTCTCAGTTTTAAATTCAATTATGTCTTTTCCTTCTAAGCCATTCCTTCAGTGTAATGTATACTATTCATTTGAAGATAATATGTATGCTAGGAATTTCTCTCTTGTCTTTCACTCTTTTCCTTTTTTGATGAATAAAAGTTCTCAAGTTAATGGATAAGTTATAAAAAAATTTTGTAAGTTTTGTGCTTTTGTTTGTATGTTACTTAAGAATTTCTTGCTTATTCAGAGAGTAAAGAATCATTCTATATTTTCTTTAAATTTAAAAACATTGACTTTTACATTTATATCTTTAATCTAGAGGGAATTTCTTGTATGGGTTAAGTTTAGGGACCCTTTTTTTATATATAGATTGTTCCTGGATCATTTATTCAATAGGCCACACCTTCTCTGTTTGACAATTTCAATATTGTTAAATTCTCCTATGTTTATGGGACTGTTTCTGGACTTTTTGCTATTGTGTTTTCCTGAGAGCAAAGGAATAAAAATTATGCACAAATATACTATTAACTTTTAACATTCTGAAGGGACTCCTCCCTTTCCTACTTCAGAAAAAAAATTAGGATAAACCTGTCAGGATTTTGGCTAGAACTACATTGTGGCTATAGATTGCTTGGAGAAGAAATGATATCTACTAAATCAAGTTGTTTGAACCAATGCAAAAACTATGCATTACCATTTGCTTAGGTCTTCTTTAATGCTTTTAGTTTGATATATTCTTAAGTAGTTTGTTTTATTGTGTTTAATTTTTTGCTATAGAAATGCAGCAGATTTTTATAATTTTATATCAATTTATTCTTCTCTCTGAATTGATTAATAATTTCTCTGTAGATTATTTTGAGCTTTCTATGTAGATAATCATGACATAGTGTTTGCATTTTATTTATTTTTGTGTCTTCTTGTACTGGCTAGCATCATTAGTAACTGTCTTTTCACTGATATTTCCTAGTTTCTCCAGAACTTCCTTAGCATTTCCATGACATATATTTTATATCATTTCTCACTTTTATATTTTGTGTTCTTTTTTAGGGGTGCCCTCTAAAATTAACATATAGTTGTAAGTAAAATCTAGAAACACAATGTTTTAGCTTGTTTTATTTATATTGATTTCATTTTATTTCTACCATCTTATTATTCACTTTTTATTTATTTAACTCTATCTCTCTCATGTTACCCTCCCTACCTTTGAAATTTCTTTTAGATATTTTTCCTTCATTAAAATTTTTCCTCTTCTATATACTTTTATTTCTTATCTCTAATAAGAATTATCATTATCTAAACTTTGTCATTTTTCTTCTCCAGAAATTCAAAGACTTTCAGATTTTAATCCCTTCCTTTCTCATATACGTATGTATATGCATTCACACACAAATATTTGCTTGCTTGCTTGATTTTTTTGGGGGGGGGTCTGGTCGTGGGCCCTGAACTCTGGGCTTGGCGCTGTCCCTCAGCTCTTCAGCTCAAGGCTAGCGCTCTACCACTTGAGCCATAGTGCCACTTCCGGCTTTTTTTTCTTTTTGCTTATGTGGTGCTGAGGAATCGAACCCAGGTCCTCATGCATGCAAGGCAAGCGTTCTACCACTGAGCCACCTTCTCAGCCCCTGCTTGCTTGATTTTTGAGTCAAGGTCATGTTGGCCTTGAACTCACAATCTTCCTACCATAGCCTGTCTAGTGCTGGGATTACAGTCATGTACCATCATGTACCTGGATAGTATTATACTATTCAAAGTTTATGCATATTATTATTATTTTATAGAGTTATTGATAGCTTACGTTTACCCATAAGTACACCATTTTCTTATTTGAGAAATTATTATTTCTTTTCAGACATTATGTCTGGCATAGTTTTTCTCCTTCCTGAAGTACAGCTAGTTGTAATGTCTTTTGCAGAGGGTCCAGTGAGAATGGCCTCTGGATGGTCTGTTGGTCTAAGAGTTGTTGTTTCTGCTGACAGGTTCTTGGCAGCTCATGTCACTCCCTTACTTACAACCCTCCCATAGCTTGTCACCACATTTTGAAAACAAAACAACAAAGACAAAAACAAAAAATTAAACTCCATGGCATGTCTTACAACACCCTAAGTAGCCTGCCTTGTAGAACTTTCCAGCCAAATCATTACCATTCTTCCTGATGGCAGCTTTCTGCTCCCATAGCCTTGCTTGTTTGTTTTTCCAAATGCTGCCTCCTAAGTTAACTGATTCCTAAATTGAATGCTGTCATGGGCTAAACTGTTCTCCCCTGAATTTCCTCCATTGAAGTCCTAATCTCCAGTAACTCAGAATATGATAATATTTGGAGTCATTCTTTTCAGAGGTAGTTAAAATGAAGTCATTAGAGTGGGTCCTAACCCTATATGAGTGGAGAAGTCCTAGATGTATACCGGGTGAAGCTGATGTGAAGATGCAGAGAGGATGGGCCTGGGAAGGAGTTAGTCCTGTGGACACCTTGATTGCAGGCTTATAGTGTCTGGAACTGTGAGAACACCTACTTCAGTTCTTTAAAACACCCAGTCTATGATAATTTGTTATGGAAACTCAAACTGTTACAAAAACTTTTGTCCACTCCTGCATGCCTTAAACAAACAAACAAATTAAACTGGCGTTTTAGTGTGCTATATTACTGGAAATGAAAATGTTCCCTTTGTCATCCTCCTATCCCTTAAACAATTCATTCTTGTTTATGTGGCTGTTTTCTTTTGAATATCTTGCCTTTCTTGCCTCCTGGTCTGAGTCCTCCAATTCTGCCTACTCTTTAAATAGAAGTGCTATTCTTGGTCCTTTAGAAGAACAGGATGGGAACAAACGAGCACAAGTATCTTGCCACCCCAGCTCCTCCTCTGCAAAGCAAAAAGGGCAAGGGCTGAGGAAGATGAGACCACAGAACCACCAAACTCACGTGCTCTTGTGGGACAGAGCAGGGTTCAGATCTTCTCCCTCACCATGGCCATTTCCTATTTCTTCCAGAAGTTCTTAAACAGATGGGACTCAGGCCCACAGGGCTGTAATATGTCATGAGGAACTAAGTTGTATGACAAAGATTTACAAATGGGTGTAAAAAATAGATAGCCACACACATTCCTAGAGTCCTGTTTACTGGGAATGATTCTGTTATCAATCTGCTGCCACATAGCACCTTCCCACTCACCAGGCCTCATGTTGAAGGAGCCCAAGTTTCTATTTTCTACACTAATTTTTACTCTATGAGGGAGGGGCAGCATCAGCTTCTTATGGAGCTATATCACAATATTTCCTTGTCACAGACCTTTGATTCCCCACCATTAACAATCCTAGAATACTTTCTTCCATATGGCAAAACTATACATCCAGTACTGCCTTCAACCCAAACTCGAGGCAACAACCTAGATGTACCTCTTTCTAATCACATCTAGCCATTCAGGAAGTTTTCTATCCATTCTTCCTTTACAGTATCTCTGGGCTGGCTATAGATCATGAAAGCTTTCTTAGTTACCAAGGACCCTGATGGTCCAGCTTTGGCCATGTAGCCCAACTTCAGGATCTTACTGATCAGTATCTCTTTTTCCATTCTTCGTGAAGTGAGTTTAAGGCTATTTCAACTTCCTTGTTCTTTGCTTGTTTCTCTTTGCTTAGGCCAATTTGATTCTTCAAAAGGCCAGCATGGTTTTTTCTCAATGTTTATGATTTTTTTTTTTTTGTTGGTTGTGGAGCTTGAACTCTGGGCCTGGGGGCGCTGTCCCTCAGCTCTTTAGCTCAAGGCAAGCACTCTACCACTTGAGCCACAGAACCACTTCCGGCTTTCTGATGGTTTATTGGAGATAAGTGTCTCACTGACTTTTCTGCCTGGGCTGGCTTTGAACTCAGATCTTAGCCTCCTGAGTAGCTAGGATTACAGGCATGAGCCACTGGTGCCTGGCTACAATGTTTATGAATTTTAAGCAAAAGACTTAAAAGGGAGGTCCTGCAATGGCTTTCTGGCCAGCATTGTGATTATCCATGTGTGGTGTCAGAAGAAAGGGCCAGCTGCGAATTTGTCTCTCAGTTTTCAAGGACAGGGAAATTTCAGGGTAGGTATAGGCTATGTCTCCATAACTGTCATTTGGGGTGTAGTGATCTCTAAAAATGCCCTTGGGACACAATCCCACTTATTGTATCTGTCAACTTTTGAACTAAGGATTCAAGGGCAGACTGGGAACCCCACCCAAGAGGCTCCTGCCCACCACTGGGCACCTGATCCTCTAGGGCCATTTACCCACATAGGAGACCTTATGAGCTTTACCACTGCAATTCTTCATTGGGTAATATTTGCAACATGGAAAAGTACAAGGCAAGGTGCTTTCTAATTGTGAACAAACTGAAGCTGTGGGATTTTACAAGCCTTTTAAAAAGAACTAGTTGTGAACTCTTGATAGGCAAAGACTGCTTCCTACTTAATCTTTCTCTCTTTCTCCCTCTCTTCCTTCCTTCCTTCCTTCCATCCTCCCTTCCTTCCTGCCTCTTATGCTTATTCTGAGTACTCCTTGTAAAATTAGAATAATAACAGTATTTCCTAAATAAGTACTATGTAAATAAGGCCATGGGAAAGACTAAACAAAGCTACCCTTGGAAAGGTCTGACATACAGGAAATGCCTACCCATCTGCCTTGTGCCCCATGAGTAGTTTCCATGCTTGTCTCTACTGGTTTATTATCTCCCACTGGATGGGGATATGTCTTATTTATGTCTATAATCCCCATGGCATAATTATTTGGATATAGTACTCAGCAGAAGAGTCGTTTGGGTGAAAATGCACACACAGTAATAAAATACAAAGAACAATGTGCTATGATATGTCAGAAGACAATGGTTAAGGTAGGGGTTTTTCAGTCAATACTCAAATAGAGCCTCAGATTCACATGGGCTCTGACACCTGGCCTTAATTTCAATGAAGTCATTGACTCTTAGCCCCCGGGGTTGTTATAGGACATGTAATAAGGTCACAGTGGTGCCTATTACATAGGAGCTACTCAGTTATAGCTACTGCACTTGGACAGAGCTGTACCAGAACTGTGGAATCTTTCTTTCTCCTCCCCCAATATCTCCATATTGAGCATCCCACCACTTGCAGCTTTCTATTGAAAATATTTCCTACTTGAGATACTTTCTTTGTGTTCTAGAAAGCTGTTAAGAAAAACTTTTTTCCTCTCTCATAATAGAGATGTGAATTTTCTCACACTGTATTGGCGGTCTTGTTCTAAGGCCTCAAAAGTAAGCATGCAATCTTTTATATGAAAGATCAAAACTGCAGAACTAGAAAATATAAAGGTGCCTTCACAGCTGGTGCTCAGGGCTCCATGGTGACAGAGACATATTGGGAGCGAAGCCTCATGGTAAATTGTTTTTCCAGCATCTGAATGGTATTCCTTATTATGAAGTCCCTAGGACACTGGCAAGGTGATCTTGTTCCTCTGATACCCTTTTAAACAGGTAGCACCTGATTTCATAATTAGATGTTCATGTTTTGCTTAGACCAGCAAAGCAAATATGATAGGCCTTTATCAGTCATTAAGATACTTTATGATCATTATATTTTATTTTATACTGCCTGGCACTGATGGTAAGTCAAACTCAGAGGTCCAATTTTTAACCAGCACACTGGGTTCACTACAAAACTATGTGTATTTTGAAAGAAAATAAAATAAAGAACCACATGCCCCTTAAACAGTTTTATTTTCTTGTTAGACTCTTGGACAAAGTAAAGAACTCTCTTGCTCATAGGTCTGGGCTTATCTGGCTGCAGGCCTTATGTTGACTTTGATGAATACAACTTGGCATAACAAAGAACTTTCTATACTTTATCAGAAGGAAAGGGAATCTAAGTCTATCATTTTGATATCTAAGGATGCTATAGCTCAAATCAGTTCGGATTCTGGGGGTAGCACTTGTAAAGGAATGAAGGAGAGAGAGGAAACAGCCATCTATTTGGGAGTGATCAGCATATTTTGGGGACACATGTACTTTATAGATATCTTTCACTTAATCTTGACTATAATTCTAAGCTTCTAGATTACCTGCATTTTATAGGGCACAAGTCACAGGACACAAGGTCACAAGGCTAGAGCTGGATTTCCAGTCAGCCAACTCCACAGACCAGAATTTCAACTACAATAAACACCACATCTTAGAACTAAGCTCCACTTCCAAAGCAGTAGAAACTGAGGAATTATGAAGACACAGACGAAAGCAAACAGAATGAGGCTTTTCCCTACTTTTCTGCAGACCTTCTACCTCCTTTTCCAATCACAATATTGGAAACTGGCACACATCACAGAAAAATCAATGTGGGAAGAAGCTTCAGGAAATGGCTTCATTAGGTTCTTGCATTTGATTTATTCATTTATGATTTGGAAATGAAAAGCCAAAGTGGTCCATGGAGACCACTTGTCCCTCATACTCAATTCTAGTACCTCCTTAGTTGTGTGGCTCCCAAATTGGGTAGAGATGTGCCCAGCCTCATTGTTGCATGGCTCCCTAAGGGTTGGATCTCTACCCTGACTTCTTAAAAGTAAGTGTAGGCATTTTCTTGCACTCCTGTCTTACACAGGTGCCAGTGAAGCATCGTGTCTTTGTCGTGCTGCTCAGTTAGACTGATGAGATAGACTCAGCCTGTCTGAAGAGACAAGCTTGTTGTCCCCAAAGTGACAGTTTTGACAGCAGACACACCTGGCCCTTATCCTTCATGACAGCATCCTCATTACATGTGTATGTGTGGGCGAGATGGGTTGGGAATAGACTGTCATTTACTGTGACAGATCTAGAATCCTGTCATGGATTCGAGCTCACAGGAATCAGTCTGTAAGGCCTGTCCTGCTTCTGAGTATTGGCTTAGGACACTAGTCTAACTTACTTGTATCTTTGTTTTTATGTGATGTGAGGGCAAGCTGGAAAAAACAAGAGTTATGCTTTAAGTGAGTAGGAATAGTCCACATATTCACACGGGCATACTCATGTAAGCACTTGCACACACATGCGCTCATATGTTGCTGCAGATGTATGTACCCACCCATAATCGAAAAACAACCTTTTCTTATACTTTTGTTTCTCTTATGAACTGCAAGACTCAGAAGAATTCTAATCAGAAAAAGAAAGGTAAGTGTTGATATATCTGATAAAAGTGAACTTTAGCCATTTTTTGGGTGTTTTTCTAATGGTCTACAAGAGACAGTCTATCTGGAGGGCAGGTGGCATTCTTTTTCATCTATTCTAGTTGACATTTATGCCTTGAGCTTTTCAATTTGGCAGGTGCCAGGAAGCTGACAGAAAAGAATCAGTTATGAAAGCCTTTCTCTCTCTGTCTCTTTGTCTCTCTCTCTCTGTCTGTCTCTGTCTCTGTCTCTCTCTCCAACACCACAGAAGACAGAAGTTGGTTAACTAAAGAATACTTTGAGTGCTGGGCGCCGGTGGCTCATGCCTATAATCCTAGCTACTCAGAAGGCTGAGATCTGAGGATCACTGTTCAAAGATAGCCCGCGCAGGAAAATCCGTGAGACTCTTATCTCCAATAAAACCACTAGAAAGCCAGAAATGGCACTGTGGCTCAAGTGGTAGAGCACTTGCCTTGAGCTGAAGAGCTGAGGGACAGGGTCCAGGCCCAGAGTTCAAGCCCCACGACTGATAAAAAAAAAAAAAAGAATACTTTTTGAGGCCCCAGTCTGTGCTGAAGGTGGTTCTAGGCTTTGAGGCTCCAGAAGTGATAGTATGGATGTGCTCATTTAACTCAGGGGGGCTAAGAGCATACTGGGAAGCTGGACACTGAACCCCAAGTATAAATGTTAATGAATATCATCAAGGAGATGACCAAGTCTGAGAACACCTCGTTGGGAAAGGACACTGACGCTTTGAGGAGGGAGCAGTGGGGGAGCCACATGGGAATTGAGAAGAGCTTCCAGCAGGCGGGGGTGTGGGGGGGGGTGGGGGGGGTGGACAGGAAGGGCATTGGATGGGCTGAGGTACTAAATGGACAGAGGTTGGCATGTAAGGTAATCAACAAGGATAATTAATGTGCTGTGTGTTGGAAAGAGAGCCAGCAAGGAAGAAGACAGAGAAGAACTAGGTACCAGTACATGCTAGCCCTTATAGAATATCATGTTAGGATTTTCTATTTGAGTCTAAGAATCCTGAGTGACTTGAGTTATTTCAGGCTTGACCCAGGACCAGCATATACTCACTGTCACTGGAGAATGGACTGTGTTGCATATGTAGAAGGAAAAAAGCCTTGCTAGGCTTGTTACAATGGTACAAGTAATGTGTGATGTTGACCAGAAACAGGAACAGAGCAGAGGAAATGGAACAAGGTTTCTAGATGCTGAATAGGCAGAACTTGAAGAAGAGCTTGATGGGTGAGTGGAGTTAAGGAGAGGGAAAACATCTGATTCTTCCATAAAAATGGGGAGCAGGGAACATAGGAGAGGCAAGTAGGAACAGGAGGAGAACCAGAGTTTATGTGAGGCATATTAGCTATGAATCACCTGAGAGACATCTAAGAGAAGATGTTAGGAACACAATGAACTTAGGAATCTAGGGTACACATTTAAAGTCCTCAGTAAGAGTTCTGACTGAAGCTATCCGGGCGAGTCAAATGATAAGAAGAGTAGAGGGCCTAGGACAGTGTTTGAGTTCTATGATTCCAGTGCAGTGATTACTTGCAGAGAGTTAAGGAGAAGTGGTTGAAGGGAGACAAGGAAAAGTAGGAGAATATGGTGCTCTGTTCTGCAAGCCAAGAAAGAAATGTTGGTTAACTGCACTGGATGTCATGAGTTACCACTCTAAACAAAATGAAACAAAAACCCAAATGACTGTGACATTCTCTTGATTAATAAATCTCACCACTATTTACACCTTTCTTCACTAGTGTTTAAATTCCTTGTGGAATACCAGAAGTCATATACCATTGCCAAGACTCTCCATATGCATCTCCCGTCCTGACTTCTAGCCCAAATTCTCACCATACTGTTCTACTCTTGTGACACTGATGTGCAGGTCATTTACTCTCTAGCATCTATTTTCTCATATGTTATTTGTTTGCTTGTTTGGAGGTCCAGTCCATTCCCATCCTCTGCAGGCAAAGTAGCCAAGAAAATCTGGAGGCCTTGGTGTGGGATAAGTGGTAGACAATGATCAGTACATTAACTTCCTGTTTAGGGGTAGGCACAGGAAATGTGATTAAGTTGGTCTGATCAGAGTGAATCTCTTGCAAGTTCTAGGACAAAAAGCATGCTGGTTCAGGGTTTGGAATGTTGGCAGCCATTTGGTGACTATGAGAGAAAAGCCAATCTGAGAATGAGGTGAACACGCAAGAGTGAGCAAAGTATAGAGACAAGGAACCTGGCTCTGATGAGAACATTGTTTGAGTCAGCTTTAAGGTTTAATGTTGTTTAAGTCATCTTTAAATCCAGGCCAGAATCCAGAATGGTGCTAGCTTTTGAGCTGTGGGAACACATGACTTTCTTTTCCTTTCAATTTTTTTGTTTAGGGCCAGGGTTTCTGCGATTTGCAATGAAGGAACCATGAGTCCTAACTAATATGGACATATTGCTGTTGTTCAATAGAATGCTTCCCTGCTCTCCCCTGGAACATGTACCCAAGACTCCTCACTGAAGCCTTTTCCTGCTGCTGTGGGCATGGCTGCTTTCTTCCTCAGAGCCTGGCATCATAAACTGTCCACGCATGGTTTCCATGCCTGCTTCCCTCACTAGCTCAGAATGGGGATAATGTCTTGTGCACATGTACATCTCTGATACCTCACAGACTCTTTGGTCCTTAAGAGCCACTGATCAAATGTATCTTAAATAACTCCGACAGAATAACTCTGAATGAATAAAAGAAGCATAAGCAATATGAAGGCTCAATATTAAGAAATAAGAAGGTTCTAAAGAAAGAAAAACATGGTTAAAGAAATTCTTAAGCAAATGAAAAATAAAATGTATCATCTTCAGTATTGGCTAACTACTCTTAAAAATGTCATTATTTTAATTATGTAAATGGTCTCTCAAAAATAAAAAAAAGAATAAATAAAGCATATCCTGGTTCCCAGATGGAATAAACTCATTTAGCTATGTTACATCAGAATAATTTCACAAAATCTGGTATTCAAAGCATATTAGGTCAGGTTGGCTGAGTTTTCCATAATTATTTTAAATGTTCACCATCTACAGAATTTCATTCCAAACCCAAACAGTCCATGGCATTTAATGAGCAGGCTCCAATGCTCAGGCCCAGGACTAGCTGCCAGCTTCAATGCTATGTTGGGTCATCATTAGACATCTATGGAATACATCCAGAGCAAGCTGTCAGTACCATGGCAACAAGCACAGGAAAGAAAAGGGTAGCTGTCATACATAAGATGAGAATTATGTACAGGAAGCACTGACAAGTCACTAAGGAAACAATATGAGGTCTCCTCAGTTAAGAATGGCTTTTCAAGATCAACATGTTAAATATGGAGCTGTCAAAACATCTAATGAGTAAATACTCAGAAGCCCATCAGCCCAATCAAGAAGAAAATCCAACGCTCACCCCCTATAACTCTTACATGTAACATACATTCTAGAACAGAAATCCTCTGAAATATGCATTCAGGCAACATGAAGCTCACTGGAATATATACTCAATGTATGGTTCTACTCAAATGTACTTATTAATTAAAACATCACAGTTTTTTGATATATGTTGGAAAAAAAAACAGTCTCTTCAGCAAATGGTTTTGGGAAAACTGATCTACTATGTAGAGAGAAGCCCAGTTGCATTAAAAAAAAAACATATTCCAGGTCCGGTGCCGGTGGCTCACACCTGTAATCCTAGCTACTCAGGAGGCTAAGATCTGAGGATCACCGTTCAAAGCCAGCCCAGGCAGGAAAGTCCCTGAGACTCATATCTCCAATAAACTACTCAGAAAAAGCTTGACATGGTGCTGTGGCTCAAGTTGTTGAGCACTACCCTTAGCACAAAGAGTCTCAGGGACAGAGCTCAGGTCCTGAGTTCAAGCCCTAGGACCATCAAAGCAAACAAACAAACAAGCACCACACCACACACACACGCACACACACACACACACACACACACACTCACACACACTCACACACATGACCATACCCAAAGGATTTTTCATTCAAAGGAAACAAAGTAAAAAGGCAACCTATGGAATAGGCAAAGCATTTGTAAATTATGTATCTACAAAGGGATCAATCATCAAGTTATATAAAGAACTCCTACAAAACCCAAACCCAAACCCAAACTCAAATAACTCATTATTCAATTATAAACTGTGCTAAAGACTTGAGTAGACATGTATCCTACAGAGACATACAAATAGATGACAGGTGTATGAGTAAAACTTCAGGATATTATGCTCAGAGAAATAGGCTAGTCACATAAAAATATTGAATAATTCTAGTTACATCAGTTATCTAAGTCAAATTCATAAATTAAAGAGTAGAATAGTAGGTGATTGCTAGGGTGAGAAGAGGCAAATAGGAATCAGCAGCCATAAAGCTTCAGTTAAACAAAGAAAGTTCTATTAAGTACCACTCGCTCATGCCTATAAAGCTAGTTACTCAGGAGGCTGAAATCTGAGACTATGGCTCAAAATTAGCCTACACAGAAAAATCCGTGAAACTTATTTTTAGTTAACCAGCAAAAAACTGGAAGTGGAGTTGTGGCTCAAGTGGTAAATATGTGCTTTTGTCAGTAATTAGTTGTCAGAACCAAAATTATTTATGAAAATAAAAACAGCATGAAGAATACAGAAAGCCCAGGGCAAAGTTTCAAGAGAAAAATACATGAACAGCAGGGGTCCTTGGGTTTTCTGTGCCTATGTACCTTATCTGATTCTCCTGGTCACCCATCAGGAAGAACCATCGGAACTTCACAACCAAAGGGCTGTAGTTGGAGACTGTAATTGAGTGAGTCATCTCTGTGTCATTCAGGATACAGCCAAAATTCACCTCTGTCATTTCAAAGATGAGGTTGGGGTAACACACTTCTCCACGCAGCTTCAGGCTATCTACCTGAGGATGTTCAGCGTACTTAATTGACAGAATTTCTTCTGACACCCAGTTGTTTAAATCACGTTTGAAGTTAGGGTCAAATTTGATCAGTAGGCTTTTTTCTTCATTGATATTCAACTTAATAGGCTAAAAATAAGATAATGTAGAATAATCAGCTTTTGTACTATGAAGTTCCCATTTGATACATGAAATTTTTATGTATACACACAGGCACACACACGTATTTATTTATACACATCAGTTGAAATACACATACACGAACTTACGCATAGTACTATGGTTTGACTATGGTTTATCCCTTCCAAAACCTATGCTGACATTTGATGGTCATTACAGAGGTGTTGGGAGGGAGATTGGGTCTTGTGGTAATGTTCAGTTCACAGATGTGGAGCCTTATGAACAGATTAATGTCTTTCTCAAAGGAATGAGTTCTTGCTCTTTTTTTTTTTATTGGACATGGGGCTTGAACTCTGGGCCTGGGCACTGTCCCTCAGCTCTTCAGCTCAAGGCATGTGCTCTACCATTTGAGCCACAGCACCACTTCTGGTTTTCTGGTGGTTCATTGGAAATAAGGGTCTCATAGACTTTCCTGCCCAGGCTGGCTTTGAACCACAATCCTCAGACCTCAGCCTCCTGAGTAGCTATGATTACAGGTATGAACCACTGGCACCTGGCTGAATTCTTACTAGATTAGTAAGATTCCTTACTAGATTAGTTTCTTTGTTTATGGGACTATATTAGTTACCTTGAGAGTGGATTGCTATAAAGCAAAAGTGTTATAAATCCTTTGTTCGATATATACCCACTTGCCAAAGGGCCACATTTCTAACTGATATCCTCATGTGCAGCCAAAGATCATGGGAATGCTCATGGAGAACTATTTAGAGAATGCTGCTTCCTGCCCCAGACTCATAGCAGGGGTTAGCTCATAACCTCCTCCCTTAGCTTGGTTCAGATTTCTCAGTATTTCAAGGTGGGCTTGGTGGTTATTAGGCTAGGCTGGGCTATTTCCTTGAGTATGGAGTTTTGGCTGAATCTGAAGGACGAGAATTAAAAGCTCTTCAGTAGTGCTTGTAGGAGTGACTACTGTCTACAGATTGGCTTTATCATAATGGGCAGGAGAGAATAGGTAGTTGCAAGTTTTCATACCATTAATGAGTGTTCCTACTGACTGATACTGGTGTCCATTGACTATTTATGTTTGAACTGCTGTTTTCTTTCCTGCTGTTTTCCTAGATCCTTTACATTCTTTTCTGGATGAAGTTTAGGAAGCTTAGTATTATCATCATTGTCATTACTGTTAGTATTATTTTGTTCCATTTCACATATCTAGCTCCCTGTCAAGTTACCTTAGGAATTATGGGAAGCAGCGATTTGTCATTCTCACATATACAGAAGGGTCCAGCTGTGGAGAGAAATATGTTCACAGGCAAGGTGGAAATATTCTTTATGACCACGGGCTGATAACTAGGCTCCAGGACAATATTCGGTTTCTGTGAAAAAAAAAAAGAAGTCGAGTTATCACTAGTAATCCTTTAGTAATGGAAGTTTCGTACTATCTCCCCAGAAGAGATTTAGATAGATCACATGGAATTATGTATGGTAGGTCGCAGAAAGGTGAACCTATATAATCCAGAAAAAAGATTGTTTTTTTAAAAAAATTCTTTTATTTCTCCTTTTTGGAAGTAACTAAGGTTTTAGACTCAAGGCCTGTGCTTGCTAGGCTGGTGTTCTACCACTTGGGCCATACCTCAAGCCCAATGTTACTTTTCAAGATAGAGTATCATACTTTTTGGTCAGGTCAGCCTTAGACTATAGTCTTCTCATTCATGCCTCCTGTATAGTTGGGATTTCAGACATAAATTACTGAGCCTGACCTAGATTTCTGACTATCTTTTTGCCTCAGTGAAAACTTACAAAAATCCATGCTTGTGGATAGAACTATTATTCCACAGTATCATAAAACAGTCATTCGTGTGAAAGAATCCAGGTATCACTAGAACAGATAAACATTCTCCCCTTATGATAGTAACTCTGTGCTTAAAATATTATTTGCAAACATGTTTAGAATAGCCAGTGTATGAATGCTCATAATTATTTCCTATATATTTTTCTTGATACCAAGAACAGAGTTGATATAGAAGCATCTTCTCACTCTGTTAGACATATCAGTTTTTATTTTTCAACTGGAGGAGGAAACTGAAATAGAGGAAACTGAATAGATCTGGTCAACCTGGATTTTTCTCATGCTGCTCTCAGGGCTCACACTCTTTCTTTTTTGTCAGTTGTGGGGTTTGAACCTCTTGGGTTCAAGGCTAGTGCTTTACCACTTGAGCCACAGTACCACTCTGGGTTTTGAGTGGTTAATTGGAGATAAGAACTTCTTGGAGACTTTTCTGCCTGGGCTGGCTTCAAACCTCAATCCTCAGATCTCAACCTCCTGAGTAGCTAGAATTACAAGCATGAAGCACCAGCACCAAACTTCACATTACTTCTTGAATGATCTGTAAAGGGGATGTTTTAATATCAGTCAGAAATCATTAGAAGTCTCAATTGCTGGCTTCTAAGGAAGGCTAATCTCTGCGCCCACCCTCTCTACCCCCATTATCCTTGGGCTTTTCCAACATATTGTTTCCTCCTTGTGCTAGGCTAACCATTTTTTGGTTTGCTTTCTCTCTTTGTTCTAATTGTAGTGAGGGCTTCCTTATTTTATATTTTGATCTTCCATTTTTCTGCTGGTATGTCTGGCACAGTTTTCCTTCCATTGTGGTTCCTGGGTCCTCAATCCTGGGTGAACCAGAATGACCAGCATCTGTTGGCTTACCTGACTCAGTTGTGCTAGCCAATGGTTATTTCAAGGGCTTGGTCTGGCGCTTGCCACACAATGCCAGCCTCCACTGCCGTCTTTCTACTGTTAACAACACAGATATGAACTCCTGTAGCATTTGCAGGTTGCATTCCCCAGTCTAGGGAGTGATGAAGCAGTACATTTAAGCCTACTAAGTAAAAGGCTGTATGGAGAATGGTCCATCCAGTGACCTTCCCTGAAGGCTGCTATGTCACTACAGATGTCTTTGAAGTGTAGAAGCCACACTTGGTTGGTTTTGGCAAGAGGCCATTCGAAGGTTAGTGATGAGAAGGAGCTGAAGGCCAGAGAGGCTATCTATTTTAAAACGACCCCTTCTTTCTGGGCTGATTGTCTCCCCAAATATCAGCAGACAGAGGCTGCTGCTGGAACTTCATGAAGTAAGCAGGCTGAAAGTTTCAGTTGACCTTTTCAATCCCACAGAGAGGCTTATGAATGTTATAATCATAATAAACTAGATCAAATCTGAGGGAAGAAGTATGGAAAACCTATTCTATGGGCAGGATTCTTATCATTATATTCTAATGCATCAACTCAGAAGCATATCCTTGAGCTGACCATGAGGAGGGAGAATGGATAATTGATATTAGACAATTACATCTGAATACTGAGACCTAACAGTCTCTCACCTATGCCTGATAATGAACTTGCTTCATCCCTGTTATGGATTAAATGTGAAAACAAAATGAACACTGAACATTACAGTTGTAGGATAGAGTTCAAACTTCTGGTATTTGGGGAGAAGAAAAGGAGGGTAAATATTAAGAGTAGGTATTTGTGACTTAATTCACTTTGTAATTTGATGAGAAGTTGCTGCCATATTCAGAATACTTGCAAGTTTTAATCTAACGATAAACCTCAATTGCAGACATTTAAGCAAAAATGTGCTACCCTCCCTCTGCCAAAAGGCACCAGGATTTAAAGAGAAGAGACAAAACACTACCTACATATTTTTATGCGTATCTATGGGTATAGAAAGTAATAAGAAACTAAGCTGCATATTTAATGTACATTACCATGTCTTGTACAGGATAGCTATTCAAGAAATATTCATCAAATAGCTGTGTTCCAAAAAAATATGATACCACCAAATTCAGTATAGCTGGTGCCAATAAATATCTTTTCTGATTACTTCTAACAGAAAAATTGCAAACAGAGCCATGAATCTTAATAACCATAACAGGAACTAGTGTAGTATTTCCTTTTTACATCTCTCATTGAGCTTATTAGCTTCATATTCAGCTTAGCAGTCACTGAAACCCTAATTCTACTGTCCTGGTGCCCACCTGCCTCTCAAGTATGCTAATTCAGAGACTTTATGCTATCTTTTCTGCTTTATGGTTTTGCTTTTTTTGGAGGAACCCTAGGTAATGAGAAGTGAGTCTTTTTAACTGGTTTGGCTTTTGTACAGCAGCATAGATCATGTCATCGGAATGGCTTACTTAAGGCCAGGTCTTTCCAGTAGGCTGTGATGTAATCAGGATGGACAGCTTCCTATTGTATCCCTAGCAGCACACACTATGTCTGGCACACGACGAAGCTGAATAAACATTTCACTTATCAGCCAGCATGACTATCTTTTTTTTTTTTTTTTTTTTTTTTTGTGAAAATACTGTACAGGGGTTACAATTACATGGGCAAGATAAGTACATTTCTTATCAAGCATTGTAGCCTCCTTTGTTTCCCCTTCCCACCCTCCCCCCCCCTCCCCCTCCGCCTGGCCCCCCAATCCTCCCCCCGACCCCGCACCAAAGTTCGTTTTCGACATAACGACTTGTACATCTCATTGTTGCAATGGGGCCACCTGTATCCCTATTTAAACGATTTGTTTTTCCTTATACTGACATCAAATACAGTGAAAGCAGGGGTTATACCATGGGGGAGGGACATACAAAACAACAAAGAAATAATCTTATAAATGTATTAGAAATAATCGCATGAAAGAAAAAAAACATTTGAATACATATCTTAGGATTCATTTCCCTAACATCATCTTATCTGACCTTTTCTACTTGACTCAGACATATACTAGTTAAAAGGGGATCCAAATAGGGAAAGAAGTAAAACTCTCCCTCTTCGCAGATGATATGATCTTGTATTTAAAGAATCCCATAGACTCCACTCCCAAATTACTCAAGCTGATTCAAAACTTTGGCAAAGTAGCAGGGCATAAAATTAACCCTCAAAAATCAATGGGGGCTGGGAAGTTGGCTCAGTGGTAGAGCGCTTGCCTTGCATGCCTGAGGCCCTGGGTTCGATTCCTCAGCACCACATAAGCAAAAAGAAAAACACCAGAAGTGGCGCTGTGGCTCAAGTACTAGCCTTGAGCTGAAGAGCTGAGGGACAGCGCTCAGGCCCAGAGTTCAGGCCCCACGACTGGATTCCCCCCCCCCAAAAAAAAAAAAAATCAATGGCTTTTCTGTATGCCAACAATGAGAAAAGTGTGGCTGAAATTAGGAAAGCAACTCCATTCGTAATAGCCCCACAAAAAATAAAATACCTAGGAATTAACTTAACCAAAGAAGTAAAGGACCTCCATGATGAAAACTTTAAAAACTTGAAAAAGGAAATCAAAACAGAACTTAGAAAGTGGCAAAAACTCCCATGCTCTTGGATTGGAAAGATCAACATCGTGAAAATGGCAATACTTCCCAAGGCTATCTACAAATTTAATGCAATACCTATCAAAATTCCAACATCATTCTTCAAGGAAATAGAAGAGGCAATCCAGCATGACTATCTTGATAAATAAATTTGACCATTATAACCCTCTTTTTGAAGCCCTCCAAAGGCCACCTAGAATGAAACTCAAAATCAAAACCCACCATGTACAACTGAACCCTTACCTTTCTCCATAGAGACCTCCTTCTATCTTGGTATGTTTTACATCCAAGGTGGCCTGTTAGTTCTTCCTGTTTATCAAGTTATTTCCTAGTGCAGGCCTTTGGCATGAAGGGTTCCCCGGCCTATAACTCTTTCCCTCTCCCTTGTCACCAGAAAAGCTTCTCTTTATACTTCAATCTCAACTTGAGACACTTACTCAAGGAAGCAGCCTGTGAACCTATGTCCAAAACCCACAGTTTCTACCACATGATCTCAGGGTCTTATATGTCTGTTTATTGCTGGAGCTGAAAATGTTAATTTTCTAGATAGGATTTCTAGATAATTTTCTAAATAGGTTTGTCATGGCCAACCTCAGGTTACAATGCTGCTTCCATCTACATTCAAGTAGCTGGGAGTATAGGCATGCATCACAACATCCAGCTATGAAATGGCTTAATTTTAATAACTTAGTTTAGTAACTTCTACTGGTTTCTTCTAGCAACTAGTAACTTCTACTAGTTTCTTAGCTTTGATTATATCCTTCTGGTTCACTGGAGTCTCAGTACAGTGTAGTCTTTGAATCAAAGCAAATGTTTTACTCATGTCTGTTTTGATTGGTAAATGATTCTAGGATGGTCAACTTCTACTGTGATGCCTCCTCTCCATCTTTGCCATCTTTAATCTTAGCCCAAGAAATGGACAGCCTCTCCCCTACTTTCCCATTTACTGCCTGGCCTTAATGACCATGTAAAATTATAGACATATATAGTCTTATAGAGTGCAAATAAATAATTACTTTTTCTCTAGCAGTATTAGGTGATTTACCCAGCTTAACTCCTGCCTCAACGTATCACATGAATAACAGAAATTTACCATTGTAAGGGTTTTGTGAGGGATAGCTGGGGAAATATATGTAGCTGGTTAAATAGATGTCATGAACATGACTCAACGCTAACCAGTAAGAGGTATCCACTCTTACTATTATTATAATTATTGATATATTTTTTGCTGGTCTTGTAGCTTGAACTTCAGGGCCTGGGTACTGTCCTTGAGCTTCTCTGTGCTCAAGGCTAGCGCTCTACCACTTGAACCACAGCACCACTTCCAGATTTTTCTGTTTATGTGGTACTGAGGAATTGAACCCAGGGCTTCATACATGCTAGGCAAGCACTCTACCACTAAGCCACATTCCCAGCCCCTTATTGATAATTTTAATCCCAATTCTTTGTCTGTGCTGCTTCTTCTAGGAGAAATAAAATGACTGGCACATATTTTCTTTGCTGAACTGCTCCTTCCCTATGGCCTTATACATCAAGGGGCAATGGAGAAAGAACTTCCACTTCAAATGATTCTACATTTAGATTCAGAATCCTTTGTTAAATATATGTTAGCATCTGAAATACAGAAAAAAATGGGCTAGCTGGTAGGTATAATAGGATTTTGACTAATTTAACTTCCCAAATGAAAATGTGAACATGTTAATCCCTGCTCAGAGCACCCCACTTGCCTGAACACGGCCTTACTGACCTTCTCCAGGCGGTATGAGAGCTGCTTGCTGGAGAGCTGGATTAGAGGTGCTATAAACTCACAGATGATATTCACTGACATCACCAAGCTCTTTCCCTTCTGGGCTCCAACGATGGCGTGGCACACCAACTTTTCTTTAACTTTCTGTACACAGCATACATCAGAATCTTTAGAACCACCATATCTCAGAAAAATTAGTGAACCACCAAAAGCAAACTGATTCCAAACTACCATCATGAGAATATGAGGAACAAACACATTATACTGAATAGTACAATTCAGGGATTGTTTTCACTTTACACAGTTTTGTTCTGGTTGGTTAAATATAGCTTTGATGAACTCTATGTTTATTTCTGATTGCCCCCGAGGATAAAATCATTGCATTCATCCATACATTGATCTGTATGAAATTTATTACACAGCAGGGGCTATGTTCAGGTCTGGGTATATAAAATAATGATGATGAAGACAGATACAATTCTTCATGGGGCTCACAGTTCAGTGGTAGCTACATAACCTCTTATCCAATTAGCTGGGAATTGTGGTTGGATCAATTTTTCCCTTCATCCTTACATGGTTAAAAATCATGCATTAGAAACAACTATTTCTTTGGATTCAAGAAGGCTAAGGTTTTAAAAAATAGAATGGATCAAAAGAGAATTTATATCATGAGTAGCTTAGACTGAAGTGTGCTCAGGTTTGGGATGTTAATGAAATCAACTATATAACATGATTTGGAAGCACATTCTAGGACAATTTTAATAAAGCTTAATCTGAATTTAGTTTTCCAGTAGCTCAGATTTAATGCCTTTTGAAAACATGCTCAACCCTTGATAACTGTATTGTAAATGTTCTCTTCTTACAGGCTCAAAGTGTCTTGAGATCAGAGACTGTGTCCTACTCATCATTTTATCCGCAGTGCCCAACACAGTGTTTGTCTCATTATAGACTCTATAATGAGAACTTTTTCTGTGCATTGAGGATGCATTGAGATGAATTTTACCTGAAAATGCTCCGTGAAAAAATAGTACAAATGCACTAAAGTGGAACCCATGGCCCTTAGTAAAGCTAAGCAATGGATCAATTTTCTCATCTTCTGGGAGACAAATTTCTTACTGCTTCCTATTTCATGAAGAGAAAATTCAGTATCACCTCCTAATTTGGTAAGACAGGCAGGAGCTTAAGAAAACACCATTTCTCATCCACAAAGTCTGCATTTCTAGGAGAGAAGCATCTCTGAAGTGACTTCAAAAGTCTTTCTTTTAGGTTTTTGGGAGTTTCCAAACTCCATGAGAGAAGGTAATAAATAAATACATCATGTGGGTATGCTTAAATGTTTTAAGCACATTCTGTGGTGATAATGCAAACAAGAGCAGAAATTTAGAGCTGCTGAAGATAAATATGTCTGTGTCACTGATGCACATACAATGATGTTTTCAAGTGTGATGCTGTTGTGGTCATGGAGGGAGGGAAGAGATCACAGGATGCTACAATATCTAGACAAAAGAGGCAGCCCTGAGTGTCTAATTAAAATGCCCTTTTATGAATAAACATTAAATTAATACTAACTGCTAATAGGAAGGATTTCTTTGACTGAAAATGGCATTTTCCCCAAAGAGAGATTGACTGGCTTGGTCACTGTTGACTGTGGAGAGGAAAACCTGCTTTAAACGATCCTTTAAGGTTAAGGTCATGGCAACCACAGAAACAAACAAAAAAACTGAGCACAGCTGAACCTTGAAAGCAGTGGATGCTGCCATGGTAACTCACCACTGTAGGTAATCTTTGAGAAACCAGATTCTTTCTCAAATAAATATCAAGGGACTCTCCTAAGAAATAGATAAAGTACAGAGAGGATTTACTTGGGAGAAAAATAGCTTCTAAATGTGTTGTCCTCACCCTGGGAGTCGCAGAATAGCCCTCTAGTGTCACATCTGTTGTCTGGCCTGGGTACAGCTCCATCCTAACGGGATGCAGCTGAAACACAGGGGTCTCTGGATCTTTGGGCTCCTGGGAGCCCCTGGGCTTTCCTTTTGTCATTTGTCCCTTTTTGTTCTGCTTTTCCTGGGGGTGGAAATCATCATTCATCCAGAACAACTGTTGGACTCGACGTCCTTTGTTGGTCAACTTGAAGTTGTAATAGTAGATATCCAGGCTGGAAAAGAAGAGAAAGGCATTGATAAGAGTCAACATAGGGATGTTCCACTTAGTTCTACATCCTTGGGAATTATTTACTCTTCTGAAAGTACTTAAAGAGCAAGCAACAAAACAAGGTACGCCTTTTTGAAAAAAAAAATCAATAGGAAAACCAAGTCATGACTGTATTAGGACCCATTATAGTGATAGAGTGAGCTTGACTTTAGGAGTCCTAGACTTGGAGTCACAAGCCTGGGTTTCTTCCCAGAGTCACCACCACTCTGAGTGGCTGTGGCTCCACACACCCTTAGTCTACTGTAAAGCATACCATAAGATAAATGAACATAGTTCATGTAGGAAGCCCTCTAACTCATGAGAAATGTCTTTGAGGTGAGAAAAGAGAGGAAAATGTTGACTGGAGGGGGAGGATATTTCACATTGTGTTGACTAAAATTCTTCTGAGTGAGTAAAATATCTTGTGATGGCAGGCTCAATTTAAGTGGTACTTTAAAGTAGAATAAGACAATAAACCTAAGCAGAAGTAGGGGGACTGGACTGAAGTGGGCCAGGATACCATCTAGACTGGGTATTCCTTTCAGATAGATGTGTTTTGGAGATATTGCTATTTCATTCAATCCTTCCTTCTTTCCTTCTTTCCTATCATTCTCTATCACACCAAAATGTCTTAAGAATCTCCTGATTGCTTGGCTCTGTGAAGTAGTTGATATTGGAGGTGGGTTCAAATAGGTTGATAGAAATTTTAAAAATAACTGATTTATGGACAGTTTATATACTTAATTACCTATTTTTCAGGGGAAAAACACCTAATCCTGAAACTATATTTTATTTTTTTAATACCATGTTTTGATATTTTTATACTAGTTGCTTAGAAAATGACAACTTACTAAATAAGTAACTTGAAGCACCAAATAAATACTCAGAAGAAATATTTACCAGTTGTGAGATAAAGCCATTTTTCTCTAAATATGTGTCTACAGAACATGCTGAATGGGATATCTTTATCTGGCAGTTTAGTTTTATGGCTAATGGTAAGCTTTTAGGAGAAATAATGAATACATGTTGTTTACAGAGTAGGTAGGGCCTTTGTTACTTATTCACATTACACTTTCAACAATCATATAAACACAGTGATTGAAAGTGTATTAACTTCAATTTTATAAAGATATAGAAGCACTGGAAAGCTAAGAGAACAGACCTCTATTTAGAAAGGGAAGTACATAGATTTTCTTTAGACTTGGGGTTATCTAGCATCTTCTGTAAAATAATAATAATAGCAATTAATAATAATATTTAGGCTTTGAGGGCTACATGGCTTCTGTCACAACTCTTTTTTTTGAGGTGTGCACATACTGGTGATTGAACTTAGGGTATTTTAATTGCTAGACTAGGGCTCTACCACTTGAGCCATGCCTCTAGACCCAATAGTCAGTTCTTTGTGTGAAAGAAGCCAGAGACATACTTGCTATGTACTAATAAAACTTTATAGAAACAGGCAGTAAACTGTCATTTACATACTCCTAATGATTCTTCTAACTGTTGCTAGCACATGATTTTGTGTCAAAAAGAAAAACAATAGAGTTTAGGCAAAGGGGATTAGCAGCTAACATCTACATTTTGCTTATACATTAATAGAAAATTGTTATTCTTCCACTTCCAGGCAATTTTGAGCTCTTTGGCATTCTTTGTAAGTTAAGGACTATAATTACATCTAGAAGCATTAATACACAATGACAAAATGTCTGAGCCTATGGACACGAAAGGAGGATTTTTATTTATTTTTGTCGGTTGTGGGGCTTGAACTCAGGGACTGGGCATTGTCCCTGAGCATTTTTGCTCAAGGCTAGTGCTCTACCACTTTGAACCACAGCACCACTTCTGGTATTTTGAGTGGTTAATTGGAGACTTTTCTGCCTGGGCTGGCTTCAAACCATGGTCCTCATATATCAGCCTCCTGAATAGCTGGAATTACAGGTGTGAGCCACAGGTGCCTGTCTGAAGATTTTTATATTTATGTGACTCAAAACATATGATTCTTATCTAAAATAATACAACTCTATCT
This sequence comes from Dipodomys spectabilis, assembly GCF_019054845.1. Taxonomy (NCBI): domain Eukaryota; kingdom Metazoa; phylum Chordata; class Mammalia; order Rodentia; family Heteromyidae; genus Dipodomys; species Dipodomys spectabilis. The sequence continues at coordinate 5,147,549 of NW_024870950.1, forward strand.
TTCCTGTTACTTAATTTGCTATTGGTTTGTGGTATTTTTAGTGGACAAGCATTGTTTTGTAGATGGAGCAGAAGGAAGGAAACACAGAAGACCCCTAACTGATGACTATTAGTCATATCTGTAAGAACTATGCATATGACTTGGTTTCAGGGACAGCTGGTCTAGAAGGCAGGAGGAGTACCCAAAGAGGTCTATTCATAGTACTGCACCAGACCTTGTGGCCCAAATAACGGTTAACTGCATGAGTCTCTTGGAGAACCAGGAGTAAATCGTCACACATCAGAATTCAAACCTCATACGTTTAATATCTACACTAGATTGTTCTACTCAAAGCTACCTATACTGTAACACCTCTTATTTAAATATTTATACTCAGTAGCTTTTCCTGAGTGGCCAGGTGAAACCAGATTGTAGCCATCTCAGTGCTACGGTAGGGAGGAAAAACAAGTCATTGGCTTTTCAATACTTAAGGTGATATATTTTCGATGTATTTTTCCCTTCCTTGGTAGACTTTATTTAGGTTGGCACTAAGCTGTATCTGCATTTTCTACATTTATGGGGCGATATTAGCAGTGTAATGAACTCAAAAAGGAGAATAATTGAGATTCTAAATTCATCGTGGAGAAGTCACTGTAAGTCTGAGAGAAGAGTACACTTCTTACAAACCATCCCCTTTTCTAGGGTGTGATAATGTAGTGTGGAAAATGTAACCAAGCTATGATTAGTAAATGTCTTCTTGGAGGCTAATGTACCCACTGGAAACCCAGAAAAAGTGAGGATAGGACAGAAGAGGCAATGAATATGCTAGTTCTATTTAATTAGAAATATTTTTATGAGGTAGAGATGTTGCACTGATGTGACACATATGATATCTACCTATAAAAATCAGTCCATGATATTCCCTTACCTAAAATGTGCTCCCAAATCGAGTTCTGGAGCAAAAGGCTTATCTGAAACAATGGTAGAACCAATTCCTGAAGCCTGGACAGGGATCCGATAGGTATTGCTATTTTTAACCTCCACAACAACTGTGTCTTTGAATGTTAATATATCATTCAGGTTGGCAGTCAGTTCCAGGGCAATATCGGTTTCTGGGGGAACCATGCCTTCATAGGGTCCAACTGTCCACAGGGATTTTTTGTTTGCCTGCAAAACAAGACTACAAGTTAACAAGAGTACAAGTTAACAGGCTTTTCATTCTGCATATGTCAAAGCCCTCTGTGCTTCATTTGGCTGACACCACAGAATTTAACATCAGAGACAAACATTATGTTTTAGAATCAAAGCAGCTGAGTGTTTGTTGGCTTTCCTCTTTCTTTTTCCTAAAAAAAGCAATTTGATTCTGAAGGGCAAACCTACAATTCTACTTTTGAGTACTCTGTGAAGATTCTTTACATCTTTTTCCCATGATGACAACACAGTTCTCTAACAAGCTTATATTCATTATCTGGCTTAACCTCCAGATTCTGAGATACCAACTGAAAGGACAACATTCTTTATGGAATTTGGGAATTTTTAAAAGACACATTTTTTCAAATGCAAAGTTTCTGGTGAGAGTGAAGATGAACTACTTTTATTAATGAACACAATTTAGGGCGTTGTCCTGATTTCTAATAAAAATAAAAACTAATATGAAATTAATTAGCTCAAATTCCAAACACACTTTGAAGTACATAATATGGTAGAGCTGCAAGGGACTCCTGCCCATCTACAATCTACTCCTTTTAAGTGTTTAGATCTTCGTGGTTCTCTCTCTCTCTCTCTCTCTCTCTCTCTCTCTCTCTCTCTCTCTCTCTCTCTCTCAGGTCATTTACAAAATAACACCTTTCAATAACACTGTCTTGACCATCACATTTTAAATTGCAACATACCTCTAGCACTTCTTGTTATCTTAATTCTTCTCTGTCTTTTCTCTCCTCCTTATACTTACCATCTTCCAAAATAGTGCTTAATTACTTATACCATGCTTACCTGGATTAGAGGCATGAGCACCAGCCTGGGGACAAGGCTTTCATCTTTTGTTTATCTAAGGTATTTTGTCAGAGTGATATTTTTTCTTTTTTCTCTATGCTTCATTTTCTCCTGAGTTTTCTTCTAGTTCACCAATTCTCTCTTCAGTGGTTTATAATATGGTGTTAAAACTTATCTATTACATTCTTAATTTAGGGTTTTGGATTTTTAGATCTTTGTTCTTTTGTTTTTATTTTATGTTTTTTAGCATTTACAACTTGGATTATGACATCTTATTAACTGTTTCTTTTAGTCTCTCTGAAGATTTGATGAGAAAATTGTTCTTAGGACTTTCAAGTAACAGAAAATATACATTTCACTTCCTTGAGGTCAAGGTGTTCTACAAAATAAGAAAAACTCCAAATATATCCTCTTTCCTAAAGAATCTGGCCATGATGACATAAAGGAAGAGCAACATGTAAATGATAAAAACGCAAGTTACAAGAAGTCTGGGACATAAGTGCTTCACGGAACTCTAAAGAACAAGATGCTATTCCAGGACAGAGGATATAGGAATTCTTTGTAATAAGTATAACCCACAGGATTTCCTTTTCACTCTAAATGTGAAATTAGACAACTATCAGTGGCATGTTCCTAATTATATTATGCTGTTAAAACTTCTAATTTATTCCACTCTAATGATATATGTAAGCATTTCTCTCTAAAAAGTATCTTTTCCCTCTTTTTTGATACATAGTTACTTCTATTCAATTTGGGTATTTCTAGTTTATTTGGGGAAAGACATTATTTATGTATATGTATATTTATCCATATATGTGAATTAATCTTCATGTAAAACATTTGGTGATTACCAATAGTGCATTGAGAAAAGGCCAATAAAAGAGGATGGAGATTAGTAGAAACTTTCAAAATAATGACTAGAAGAGAATCCAGACTCCCCAATCCATTGGAGAAGAGCTTGATTATTTCCTGGCCTATCTTCCTTGGTTCAACTCATAGTACAAGGGCTCAGAAGATAATTTATTTTAAAACTAATGTAAAATTCACTGAGCTCAACTTCGGAGGACAGTCCAGTCTAAAACTATCCTTCTGGCATTTAGTTTCTAGAAAAAAAGAGGAAAAGGAGAAACATAAAATATAGCATTCTGGCAACACAGGTATAATGGAGGCCATAAATCAGAAACTTCTGACAAGCTTAGGCTGGGTTTGGAATAGAGTTGTGCTGATAAACTTTGTAAATGAGAAGAATGTCCATTGCACATCACAGGCAAAAGTTAGAAACTGAGGCCTGGCAGGACATCACAGGAACATTTCCAGTATCTTGGAACATCACCCAAACCTAGAGCTGGCTCTAGTGCAGATTCAGAAACTGAATTTCATCACTGGGGCCCAACAGTCACTCTTTTAAGAAATGGCTCTTTGGTCTTACATAAGGAAAATCTAATATTTAAACCAAAATGCCAATTTTCCAATTTGCAACTGAAAACAAATCCTGTTAGACAGACCAGAGAGCTAGTTATATTTCCTCCTAGTCTAAAAGTATACATGGTAAATAAGTAAATTGTATTTCAAAAATTAAAGGAATTAAATAAAGCACTGAAGAACAATTTGTTGTATACAATTAGGATGTAGATAATGATAGAAGGAAATTTTAATTTTGGTATTAATGGAAATTGTAGGTTAAACTTTTAAGTCAAAAGACTTATTATTATGCATACTCTTCAGATGTAGAACATCCATAGAGACACAGATATAGAAAAAAAACAATTAAGCATTAAATAGTATTCTAGATGAAGTAGGACCTGGTTAGAGATATTATTATGATAATTGTATTTGAAGGACACATGTAGAAAACACATTAATTCTTGCAATCCCCAAATTTCTCTATAACTTCCCTATTCATTGTCACTTAGTCCTGGCAGAGGATTAGAATATTGAGAAAACAGGATGCAAAGTCTTTGTATTTTCAGAACATCAGTATGCATTTGTTCCTAATTTTGTATCAGTACATTAGTAAAAGATAATAATCCTCTTAAATTTCATCTTTGTGAATGTGGATCGATTACTATTGGCAAGAGAAACTATAAGAATCAAATGCTATAATACTGTGCTTATATTTAGATTCAAAGAAATAAGTCTAGTTCATCCAATTTTTATACCAGTTCCAAAGTGAAAAAACTAAAATTCTATAACATATTAATCATAGAAGATGACACAAAATAGAGCTCTAAAAGTGCTATAAATGCAAATCCAATTTTCTACAGATATTTTAAGATAGATCAAGGTAACTTCATTTCATTTAGAGTTCTTATTACAGTAGATAGAAATCCTTGATTTAACATATTCAGGTTGACCTACACAATCAAAGTAATACATGGAAATAGATTTTTCATGCTTGAATGACTGGCCTTTCTCCTTTCTTCCAACTATCATCTTTCTTATTTGCAGTTTTTAGAATCTAGGCAGCTATTTAAGATAAGGTAATAGTAGCTGCTATAATGTAAAGGCCCCCTGACATTCAATGGCTTAATATAACAACAGAAGCTTTTTTCTAGATCACATGAATTCCAAATGGTGACAAGGATGAGGACGGGCTTCTATTCTATTTAATCATTGAGCAACATCAGCTAAACAGATTCTAATAAATTTAATAACTTCGATAAAATGATTTCAGACTAAGTTGGGACGTGTAAGGACATTAGACCCTGACACACAGTCAGCCACTAATGGTGAAAGAAAACGAAATAGCTGTTGGTGGCATTTGTGAAGTGTAGCACATTATTTCTGTCCACTTGCACTGGCTAGAACTCAGTCATACAGCCATACCTAACCCCAGAGGAATCTGGGAAGTGTAGTCTAGCTATGGGCACAGAATAAAAAAGACCAGTATGGTGAGGGGCAACCTGTTCTCTGTCAAAACTACCTTATTGGTTCAGTCTATTGCCACATTCTCAGGCATTCTCCCAAATGCAACTCTCCAAAACTTCAGATTTTGAAAGGCAAACAGCTCAAGTGAGCAAATAACTTAGCATTTCAATTCCTCTAGCAATTTTGGACCCAGAGTTTACATCTATCTGTGGTTAGGGAAAACTTCAAGCAAGTTCTAGGCAAGAAGATTTCACTTTGTTGGCCCTTCTCCCTAAATCTGTGGCTTTAGAATATTCCATATAGTTGTGCTCATTTATGAAACTCAGCTTACAATTGAGACATAAATCCATTTCTTTCTTTCCTTCCTTCCCTTCTTTGCCTTCCTTCCCTCCCTCCCTCCCTCCCCTATCCTCTCTCTTTCTTATCGATGAGCAAGATGCCTTTCGGACAGGGTACTGGCAATGTCATTTTTTTCATTACAGCTATTTGTTTTCTTCCTCTAGTCAGTGGCACAGGTCAGTCCTCTATCCACAATAAAGTGGGGATGCCACCAGCATGAGTACTATTTCAAGTCAGGGGACATTAGTTTTCAAAGGTTGTGTACCATTTCTGTTCTTATTCCTGCTGACACAGGTTAGCTGCTTGGAAACAAGACCTGAAGTTGCTTTCTTGGCAATTGGTGCATTTTCTTTTTGATGAAGCTCATTAATCAATTCTTGGCATAAAAACAGACAGCAAACTACAATATAGAGCCCAAAACAAGGCACATTAAAATGCCAGATGTTACGGTTTGGGGCCATTCTTACTAAAAGTAAGGATGTAAACTGATCCAACATCCTTGAGTTTCTTTGATATTTGACTTTTAAGATGTGTCCTTTGTTTTTAGGGAAGATGCATGATCAATAATCATCATAGCTATGGAGAATATTTTGTAACCTTTTCAAAACAGTAACAGAGTATGGACACTGATTCGGAAGGAAGATTCTGGAAGAAAAAAGGATGTGGGTTTGATCTCTTTCTGCCAATTTCCAGATGTTTGGCATTAGGTATAGGTGGAAGGCCCATGCAAGGGGACCATACTGTAGGGAACTGTTGGTGTCTTAGTCGCAGCTGAAAGCAGTTCCAGCTGATAACAAGTAAGAAAAAGGAAATCTCCATCACTCAACTGCAAATAACCTGAAGGGCCCAGTAGTGGACTTATTTCCAATCAAATCTCCTGCAAAATACACAGCTTGGCTAACATATTTTTTTGGGTACAATCCAAAGAAGAGGATCCAGCCAGGCCATGCCTAGACTTTTGACCCATGGAAGCAGACAATAAATATATTAGCATCACCTTTTCTACTTAAAAGAAAATGAATTTAATCACATGTTACATGTATATCAATATATATCAGTATATATTAATATATCCATTTTTATTAATTATACAAAATAGGCAGTTTCATTATGATTTTATATGTATTTTTATGTGTATAGGAATTCTTGAGTGTGTGTGTGTGTGTGTGTGTGTGTGTGTGTGTGTGTGTGTGTGTGTGCCAGTACTGGGGCTTGAACTCAGAGCCTCATGCTCTTACTTGGCTTGTTCCACTACCACTAGAGTCACAGCTCCACTTCTGACTTTGTGTTTGTTATTTGGATATAAAAGTTTCACAGACTTTCTACTTGGTTGGCCTTGAACCATGATCTCAGATTCAGTTTCCTGAGTAGATAGGATTATAGACATGAACCATCAGTACCCAATTAGGAATTTTGTTTTAAACCCCCAGAGGGTGTCAATTTGCTACCCAGCAATAGAAAAGTGATATAAGGTTATGTATTTGTTTCAAAGATGATAAAAAGGAGTCTTCTATCAAAACCTCAACAATCGCTGCCTGTTATTTATCTGAAACTGGGGTTGTCATTTCAGCAAGTCATTTCAGCAGCCTATAAACAACATGCATTCAAGGTAGGAGTGTGAACAACAGTGCATATGGTTGTATGAAAAATGGAAAATTTAGAGTTTTTCTTTTTACAATTTAGAGTTCCATGCCCACTGGTGACTAGTGCTAAGCCCTCCACTCTGAGGTTTCACATACATAAAGATCACATTTGCTTTAGATTTGACAGTAGGGTAACAGCACTGTTCTTTGGCAGTGTTCAGCTTCCAAGGTCAGAGCTTTTATAAATTTCCTTATTGTGTATTTAATATTTGCTCTAAAAGGCAGAAGTGAGTGCTATTGTTCACAGATGTCACATCAACAATAATGAAGAGTGTGAATTTCCTTAGACAGACATGCTATTCTGTAGTGTTAATAACTATGAAGCTTGAAGAAAATAATTCTGTACATTTAGAAAACAACTTATTTGCAAACTGTAATCTGCAAGAATTTCCTCCCATGGAAGGAGAAAAAGCAAATGACAAAAGGAAGCAACCTGCCGAGTGAGATTTCTGTGGATTTGTACTATTATCTCAGCAGATGAGCAATTCTTTGTAGAATGAGAACAATGAAGTCACATATCATTCCCTTCTCTGAAATGAGTCACTTTGCTGCTTAAAACAATTAACAGAAAATATGGAGAGGATATGAGAAGAACCAGTTCTAGAGCTTTATAAGAAAGGACATTAGGGTCATGAATAGCAATGTAGGCTTTAGAGCCATATGACTTAGTGGTCAAGTTTGGACTCTACCATTTATAGCCGGGCAACTTTGGGCTCTCTCTCACTAAGTCTAGACTTTGGTTTTCTTATCTGTTAAATATGATACTTAAAGATGAAATAAAATGAGTAGCAAGCATCTAGCATCTAGTCTAGCATAGTAAATACTCAATAAATGGTAGTTACTATTCATGTTATTTTCCATATAGTTCGTTATCTTTCAGATATCTCAATCTGTTCCTCAACTACTGAAGATTCTGGATTATTTCTTAATGTCTGGATCAGTGGTTTTGAGCTTCGTATCATCTTTGAGAAAGTCATGGATCTCTTCCATAAAAAAAACCTTGCATATATATAATATACCTACAGAAAGTCCCAGACATTACATACAAGTTATAGAATTCATGACCCCAAATGCAGGGAACAGTTGTCACTATTTTCCTGTTTAGTCCACATAGGATCACTTTTTTACATTTGGGAATCCATTATTTTATGTAGAATTTAGTAAGCGATAGGATCTCACTTATTTTTAAGGAGTCATTCTGCAAATATGGTGACCCACAATCTGGACCAGAACAGCAGATCTGATTTGGATCTACTCCCAGTTCTCCACAAGAAATTCTAATTACTAGTGGCTCACTCTTGTAATCCTAGCAACTCAGATGGTTGAGATCTGAGGATCACGGCTTGATGCTAGCCTGGGCAGAAAGGTCTGTGGGATGATTCTTATCTCCAATAAACTACTCAGAAAAAGCCAGAAGTGACACTATGGCTCAAGTGGTTGAGGCCTAGCCTTGAGCACAAAGAGGCTCAGGGACAGTACCCAGGTCCTGAGTTCAAGCCCCACAACCAATGGAAAAATAAAAGGAAGTTCCAATGATGTTTTAGCCTCACTCCCAGAACAGATGGCCATCCATGCTTCCCAAATGTACCCAGTACCATCACCATGTAAACACATTCCCATTTGTCCATCCTCCTTCTTAGCCTGAAGCCTCCATTCTAATGCTGCAACCAATGATAAACTGTTAGTTGCTTCTGTGTAACTGTATTATCCATGTTGTCTCTATTAGTTTGTGAGATTATGAGCACTGAAGAGGGAAACCATTCTTTTTACGCTTTGGTCAGCCCAAGGCCAGAGAATGGGGATAGGCCTCAAAAACAATATTTACTTGTTAGCCAACAGATAAGTTAATAATATTTAGCCTTACCAGAAAGTCAACGAGTCATAAATTTAAAACAACATTAAAAATTTTGCTAGATTTGGCAAAACAAAAATAGTTGGCTAGGATCAGGGAGAAAAAGAATTCTTCAATACACTGTGGAGGAGGAGCAAGACATGAATTGGTACAAATTTTCTGGGAGGTAATTCATGAAATGGATGAAGATTTCCACTTATGTTCATGCCATTCGACACAGCAATTGTGTTTCTAGGAATTTAGTCAAAGGAAATACTTAAGGATGTGAGCTATAATTAAGATACACACATTGTTTACAGCATTAGAAAATTGGGAACAGTCTGTCAGTAGGGAATTAGTCAAATCCACTGTGCTGAAGGGAAATGATGCAATAAAGTCAGCCAGTAAAAATGATATGTACAAGAACAGTTCTTAATAATTCATATTAAATGTGATGACAATATATCTTGAGTGAAATAGCTGGCAACAGAAATAGTGTTTATCCCATGAGAGGAGTAGGAATACATAGATGGACCTAATAATACACAGGCCCTCTCTCCAGGCCCCCAATCTCCTCTCTTTCTGGCCCCCCCTCTATTCTTCTCCAGTCTCTGCTGAGGATTGAACCCAGAGCCTTGTGCATACAAGGTCAATATTCTGCAACTTAGCTATATCTCTAGATAGTCTCTCTTTAGAGGTCATCTAACTCTGCTCTTTTGTGCTTCAGCCTCACTCTCACTTTCTTTCTTAGAAGGTTTTATTTTAAACAAAACATGCAGGCACACAATGAAAAATTCAAACAGATTCAAAGGGAGAATGTCTCTCAGATCTACGAATGGTTTCTAGTCATTATCCCTGGAGGTAGCCATTGTTAGCAGTTTTCTGTGTATCCTTTCCTATGTATTCTATGGCTAGGAAAAGCATATTTGTATATAAACTTTTCCTTATATAAATAGACAATATAGAATGTCCTGTGCCATCATTGAAACTTTAAATTTTTTATCAAATGTAAACATGCACACAATTTAAAAAATGATATGGCTCTATAAAAGGGGCACTGTGAAACATAGTTATTTGAATCTTCTCTCCAATGGTCATTTACTCAATTTCTGGGCCATTGAAACAGCTGACCACTGTTGGTTCTTTGAGAAATTCTTTTGTTACTTGCTGTTCTATCTCTGTAATCTGCTGCTATGTAACATTTTTTAATTGGACATTATCTAATTACTTCTTCCTATGGAAGGCAATAATAGTTTTATTCTCTTGCTCTATTTACCTTCCTTCCCTCCTTCCCTCCCTCCCTTTTTTCTTTCCTCCCTCCCTCCCTCCCCCCTCTCTTTCTCTTTCTCTTTGTCTCTCTCTCTCTTTTTCTTTTCTTTCTTGTGCTGATCCTAGGCCTTGAACTCAGGGCTTGGGCATTATTCCTGAGCTTTCTGTGATCAAAGCTAGTACTCTACCACTTGAACCACAGCTCCACAGCTTTTTGGTATTTACTAGGCACGCATTCTACTGCTGAGCCATGACAGAATACATGAAACACATCTATTTATGCTATTTTCTAGTCCCCTTTTTGCCTGGTTATTTGAAAATTGTTAGGGATTTGTAGATACAAATTGTAGTTTTCTTCTTCCAGTGATGATATGTTTGCTTCTTGGAAAGCTGTGAAAGGATTAGCAATCCTGAATCTCCTTCATCCAGGAATAATTTGAGTTAGGATCTGTTCTAGGTTACTTTGTTCCTAGTGTATGGAATTTAGAGTCCTAACTCCAAGTTTGGGAGGTGTACTGGAATTGCCCATTTATTTCCTTGGCCCATCCTGACTCAAAATTTGACCTCACTAATCTGATGTGTTGTTGTTGTTGTTGTTTTGCTACTTTCAACTTTTCAACCACATCTGAAACCATCTAGAGAAGAGACTCTATATAAATCTTTATCTCTGGGTGTTCTTTTCTCTGATTTGCCACCAGATTAATTGGTCAGTCCCTGATTCCCTTAGATTCATATCTTTCTAAATAATTTTGTTATGTTTCATCATCATATTTTATTAACTTTATTTATTGTTTATGTGGAACCATGGAATTGAACCCATGCATGCTAGGCAAGCCCTCTACCACTAAGCCACATTCCCTGCCCTCATATTGTCTTAAATATTTTTTAAGGCTTTTCTCTTTTTCATACAGAGGGATACTTTGAAATGATCTACCTATTTATTTGTGGAAAAAGTCTATAAGAATTATAAAGCCAACTAGGGGAGCAAGTATATGTAATACACATTGCTTTCAAGTAATATGCAGCAATTATATTTTAGGTTACTAGGTTGACACCCTGGAATAAAGACCATAAAGTTCCATCTTAAAGTCATTGCCTTCTCAAGACTCAGTAAAAGTTAAGCAAAAGGAAACAAGACCACTCCTGAGCACACTGGCATGATTTACGCAAAGCTAGGGGACATCTGTACAAATAAATAAGCTCCAAGAAGATGAGAGTCATAAAGCTAATGTGTCTAAAATTTCCACATAGCAATTTGTTTCCTGATAAATCTGTTTCTTTATAAGATGGCCTCCCTGTCAAAACTTTAGAAAAACAAGTGAAAGGTGATGAAAAGGCAGCATTAAAACTCCCATTTCACAGAGCTCTGTTCTAGATAGATCAGTTTATTTCCAGACCTTAGGACCTACCTCACTCTCATTTCTTTTTTGCTTTTTTAGGTAAGAAAGAAAAACAAAACACACTCTGATATAATACCACAAAAATGTCTTCCTACAAGCCATTTCCCCTGGCTCTTTTTGTATGATGAGAAATAATAATCAAATATATTTTTATTCAATGCTTATTTTTAATAGGCATTATATATATATTGTTTAATATTCTAGGTATCATTATCACCATTGCCAGTCCTGGGGCTTGAACTCAGGGCCTGGGCACTGTCCTTGAGTTTCTTTTGCTCAAGGCTAGCACTCTACCACTTAACTTATAGTGCCACTTCCAGCTTTTTCTGTTTATGTTGTACTTGCATGAACCCAGGGCTTCATGCAAGCTAGGCAATCACATTCTCAGCCCATCCTTACTCTTACATACCACCTCAAGAGTCATACTCAATAACCTTCATTTAATGACTACCATAGGTAAGACAGTTATACCTAGATGCATCCCAGTTTAATGTGCTATCATTCCATTGAGATGTTTTTCTTCTAAAGCATTCAACTTAATGTTGTACATAATAATTCCGTGGCAACTAACATTTAAAAATCTATACTCCAAGTGCCATCATATAGGAAGTTCTACCATATAATATATGTCTCTCAGGTCTCTGTTCTTTTACTTGGGACAATGAAGAGGAAATAGGACTGAGGAAGATTATGATGTTTTCTCTTACAGACATTATAATGTCTTGATGGATGTGTATTGAGGTTTCATATCATTAATAAATCTGCACATGATGCCACATAACATATTTCTTGTTTTTTGTATAAAAGTATGTATTTCATTTGGAACTGACTTCATGTTGAATTATGACTAACTACCACCAGGGCATGAAACAGGCAAGTAAGTGATTTAGTTGTAATGACGGTAGTGACCAGCTCTTAAAAGTGACCTGAGTTGGGCCAATGATGATGCTGGTTTAGGGAAAGAAGTTATAAATTTTCATTCAGGAAGGAAGATAGGATTAGAAGGAAAAAAAAAACTCCCACATTTGACCTTAAGAAGAGTTTCATCTTAAGCTTTTGTGATGACAGGCACTAACTATATATTGGAATAACAATTAATAGGAAAAACAACTCACTAAAACTAATTAATTAAAATCTGAGACAGGCAGAATGAAGATAGATAGGTTTGTAAGACATGAAAAAAACCCTAAGATATTTTTCATTTATCATTTCTTTTCTGGACAACTCCCCAGTGACAAGGGAACCAAATCCCCTCCTTTCATTTTGACTTTAGTTTATTCTCAAACTAATCATAGTCAGCCAGTCGAACTGTCACTCTAAATTCTGGGAAGGTGCTGACCCATCATGTTAACTAAGGTCCAGTCAATACTTTCCCTTCTCTCACTGTGCTTTATAATCAATTTGGCCTCAGGAATTTGTCTTCTGGGTTTCACATTTAGCTTTGCCAAAGTGAACAAAGGTCTCAGGTGGGATATGGAGTAAGCAGCTTATAGTTCTCTGTCAATCTCAAACTTTTGCTTCTGGAACTCTCTGGATGTTACTCATTGACATCCTCTTGTCACTAAATGGGTGACGTGGGATGACTCAGCAAGAGCCCTAATCCACTCTGGAATGGCCATTAATTAGTTAAGTAATTATTTTGTGCTGGTTCCCAGGCTCTTTTGTTCATGCTTGGCTTTTTCTTTTTCTGCTTCAGCTCGAGTGCTCTTTCTTACTTAAGCCACATTTCCACTTTTGGGTGTTTTAGTTTTTTTATTTTTATTTTTTGATTAGTCAAGATCTTAGTACATATATGTATGTATATATATTTATATAGTTTTCTGTTTTTTCTTTTGTTATCTTTAAGAAGTTGTACAAAGGAGTTTCCATGTAAAAAAGAAGTTTCTATGGACTCAATAAATCTTGATCAATATCACCCCTTTCAACATCCTCATAGTATATATTTCTTTTTCTGTTTTTTTTTTGTGTGTGTGTGTGTGCTGGTCCTGGGGCTTGAACTCAAGGCCTGGGCTCTGTCCCTGAGCTTTTGTGCTCAAGGGTATCACTCTACCACTTGAGCCACAGCTTCACTTCCATCTTTTTGGTCTTTAATTGGAGATGAAGAGTCTCATGGACTTTCCTGCCTGGGTTAGCTTCAAACTGTGATCCTTAGATCTCAGCCTCCTGAGTAGCTAGCTAGGATTACAGGTATGAGCCACTGGCACCTAGAATGTATATCTTTTCTTTCTTTATGTTTTATTTTAGTTTTTTATTAATCTTGGCCATTGTGATCAAGTTAATTCCCCCCAAAACCACACCATTAATGAGTGGACTAAAGACTTAAAGAATGACTTCTCTGATGAAGAAATAAGAATGGCCAATAGACATATAAAGAAATGCTCAACTTCTCTGGCCATAAAAGATGCAAATCAAAACAACATTGAGGTTCCACCTCACCCCAGTTAGAATGGCTATAATCAAGTACTCTAATAACAACAGATGTTGGAGGGGATGTGGTCAAAAGGGAACGCAATTGCACTGTTGCTGGGAGTGTAAACTTGTTCATCCACTCTGGAAAGCAGTATGGAGGTTCCTCAAAAGATTCCACATAGAGTTCCCCTATGGCCCAGCAATCCCACTTCTGGGAATTTACCCAAATGATCAGTTCTAGTTTTTGAAAAACAGTCACTTCTCTGCAATTAAAAGGATTAATATTGGAGTATCTTTCACAAAGGTTTAATTTGCTCTCCTTTAAGCACACTTGGTCTACATGGTCTCTATTGCTCCATTGGTATAGAAGATGATGCTTGCTTTTTTAATCTATGCATGTTTGGGCATTATGAAGAAGAAACTGTATTCCTTGGAAACGCTGCACTTCTGTGTTTGTGTGCGTACACACTTTTAGCAATAAAGTAGCAAATCAATGAGTTTAAGCTTTAAAATGAATCTTTTACTCTACCATATAGAAAGCTGTGATGAAATATTGAAAAAAAATGGAACTAAGATAGTAGCTCAGGTAGTAGAGTGCCTGTCTAAGAACCACAAGGCCCTAAATTCAAACCAATACTCCAAAAAATTTTTGTCTTTTCTTTTTTTTTTTTGGTACCGGGGATCGAACCCAGGACGTTGCACTTGCTAGGCAAGCGCTTTGCCACTGAGCTACATCCTAGCCCTCCAAAAAATTTTTTTTGAATGAAGAGCTAGGAATAATTGTATTAAAAATGAGATACTTCATATGGACCACAAATGGAAAAGAGAGGTCTGAAGCTACAGACTTGGTAGGCTTCCAGATTCTGAAATCAGTAACGGCATGTCAAAGGAGAACGACAGCCCCACAGATCCTGTAGGAACACAGGCCAGCGTTCCTAGCCAAGGCAGCCTCCTGTGTGCCTGAGAAACCTGAATAAGCTGTAATGTTCTCGAGTCTGTATAGTGCACACATTTATGTTACTGGGGGTGAACATAGGGTAGTGAGATAGAGAAAGCCCGTAGTCACTGGCCTGACTAAACCAGACTTTCTCTCTAATGTCTGCATGGAAAAGCTGGCTCAAGACTTGATTCTGGACTAGTGACCACTATCAGTGTGAAGGCAAATGTAAAAATGCCAGAAAGGAAAGTTGTGAGCACTGAGAATGGGAGACAAACATGTTCCATGCCAGATTCATTTATAATTTGAAATTCCAAACACTCAGAAGAACAGCTGTAAACAATCAGGTAATTAATTTATTTTTGAGCAATTAATATCACAAACTGAAATTGATTAGGAAGTGCACCTGAGATCCTCAAGGAGCTGCAGAATGGGATAATATATATAATAAAACAAAGGATTAAAAAATTACTATGACATGTGACCAATAAATAACCAATTACAAATCTGAGTGTTAAAAATACAGCCAATGAACAATACAGCCAATGACATTAAATTGAAAATGTAGATAGCTGTGATAAAGACCAAGACAAAATTTGTAAATTAGAACACACCATCAAGGATGCATAAAGGAAAGATGGAGAGGTAAAATATTTATAAGAAATAAAATAAAAATGATTTGTAGGATAGAACAAAGAAAAATACTAGTACTAGTACAAATACAGCTGTGTGTGTGTGTGTGTGTGTGTGTGTGTGTGTGCATGTGTGTGTGTGTCCCCTCAAAGTAGCAAATCTGAAATAATGGGTAAACATCTTTCCAGAATTTAAGGCTGAAGTCCTCTGATACATTAGAGAGAAATTTATAAAATCAAGCATAACAAGACAACCTTAATATCAGCTAATAAGAAAAAGTCAAATTACTCATGAAGGAACAATAATCAGACTAATAGAATTGTTTTTATCAGTAACCATTAATGCCAAAGGTCAGTTTCAACAAATTCAAAAGAATGTAGCTCTTGAGTTTTTCTTTATTAAAATATGTTAAAGGTTGGAGGCATGGTCCAACTGATAGGGTTCTTGCCTTATCAAGGCACTATATAATACAAAAAATTAAGTTAAATGTACATAGTCCCTGACCCTCTGGAATCAAGCTATTTCTGTGATTAAATGCAAAAGAGCTATTTTAAAATATGGGTCTCAAGAATGAGATGATTGAGTTATTTCATTAGAACTAAATAAATATTAGCCATAATTAATGTCATAATAATTATCAACCAGGTACGGGCAATTCAGTGCAGAGACTATTGTCATTTAAAAAGAGATTTATAAACAAATACATATAGAAAGAGAAAGCAAGTCCCTAAGGAAGTAAAGAAATTACCCAGTGGTTGAGGATTTGAAGGGGAGGTGAAGGTTCAGGATTTCCTTGACTGCCATATCACGATGTTTGGGTCTGGGATGTGACTAAGAAAAAAAAATGTTTTAAAAAAACTGTGTTCATAAACAAAGGAGGAGGCTGCAATACTTGGTAAGGAATGTACGCATTATCCTGCCCATGTAATTATAACCCCTCTGTACAGTATGTTCACAAATAAAATAAAATATTAAAAAAAAAAGAACTGTGTTCAATGGATGCATCAGGATTCCTCTTTCCAGACTCTAGGAATTTTAAATATCAAACAACAAAGGCCTCTCCCTTCAGATCACAGAGGCAGAGACCACTGCAAAGAGGTCTCAGTACCAGGTAACCCCAGGTATTACTGGCATCTGAACCCAGTGTTTTGAGCTAACTGTATCCAAAGCCAAACTAGAGCTAGGAGGATGAATAAAAGGATTCCAGATGCTTATAAACAAGTACAGAGCAATGCACTTGTTCTGTCTACCTAAAGAAACCCAGGAAAATAAGTCATTTCTCCTCCAGCCCAGTACTGAGGTCCTCAGGGCCCTGCCATATTCTTACCTCATTTCTGCTGAGAAATGAGCCCTCTGTGGACAAGCAGAGTACATTCTCTCCCAAAAGGGTCTTTCCACAATCTGTTCTCCCATTTGGATAGTTTTACCCCTCCAAACCAGAGGGAGCTAATTCTATTGTTCCAAATAAGTCACTTCCCTGGCAACTTGCAGGACAAGTTGGTGTTCTCCATGTTCCAAAGCCAAGGTGACACTACTGTGCCAGGCCGAGTGCTCCTCCTTACGAGAATCAATTTATTTTACACTCAGGATAAGTGAAACTTTAATGGAATAAGATATACAGATATAAATCCCCCTCTGTTTCTGCACTTCATATTAGATCAAGAGGGTCTAACTATCAGTTTTGTAAAGAAAACGTTTGTTTTGACGCCTACTTATGCCAAACTTCTCTTTCTGTGAAGTTCACATTTGTTTTGTGTCACTGGTCTTCTCAACAACTTTGTAAAAGGTGTTTCCAGCCTCCCACCTTCTCTGACCACTCTGGCTTGGCAAGTTTCCTTGCCAAGAGAGAACTTAATCACAGTGGCTGCCATGATGGGTGGCCACATGTGAAGCCGAGTAGCAGATGGCTGACCACAGGGGCCGTATCTGGGAAGGGATGACATTCATTGACAGCCAAGAAAGAAAAGCGAATAACCCTTTCTGTCAGGACAGCCAGCAGAAAGAAAGATCACTCGGCACTTGTTGCCTATAGCAAGCTTAGTTTAGGAGACAAGCAACTATTAACTGAAATTCTCAATAATCACTGTTAGTGACTGTGAAGGCTTATTATGGTATCAGGTTGAAATGGACATCAGTGTCTTCCCACGGTAGTTAGTTTCCAAGTTAGCATAATTCAATTTCAATAACATCAATATGCATTTGCTTGGAAATCCACAAAAATCCCAGCTGAAATATGAAAGGAATTTAATTTGCCCCTGTGAGAACTACACTTGACTAATTTCATGCTATAACTCAATAAATACCAGTTCTCCAGGAGCAGATGGAGGGAAAATCACACCCTATAGTATATCATTTATATCACACATTTGGAAATTTGAAACTGGCTTAAGAAAACATTCAAGAACTGAAAGATAGAATTATGAAAACTTTGTGGAAAAGAAAAATATCCTAGTTTAACAAGCCAATTGGGTCATTCAGGACACAGCTTACATTAGTTAATGGATCCTTCATGCACTTTGTTTTCTTTTTGTTTTTGCCAGTCCTAGGGCTTGAACTCAGGTCTGGGTAATATCCCTGCTTCTTTTGCTCAAGGCTAGCATTCTGCTACTTGAGTCACAGCGCCACTTCTGGCTTTTTCTGTTTATGTGGCACTGAGAATCAAACCCAGGGCTTCATGCATGCTAGGCAAGCACTCTACCACTAATCTACATTCCCAGCCCCATTTTCTGTTTTCTTGATATATACCAAAAGTTGCCATAAAAAGTGAAATGTGGAAGCTGGAACATGTGTTGTTGGGAGAAGGGCCAAAGAGAAGGAGGCAGACAAATGGAGAGAGGAAGGGCAGGCAAAGGAAGTCATAATATTCAATGTATATATGGGAAATTAAAGGTAAATTAAAGGGATGGACGAAGTTGAAAGAGATGGAAAAAATGAAATGAGTGACACTGACCAAGATGCATTGTACTTACAAAATGACATACCAATTTGAAAACCCTTTGCACAACTAAAGGATAATAAAAAATAAATTAAAAAGCTGAAATTTTGGAGACCTTTGAGAATTAAAAGGGTTAGTATTGTGTATGTAGTAAGCTTCCTTGGGTTACCTACCTCCTTCCTTCCTCTGTCATCTGTAAGGCCCTGCAGTGTCTACCCTCAGATGCTGGTGCTTTTCCTCTCTACTGTGAACACTAGGAAGCAATATTTCTTAGACAAGGCCTCATTATTTCTACCGAACACATCCTGTTCATCAACTAATTGGGTGACGACTAGAGATAATGTGTTCTCTACAGGCTCTTTCTTTAACCATTTGTAAGCAAATTCTTTACACAAGATCTACGAAGTGCTGGAGCAGGATTGTAATTGTGTTGGAACTTAGGTGTTAAAAATGGCAGCCTTTCAAAGGACATAGCTAGCAAGATCAATTAAAAACCCATGGGTTGGAAGAAGATCTTCACTAGCCATACAACTTGGAACTCAAAAAATTAAATCCCCCAACAACAAATCCTCAAAGAAACAACTACCTGATAAATAAGTGGGCTAAAGACTTAAAGAGAAACTTCTCTGAAGAGGAAATAAGAATAGACACATGAAGAAATGCTCAGCCTCTTTAGTCATAAAAGAAATGCAAATCAAAACAACATTGAAATTCTACCTCACTCCAGTTGGAACGGCTATAATCAAGAACTCTAATAACAACAGATGCTGGAGGGGATGTGGACAGAAGGGAACCCTACTGCATTGTTGGTGGGAGTGTAAACTTGTCCCTCAAAAGACTCCACATAGAGCTCCCCTACAACCCAGCAATCCCACTTTTGGGCATTTACCCAAATGATCACAAACAAGGCCACACTAAGGCTACCAGCACAACTATGTTTATCGCAGCATTATTTACCATAGCTAAGATATGGAAGCAACCCAAATGCCCCTTAGTAGATGAATGGATCAAGAAAAAGTGTTTTATACACACACACACACACACACACACACACACACACACACACAAAATGGAATTCTATGCCTCCATCAGAAAGAATGACATTGCCCCATTTGTTAGGCAATGGAAAGACTTGGAAAAAATCATATTAAGTGAAGAAAGCCAGGCCCAAAGAAACATAGGTCCCATGGTTTCCCTTATCTGCAATAACTAGTACATGTGTAGGACAAGCAGAAAAGGCCAAAAGCTATGTACATATGACAATATAAGATGATGTTAAGCAAAATGAACCCCAAGAAAGAGATACAAATATCTTTTTTTCTTTCTTGCTATTGTTTCTAACATATTTATAATGTACCACGTGATTTTTTTTTTTTGTTGCCTTGTATGTTCCTCCCCCACTGTATTTGATGTCGGTGCACTGCATCTTGTATATACACTTCTCTAATTTGGGGAGGGGAAGGGAAAAAACAAAATGCTTAAATAAGGATATAGGTTGACCCTTGTAACAATGAGATGTACAAAACACTATGTTGAAAACGAACTTTACAACTTCAGTTGAGGGGGTGGTGGTAGTTGTGGAGGTGGGAAGGAAGGGAATGTAGGGGGGAAAACAAAGGAGGAGGCAACAATGCTCAATAGGAAATATACTTACTACCTGTTCATGTAAGTGTAACCCCTCTGTACAGCATTTTTACAATAAAAAAAAAAAGAAATGGCAGTCTTTGTAAGGAAAAAGTAAAATGCTAATAAAGGTAAATCATGATAAAAATAAGTGGGACCAATGTCTGGTTAGCTATTACAAATCAGCAGAAAAGTATCACCTCATTCATTTCATAATTACTTTTATAAAATTAATTACATTTGATTCCCCAGAATCTACAAATGCTGAACCTAAATGTTAACTGTCATTCAAATGGCAACAATTTGGGGACAGAAAGAGGGCTAAAGCAGTTAAACTTTTATATTTAAATTTATAAAAACCATTTTTAAAATTAAGGGTACTTTGAGTCCTAGACCAGAAATTCCCAAACTGTGTAAACCATCCCCATTCCTTTATAATACCTTTGCTTTTGTAGTTTAAGAGATCTGTCATTATAAAGTACACAGAAATAAGAGATTCATTTAAAAAACACATTTCTCCTTGTATCTGTCTTTGCTTTGTTGTTTCCTTTACTTCCTGCTTTTAGAAAATATTACCTTGTATTTCATACATTCTTACAAACCTTAAATACTCTAGAAGGAAGAGGGAATCAAAATAGAATAAACATACTAATAAATTTGTAGCTATGAGTATTCCCATTAAGGGAAATGCTTCCATTTACAGAGAGATATTTAAGAGTTGTTCTTCAAAGGTCAGGATACTGGGCTTGGAGACTTTAGGTGAAAGAACTGAATTACTGTGAAGGATCTTCTTCTGAGATTATATGAAAGGTATCTGCTTACCAAAAGATATGCACATTGTGTTTCTTGGTGGACAAAATGAATATAATAAGAAAGTTGGGGTTGGGATGACACAGTTTAACATAGTTTAGCCACACAAATCTCTGCTTTCTGGTGCTTACTTTGGAGACATAGTGCATATACCATCCATAAGACTAAGATCTGTTTTCATCACATGACAACCCATAATTTACTCACCATGTATGCCCGAAAGTATGCAGGAATAAAGGACTGATTGGATAGGCTGAGGATCCTCGTAGAGTCCTTTAAGACATAGATTTCGCCAAAATCAACTTGATGAGGATGTATGTAGATGACTGGGCCTTCTCCAATGCTCTTTACCTGACAAACCTATGTTCCAGGCAAGAGGAGGAAACAGGATCAGCTGAAAATAGCTAGCAGGGTCATAAAATCATGGTTATGGGAACTGTTCCCACTGGTACTCTGTAATCAAAGGGATGCACAGGTGGCCATTTAGGGTCAGGACATTTAGAATATAGCCTAGAATTCCTCCCTAGGGATGGTCATCTTCCCCTGAGCCCACACTAAGGGGAAATAAAGAGGGCTGCTCTGTCCCACAAAGCTCTCTTCCTTCAACAACATTCAGAGATGGAGTTCACAGCTATGCTTCAGCATCAGATGGCATTTGGTTTGAGTCTTTGTTCTGTCATTTTACTGGAGGCAGGGTATTGCACACAACTGTGCAGGTGGATCATAAAATACACTTGGCATTATGTGTGCCAGAGAAGATGGGCCCTTGTCTTTTATAGCACACTGTCTGTCCTCCTCGTAAGCTGAATCTACAGGGTGTAGTGGTGTAATAGTGAGCAGAGAAGGAGATATGATGTCAAATTTTGGGTTGACCTGCCTTTCTGATGATGCTTTGTAAATCAGACCACATATATATGGCATCTTATAGGGAAGAATTAAGAGTAAAATCCTACCAGAGGTGGGGAACCACCTCTGCAAGCTGGTATCAACATTTACCTTGCTATTTAAAAAGTACTACAGGTTGACCCATTGTAACAATGAGATGTACAAGACACTATGTTGAACAACGAACTTTACAATTTAGGTGGGGGGAAAGGGGGAGTGTGGTTGTGGAAGTTGAAGGGAAGGGATGGTAGGGGAAAAACAAAGGAGGAGGCAACAATGCTTGATAAGAAATGTACTCATTACCTTGCTCATGTAACTAACCCATCTGTACAGTATTTTCACAATAAAAAACTTATTAAAAAGTACTAGGATTTATTGAATTTCTGATCCTCTCTGTGGTTGCCTTGGCAGGATTAGAAATAATTTTATTGGCCTTATATGGCCAATGGATGGACATTCTCTATCCCTGAAAGCAATCAGAATCACTTCAAACAAATATAGATTGACATCAGCCAGCTCTAAGTTTACCAAATGTCCAGGAATACAGAGCCTCATCAGAGACTCAAGATTTGGTTCAACCTTCCACATCACAGATGAAGAAGGGCCGTGTGTGTGTGTGTGTGTGTGTGTGTGTGTGTGTGTGTGTGTGTGTGTGTGTGTGTGACTTCTGATACTTGAGTTAGGCTAAAGACCAATTGCTATAAAATCCTACTACCTTTAATGTCTCTGCAAATAGATTCCCGATATCATGGTATTTCATGATTGTAGAAAGAAAATGTAAGACTACAAATACTAGAGGGTATATGACTGTGGTATGTTCCTGAAAGGAAGACTTTAGAAATACTTGATAAGAAGCATGGTGGTTTCAACTGTAGTGCTGAGAATTGGCTCTCACCAGAGGGGGGTCCTGGCTCCCCAAAATGGAGATATAAACCTTGGACCCGTGTTCTCCAATAGCCTGAGTCTCCAGAGTCAGTGGTATATGTACAGTGCTATGGGGACAGATGACCCCACAGGGGCTAGAGCTGGAAAGCAGCACAGTAGGCGAGTTCTCATAAACCTGGAGAAAGACAAGCCAAGGGTAAGAAAGCCATTCAAGGCAAGGAACAAATGTCATATTCATTTATCTTGAAGTAAAAGTTGTCCTTAGTTCATGGGAAGTCTTCAGGAATGCCTCATTTTTAAGAAAGTCCAAGGTGATGAGTACTTGATTTAGCCACAAAAGAGTTTTGTCACATGGAGGCCAAAGTCAAGGTACCCATCACAGCAATTTGCAGAAAGGATCTACCACATGAATGAGAGTAGGCCAGCAGTCTTTCACACCAAGTTCTTAACCTGGTCCCCCTTACATCATGCTTCATTCCCTGTCATCTTGCCCCTTTGTACTCCATTAACAGAGGCCATACTATCACACCTTTCTGAGAACAGGTTGCTCCATCCCACCTCCAATCCTATGTATGCTGGTTCCTCTTCCTAGAATGCTGTTCCCTTCCCTGATACATCCTTCATGGGTTTTCCTCACCTCAGGCACCTCTAAAGCTCTATGGTGGGGATTTTTGCCTCTGCTCTTGGGGAGTACACTGTAAGGCCCTTTCCCACAGCAGGCACTGACAGCACAGACCATCTGCAAGTCTTTACTCCATGGCTAGAGAGTTGTTTGGGCATAGCCCCGCTACTGCTCTCTATATATCCAGTTTTAGTCCCCAAACATATACTTAATACATGTTTTTTTTTTTACATGAGTGTATGAATGAATGGATGGATGAATCAATCAGACCCCTGTTCTCCAGTGTATTACAAGTTCTCATGCAGCAACAAAAACAAATGAATAAAGTTTTAAAAATCCCAAAGTCAGAGAACAATGGACAGGGTGGCATTGATCAAGGAGTGACATTGTCCTCATTATCTGATTTAGGGACTTGAAATCCCTTTGTACAATTACGTAAAAAATATCCCGAAGTCAATCAGGTTTGGGTAATCCTGAGAAACACCTCTAAGAACTTAAGCTCCTTGGGAGAATGACAGAGCATGTGGGTTCTACTCTTTTGCAGGATCCCATCTTTCTGGTATGGCCTAGCATGGCCCAATCACATTCTACCTCTCTGTGCAACACTGCTCTGGCCATGCTTCTGGGGCCTGAAGAAAAAGGAAAAATCAGCAATGCTCTCTTTATCCAAATGTTGGTATTTTGCTCCTAATGAGATTTTAAATTAATTTTGACCTTTTAGAATATTGCATACATATGCATAATGCATATGTATTTCTTACAAAAAGATATTAGCATCTATTAGTTACACAAGGGGGATTTCATTGTGATATTTCCATGCATGCATGCAAAGTATCCTGATCAAACTCCACTCTTGTTATCCTCTCTCATATATCACTTTCCCCAAAACAACTCCAATAGGTTTCATTGTACCATTTACATACATGCCTGTAAAGTACTCTGACCATATTCACCTTCTGACTAGCTTCCCCGAAAATTCTCTCCCAAGGCAAGTGTCTCATTCTAGCTCTGTTGTATAGAAATTGCTTCTATGATCTCAGATGCAGACTCTGCCCCTGAGTTCTTGAGATGCCAGTGTACCATGCATGGCCAGCCTATCTTCCTATGGAGCATCTGTGTGTTAGGCCTACCTCAAAACTGGACCCTTGGTTCCGGCTTCTGTTTCAGAGAGACCCACACAGTAATTCTAAATTCCTTTTTACCTAAGAACCCTTTCACTAGAGGCAAGTAACTGTTTTATCCCAGCTAAATCTTCTCTGTTGCAGGTTAAACATGAGATTGCTCCTTTTATGATTTAGATTTGGAGATGACATGAGCCACGTTCTGGTTACTCCAAACATGATACATTTTTCAAGTTCCCATTAAAAATATGCATTTCCCATTAAAGCTGTATTTCTCTGATGCATCCTAAACTTGCCTTGGGTCTCTGGGTCCTTTAAAGCTCTTTTAACGCATATTGAACTTGAAGCCATATAAAGCTTCCATGGACTTTTTTGCATAAATTTATATTAGATTACTGTACTTATACAACTGCACTTTAAACCAAGTGCATTTTTGGTAAATTGTACATCATTATTAACCTCCCATTATTCTAGTCTTACCCATATGTGAACTGCTTAGTCACCCACTCAGACAGGTGTAGAACCATGTGGACGGACACATTTCAAAAGACATTAAGAGATAATTCCTGCTTTCTCTTCCTGTATTACTACTAGGCCTTCTGGTCCAACAAGTCCATTTATAAATACTGCATTACTCTATCACAGCCATGGGCATACACGAAAACCCCCAGCTCATTTCCCATGCTTGGTTAATTCACAGGCAATTATTTGCAGGTGCACTTTTGCATGCTGGCTTAATTGACACTTTTCCTTCTTTATCAAGGGCAATTTCCCTGGGAAATTAACAACTGTTTATACCTGCAGCTGCTCACTCATGCAGATGGCAATCCAGCTGTGGTTTTATAGCCCCATGCTTAGTTTATCCAAGGGTTAAAAATCAGGATTACATAAGGTCATGTGTTTGGAACTGTGACTCTTCAGAAGGCTGTCTCTCTCTTTTTTTTTTTCATGAAAGGAATCCAATGGGAGAACACCAAAGGAGAAAGTCACTCACCTGAGGCAGGACGGCGTAACATCCTGGGAGGTCGTCATTATTGACAAGCTGGATTGTCTTCTTATAGGGGTACTTTAGGAAGCAGCGCCCAAAGTTCACCTCCGTATCAACCAGTTGGAGGGCAGGTACAACACACCTGCTCAAAGGAGCCCATCAAACAACTCAAAATAGAGAACTTGTTTATAGAGAATGAAGAGTCCTTAACTGCATCTATTTGTCATTGTCATTAATCATGTTCAAATATTCTCTCCTGACATCTTTCTTAGTCTCCAGTCACTATTTTTTTTTCTAATCAGAAAAGAACTACCAGTAGAACTCGTTAAACAGCTGTCTGTAGTGAACAGTCACTAACATTTCCACTGTTTTTCAGTTTGGTCTTCCTCTTGCTAAAGTACCATGATGCAAGTTCCTTGGGATTGTGGGTCTATTTCCGTGAATGGGGTGATTACTACCAGCATGGGGTCCTAAGTAGCTATGCTTTGGTCAGGCAGAAAGTCCCCCAAAGACCACCAACAGATCACACCATCTAAATAACTAATAACTAATAATAAATAACAATAGCTAATTAATAATTCTAATTCCTATGCAGAACAATTGTCTTGAGTAGGTTGGCTTTGGGCAGCTGCTCAGTCTAGAACTAGTGCTGTGATAGTGGGTCTGATATACGGGGGTTGGGTTGGGAAGCGGAGAGCTGTGTACAGTGATGAGAGGAGATGGAGTCCCATGTTGGCAGTTAGTCTCTCATTAGGTGAGTTGGGTTTTATTTTGTGTCTGTAGCTCTCAGTGTCTAACCTGCCCTATGTCATTGCTACTGCATGCAGTGCTATGGGGAAGAGTTGCGACTTTTGAATTAGACAGACCTAGGTTCAATGCTGACCTCACAAAGAACCTCTGTTACTTTGGGCCAATTGTGTTCTCTGTCAGGGTCCTACTACTCTCATAGGTAAATTGAAAGCCATTCTAGGGATCGATTGGCATTATTATGCTTCTTGGGGTGGCAGGACAATCCAGAGAAAGTGTGAACTGAGGGCATGACCCAGCACCATTTAAGTGTGAAGTGAGAGGAGGTAGACCTGGGGTGAGGGCATGGCTAGTGTCATACTGGCTCGCTGAGAGAGTCACTTTGGGGTGCAAATCCTCAAAGCAACTCTTCAGGTGAGAGTCAGTGAGCAGTGTCTGCAGATAACACCATAAGTAATAATATAAAAGGAATGCTTTCACTTGAAGCCTGTTATTGAACACAGGATGACTGTCCATTTTTAGCTGGAATGGCAGTTATCGAGTTGACCCAATGACTTTCACAAAGCTAACTTTTTGCTGCCTGAAACCCTGGGACTGAGAACCATAACCATAGAGCATGCTTTTAGTAGAAACGCACCATCATTATTATGTTTGTAATCTAAGATTTCCTATTGATAGCGACAGGAAAAGGAGCTTGCAGCATATTGAAATAAGCATGCATAGAAAAGAAATCCAAGACCAGAATAAAAGGCAAACTTGTCAATAGAGTGGACCAAATCAGAAGGGCTTTTCTCTTTTTAATCAAATGAAAAAGGAATTAGGCCTAGAAGAAATACTAAGTAGCTTCAGGCAATACAGATTCAAGTTCTTTTGGGGCTGTTACTTGTCCTTTATCCAAGCCCAAGACTGTGTGAAATAGGGCCAGCTGGGATCTCCCCATCTACTAGCACATCTGCACCTTTGTTAATGTATATCTTCCCAACATTCATGAGAGACCTGAATTCTAGAAATTCATGTATTGGCTAAATGGTTCTTTCACTGAAGGACTGAGAGCAGTGTCTTCATGCTACATGACTTTGGAGTACTATCTTGAAAGATAAAACAAAAAACAGCATTTCATCACTTCTTCCTTCCAAAACTTAGTTTGAAGACAAATCAGGGAGCATTACAAGTGCACATGTGTATTCACACACACACACACACACACACACACACACACACACACACACACACACACATCCCACACCTTCTTACTGTTACCAAAAGATGCTTCTCTAAATATTTGTTGTCCTAAAGCTTTGTCCTTTGACTATTCAGTTTTCTTTCCCAGGAAGGAAGAATGTTCTGGCTAGCAGGTGAGCTGCCTTCTGGGAAGCAGCCCAATACAGGGCCTGGGGGAGGGATGGAGGCGGTAGGGGTGGGGGGGGTAGGGGAGGATTCCAGAAGAGAGGAACAGGTGAGGGCTACCTGGCTGTAATGAGGAGCGCCAGCACTTCTTCTCCAACGCCCTCCACATCTACCACCAATGCCAACTCATATTTCTGCACAGTGTTGGAGCATAAGGTCACCTGGAAAGGAAAAGGTAAGGAGTTGGTCTTCTCTCTTTGTGTACAGGGAAGAGAGGAACTAGGGGGAGACCAAAGCTCATGAAAGCAGTTTTCAAGTGTTTTATAGATATGTGACATATTGCGTTTTTAGTTAAACACGTTATTATATGGTGAGGTCAAGGCATACTGTGTGTTGTCGTAGGCCAGAAGTGATGTTAGTAAATAAGTTTGCTCATTTCTGAAGTTTTTTCATTAAATAATAGAAGTTATATTTCCACACAAAGGGAAAATGGCCATGAAGTCTAAGCAATATAAAACAAACTTTAATCATTACAATTTAATTTTTCCTTATATCTCAGGGCTATATGAGTGATGAAAATTCAATATACTGATAAAACACTACAATGAAATTTCTCTTACATCAAAACAAATGAGAAAATAATCATATGGGATCCAGAAACTGTCCTAAGAAATCAGTCTTTTATTACCCAAATCATTCCCTTCCCTATATTTATTATTAGAACAGAAAACAGGAAGTTCCAAAGAAAAGACCATCTGAGGACATTGTCTGACCAGAACATTTTAACCTATGCTTTTATTTGTGGCTGTCAGACTTTATGTTTAGACTTTGGAAAACCTTGTTCCAACTTTTAATTGCTTTAAAATGATTTGTACTAGAAGAGGTACTTGTTAGTCTAGAACACAGCTGCTGGCCTGTGTTAAGGCTTTTCTATCTATAAATTATGTATCAGGTACTAATTAAAAATCTTTTTGGTTGCAGAGGGAATCACTGAATGCAAATTTGAATCCACATAGACCTGGCTGAAGTGCAGATCAGAAGGGGAAATTGTAGCTTAGAGAAAGCTTTTTGAAATATGCAAGAAAATAAAGTAGAGATGAAGTCATTGATTTGGAAAGAAAACTTGGACTTGGAGAAAATCAAGAGACTTGAAGTATGACTAGAACCTCTTGTTTATATATCAGGTCTGTAGTTAGAAGGAAGAAGGGCAAATGATTCTGGAAGAAGCTGTGGAGGGATAGCATGTCTTTAAAATCCTTCCTGGGCTATCTAGAAAGGCATAAAGAATGATAGGTAACAGGTAGGCTGAACATTATCAAGTAAAAAAGAAATAAATGGATTACAGTAGCACTTTTTTAATTAGAAAAATGACAGCAATCTTGACAAGATAAAGTGGTATATAATATCATCAACCCTCACTGGAAGGAGAAAACCATGGAAGAGATGAAAAACCCCACAGAAGAGATTTAGGATGAATAGATTTGAGATAAGATATTAAGAAGCATTTAAAACAAATCTGGGGATAAGACAACAGCTGGATTACATCCTCAGTGGTAAAGGCTGAAGAGAAAACTAGCAACCTTAGCTATGAAGTCTTACCTTTTTCTCTTTCCCAGAAAGTATAAAGTCATTTCAATTTAGTAGTTCTCAGTATTGCTACACTTCACTGGTAAAGCAAGTAAGATAAACCCTTCTCAGCCAACTGTGTGGTAATTTTGCTGTTGGCACCACAGGCCATAACTATGGCACTGTGCTATCCTGATTTCTGACCAAGTATGGGGCTAGGGGTTGGGGATCAGCAGCCTCCTTCCTCATTGCTCTTCCTGTCAACCTAAATTCAAAGCACTGGTTAAACTATCACATTTGTGTTGACTATAAAGTCCAGGTTCATTTTTACAAATCTCAGTAAGCTGGCTGTCATCTGAATATTTATTGGTATAAAGGGTCTGAGTCTGAAGGGAAGAAAACTCTAATTATAAGTTCTGTAATTTTGTATTAATACCAATGTGTGTATTATCTCATAGGTAGTTGTCACCAGAAATAACTAGGAGCCACTGCTGTGAAGGTAATCCATCCAGATCAATGCAAATCCATTGTCTGGTTTCTTCTCCCATATACCCAATGTTCCACGATTTGAGAGGCACGCATTCCCACTGTCCCTAGACAGTCACTTTGTTCTCAAAGGCTGCCTGGAAATCCAGCCTCCAATTGCTGGAAAGCTGTGCGCTTACCCTGATAGCAGCAAATGCCTGGGAGCGAATTGTTCCATGGCTGGGAGCGATGGTGAATTCCTTTGGTTTTATTACAGGTGTTTCTTCACTGGTCCAAGACTGTCTGCTGTTGTCTGAGATCTGCCCATAACTTGGAACACTTTTTGGGCCAGTGCCATCTCCAGGGATACGCAATGTATAGGTCATAGGAATCAAAGATGTGTTATTCAGGGAACAGATCAGGGTATGAGGAAACCCTAGAAAATCAAATAAGAGGTGAGAAATAAAAGCCCTCCTCCAATAGCCTCCCTTGGCCACTGACCTCTTCTGGCAACTACCCAACAATGAACAGGTTTTACATAAATTGTTGCTACAAATAGTTGCCCTATACATTGTTTTCCATCAGTAAACAATTTAATTCTTTCATGCATTTACTTAATGATTGTAAGGTTAGGAACAGGTGCAAATGGGTCATGCCTGTAATCCTAGCTACTCAGGAGGCTGAGACCTGAACATAGTGGTTCAAAACCAGCCCAGGCAGAAAATCAGTGAAACTCTTATCTCTGATTAACCACCAGAAAATTTTAAGTGGCACTGTGGCTCAAAGTGGTACAGTGCAATGCTTGAGTGAAAACAAAAAGCTCAGGGACAGTGCTCAGGTGCTGAGTTGAACCCACAACTCCCCACAGAAAACCTAATAAATATTATGCAACAGGCTAACTAGTAGATGACACAATAAATCCCTTGACTGTCACCTCTTCCAAAGAGTGACCCTGTAGTATTAGTTTGCTGGGTTGTCTTGCAAAAGCATATTTTGCTTTCAGATTTTGCATGAAATGCTTGCCCTTTTTTATTTATTGGTTCATGTGTGAAAGCAGAGTCTTGTGTGTGTTTTTTTCCCCCACTATGTGGCCTAAAGCTTGTAAAAAGGTGATAGAATTAGTTCTGGCCTGTCTAAGGATCATGCTCTCAGGGCTGGCTGAATAATATCAAAGAACAACCTCTACCAAGAGAGACTTGGTGATCTGCTTTAGAGCGAGCTAATCATCCAGGCAGAGACTAACACCAACTTTCACCTTCCTCAAAGCTACTTTGTCATACTATATGCAGCTCTCCTGTGTTGTCAGGTAGACTCATGTTCCTTTCTTTTAAGATGTGAATCCTCCTTGCTGGGCAAGAGATAAGCTGAACTCTGAATTTTGATTCCCTAGGTGGTTATTCTATCTGCTACCACTTTCAGAGCAAGAAGAATTATCTATAGCCATAGAACACAAGTGTTTATTTCTACTGGTTGTAAACCTTGCTCTTCTACCTTGAACAACCTTCTCTTGAAATGTTATTCTTGGAAACTCCAGAGGAATGGCTACAAAGGTAGTTTCCCAATTATGTAATTGCTATGATGACTTTTCTAAATGTGCCCAAGATCGACTTTTGAAACTATGCCTTATTTTACCTGATCATTTATGGGCTAAACATTTTGCTAATTGATAGCATAGTCTTTCAAACTATTGCCAGGTTATTTCTCTGTAACCAGAAACTTTTCACAGAAGAAAGCTAATATTAACTTCCTTGTTTAAAGAATTCCCTGTACTAGGATTTTTAATATTCCATATGATATTGCTTGTCAGGAAGCCTAAGGAAGGGGATATTCATTTGCTAAAGACTGAACGATTACTAGTAAGAACGGTATTCTTGGGGCTGGAGCATGGCTCAGTGGTAGAGTGATTGCCTTGCATGCATGAGGCCCTGGGTTCAATTCCTCAGCACCACATAAGCAGAAAAAGCCAGAAGTGGTGCTGTGGCTCAAGTGGTTGAGCACTAGCCTTGAGCTGAAGAGCTAAGGGACAGTGCCCAGGCCCAGAGTTCAGGCCCCATGACTGGCAAAAAAAAAAAAAAAAGAAGAAGAAAAAAAGAAAGAAAAAAGAAAAAAAAAAGAATGGTATTCTTAGGCTTCTGGCTGCACCCAATTTTGTATCTCCTTCTGAATGAAAGTATTCTATAGTTCTAGACATCTCTGCTCCATTCAAATATTATCAAGAAGATAGAAGGTCAATAGCTATTTTTCTTATTGAGATATTTTTATTCTACAAAGGGGTTACAATCCAGTGTGTCATTTTGATCTATTCAGTGCATTTTGGTCTATCGCCCTTCTCATTGTTCCTTCTTGTCCCTTCCAGCCCCACCTATCACTACAATTTTTCGAGTTTCAGAGGATATATAGTGTATATTAATTATGACTGTATTTCCTCACCTCCTCTTTTCTTGGCCTATCACCCTTCTCTTGGGCTTCATTTGGTTAGACTGTAAGTTAGTTGCTCAAAGGAGTTACAGCATTTGAATTCTCTGCATATACCATACTTTAGTTAATATGCTTATATGTATATGCGATATAATCCTATATAGGTCTCTCTCTATATAATTTATATTTAACTTCCGAATATGAGAGAAAACATGTGTCCTTTGTCTCTCTGGGCCTAATGTACTTCAGTTAACGTAATTTCTCCCATCAATTTCTCTGCAAATGATGTAATATTCTTCCTGATAAACGAAGGAAATTCTATTTTTATTTTCTTAGAGTAATTAACAAGATTGGATAGAATGTTCAAGGATTCTCAGAGGCAACTCATATTTCTCCCAGTACTTAATTACTGATTTAAAAGACAACATTCTCAAGAGATCCAATTCTCCTTTAATTTGCATAGTTTTACCTGATTTTAAAAAACCTCTACTAAGATTTCTTGAAGAAATTAGCAGCTGCAGATCAAAAAGCTGCACAGCAAAAAAACCCCAACAATAAAATTATTTTAAAAGGTGGTCCATCATTTAGAAGATGACCCCCTTCTACTAAACAATGGAGAGTATTAAACTGATTCAGCAACATGCAAATTCAAAAATTAAACTACACCAGAGAGATTTGGGGGGTATTCGTAGTTTTTTTTAGACAAAAGGTTCCTGCTTTTCTAGTAAAATAAAAAAAACTCCATAAAGCAAAGGCAAATGTATTGCAGATCATCATGCAAGTGAAGTGATATTTTTGTAGTAATACACAGAAGTAATTCAGAATATGGGAGATCAATAAACACATATAAAATCCATAAAATTCAGACTCAGGTTTAGGAAATGAACATGGTCTACATGGGAGTCTTGGTTCATTTCAAGTGAACACCAACTATGCCACCAAATCTGAGATGGTCTTTGACAACGGTGTTTTATCACAAGTCCTATTATGAGTAAGAATTAATTTGAAAATTTTATTGTGATATTTTCTGGTCTTTTGCTGCTACAAGATATCTGACAGTAGTGTGATCATCCTCTCTTGTAGCTTTATATTGCAATGCTGTGTAAGGATGTGTTGTTGACATACATCAGTTGCCAGGATCCCTGCATGGACTTGGCTGAACTTCTTAGAAGATGACTGAGCAGGGCTTTGGATTTACTAATATGCCTCATATTTTTCACTAGCCACAACTGGACAAAGTCTAGAGAGTCTGCTTCACTTATTTGTCTATTAGGTGAATTTTAAGTTGAAGATCACACTTATTTTCCTTCAGGAGAATCTAACTATCACTCAAATATATGATACAAGTTTATAAAAAAAAGTGTCTCCAGTCAGTTTCTTATACTATAGTAACATGCAAATGCTTGTAAATCATTTTCATAGATTTCCCTCCACTATGTGCCTTATGCAATATGATTTTCATGGAGGTATTCTACATGTTATGTGATTTGAATAAAGCTGTTATAACCCTCATGTTGAAGCAATTGACCAGACATTATGAACAAAATTTTCCTAAAGAACTATTTTTCCCCAAAGTAGATAGGCCTACTCAAAATGAAACAAAATAGAAAAAATTACATACACACATATTTTAGTTAGTATTTTACAACCCCTATTTCCATTATCACTTACTTAAAAAGGTAAATTAATTTTAAACCAAATTAAATTAAATCATGAAATAAGATTCAAAATAAATTTGAAGTCTCCCTAATGAGAAATTTAGTACTAAAGAATTATTTTGTTGAGGATAATTGAACTTTGAATGATCATTGGTACACACACACACACACACACACACACAATTGCCATTAGTACATGTATGTTTTCTTACCATCTAAGAACCAGTTTTTCCCTTTAGTGGGGGCAACAGTGAGCATACATGAATTTAAGCAGATCTCAATTCTTCTGATCTCAGTTTAAAACTGGAGGCATCAAGTAGTACTGCCTCATAGGATTACTAAAAGAATTCAATGCAACACTATATATAATACATTTAGCAATGACTAAAATACAAAACACAATGGATAAGTAGAGCTTCTGATACTGCTGTTGTTACTGTTCTTATCACTTTATTAGTGGTGAAGCTTAGAAAAAGAGAAATTACTCAGGAGAACAACTGGGCAAGATGGTAACATCCCAACACTGAGGAGCGAAAGAACACCTGAGTCAATACACTGAGTTCACCTTAAACTTGAGAGCATCTTTGTGAGGCAGTGGCTTTGCTGCCAGATGGGCAAATCGGAATCTGCATTTATTAGAATACAGAATGTTCAACTAGTGGAGTGAAGCATAAAGCTTCTGTTGTCTCACTGTGGGAAGAGGGAAGACAGCTAGGTCTGACAGCTCTGAGTGCTCAGGACACAGCTACTATTTTCACATTCAAATGCCACTGCCACAGAGAAAGAAAAGAACAATTCTAGGCCCTCTTAACTGTTACCTATAAAAGAACAGTAAGAGAGAGGCTTTGTAAATATTCTTCCTCCCATACAGAGACAAAAAATATCCCTACCCCTCTCTAATCTCTACATTTAAAGTAGAAGTACTCACCATAGGAAACATCCCCAAAGTGCAGAGCAGGGACATTAAAATGGAAGGTAGGCCCAATGACACAGCCTCTGAAACACAAAAGTTGGAGGGTAGGGAGAATATCTAATGAGTTCAAGATAATGACCAGGAGCTGAGAGTACAAACTAAAATACCATAACTTGGCAGTAAATCCATTCTAGAAGTGAGAAAGTTATGAGATGATGATCTCTCATAGAGCTCCTCAATTATTTTTCAAAACTCCAACCATGGTTTTGACAAATGATACTGTTGTTAAAACTTATGGCCCAATTTCTACCAGCAAGCAAGGCAGGGGCATAACAGATAGATCACCAAACTAATGGCATAAACTGTCATCAATTTGGATGAGTCACTTATAATGTGTAAGTTATTAACTTATCAAGAAATAAAAATTACAGAACATCAATGATACTGCCAGTGATCAATGATACTGTTAACAATACTGCCAATCTATTCTATGCTTTTATAATTTCATTCCTACCACACTACCTTGCTGTGACATTGGCCATATATTTATTGGTATTACCATTTCTTCCTCCAGTATGAAAAAGAGAAGTCTAGACTAGGTGACTGAAGGAATGGGCACTCCAAATATTCATCTAGTTCTCCCTTAGTGTAAGTAAGGCTTGACAATCTTGAAGAGATGGTCCTAACTTAAAATAAGTAATAGATTCTTCAGTTTCTAGTTTACTTCAGGTGGCAGGTAGAATAATGGTTCCGAAAGATATGTACATTTTAATCCTTAGAACCTGGGATTATGCTAGGTAACATGGAAAGGCGAATTAAGTAGCAGCTGGAATTAGGGTTGCTAATGGATTGAATTTTAGATGGTGAGATTATGGTAGGTCCAATATATTCATAAGGGTCTTTACTGACAAAGGAGGAAGACAGGAGAAGACATCTGAGTTACGCAATGTGAGAAGTTACTTTGAAGGAAGAAAGGAAAGGAGTCAATGAGAATAGACAGCCTCAAGATGCTGCAAAGTTTAGGCAATG
This sequence comes from Dipodomys spectabilis, assembly GCF_019054845.1. Lineage (NCBI taxonomy): Eukaryota > Metazoa > Chordata > Mammalia > Rodentia > Heteromyidae > Dipodomys > Dipodomys spectabilis. The sequence continues at coordinate 5,182,861 of NW_024870950.1, forward strand.
AACTTTCCCCCTTCAGGAAAAAACTTAGCTCTGCCAACACCTTGGTTTTACTCCAATGAAACCTGTGTTGGGCCTCTAATTTACAGAACTGTAAACCAATAAATCTGTGCTGTTTTCAAGTTAGGAAATTTGTGACAATCTATTAAAGTAGAAAATAAAGCCTAATAATCAAGTATTCTTGTTTCCTTTTAGAGCAATAACGATTTTCTCCATAACTCATATATTTAAAAATATTTAGACAAAAGAACTGAATAGGACATATATGTAACAAAGCACACAGATACCAGATAATACCTTAAGGTGGAACTATCCTAATTCACCAAGGTCCGGATGTTGGTGACATAGGCATGTTGCACCATGTAGAATGCATTGGTGCTCTAGTGGTACCTCCAGCTGCTCTAGCTCTAACTATAACGTGATGAGAAAATATCACAAGCCTGAGAAGAGTGGCCATGGCTAAGACTCACTGCAGCAAGTTCCTACTCCCAAAGATGTCTCGTGACTATCTGTTCTCATGATTGGAAGTGATTTCCAAAGGAGTGGCAAGAACTTAGCAAGGCAATTAGGATCCAGCTGAGCTTCAAGTCCAACATGCCTTCAGATTAGATGCTTAGCTTGGAAAAGAAGCTTTCAGGGGCCAAAGTAGCAAATCAATGACAAAGCATGTGAACTGTGCAAAGGTGCTCGCAGGATTGCACAAAGCAGTCATTAAACCAGTGCAGAGGTTGAAAGAATCAGAGATAAATCACATTTGTTCAAAGGCTCCTATAACTGAGAGAACTGTATCTGAATACTATCTGGACTTAGAGATGGTCAGATGAATCCTAACAGTGATTTTTCTAAATATTAGGAGAGTCTATGCCAAGACTTGCATGCATCAATGCAGTGATCTGTTAAAATTATAATATACACCAATTATAATTGAGTTATTATGAAACAAGCTGAATGCATAGAAAAATATAAGAGAAAAAACTGCTAATGGGAAAACTTTATATTAATTTTATAGTGAAGTTTATGTAGCCATTTAAAATACTGTGTTATGTGATTGTAGGAGCAAATAAAAATAGCAAAAGTATATTTGTTTTAACCTTTCAAGACATATTAACCAAAATTATATATATCAAGGACAGAATGGTTTTAAAAGAGAAAGAAAAAATTCTAGAATCTATAAGCCTTGTAGACATTCTTGGGGCATAAGGTCTAAGGAAGTTCTTCTGAAATTGCCTTTGAAATTGCATATTTACTTGTGATACCAGATAGTATTTCAAAATTATAGTTCATGGTTTGAAGTGTTAGAATATAGTTTAATACATGAACTTCAGAAAACATCGTGTGGGGAAGAAAAATCAGTAGGTCTATTTCTTTCAGAAACTGGTGATGAGCTTGGAGATAAATGGACTCTTATAGTACTTCAAAGCATTATAGGTAGGTTGATTTTAAGAGTTTTCCTAAAATAAAAACAAAACAGGAAGGTGTAGAGAAACTGTGATCATAATCAAAGCTTAGTCAAGAAGATAATTTCCACCAGATGTTACTATAATGAATTATCTTCTCCAAATACCCTAGTCCGGAGAGTGACTATAGGCTAGTTTTATAAAGTTACAACCGATGGACAATTCTGATCCCCCAATAGCATCTATAGCCATATTGTAAGTCACACCTGTTCTAGGAAAACATTAGTGGAAATTTAACACATCCCATTATGCTGAAGTGCTCATATCAACAAAGATAACTATGGGTATCCAAGACATGATCTAGTTCTAAAACTCAAGAAAGCAGTAGGTGAAAACTTCAGTTAGTTTCCACCTTAAACATTCCTTACTTAATGGTCAGTTTCACAGGCTCTGGTGTCCCATTGACATCAATCAGGAACTCTTCTTCGAAGTACCCCAGGATGGTAGAACTGAAGGAGATCTGGACAGCTTGGACTCCACTTGGCTCAATGATGCCCTCTTTGGGACTGAAAACAAAGCAAGACCCCAAGGCTGAGGTTGTAGGGACCACATGGAAGAGGGCATCGATGCTGCCTTTGTTGGACATGACTGCCTGTTTCAAGCAAAGACAAAGATTGGAAAGTCAAGGGACCTGTGATCAATTTCATGTAAGCATGTGGTTGTATTTATTATTTCATGTCAGCACAGAATAAGATGTAGGGATTAGGACCAAAGGAAAACATTCACATTTATATTATATTCATGCTATAAAGACTTGTTCTAGGAGCAAGCTTCCCAGAAGAAGGTAAATGTAGACAGAGGTCAGAGAAATAAACTGAGAAAAGGTTTCAGAATTTGATTTATTATTAGAGGTCACCTCTAACCTTGAAGAAGAAAGTGGCTGTGGTGGGTAATGGGCAGAATCCAGTAGATAACTGCGCAGGGAGATCAAGGACACAGAGGAAGTGGTGGGCAACTCATTTTGAGAGCAGTAGTGAAAAGTGAGGCTGGAAGATGAACAGGGGTGGAAAGCTATCTTAGTGGGCACTGAGGGAGCTTGTGTTAAATTAGGTGATGCACAGTCAGGGCCCAACCCAGAGGAAGCCCTTACTCTGTGATGCCTTCTGTTGTCATTGATCCAGAAGACAGCTCTAGGGGACCAAGTGAATGGGGATCTACCTGGAGGTTAGTTGCTACTCAAGAGGAGCTTGAATGGCGCACAGCCACTGGCCTCTGCAGGGGAAGAGGCAGCTACTTGTGCCAACAGAACACAGCTAATGCACCAAAGCAAATACAAGAAGGATTTGTCTTTTTATACTTATTTCCCACGCTCCTCATTCTGATGTCCTTGAAAGTCTGAATTGTGTTTCATCCTTTTTTAAAGGAATCTTTTAAAAGAAAGGCTCCTTTTAAAAGAACCTTTCTAAAGAAAAGTGTTTATCGTCAGGGACTCTGTGGCCAAACTCCTTGGGTTCAAATCTCAGCTTTGCCATTGACCTACTATCTATATAGCTTTAGACAACAGTCTTGACTTCTCATATTAAGAGTAAATTTATCAACTTATATAACTTTTAGAATAGTTCTTGACAATTAGTGTTTATAAATGACAATGACTGTTACTTATAACCTCATGCAAAATGGGCACAGAATTTATCTGTGTTTAGGGAGTCACTGAGAATACATTAGTGGTAACTTCAAGGCCACTTAAAGGCATTAGTGGTCAAGAATGCCCCTTTCGGGCTGGGAAGGTGGCTCAGTGGTAGAGAGCTTGCCTTGCATGCCTGACGCCCTGGGTTCGATTCCTCAGCACCACATAAGCAAAAAGAAAAAAGCTGGAAGTGGCGCTGTGACTCAAGTGGTAGAGCGCTAGCCTTGAGCTGAAGAGCTGAGGGAAAGCGCCCAGGCCCAGAGTTCAGGCCCCATGACCGGACTCCCCCCACACCCCCAAAAAAAGAATGCCCCTTTCAGCTATATACATATGACCATATAAGATGATGTTAAGAGAAATGAACCCCAAGATAGGGACACAAACATATATTTTCTTTCTTGCTATTGTTTCTAACATATTTATAATGTACCATGTGAATTTTTGTTACGTTGTATGTTCCTCCCCCATGGTATAACCCCTGTTTTCACTGTATTTGATGTTGGTGTCCTGCATCTTGTATATACACTTCTCTAATTCGGGGAGGGGAAGGGAAAAAACAAAATGCTTAAATAAGGATATAGATTGACCCATTGTAACAATGAGATGTACAAAACAATATGTTGAAAACAAACTTTACAACTTCGGTGTGGGGAGGTAGTTGTGGAGATGGGAGGGAAGAGATGGTAGGGGGAAAACAAAGGAGAAGGCAACAATGCTCAATAGGAAATGTACTCATTACCTTGCTCATGTAACTATAACCCCTCTTGTACAGCATTTTTACAATAAAAAACATATAAAAAAAAAGAATGCTCCTTTGTTCTTTCTAGGAAGACACATAGTTGCCTTTGTGTTTGTTTTTGTTTTTTGTTAACAGGACTATTTAACCCAGGGTCTCTAAACAGTGAGTTTCCCCATTTTCGAGAACATGCATGCCATTCTACCCCTGACAAAATAATACTGAATCTAGCAATCAAGTTGGGGACGTAATTTTAAGGCCTCTTGACTTCTGGTGATAACTCTTACCCTTGGGGTTTTTTCCTTTGATAGGGAAACACTCAAATAGAACTTCACCTCCAATTTGTTTTTCTTTTTGATTATACTATGGAAGAGTGTACATTCTTGGTGTTATATGGTTTATTCTTTCTGTATCTGCTAAGCTCAGCAATGACTAAGGGCAATCTAGTTATTCAAATTCATCTCAAGCAGGTAATATAATAAATTGAAAGATGCAACGAGGCATCAATTTTATGCAGAGAGTGCAAAATATCCCCATAAGAAGCACTTTGCCATGTCCTTCTTTGCCACTGCTCAGCTCTCCCAACTGTTCAATCTGTTGCATCACCTCATTGAACACCTTAGTTAACTGTGGTTTGCCTCACTGTTAAAACTTGGGAGGGTGGGAAGTGGTGGTCTTAAGTAGATTTGTGTTATACTGTAAGAAGTTAGTATTTCACTTAGGAAAATCCTATCCAGCCTACATTAGCATGAAAGATCCTTATCTGATGGTGTATCCATAATCTGTAAAATATAAGGGTACTCACAAAAGATAAACTATTAGAGCATCAATTACTAAGAACTATATACACAGTCACCAGTGGTTCATGCCTGTAATCCCAGCCACTCTCTGGAGCTTATGTGGTTTGGAGTACAAATGTATCCCAGACAGGAAAATTAGTGAGACACTTATTAATTAACTTATATAACTTTTAGAATAGTTCTTGACAATTAGTGCTTATAATTGGCAGTGACTTGTGACTTATAACCTCATGCATAATGGGCACAGAATTTATCTGTGTTTAAACTGAAAGTAGAGCTGTGGCTCAAGTGGCAAATCATCAGCATTGAGTGAAAAAGCTAAGGGACAGTGACCAGGACCTGAGTTCAAGGCTCAGTACCTCCATAAAACAAATGAAAAGAACTATCATATCCCCCACTACCACCCAAAGACCCTTCTCTTCCATGCAGCCCATACATCTGATTTCTTTGTTCAAATTGTATGTTCCTTTTTTGTTCTACTTCCCCATGATTTAACATCTCTTTACATTTTGCATCATGTCACTTAGGCTACAGATAAACCAGCAAATGTGGGGACGAAGAACATTTTCCACAAGCAGAGTAGGATGGGCTGAGAACTGAGCTGGTTGTAGGGTAGAAGACCGGGATGCTGAGAACCTAAAGGACTAAAAGGCTAACAAAAAGGCCTTCTAGTTCCAGAACATGATAGAGGGTGCCAGGAACCCAGAGCTCTCAATATTTACAATCTGTGACTTGACCAAGTTAGTTATTTCACATTTCTGGCTGTCAGTTTTGCTGTTCCCTGAATCCATTTCCTCTTCTATAGTGACAGATTACATTCCCCCTTCCCTTGTAGTCATATGGCTAAGAACAATGGCAGTACAATGAGCTATATTCAGTGCTACCTTCTCTATATATAGCTCATGGACATTTCTGTATGTTCTTTTCCTTTCTTCCAGAGGGATACAGGTAAAGCCACATTTCATTGTGCCACCAGGCAATCAGTAGGAGTATCTGAGCAGAAGAAAGAGCCTGTGGTGTTCCAGATACTCTGCTAGAGGAATATACTTTTTGAACCTTGGCTGCAGAGTTTATCTAGCATTATTCTACTGAACAGTTAAACTTTGCTGTGCCTGGGCTTACTCACTTATAACACAGGAATAGACACTGAGCCTACTCCTCCCTTGCTAGTGTTTCTATGAAAACTATGGCAGGGCATCAGCATGGTCACACACACTTGGGAGATATTGTCGAGGGTATTAACCACACATGTTTCATGGTTATCATTGTGAAACAAACATAACATATTTTTCACCATTTTGTAAGCACCAGAAATTGCATATATTTTGTACATATACACAGACATGTACACACATGGGGCTTGATGGCTACTTGACACTCATTAAATAACTGTGTTTATCATTTCTTTAAAAACACAAACGTGTATAATGTTTGAACATCCTCAAACAAAGCTTCAACTGTTACAGTTAGATCTAGTATAAAAATGTGCCCTAGATGCAAAGTTAGCCATGAGGAAATACTGGAGTGGCTTTGACCCTGAGGAACCCACATGAGTCTGTCTTGTAAGACTCCAATTTCTAGCTAATTGGAAAGACAAAGCAGGGAGGTCTCTTTTAGAAACCTCGATGATTAGTTTTTTCAAACTTGAGCTGGAGATGAGGGCATTTGGAGAGAAATCTGAAGTGTGAAAACAGTTCTCCTCATTAGGACATTCTAGAAAATGTAAAAAGTTCTCTCTCCTCTCAGCTGTAGAATTTATGTTGTCAGAGACCAAGCTTGAAACAGATGGGGAGAGGTATTTATGGTGTTCCTCTTTAGAATCTACCAAATGAGGAGGATAAAGCCAATTTAAATTATGGCTTTGACACTTTTTAGCTTTTAGTGAAGTCAAAGGTACTGATGAAGAAGGGTAGAAGTTGGTGTTTGCAGCACAGCTACTAGGAGGGGAATCAGCATTTTGGGGTCTGAATGGGGATGAGTAATGGCAAATGGATGTGACTGTACATATTTCTGATCACATAGAAACACTGATCACATAAAGGTGCCAGTGGCTCATACCTACAATCCCAGCTACTCAGGAAGCTGAGATCTGAGGATCACAGTTCATAGCCAGCCTGGGCAGGAATGTCCTTGAGACTCTTATCTCCGATTAGCCACAAGATGCCAGAAGTGGAACTATAGCTCAGTGGTAGAGCACTAACCTTGACAAAAAGTAGCTAAGGGACAGTGCCAAGGCCCAGAGTTCAAGCCCCTGGACCCTGGATCATCAACACACACACACACACACACACACACACACACACACACACACAAACTAAAAAGATCCTCTGTACTGTCAGGAGCCTCAGTGAATAATTCTGCTCACCTCATAGCAATGAACAGATCCAATGAAGACTTTCCCAATGTCAAGCAATTCAAAGTTGAAGTGAATCTTAGGTCCTATTCCTTCACCTCTGATTCGGAGAGGCAAGCGGATTTCTCGGCCTACAGAAACAATTGAGATTTTATTATCCCATATTATCCACAATCTGTCACTGAGGTAAACAATCAAAATTTCTGCACTGAGGAAACTGTAATATAACCAATGCTGAAGATTTATCTTACTTTTAGAAACAGGAATAATACTATAATTTTTTTTTACCTGTAAGGAGTGGTCTATATTGCAATTTAGCCTGACATTTTAGCAGCAAAAAGATTAAAAAATTTAATCACAGAAAGACAAATCACTGCATAGTCTCCCTAACATGCTGAAGACAAAATAGTTGATCTCATAAAAGCAGAGGGTAGAATATAACAGAAGCTGGGAAGGGTTGTGAGAAGGAAAGATCGAGACAGGGTTAGCTTAGTGGTAAAACATCTGCCTCATATGCACAAGGTCCTGGGTTCAAACCCTAACACTATCTCCCTTCCACCAACACAGATAAAAAAGGGGATTAAATTCTAATATCTCATAGTAAAATAGGTGTTGGAGTACTTGGAGTTAACAATAATTTATTGTATATTTCAAAGTAGCAAGAAGATTTTGATGGTTCCTAACACAAAGAAATGATTAGTGTTTAAAGTGATAGATATATTATTGTCCCCAATTTGATCATTACACATCATTTAGGTGTATGAAAATATCAGAACCTTGCCGGGCACCAGTGGCTCAAGCCATTTTTGATGTGTCCGTATGTGCATACAATGTGTTTTGATTAGATTCTTCATACGGCCCCCCCTTTTCCCAAGCTAATCTCAACAAGCTACGTAGTTCCATTTTCACACATGTACCACACATACACATACTATTTCACATGTGTGCACATCCTAGTACCCTCCCCTTCTAGACAAGACATATATCACTTACTAACAGCCATTTTTCAGATGTATGTTAATTGCTCAAGGGGATCCACCATATTGAATACATGCATATACTGTACTTTAATACTTAAGCTCCTACAGATGTGTATACCGCCATGTCAAGCTTGTTAGTAGGAGACAGGGATTTCATTAGCTTTTCACCGGGTCTGGCTTCCCACCCTGATGCTCTTGGTCTCTGCCTCCAAGGTCTCTGGGATTACAAGTGTGAGCTACCTTGCTCAGCCTCTGCTTGTGACTAATAAAAATTATTTTTAAAATTCTGTGTCTTACAATTCTATTATTTAGATCATTCTGAGTCTTAACTGCTTAACTTGGTTTTCTGTCAGATTATCTTATTCCCTCATATTCTGGGTGGTTTATTGATTGAATGATGGTCTAGGTACATGAAATTCATAGAGATAATTGAAACCCTTAAAAGATAACTTCCTGTAGCTTCTGGCTGGTAACTAGAGGATACTTATAATCTCAGAAAAACCTAATTTAACTGTCCTCAGCTAAGATTGTAATTACAGAATTAAGCCCTGAAGCAAATCACTTGAGTATCTATTTTCTTAATTCTCCCTAAAAGGGCTTAGAGATTCTAGGTATAAAAGAGAAGAGCTATTTCCCCGCAATCAATAAACACCTCAGAACCTGAGGCATTCATTCTCTTCTGGTACTTTAGTGGAGAAGTGTCTTAATCAAATCAAGTGAAAAAGTGATTCAAAGCTGGTTTTCAGGCTTTGTGCGGGCTAGCCTGCTTCCAGTTTCTACTGGACCCCAGTCGAATACCTGAAGTTGTCAAGACCATTTCTCCTTGGAAACCCCGTGAACATCATGGCTCTCCAAGTCTGATGGCGATTTCTATCTTTTGTCGGTTGTGGGGCTTGAACTCTGGGCTTGGACGCTGTCCTTCAGCTCTTCAGCTCAAGGCAAGCACTCTACCACTTGAGCTACAGCACCACTTCTGGTTTTCTGGTGGTTTATTGGAAATAAGGCTTTCCTGCCTGGGCTGGCTTTCAACTGTGATCCTCAGATCTCAGCCTCCTGAGTAACTAGGATTACAGGCGTGAGCCACTGGCACCCGGCTTGTCTGGCTTTTCTAGTTGTTCTTCTGCAGAGAGATAGAGTTGACCCAAACCAACCATCCCACCATTATTAGAAGCAGAATTTTCAAAACAAACTCATGCACATTTGACATTTTGGTAGCTGTAACCATATTGTCCTCTAGAATGGCTGTACAAACAGCTGTACTAACCACACTTGGAACATCTAAGTGGTAGTTCTAATTTATTGCCATCATTATAATTTCTTATGATATTTTATATATCATTCTTTTGTATCCTTAGTACTTTCTTCTCATGACTAGCTTTTAAAAGACAGGACTACTGTCCTTCTATCCCCTCTAGTGTTTGTCAACACAGTGGTCATTATATAAGTATTACTTTGAGAAATCCTAACAGTATTTGGGATTGCTGATTTAGTCAGAGTGTCCCCCACTCCATCTGGTCCCCAGAGAAGAGATTCCTCTAAAAATCAGATATTTATGGTAACAATGTTATACAATTCAAATAAAACTTTCAGAGGGCTCCAACATTGTCACCATAATCTATTATTTATACTTCTAATCAAGGCAATAATTTGTATTCTTTGGTTAAAAGGGATGGATTTTGACTGAGATTCAACATTCAGAATGGCAAAGAAAGAGAACTGCAAATATATCATGGAGTAAACTATCAGACTATTTACAACAGTCAGACCTAAAACTTTCCCCATCTGTTATCTTGACTTCTTTCCTAAAATGAAAAATGAAGTACTATAATAAAGCATGGTTAATGTTTCTTGGGCATTACTAATTAGTTCATAAGAGTTGGTCTTATTTGTAGTTAACCACTTCCCTCGCCCAGAATAGAAGATAACCACAAGTAATTCTAGCTTTGCATTTCTAAGGGGTCACATAAATTTTTGGTCATATCATAAATGTTAATTTACCATAAGATTTTCTAAGCAGATTATTTTCTTATCTTGATAAAAGATACCAAGTGCGAAGGCACTAGCAACTTTCAGGACAGGTTCTTTATTAAACGACAACATACTGTGTTTTTTAATCCAGAGGTTTTTCTCAAAAGCAGCAGAAAGACACACTACAGAATCTCTTTAATGAACCTAAAAATTCCTGACTACAACAGATTCCATTGCATTAAATACCAGAAAATTGCAGCCATGGGTACTTGAAAACTTGCCATCTATTATGGTCTAGTTATTTGTCTCCTCCAGCCTCCACGTCCTCAGATTCTTTGGTTGAAATCTTAATCCCCAAGGTGAAGAAATTAAGAAGTGATGCATCTGGAAGATGATTTAGGTAATAGAACAGAGCCCTAATGAGTGGAACTAATGTCTTATAAAAGAGGCCCTAGGAAGCTTGTTTGCACCTTCCACCAGGTACAAAGGACTCAGCAGAAAGGTGCTATGTTGAATATATGTTGACTATATCAAGAACTGCTATAAATCAGCTGGACAAAGACAACACCAAACCTTAGAAAAATGGGCCCACATGAGTGTCCAGAGTTGAGTGGTCAGACAATACATGTTATTTTCACTAACATAACAAAGTTCATAACTGCAGTTTTATTTCAAGTGTTCTTGAGGGGGAAACTTAAAAGTTGATCGGTCCTGAGTGCAGTCAAGGTTACAGAAAAATGTCATGGGTACTCATCTCCTGCAGGTAGGAAAATAAACTGGCACAACCCCTGTGGAGAGATTAGCCAGTCACCTGAGTGTGTGTATCGTGTATGTCTCAGAGATGTTACTTTGAGGAGTATATCCTAGAAAAACTGACATTGTGTTCCTGGAGATGTTCAAGAAGATTATTCTTATGCCAGTTTGGGGTATTGAATTTAGAGCCTCCTACTCACTCAGCTTTCTGGCTCCCTATCACTTCAGTCCTATCCAGCCTTTATTGCTGGTTAACTAGGATAGAATATTGAAGACCTTCCTGCCCATCTGGCTTTGAAACACAATCCTCTAGATGTCAGCCTCCTGAGTAGCTAGGATTACAGCCACAAGCCACTGGCATCTGGCTTTAAGAGCATGATTCTTAGATGCATAACAGCATTAATCTGGAAGCAGCACACATGTCTATTGGGAGTGGAACTTTTAAAAAGCCCAACAATAGACTATTAATGATTAAATCGTAGCCACATGTATGTTATAAGGGAACTTCAGAAAAATATGATAACAAAATTAAAATGCATATAGTTATGGGGTATTCCTTGTGCTTTATCTATATATTATAAAATTATTTTGCATAAACTCAATATAAATAAGAAATGTAAACAAAGTTTGCTTAGCTGTAAACTAAAACATTTCACTATATGTTTGCATGCACAAAATTGCTCAATATACCTCAAATCACTATCAGAATTTTCACATGACAACAATAATAATAGATCATTTTTGTCTAAAGTTGTTATCTAAAAGAAAGCAATACCATAATACATATGTATACACACTTGCCAGCAAAGCATTTATGCTTCCTTGAGCTGCAATATTAAAACAGTGCGTACCACAGCCCAGTTTCTGCTGTTCTGAGAAAGCAGATTTGCATCCTGAGTCTTCATTTAAAACCTGTTGCACATTGCCAGTACATCTTCCCACATTTCCCCTGATGGTTTAAATATCCTCTGTGGGTCACAGAATTTGTTTTCACCAGGTACCTAGAGCAACCACCAACCCGGGACCAATTTAGATAGCATTTTTAGAAACTTCAACACATCATTGTTTATATTATGGTTCATGTTCACAGCAGTATAGAAAGAAAATACAGCTTCTTTACTTGTTAGTATACTACTAATATAGTAGTATGTTTATGTGTTGTAAATTTATGTAATTTATGTATTGTAAATGCTTGGTGTCATAGAGAAATAGTTGATGAGTTGTTATATAGATGTTTTTAAACACTTTAGAAAAACTAGATAAAGGGTTTGGGTTTTGTTTTGTTTTGAGTACTGGCTTTCAATTTAGTTGGGGTCCTGTGCTTGCTAAGTAGGTGCTCTGCTACTTGAGCCACACCTCCAACTCTTTATGTTATTATTATTTTTCTTTCTTTTTTTTTTTTTTTGTTGGTCGTGGGGCTTGAACTCTGGGCCTGGGCGCTGTCCAGCTCAAGGCCAGCACTGTACCACTTGAGCTACAGCGCCACTTCCTATTATTATTTTTCAAATAAGGTCTAGTTTTGGCTTGGGCTGGCCTGGACAGTGATCCTCCTATTTGCTCCCATGTAGATGGCATGTAACAGGCATGCACCACCATACCTAGCTTTTTATTGGTTGAGATGGGGGTCTTCTGGTTTTTTTTGTGCATGGACTAGTGTATAATCTTCTAGGTATAGTTTTTGGATGGGCTGGGAACTTAATTATTTCTTTTAGTTACAACGGTGGACTATAGGTCATACCATTCCAAATGAGATATGTCTTTAAGGGATGGAGAGGTACAAGGTATGCACAATACAGGACTCAAGTCTTAGAATTCATGACTCCTGTAGACAATTTACTAAGTTTTCCAAGCTTTAGCTTCCTCATTTATAAAATAAAGACATCATCTGCCCTACCCAACTGAACTACTGAGAAGCTCAATGAGATCAGTATGTTCAAGATTTGGTGCTTATATACAAATGTTCAAATATATATGCTTAAGTGTTATGTAAACTGGATTCATGACAGACCTAGTACTGACTTTCAGTGGAGAAAGATGAGCTGTGCAGTAGAAGGAGCTAAAACAACTGGACATCCATAAGATTTATGATAGGCTACATGATGGGCTGCAGGAGTCCATGTTTCAAATCCTAGGTCTATGAATATTACTGTATGTCGCAAAAGGATGAGTATTATATTACATATCAAAAGATGTGTTGAAAGTAAAAGAATTTCCAGATGGCAAGATTATTCTGGATTATATTAATTAGCTTTGAATGCCTCTTGAAATCAAGTAATAGTAGCTTTCCAATTATACTTTTTCCAAAGTTGTCTTTTGCATTTCCATTAGAATTTTAGAATTAACTTATCAAATTCTATTTTAATAAGCAATTTAGGTATTGATTTTGGTTGCATTAAATACATTTTAACAATATTGAGTTTGTCAACTTATGGCAAATGTATAGTTGTCCACATATTTGGGTCTTTAATCTCTCACATTGTCTGAGTAGTTTGTGCCACAATGCCTAGCTTCTAAGAACTTTTCCCTCTCTATCTTCCTCTTTCTCTAACAGTACTGGGATTTTTAACTCAGTGCTTTGAACTTCCTAGGTAAGTTCTCTACCACTTGAGTCATGCTGCCAGCCCTTTTTACTTTAGGTTATTTTTAAGGTATTTTTCAGAATTTTCACACTTTTTGCCTGGGATTACAATCCTTCTACCTTTGCATCTTGCATAAGTCAACCATAAGCTTTGTTTGTTGAGACAAAAATCTCATTAATCTTTTACTCAGGCTAGACTCAAACTTCCCGTGATCCTCCTGATCTCTGCCTCCCATAGCTGGGATTACAGGCTACTACATCCATCTGAACTACTACACATTTTTTATTGCTATTGTAAATTATATTGCTTTGGAATTTTTTAATTTCTTATTTTTACTGTATGTTGAAGAAATATAATCTATCCCTTTCCATGTCAACCTTGTATGCTGAAAAACTTCTAGAATTGCTTCTTAGTCCTCATTTAAAATGAATATTCTCCAGTACCATTTCCACAGAGTTTGCTTCAATAAAACATAAGTGAAACCCAAGTGCCTACATTTTTAATGAGCAGCTAGTTTGATTCTGATGCAAATTCTCTAAGGACATCATTTAAACATACAAAAACTTCTAACATTAACTTCTGACAACATGGTCGAGTTAGTTGACTTGGTCTATTCTTCCACCCCAAATACAAAAAGAAAAAAAAAATTACTAAAAACATAGTAAGTATATATTTTAATGTGTATCCAAACTCAAAAAAAAGGAAAATACCAGGTACTAGAAGTAAAAAGGGAACTCAGCATAATAAACTAGCAAATTTCCCCAAAGAAAAGCAGAGACTTACAGAGCCTATGGTCTACTGGCACCAGTGTTACTCTCTCGTGAAGAGGACATAGGCTTTGTTTTCTATTTGGAACGGAGAATTAAACTCTGCATAAATCCAGGAGCCTAGAAAGTGTTTTTCTTAAGCCTATATATTGGTCTATGGAAGTAATAATGAGGCTCATCTTCTAGCTAGTACTCCACATGGGGCAGAAGCTCCTAGTACCAAAGTCTCATGCTGTACGGGGAGCAAGAATCAGAACAAAAATTACAGAGCCCTTAGCAGAAGACATTAAAAATGGTTCACCTAAGGAAATATTTTCACAGTGTAGTTGCCAGGCTAAAATAAATTCATAATACAAATACTTAAAGAACCAATCCAGTATGAGGAAAACTAGTGGTTACCATGAACACGAGCACCAGAAGAGTTCAAGATAGTTGAAATTCCTAGAGAAACTCTAGTAAGTTTTCTAATAATCTTTGAAGACATAAATAACAAAATACAAACTATAATTAAGGAATTAAAATAGGTATTTATTCAAACTATATATATGATTTCTAAAATGGAAAAACTAAGTCAATTAAATTAAAAACTGAATGGATAGATGACTTGATGAGCAGATATAGCTTAAAAATTAGTTAAGTAGAAAAAAGGACTCAGAAAAAGCACCTAGGAGCCATACAGACATAAAGATACAGGAAATATAAAGAAGAGGTTAACATACATGATGATTCTAAGGGAAAGACATACATACATATACATATACGTATATGTATGTAACAAACAAACATATACATATATGTATGTATATACACATGTTTGTTTGTTGTTTTTTTGTCAGTTGTAGGGCTTAAACTCTAGGCCTGGGCATTGTCCCTGAGCTCTTCAACTCAAGGCAAGCACTCTACCACTTGAACCATGGCGCCACTTCCGGTTTTCTGGTGGTTAATTGGAGATAAGAGTCTCAAGGACTTTCCTGCCAAGAGTGGCTTTGAACCTTAGTCCTCAGATCTCAGCCTCCTGAGTAGCTAGGATTACAGGTGTGAGCCACTGGTGCCTGGCTACACACATGTTATACACACACACACACTTATGTATATATACAAAAGAACTAGAAAAGTGACATGAGAAGAAAACAACATTAAGATATAAAATCATCGAGAATCTTCCAGAATTGATGAAAATCACTTAGTCTCAAGAAACATATCAAATACCATGCAGAATAAAGGGAAATACATCACAATGAAACTATAGGATATCAAAGCATAAAGCATATTTTAATACTGAGGGAAAAGAGACAGTTAATATAAATGGTAATTTGACTTCCAGTTTCTGATCTCAACAATTTAGGTCATTGTCTATGTGGTAAGAAAGTAGGCAGCCACAGAAAGGCCACAGATGGGGGTCAGCAAATAGCTAACAAGCAGGATAAACAGAAACATTACAAGTGTGTAAGGTAAGCTATTACCTAGGAAGAAGGGCAAGAGAAGAAAGAATCTCCACATGTATTTGCTCCTATGTACCATCTAGATCTCAAATCAAAGAAAAGCAAAGTCAAAGAAGGGAAGAATCTTTCTTATCTGCCCACAATTTTTTTTCCTAGTGACCTCAGACAGGTACTTTCAGCAACTGGTTGAAGATAAAATGAATCCTTCCCATGTCTTCTAAAAGACACAGAGAATTACATGGAATTTACAGGAAAGATAATATGGAATTACTATGTAAGCAAAGCCTTTCTTGGCATCTGTATCTTTTAATAAACCACTAACAAAATAAGGAAGAATTATTATGCAGATGGAAAACTGCCTGATTCAGTTTACCCAGGATATAAATTCTGTGGTAGAACTCAGCATTACAAATAAAACAACAGATGAATACCCTGGTTGTGTAATGTTTGGGAAACCTCTGGAGGGCAGCTAAACCCCTGGAGTATGGCCAAACCCAGTGCCCCTGGAAAGTGGGAGATGGGAGAGAGGCCCCACTATCCTGTTGTAGAGGCCCTGCTGTACATTGCCTCCAGATCCATTAAGAAGTCTGTAAGTACAGGAATAGGCAGGTCAACTCCCAAACTCCCAAGTCCATCCTGCATTCATCCTGAGGCTATCCTGAGAACCACACATTCATATACAAGGCCCTAGAATAGACCAAGTCAGGATTCATCCACTCATTCATTTACCTTTAAGCTACTTATTTACTCACGGAATCAATATTTATTGAATAAGTTTTATGTTCTTGGTGCTAGCAGTACATAAAAAATGGCTGGAAAGAATGTCAGAAAAAAAAGCTGAAGTTCTTGCAAGCAATTAGCAATGGCTAGTTTAGTACTTGATTCTACTTCATCTGATTACAAAACAGGGAGGGGGAGCAAAGCTGGATATAGTGATTCATGCTTGCAATCCCAGATACTTGGAAGGCAGATAGAGAAGGGTGGCAGTTTGAGGTCAGCCCAGGCAAACAGTAAGACTTGATCTCAAAAACAAGTAGATACAGTGGCACATAGTTGTAATCTCAGCTACCCAGGAGGCAGAGGTAGGAGGATTGTGGGTGATGGCCAGCCCTGATAAAATTAGCTGAAAACCCTATCTGAAAAATGAACTCAAAGCAGAAGTACTTGGGGCATGGCTCAATCCTCAGTACTACAAAAATAACAAGAAACATAGAAAAAGAAAACATAACTATTTCAAGTTTTTGAGTAGTAAATATTTGTGCCAAAGTTCCATGATTCAAGATGCCCTAAAGTCAATTGCAAAATGCTTTCTGGAATCTATACAATATAGGCAAGGAAAGTCCTATCTATAAAGGGGACACATTTAAGTTAAAGAGTAACTTGAAGAGAAAATTTCCAGCATTTGTAAGCAATAGCAGTGGAATACCAAGTAGTCTACTTAAGTTCAGGGAGGTGGCTCTCAACATCTGGGGCGATTCCACCCAATCCCTGACCACGGCTGTGCTGGTGGCTGGGGAGTAGTGCTTAGTGTTTTTTGACCAAAAAAAATCAGTTTTTCTCCAAGCACCCTATTGAATAATTTTGGATTCTATTTAATGCCTTTTATTATGGTTTGTATGATTAAAATCTTATTCTTTGACACCGGATCTTTCAGGACTAGTTTTAGATTATTAAGTTTTAGAGAAGAGTAAGATAAAAAAAAAAATTGAGGAAAGACTATCAAAGAAGTAATCAAACTGAATTTCTCAGAGTTGAAGTAATATATGAGTAATCAGACTCAAATGGGCTACAGTGAGCCGGAAAAAATCCCATTCCTGCACAGGGCTTCATCCCACTTCAGAACTCAAGTGCAAAAAAGAAGACTGAAAACATTCTGAGAGTCTTGAGAAAGCCCTTGAGTAGACCAAGAAGGAAAAGATGAGATGGGGTGCACATGGAAATGCATTTTTTAATTCTTGGATAATAGCTCTTTTGTAGACATAGAATCTGAACTACAATAAGAAGCTGGTAGGCTCTGAGAAAAATATCTTCATAGAGAAGACAATGAATTGTAGATTAGACAAGAGTGAAAAAACAAACATCTAAAAAATGTAAGGAAAGGATAAGTATAAGTCAATTATGTATAAGTCAATTATGAAGCAAATGAACACAAAGCACACTTGTAAGTAAAGGAAGGTAATCTACTGGTATAGACTTTAAGGATAGTGTTTGAGTGACTCAGGGTCAGAACTTTGGATCAACTCAGGATAAAATGTGATCCCAGAATATCTGGCTTTTTGGTGAGTAATATGTATGTAAATTGAAGCCTTAACTATGATCATCAATGATGATCTTGAAGGATAACTCACCGAAGGCAGAAAGAATGGCTACCAATGTCCTTATATGTGAAGAGGTATTATAAAGTTTAAGGAATAAATTCCAAGTATATTATTTAAGGGAAATTAGGTTCAAGTATGTTATTTAAGATTATAATAAAACTCATAAAATATAGAATAAAAATGATTGGATCACCAAAGGCCAAGGTGGAGGGATGGGGTACCTGCCAAGGGGCATATGGAGGAAATCATATGGTGTTAGAAATTTTCTGTGTCTTGATTTTGGTGGTTGCGACTGTTCAAGTTTGTCCAAATTCATAGAACCATACTCTGAAAAAAGCTGAGTTTTACTGCAGTAAATTATAACTCAATAAACCCGGGCAGGGGAAGAAAAGATATAAGTAAGCTAATATCTTCATCTTTCACACTGAGGATTAGGGAAAGTGTGGGGTTAATAAATCAGCAAATAGCAACATAAGCATCGAGTTAGCAAGGGAAATCACCATTCCAAGAAAAGAACTACAAGTGCTTCTTAGAAGTAGTGTGGGAGAAATAGACTATTGAGCTTTGCAATTTACTTTCTACATTGTTTACTTATATATTTTAAAGATTCTGAAACATGTTTAGAAGACAGAAGAGTTTCCAGAGAACAAAGAACTTCCTTAGATCTCTTACCTAGCAATGGTCTTGTGTATATGTGTGTATTGTGTATGTGTGTGAGTATGTGTGTATGTGTGATAGCAATGGGGCTTGAACTCAGTGCCTCACACCCTCCTCTCCTTTAGCTTTTTCACTTCTAGACTGGTGCTCTACCACTTGAGCCACTCTCTACTTCCAATTTTTTGCTGGTTAATTAAAGATAAGAGTTTGACGAGCTTTCCTTCAAACAAGGATCCTCAGCTCTCAGGTTCCTGAGTAGCTAGGATTACAGGTATGGGTCATCGGCTCCTTGCTCAACCATGTTCTTCATAGCAAGAATCCAATGAAGATTACATGTGGTTCTCTGGTAGAATGCTCTCAAACCTTCTTCTGGCTGGAAAGGTTCTTTCAGCCTTTCTAGAGTTTCAGGACTTTGACCTTGTGAAGTCACTGGATGATCATTTCATTCTGTTCTTTAATTCAGTTTGCTTGATATTATTAAGTATACATATTATGTAGACCCAAGGTACATAGTTTGGTCCTCATATCATAACTAGGGGTGTTGTTTGTTGTTTTCTTACCACATCCTACTGGGGGATCAATCACAGATACTCAAACACTGCTGGCATTAGACAAAATAGTACTCATAAGATCCATCAATAGGTTTTTTTAAAAATCTGAATTGGTTATTACAGTGATGATTGCCAGATGGTGCATCTTAATGAAGTGAATTCACAGATTCCTTCTTGTTCCACACATTATAATCTATTAGAAGCATTATTTGATCTGAACTTAGTGGGAGTCCCTCAATCGGCCTAAGTGTATGCTGACATGTCACCATCATTCTCTGAGCATTCTTTAATTTCTGGAACCAGAGGAAGTCCCAGGCTCACCTTGTTCATTCTCCGCCTCAGTCCTGGAGTCAGTTCCTTTCAGTCATCCAAAGCTTGGCAACCAGTAGCTTCCCTTTGGGTGACTGATATGTACATGACTAGGCTTCCACGATTGCTCAATGAGCGTAAGTTGGAAACACACATATGCACACACCTATTTACATATGCATTTTATTTGCAGGTCAGTCTAACTATATTTACATCAAGTTTATAATAGTCACTCCAATTCCATCTTAACTTCAAAGTGTTTATGTCGCTTTCCCCCTTTCTCTAAGAGTATCTCCTTACTCTAAGAGTGAAACATACAGGTCCCATCATCTCCAATTTTATATTTACTTTTTCACATAATTCCTTCAGTTTCCCCTTGCCACCAGGCTGCCAGTCTATTTGTGGTTTTAAGCCTCTGCCAGGCTGCCTTCTCTTCCTGCTTGACATGCATTATTTTGATTAAAAATTTGGAAGGCAAAAATAGTAGCCAGGTGCTATAAAAGGAATAAAAATAACACTTTGCACTGTGATAAGTTACCACAAGTAATAATCTTGCTGTTCTAAGCATCTAACAGGGAACCAAGGTCTATGGTTTTCCTATCGCTTTCTCCTACCAACACAACTGTAAGGCACTTTAAAGCTTGATCTGCTCTAGAGAGAAGTAGAACTGAATGTCTTGAATCCAATGTTACTCTACTGATATTGTGTAGTATTGTGTAGTGTTGATGTCCCTAATGTATATACATGTATGTATATGCAAGCAAAACATATATCTTTTCTCTTTCTCTCTCTCATACACACACACACCTATCCACTTTTTGCTCTGATTATTTAGTAGCCCGAATTTACTGTGCACAAGATGTCTCTACCTGAAATGTCGCAGTATACAGTCTGTTGGTACTGCTTGGCTTCCAGAGGGTTAAAATATACTGTGATTTCAGCTGAGGAGTTTGGCCAGACATCACCTTCCTAAACAACAGGAAAGAATAATTTTAAAACAATGAGATTAAAGGAAGGAGCTGCTTTTAAACCATGGTTTAATTTCCTAATTATCTTTTCATTGAATAATCTATATTTAAGGGGTACAGTATGATGTTTTACTGCCTATAGATAGGGAAATGATTACTAAAATCAAGCAAATTAACCTGTCTATATCCTTGTATAATTACCTTTTACTGTGCAGAGTACACTAAAATACATTATAGCTGCCATACAGTAGATTAAGTCTCTAGGACTTATAAATGCAAATTTGCACTCTCTGGACAGTGTTTCCCATTTTTCCCAACTGCCTAACCTCTGCTATTTCTAATAGCTCTGATTTTTAGATTCCACATATTAAATGAGATTGTGTAGTTCAGTATCTAGCTTAATTCACTTAATGTTCTCCAGGTTTATCCACATTGCTGAAAATGTCATAAGGATTCAATTCCAGGAAAACTGAGAGAGATACTGCAACAAATGCAAGAAAGCATAGCTTTGTTCAGAAGACAGTACTTATAAGATGGTACAAGTGTAGAACAAGCTTCAAATATAACTTCAGTTAATTTATGACTACATAATGAATTACTAAGAGAACCAGGATGGACCGGGTACCTTAAAAAGGTGTGTGTAGCCAGTGGACATGTGCCAGTCCACTCCATGTGTGGCCAGACACAGGGACTTAGATAAGGAAAAGAGTGTGGTGTAAGGCTACTGGGGCTCACAGCTTAGTGGAATGGTAAACACAAACACAAACATTTTATAATGTATACAACCAGTAAGGTGCCTATAACAAAATTCTGCAGGGGCCAAAGAGAAGGAAGTATCTGACTTCATTGGTGGAAGTACCATCTTTCTGACCAAGGGAAAGAGACCTTTACTCAACAGCATTGGCCTAAGGTAGAGAAAGGACCAGATGAGAATGCATCTGACCCATTGCCCCACTGTTGGTTTTAATTCAAATCACCCCAAAGTTACAGTCAGGAAACCAAATTTTGATACTCTAATGCAAAACAGAGCCTCATACCAGAATTTCTGTGTTATGTATAAAGATTGTACCAACCACAGAATTTGGTGCTATTTCACTAATTTCTCAAAGCTGCACTAAAAGCACCTGCCTACAAAGGTTTCTTAAGGTCTGACAAAGCCAACAGCCCTGTTTTGCTCTATGTTCAGCACACAATAAGAGTTCCTGAAGAATTTGCCTTACTATGACCTGTGTTACTTTTATACCATTTAAGTATATTGAGACAAAGTATTGAAAAAGGGGGAGAATGTGTTTTTTTCCTATGATTTTTTTTTTGTAAATAGAGCCAGATGAGTCTAAGTATCAAACAATCCAAAAATCTATAAACAGTCTCACCAGCTCAACAGAAAGCTACAGCAAGACAAGCTGATAAATAAACAGATTGCAAACAATCCCTAATGTATACTCGATCCAGTCTGGCTAGAAATGACCCAACCCCTGGAATAAAGAATTTTTTTAATGACATGCGTTTTAAATTTTTTATTAAGAAGGTTTTTTTATTGTGAAATACTGTACAGAGGGGCTACAATTACATGAGCAAGGTAGTGAGTACATTTCTTATTTCTTATCAAGCATTGTTGCCTCCTCCTTTGTTTCCCCTTACCATCCCTGCCCTCCCATCTCCCCGCTACCCTCGCGCCACACCCCCCACCCCCAGCCAAAGTTGTAAAGTCCGTTTTTTTGACATAACGCCTTGTACATCTCATTGTTGCAATGGATCCACCTGTATCTCTATTTAAACAATTTGTTTTTTCCTTTCCCTTCCCCAAATTATACCAACATCAAATACAGTGAAAACAGGGTTTATGCCATGGGGGAGGGACATACAAAGCAACAAAGAAATCATCTTATAAACATGTTAGAAACAATAACAAGAAAGAAAAACCATTTTTAAGTCCTTATCTTGGGGTTCATTTCATCTAACATCAACTTATCTGACTGTATCTGCTTGTCTCAGACATATACTAGTTATTGCAATTAAGGGAAACCATGGGTAAATGACATGCTTTAAAAGACCAACATCAAGCCAGGCACTGGTAATCCTAGATACTCAGGAGTCTGAGATATGAGAATCGCAGTTCAAAGCCAGCCCAGCTAGGAAAGTCCATGAGACATTTTATTTCCAATAAACTACCCTAACAAGCCAGAAGTGGAGTTGTGGCTCAAGTGGAAGCTTAAGGACAGCACCCAGGCACTGATTTCAAGTCCCAGGAATTTTTTTTTAAGCCAGGTGCTAGTGGCCCACACCTGTAATTCTGGGTACTTAGGAGGCTGAGATCTGAGGATCACAATTCAGAGGCAGCCCAACCAGAAAAGTCCCTGCAAAACTCTTATCTCCAATTAACCACTCAAAAACTGAAAGTGGCACGATGACTCCAAGTGGTAGAGTGCTAGCCTTGAGCAAAAGAGTTCAGGAACAGTGCCCAGGCCCTGAGTTCAAGCTCTGTGACTGAAACAATGAGAAAAAAACCAACATCAAATAAA
This sequence comes from Dipodomys spectabilis, assembly GCF_019054845.1. Lineage (NCBI taxonomy): Eukaryota > Metazoa > Chordata > Mammalia > Rodentia > Heteromyidae > Dipodomys > Dipodomys spectabilis. Next base: position 5,205,645 of record NW_024870950.1, read on the forward strand.
AAGAAGAAACACATCTAAAGGCAAGCTGGACTTATTTATGAGAGCAATCAGTTTGATCACTGTACTTTTTCAGGCAACATTGTTCCTGATTTCAGAATGATGACACCCAGGCTCCAGGACACAACAGTGAGATCATGTGGGTCCTGGGGGCTCTCACATCTCACATTGGCCTGAGAGGATAAAAGTGCCATGAGGGAAGGGCTGCTATACCACCAGCACCTGAACTAGAGGAGGCCCCTAGGTGCTCATTAAATATCTGCTGAATTAGTTGTATCTACTCAGTATGTACTCTATATAGTTATTATCAAGTACCTACTTATTTTTGTAACCTTTTTCTGCTGTGTTCTCTTCACCTGGAAACCTAAAAGTAATATTTTAGAGCTGAAAGAGACCTTTGAAATCACATAGGGAATAGAAAAGTTCTAAGCACTTTCATTTCTTAGACATTTTACTGTGGTGCTTTTCCAAACCTTGACACAAATATCTGATGAATGGAAAACATGTGGAAGCTTTTGATTAGTGGACTTTTAGTGATACAGAGTTATTAGGAGTATTCATGGCTGAACTGGGTGGAAAGCCAAGCAGACGACATGGCTCATTCATCCACATCTTTAACCAATGGTGTATCAGTTTACAGATGCATGTCCCATCTCAGAATTACTACAGGCAGTTTGGTCATTCAGTTTCCTCTCTGAGAGGCCATCAAAGCAAGATCACTTGAAGGGTACAGACCCTGCAGAAGGATACTTCTGCCTTTATAGTTAGAAGCAGATAAAAGTTAGACTTCTAGTTCTTGATATCAAAAGCTTAAGTAACACTGCCCCAAAAGACAATACTCATTATCTGCCTTATAAAACCATAACCCTCTGTATATCACCTTAATAATAATAATAAAAAATGTAAAAACTCATAGAATTTTCTAGCAAATGAGAGATCAAACCACAGAAACTGCCAATAAGTCTAAAATGATCCTACTATTGCTTCTGTTTTTGAAACATTTCATATTATTTCTCCAATACTAGTGAAATTAACTTTCATACCCTTACATTTCTGAAAAGATTTCTTTCTTTATTGCTCAGTTCAGTTCTAACATTTCTGAAAATCAAAACATTCAGATATTCTCCTACTGGCTCCAACATTAATATCCCTTCTTTCCAGTCCTCTGAAACCAACCTAATCATTTAGAACTTCCTCCTGTTCTCCTTTCTTTCTCTGTATGACTGCTCTCCCTTCATTGACCTTTTTTATTTCTTCAAAGGAGAGCTGTTACATTGATGTAAAAAAATAATCATCAAAATGACTTTCAGTTGCATTGTAATTATCCTCCTTCTTGGTCTTAATGTTTGTTTTTCTCTCAGATCTAATGAGTTAAGTAATTGCATTTCACATATCAATCAAGTGGCCTGCTAGAAGGAATCAACTTTGAACTCTTAAGTCTAAAACTGTTCCTATATTATGGGTTTTGTTCAAATATTAAATATTGCTGGATTTGGAGCTTCATGTTCCCTCTGAACACCAATCAAGCAAGAGATATGATGGCCACTTTTGTGGTTTTCTATGAAACATTAATCATTAGTTCATGATTGGTAATAAATAATCATAAGTATATTGTCCTTTAAAATTGATTGACTTTAAACACAATTATATTGGTAATGATCAAAGGGGCTTAAAAATCTCCCTTAAAAATGCTAAAAGAGCAGGGCATTGATGATTCATGCCTATAATCCAATCCCAGCTACTCGGGAGGGTAAGATCTGAGAATAGTGGTTCAAAGCTAGCACAGGCAGAAAAGTCTGTGATACTCTTATCTTCAATTAACCACCAAAAGGTCAGGAATTGGTGCTGTGGCTCAAAGTGGTAGAGCATTAGCCTTGAGCACAAAAGCTCAGAGAAAGCAGCCCAGGACCTGAGTTTGAGCCCCAAGACCAGGACACCTACACAAACACAAAAATCTAAAACAAAAAGCTCTAAACAAAGAAATCGCCTTTCTTCCCTATTACTCATTTTTTTTTTTGGGGGGGGGGCGGGGTCCGGTCGTGGGCCCTGAACTCTGGGCCTGGATGCTGTGCACCACTTCCGGCTTTTTTTCTTTTGGCTTATGTGGTGCTGAGGAATCGAACCCAGGGCCTCATGCATGCAAGGCAAGTGCTCTACCACTAAGCCACCTTCCCAGCCCCCCATTACTCATTTCTATCTCTCTCCCCTTCCTCCTTTTTTTCTTCTATTTTTTTTCTTTTTCCCTCTCTTCTTTACTCCTTTGAAGGATATTTCAGGAACATCCTGCCAAATCAAAAACTCAAGTGCAAGAATAGAGTTACTTATGCTTTTACTTCACTTATCTGGAAAGCAATATGTCTCAAAGTTTATAACATGACCCAATTCCCACATTAATTAAAGTAGCTACATGAAATTTCCATCCATAGGAGTGATACAAATGTTTCCCTATTCAATGGTATACTTTCCAATCATAGTCTGGGATCTGTCAAGAGCCTAGAATGTTGTCTAACTCTAAATTATACTTTCACAATTATATAATTTCACAATTTACTAAGAGCTTTTGTTCTTACCATTGTTCTAAGTGTTTGTATATATTATTTAGTTCCAATCTTAAAATTGTATGAAGAAGTATTAATTCCAATTTTAAAGATAAGAAATTAGAGACAAAAAGAAGCAAAACATCTTACCCAAGGGAAAACTAATAATAAGTGGTAGAGCTAAGATTCTACAGTAATTTTTTCCCCAGCTTCCCCATCCCAACTACAAATTGATCAGACCTCACCTTTCTCACAATGTCATACAAAAGGCCAGAAGTTTACAATCACTACAACTGATACACAGACTTTGTTTTTCACCAGTTCCTGTCTGGTGAACACAGTGTGATACCCTGGGTATACATATGTTCAAGTACTTCTGGAAGGTGACTCATAGGAGGTTCTTTCAGAAAATGTAGTCCACAGTAGTATGTCACTACTCTTGAGAAATGCACTAGGATTCTAACCTGGTTGGGCAAAGAGTAAGGCCTAGCCAGTTCACAGCAGGAGAGGGGAATAATGATGCCAAGAGCAGCTATAATACCTGATGGATTGCATCATGCTTCACCCAAATGAAGATGTTCTTGGCTACATAAACAACATTTTCAGATCATTTCCCTTAAAGTATTAGAGCAATACCAACATAAAGAATTTTTCTAATTGCTCAGGAATCTGAGGGAGGACAATCATTTGAGCCTATGAGTTTGAGACCAGCCTGGGAAATGTAATGAGATAGTTCCAAAACAAGAAGCAGAAGGAGTAACAGGAAAAACAGTAAGAAGAGGATGAGGAGGACAAGGGGGGGCGGGGGAACAGGAAGAATTATCCTTGAGAACTGAAAATATACTCTCAAAGCCAAAGTCCTATCAATGCATAGCAAGAATAAAAATCATTAATAATCTATTAATCATTATAACCTATTCTATTATTCACAAAGGTTCCATATCAATGAGAGAAATTATGGCTTTCTTTGATATCATTTGGAGAATATACCAGTTGTTTGAAAGAAAAATGGGAAAATAAATGGAAGTTCCAAAAATGAAAAATAAACTAATTATCAGTGAGAAATAAAAATTAAACTGACACATGACACAGAAAGAGATTTTTTTCTGTTTCTGTATGTCCACTGAATCAGGTAAAGTTATGATTCTCAACATAATGATCATAACAGTTTCTAAGAGAAGGTACTAAGATTTGTCCATCTGCCAGAGGAAGCATCACAAAAAGCACATTTTTCTCTTGTTCTCACCTCCATTGCAAGTACAGTGAAGATTTCATTAGGCTTTATAAAGCAGATATAGTGGTATATGATGTCCATGCCTTTCTTTGGGGCACACAAAAATGTGTCTTTTCCAGTAAGGATGGGTGTTAACTAATTTAATGAGCCAAGAAGAACCTTGATGTTCCTAAGATTTTTCTAGGGCTTCTAGCCACACAGATTCTCCAATATAATACTGAATGTGCCTACGCAATTGCAAAAAGTGAGGTTGAGCACAAAGACCTTGAAGGACAATCCTAAAGAACAGAGGCTGGGGAATGGGGAAAAACTGTATCAACAGAGAAGCTATGACTTGTCAAGGACAGTTTGTTCTCAGCAGATCCTTGTCCTCCATTCTCCTTCCTGGTATCCATTTCCAAGAGTCAGCTCCCACGTTTGCAATGTGACTCGTGGCTAATGGTACAAGAAGTGGCTGGGATCTGCAGGAAAAAGCTAGGTCTTCCTTCTTTGGTAGCCATCTGGGCTTCTACCCAATCTGGTTCTGCTGAGCTCACATGGTATGCCAAATGGGGAAAAAGAAAGTAGACTAAATTTGAGCTGAGCTATCAGTGTGAATTGCTAGAACAGCACGTTTGCTGTGGGCTTAGATGCCAACAAAGCATGGTTTACTATTACTTACATGGTAATAAAGAAATTATTATGTTTCACTTCCTTTATAAGGCTCAATGAAATGAAGCATAAGCTTCACTGGGGACAATGGATGAAGTTTTCTTTGGAGTAGATACCTGGTAAAGAGAAAGAAGTAGGGTTGTTTTCTCAGCTCCCCAATAGTTAGTCAATCAGCTAGGCCAGTCTGGGCAAATGCCTTTAAATTTTCAGGCCTTTTCTTTTGGAGAAAATATCAGTATTCAATATTTGGAAAATTGCTGCATCTTCAAAGTGTGACCTGAGCCAGCAGCATCAGGGTTCATAGACAAGGCCAGCACATCTGTGCTGTGATTTCTCAGAGGATTCCTAGGTGCCTGGTAGATGGGAAAAGCTTAATTCTCTCTTTTTGCCCTGTGATATTCTTTTGCCTCTCAATTTTCAGAGCTGTGGTTTTGTCTTTGAATCTCTTTCTTTCAGAGTACCCCAGAGACAGAGCAGAGGAAATAACAGAATGAGATTGTCAAAATTCTGTACAGCCAGGGTCCATCTAGTACAATAGAATATTATATTTCTGAAAGTAGCCAATTCGACTTGCTTTTCTGGAAGGCACAAACATACATAATAGACTCAATTTTGCAGTTCCTTTCCAAGGAGAGAGAGAAAAAACAAACATATGGAAGCAGGTGGCTTGGCAAATAATCATTGTTCTACAGAACCCAGTGCCTTCCCTAGGTAAGAAATAAATAGAAAATCTGAGGCTTCATGGCATTTGTACTCCAAGATATTATCCAAAGAATTTACATATGATAAACTTGATGTAAATATTATCACCATATGATATAATGACTACACAACTACTCCAGTTGCTTTTAGAATATCAACAAATTATCAAGTAAAAATTTATAAAAGCAACAAAACAAAACATTTCCAGGCTAGGTGCTAATGACTCACACCAATAATCCTAGCTACTCCAGAGGCTGAGTCCTGAAGATCAAGGTTTGGAGCTAGCCCAAGGATGAAAGTCAGTGAGACTCTTATCTCCAATTCACCACCAAAACACCAGAAGTGGAGCTGTGGCTCAAGTAGTGGAATGCCAGCCCTGAGCAAAAGGCTAAGAGACAGCACCCAGGCCCTGAGTTCAAGCCTAGTACCAGTATATAACACACAACACACATACACAACACACACACACACACACACACACACACACACACACACACACACACACACACACACACACACACACACACACACACACACACACACACACACACACACACCTCTGTCCTGAGGTCACTCTAGGTTCTTGATATCCTCCTTTCTTTACCAATCAACCTTTCAGAGTCTCTCAAAAGACAAAGTCCCAGCTCTCTGTGAGTAACATGGCTTCCAGCCTCCCTCTGCCTAGATAATCAGGAAGTAGAAGACAAAACAAGCCGGGGGCTCTGCAGCTCCATCAGCACAGAAGATGCCCAACTCCAACTCCATAAGGTTTGAGCAACTGTGCCTCTGGTCTTGAATCCTGGTGGTCATTTTTGTGGCCACATTTAATGATAAGCACAATGAGAAGTTTTCTGAGACAATGGGCAAATCCTGTGGCCCATTTGTGGACAGGTGGAGAAATGGAGAGGAAACTTGGAAGTTCTAAAGTCTTTGGTTTGTCATTCCCCCAGCAGAGAGTCAAATCACTTCTAATATGGTCATATCAATGCAATGTGATTAAAATTCAGACCCATAACCACCTCCTGGAAATTAGGAGCAGGATTGATCTTTTGATATTGAATCTCCTAGCTTTAAATTGGAAGAGTCTCTGAAATAGGAACAATGTTCCCATAAGATGTTCAATATGCAGAGAACACAACCAGGACTACACTAACCTTTGCTTTAGCTGATGCAGTTGAAGAAATCAGTGTAGACCTAAGAAAATAGGTATGTATGTATGTATGTATGTATATACATATGTATATATGTGTGTATGTATATGTATGTATGTACTTGTATTTCTTTCCAGAACTTCTGGTAGCAGTTTCCCCTCCTGTCTCTCTTTTAAATTTACTTCATTTGAAGATGATATCCTTCCTCAGTGGACAACAGAGGCTAAAGAGGCCATCAGAAAGCAAAGTAGTCCTGGAGCCTCTGCATCCACCTTGTATTTTGTTCGATTTTACAGAAGGTACAACTAAGATGCATTATTTGATCAGTTGGTAATGCTGCTTTCTAATCTTTTATGTTTCATAGCAAAAGCTTGCTTATTAAAAGGAATAGTACTATTGGGGGGGGAAAACAAATCACCAATGCAGAGCTCAACTATCAGAAATTAAGTGGCAGCCATTTGGCACCAGTGACCTGATATGTGAGCGAGATTCAGAAGAGACCTTCAGCAGAAAATGATGCAGAATGAGGCATGATAGATGTAGAAAGAACTCTCTTTGGTCCTTTTCTATGAAGCCCTCATTTCTCCTCTCTTTCCAGAGCTTCTAGGGGTGGGGGGTGGTGCTAGAGGCCCTCTTGTATACTCTGTACTTTTCCTTTTTTGCTCCCTCTTGGGATTTCATGCTTTTTGTGGCTGCAATAAAGACTTCCACAGGACACTCACAAATCTTGTCTTTGGTCCTAAAACCCTTCCCACAGTTTAGTACTGTATTTCCAAAGCTCTCTGGACATCTGTAGTCATCTGGAATTCAACACAGTCAGAGGCAAACTCACTATAATTAATGGATTGATGTTAGTTCATTTGTTCATTCATCCACTTAACAACACTGGACTAGAAACTGGGTACCAATGATAATAAAATATTTCTTGGTCTAAAGGGGCTCAAAGCCTCGTCCAAAATTGAGGAATCATGTTTTGTGAGTTAAAGAAAAAAAAAGAAACAAAAAACAAAAAGCATGCCAGGTGCTGGTGGTGCATGCCTATAATCCTAGTTACTCAAGAAGCTGAGATCTAGGGGGCTGGGAAGGTAGCTCAGCGGTAGAGTGCATGCCTTGCAAGCATGAGGCCCTGGGTTCGATTCCTCAGCACCACATAAACAGAAAAAGCCGGAAGTGGCGCTGTGGCTCTAGTGGTAGAGCGCTAGCCTTGAGCTGAAGAGCTGAGGGACAGCACCCAGGCCCAGAGTTCAGGCCCCATGACCGGCAAAAAAAAAAAAAAAGAAGAAGCTGAGATCTAAGGAATACGGCTCAAAGCCAGCCCAGGCAGGAATATCCTTGAGACTCTTATCTCAAATTAACCACCAGAAAACTGGAAGTGGCACAGTGGCTCAAGTGGTAGAGCACTCACCTTGAGTTGAAGCACTCAGGGATAGTGCCCAGGCCCAGAGTTCAAGCCACACACCTGACAAAACCAAACCAAACCAAAACCAAAAAAACACATATGAGCAACCTATTCCCAATGTTTACTGTTTCTAAGTCCAAGGCACATGAAGCCAAAGGAGATCAGAATGAGTACTTTAAGATCACTTGTCATTGGCAAAGCAAGGGTTTAAACTAGGGCTCCTGACTTGCCAATCTCTACCAAAGACATCATACTCTCCCACATCCAGTTCAGATCCAAAGAGATACAAGCACTCTACCCCTTACAGAATCAACTTCTCTTGAAACATTTTCCCCAAAATTTATTTGAGCACACCTTTTTGCAAAGAACTCTCATTACTATCTCTAAGATCTATTGTCTTCAGAAAAGTACAGTAGGAGACAGTGGGCTGTGGGCTAAATCTGGTAGTCAGACACACTTTGTTCTCCTTCTTAACCAAGAAAGCTCTTCTGCCCATAGTCATGTAACCTGCCATGAACCAATGAAGCCTTTTGTTGTTGCTGTTTTCATAGTTTTCCCAGCTGTAAACATTCTCTTCCTTTTCTGTTTAACTCAACTTTACCTTTCTTTCCAGTATCCTGTCTACTGGATACTCTAAATTCTCCTTGAATCTCTTGTCTGAGACTACTGTAGCATTCATTTACACACATCAGAATGCTAAGATCTCAAGGGCAAAAAGTACATTGTGTTAGCTGTGCACCAGTGGTTCCATACCTGTAATCCTAGTACTAAGGAGGATGAGGTCAAGAGGATCACAACTCAAAGCTAGCATAGGCAGAAAGGTCCACAAGTCTCCATCTCCAAAATAACCAGCAAAAAGCCAGGCTGATTCAAGGGTAAAGCACTAGCCAAGCAAGCAAGCCAAGCAAGTAAAAAGCCTTGAGTTCAAATCCCAGTAGCAGCAAAACAAAATAAACTCTGTTGAGAAGCTATAGAAAAGGTGGAATTTTTCCTATCCAATACCTTCAAGATTAGTTTACAAGGTAATATTGTATTGCATTCATGAGTAAGAACTAAGTTTTTATAAAATGATCAGGATCTTTAAATGGAAAGAGGAGTGGAAGGAGATCTAACTTTAACAATTCACCATGGGAATGTAAATTAATACAGCTGGTATGAAAAAATAATATGGAGGTTCCTCAGAAACTAGAAATAGAACTACCATATTATTTAGCTATACCACACCTGGGTATATACTTGAAGAAAATAAAGTTAACATACGTAAGAGATACCTGCATACTTATGCTTATTTCAGCATATTCATAATGACAAGCTATGGGAATTGTCCAAAGTGCCCATCAGTGAATGAATGAATAAAGAAAATATTGTCAATATACTTAATAGAGTATTATTTAGCCATAAAGGAGAGCAATTTGGGAAAGTGGGTATGACTCAAGCATGACATTTGCATGTATAGAAATGTCACAGTGAGGGCTGGGAAGGTGGCTCAGTGGTAGAGCGCTTGCCTTGCAAGCCTGAGGCCCTGGGTTCGATTCCTCAGCACCACATAAGCAAAAGGAAAAAAAAAGCCAGAAGTGGTGCTGAGGCTCGAGTGGTATAGTGCTAGCCTTGAGCTGAAGAGCTGAGGGACAGCACCCAGGCCCAGAGTTCAAGCCCCACTACCAGACCCCCCAAGAAAAAAAAAAAAGAAATGTCACAGTGAAACCCATTAATATACCTTAGCAATTAGAATTGGAAATTATGTCACCATATCTGACAGTAAGATTTGCTGTTTCGATCTGAATTACTGGTGAAAGATACTAGGGAAGTTTTCTGTCTTCATTTTCATTTTGCAAAAATTGTCAAGAACCAATTAACAAATGCAATTAAAAAAACAAAAACTGAACTGTGTATGGAAAAGACAGAAATCATTACCGACTCCATGAAGACCAGTTCTAATGTAAAATTAACTTCACAGATTCCTATTACAGTGGTATCTTTTTCTTATATAAAGTAAGCAAGTCAGTTTCACTTAGAAAAGTACCATTTCTGCTTATTACTACTTAAAGAAAATGTTTTTCTTTGTAATGGGAAAAAGATGCCTTGTGACAAAGAATGCTAAATTCAGCTTTTATCTGGGTTCACCAGCACACTGAAGGCCACGTTTTACAGTATGTGTGGGAATGGAAATGTAAGTTAGTATGGTCATCGTGGACATTGTTTCCATGTACATCTCCATGATGGAGTTTGGTTATGGGAAGATGCATGAGATGATCAGAATCTGAGGTAATTTTATCTTTCTACTTTGAACTTGGACATGGGCAAGACTTCTCTGTGGGTCTCCCATCCAACTCTCCCTGACCACCACATTTATGACCTTCACACCATCCACCTCCAGAAAGCAAGAGTAACAGGATGAGAAATCATTAGCCTGCCTCTCCACTACTGGCTGTGAAGAAGCTTGAATGGGGTGGACCTTGACATATCTGAGATTATCAGGACTAGTTCTTCCCTGCTTAGCACAGCTCAGCCACTGGAATGCTTTTTCCAGTAATTTCTTTCTGACTTTTTCCTGACCTTTTCCATATTCCTATACTTAACTTATTTTTCACTTTGGTCCTCACCCTGATTTAACCCATTATAACTGAGGATCCTTCTGCTTAGCTGAGCCCTGGACAATGTTTGGATTTGGCAGGAGGTTTGACCTCAACTCACATTTCCAACATTATTTCCTTGCTTGAGTATTCACTGCAGGCAAACTGATCTACTCCTGAAGCCTTGAGTGAACCATTCCAGGCACATCTACAATTTTGTTCTCTGAAAGTCTTGTCTGTCCTGCAAGACCAAGCTCAAGGCTCTTTGAGGAATCTTTCTCTCACTTCTTCACTTGTGATAATGGTTCCATCTTGAGCACTACTATATTTTTTAGTCTTCCCTAATGATTCACACAAAGGGACCCGCATAACATCAGATCCATAAGAGGTCTCTGAAGCGAAAGTACTTCAGAGGGTTACAGAATATACTAACATATTTAAGCCTTCCCAAAGTCTCACAGCAAACCTTCCAAATGGCAACCCTATGTATCTCAAAATTATTAGCATTAGACTCCTTCTTCATGTTCTAATTATATCTTGTGGGGCTGTTTAAGATAGTACATATCCAAGTGATACAAAATAGAAAGTTCATAGGAAGTATGGTAACTTGGTGACAGGTGACAGGTGACAGGAAGTGTGACCTGTAAGCATTCTATGCTCACTCCTAATCTTCATCTGACATCTCACATTGATGATGAAGCCCTTTGGATAGAGTCTCTGCTTTCTCAGAACTCACTATGTCAGTCCCAGAGGGAAGACTGTCACCAAAACAGCCCTCAATTCCCATTTGTGTTTACTGAGTGCCTTGATTTCATTTATGTACTCACCAGGGGCTCAATTGTGAAAATGTTATTCAGGAAGAGCATGCTATCTCCCTGAACCCGCCTCCTTTGATTCTCAAAGGTACGAGAGAGAATGGAAAGACGTTCTCGGAGTGAAGGATCAATAATGCACTCTTCAAGAAATGCATCAGTTTCACATTTTTCTTCTTTGTTCAGATCATCACAGACCCTAAAGAAAACATAGGAAATATGAGTTTCCTTTTGGTACTTCTATGAAGAATTTTGTACCATACCTCCTTCTGGAAATGTCCTTGGTCCTTTACCTGAGGGTGATCCCTCCAGGCCCCAAGTCTGTAACATACTAGCAGGGTGACCTTGTACTCACTACTCAAGCCCAAGGTCGCTCATCTTTAGTCACTTCCTTCCAGGAGTCCTCTTGGGATTCTTCCCCTTACAGAAGGCCCATTTGTTTATTCTTGACTCCTTATGTATCTAGACAAATATTTTCTTTTAGGTAATTGTGTTTCCCGGCTGCTTTTAAAATATTTAACATCTACCTTGCCTCTTATACTGCGAGGATGATTTTGTTCCAGTTAAACTTGCTTAGTTTTAATGCTTTCTTAGTTGTTAGCTATCTAGGGAATAGAGTTAGGGGTTCACAAGGACTAGGTTTAGATACTGATTTTTTTGTAATATATTTTTGTTGTGAAAATACTGTACAGAGGGGTTACAATTACATGAGTAAGATAATGAGCACATTTCGTATCAAGCATTGTAGCCTGCTTTGTTTCCCCTTCCCATCCCTTCATTAGATACTGATTTTTTATGATCTATTTATAGCTCTGCAATTTGGGGAGTTACCTAATTCTGGCTAAGCCCATATATCATAGAGATAGGAAGAGTAGAGCTCCTCCATCAAAGGAAAGAGGGTTAAATGAATCCAGGACCTGATTTAGTTCCTGAGAAAGAACAGGCATTCTTATCAATACTGGTTTTAGCCCTAGGTCAACCATAGGTAACTGCTAAACTGCTAAGCTACATCGTGCTTAAGCTACACCTCAAGCATGCCTCTTCTTCTCTACCTAGCTCTTGTTATCCACATGATCAATCTGAAAAGTAGCCTTTCCAACTCCCCCTCAACATCTCAGCTTCCACCTGAATTTTGTGGGCCAGATTGTACCTCCTCCAGGATATGTGACCCTATTCCAAGCTTCATACTGTTCTAACCAGTGGTGACAGGCATATTTAACATGTGAGGACTGAATAGGAATCTAAGGTCATTGAATTCTTGTCCCAGTCCCAACTCTTTCTAAATGACTTCATGTAAACCACAGGCTTTGTTTTAATAACTTTGGTATTCAGAGTCCTTTGGCTACACAGCATAAAAAGTCAAAGAAATGGATTCAGTGTGTCCTGCTTCCAAGGAAAAAAGCATTATGGGCTTCCTTCTGATTGCTGGGTAGGAAGCAGTGTCCAAGGTAACCAGTTGCAGACTTTCTATACTGCTGGCAGAGTGGGGCAAATTAAATCAGCTCAAAAGAAAAGAATCTAGTTCTTTTATTTTGTTATTTTACAGGTATCTAAAAGACATAAAATTATATACCCTTTAAAACAACAAATTTCACTTGCAGGAATAAATTCCACTTGCAGGAATAAAATTCTCAAGAAAGAATCATGGATATAAACAAAGACACAGCTATAATGCTGTATACTAAACTTTGGGGTTGATACCAAATAAAGTAGGTAAATTTGATGTAAGATATTGAAAAGTTGGTTAAATGAGAATCATAAATATTATAGCTACTGGGTACTTTCTGAACCCTTCCTATGTGTCATCATATAATTTAATGCTCACAACCACTATCCTAGATAATTACTATGATTGTCATTGGTCCACTTTACAGATGCTAAAACAGGGGTTCAGAAGGATTAGGATTCTTGTCTCAACTCACAGGTTACACTGAAAGAATAAGCCCGAAATTCAACATGGGTCTTTTATAGTTTTAATCCCTGAATGTTAATCAACCTGCTACAGTCTCTTATGATACATTTATACCAATGGAAAAATAAGTTGTTGTTAAAATAATATTAAATAAGACTACTTATTTGTGTGTGTGTGCTAGTAGTGGAGCTTGAATTCAGGGCCTGGGTGCTGTTCTTTAGCATTTTCACTCAAGGCTAGTGCTGTACTACTTGAGCTACACCTCTTCTTCCAGCTATTTCTTGGTTATTTGGAGATAAGAGCCTCATAGACTTCTCTGGCGGGGCTGGCTTTGAACCATGATCCCCAGATCTAAGCTTTCTGAGTAGTTAGGATTATGCATGAGCCACTAATGCCCAGGTTTACCAGTGTTTTCAAAGGCCAGAAATACTTTTAAAATGAAAAAGCAGATTACAAAATGTAAAGTGCAAAGTAATTCCAATTTGTAATAAAATTTTCTATTACAGATTAATAAAAGTTAATCTGAGATTGAGGCAGTGCAGATTTTTCCAGGTTAGCCTAACATGCAAGCACTTACATGAGCCAGTGTTTTGGCTGAAGAATCACAGAAAAAATGTGTGGGTCTACAACAGAGAATAGTCTGTAGGTGTCAGAGCAATGGATTAAATGCACACACAGCAACAAAAACCCATCTTAATACATGGAGTCTACTGAAAAGGAGACATCTGAATGCAAATAAGGCATCTATTTATTTTACTATCTCCCAGAGCAATGTCTATTTCACAAAACAGATTCACGTAACAATATACACATTAATGTATTACAATATTATCTTTTGGAAGAATTAATGGAATGTGGGATGCAAGAAAATAAATAAAATGCTTAGTGTGAAGGAAGGATGATAATATTACATGGATGGAGGAGTATAATTAACTCAATCTTCCTACCTAGAAACAAAACACAAAAGTTCACTGCTTTTGTCCAATACTGTTCTGACTCTAAGTCAATAAAAGCCATGGTAAAACTAGGAGAAAGTGAAGGAAGGAGTAATATGGTCCAAAAAGAAATGCACTCATTACCTGACTCAAATAAATGTAACAACTTCTGTACATCACCTCTGTAAAAACAATAAATAAAAAAGAAGTGTATTCGTTACCTGACTTATGAAATGGTAACCCCTCTGTACAAAGCCTTAATAATAACAATAAAATTATATTTTAAAAAAAGCTACAGTAAAGTGAGGGGAAGGTAATGGTGGATGGAACAGGAGGTATCTTTCTCTCTGATCTAATGAAGAACTGGAGCCATTGAAACTTCAGCCTTCAGCTAATTTGACTCTAATTTGGGCTGGCATATATCTAAGTCTATGACATCACCATCCGGTCGTGATGATAGCTATAACTCTTTCCCTCACAAAGTGGAAATAGCTCATCAGAAAGCATAAGAAAATAACCAACCTTGTCTTTCAGTATAACCATGAACATACCCATTTTTGCAAATGGTCTGATGGCCACACACACCATCATCTTTAGACATCAAGTATAGGCCAGTCCAGGTAGCCCAGGACAATGAGAACTGTTATGATGATTGTTACAAACCAATGACTAGCGGTTCTCTTCCTATTTATCATTTTCTACTTCAGTCTTTAGATTTTTGTATACCCTAGAGAAGGTAACAGGCTGCCAAACACAACGGAGATTGAATTTACTACAACTCAGGTGGTAGATTCAAAATCCAATTAAAACAGATGCAGCTACAGAAATGTGCCATGTCCTATCTGAATTCTGTAGAATAAATTCATGCTAACCACTGTGCGAGCTCCATTGAGGATTCAGGGAGATCTTGTACAGCACGTAGTTAGAATCAGAGCCACCTGCTTTTGAGACAATGGCTTTGACCCTGCTGGAGAAAAGAGCACAAATCCTTAAAAACTCAGGCCAAAATTCTGAATACAGTAAACGTGATGAGCATGAGTATGAAAAGTTCTTGCAGAGTGTTTAAAAAATCCCTTGGAAAGGTTGTGGCAGAAAGGATGAACACAGCTTCTTTCTGAAGAGATTAATTTTTTGCCAGTTCCAGAAAAACATCAAGAAATAGAACAAAAAGGTAATTTTTAAAGGTCCCTGTTTCTAATCCCAGATTTTTTAAAAGAATAAAAACAAAGTTAAAGTCCAGAACTTCTTCCTACCAAAGGAGACTTCTTCATTGCTGGAGGTAGGTGCCAGGAAATAGTCTATATTTCCAAACCTGACATATGTCCTTGGTTTCTACCAATGGAGAGGAAGGTCATCCTTCCTCAACTGGAAATGATAAACTGCCAGAAAGGAACAGAGCTTCCTGGGGCAGAAATTTCTCCATGAGGAGAATAGATACCCACTCCTTTGTTCATCAAGGTGCTGGTGGACAAGAAACAGGAGGGGAGGCATCTGTGAAAGCCTTGGACATTCTTGAACAAGTCTCAGAACCTGTGAATAAATGCCTCCCCTTTAAGGCACTATAACTGGAGAAGCTGAGGAAAGCCTCATGAGTCTCACCTGAGAGTCTGAACTTATTAAATCTTAGGTCCTTGGTGGGACGAAAAGGGAAATTCCAGTCTCAGACTATGCATCACACACTTAGAACATGCTCTTTCTTGGTTCCAAATACAGGAACAAGGCTCATCTTTCCTTCTACATTGGATGAGTGTGAGTGTGTGTGCATGTGCATGCACCCATACTAGGGCTTCAACTCTGGACCTACAAGATATTCCCTGTGTTTTTCACTCAAAGTTGGTGCTATACCACTATGGCTCCCCTTCCAGCTTTTTGGTGGTTAATTGGAAATGACAGTCTCACAGACTTCTTCTGCCTGGCTGGTTTCAAATCACAATCCTCAGATCTCATTCTTCTGAGTAGCTAGGATTATAGGCATAAACCACTGGCACCTAGCTTCTCTTCATTTTTAACTACAGAGCTGTTGAAGGGAAAGAAGAAAAGGAAGAAGCTGTTCCTTAGTAGGTGCAAGAGAGTCATCCAAAGGTCCTAGCCAAGAATAGCTGTGCTGGCCTTGCCAGGGGCCACTAGTGAGGATTTATCTCATTGGCTAAAGATCTTGCTGCTGCATTTTAGCTATGGGCAGACATCTGCCCCTAAGCATGCTGTCACAGAACATTCTGCTTCCTCTGCTACTAATGTGCTACCTAAGACACAACCTGACAATTTGTGACATGAAAGAAGAGGCCCACAGTCATTGTAAGAGCACCTCCCCTTGCAGAGGGACAGTTATACAGACAGGAACTCAGGGTTTAGTAAGGTATAAACTGCTTTGAAATAGCTTTGCCTTTCAAGAGACTGGGAATCTCGTGGCAGTTACACAAAGACAAGAATCCAGGGTAAATAAGATGAAAATTGATGCATGCTAGTAAAGTCTCAAAGAACAAGAGAGAGAGGAGAGCCAAGAGCCCACTGGTGGGCAAAAAAAGGATCAGGCATAAAAGATCTTCATGACTCCAGTTGTCCCTAGGCATCTGACACTCAGGAGACAGGAAGGAGGGAAAGAAGGGCATGGCATTCAACAACTTTTTACTTGGATAAACCAGTCTACTTCTGGGAAACATGAATTACATTGCCATATGTTACCCAAAGTGAAAGCAAAGAAAGGTATTCTCAGCAATCTAAAACAAGTTTTCAAGTTCATGGTTTAAAAGAAGGCCATGACCCTACACTTTCCATACAGGTTATAAAGATGTTATACTCTATTGTCCCCTTGTCACAAAAGGAATGTAAGAAATAGCACAGAAAGAGCAAGAGAGAAAAATCAAAAAAACACAAGAAAGAAGAATGAAAGACAATATTACAGCGTGGGTGTAAGGAAAAAATGAAGTGGAGGAAAAATGTCCAGCCACATTGGGTTGAAATTATTTTCTCTATGGTTTGACAGCTCTAATATGATTGCTTCTTATTTTTCATAAGTTTAACTGTGGAAATTAACTCCTTTAAATATTTCTTGGATATTGGCATGGCAACAGACACATATTACATACAGTTACAAAGACACATAGCTGAAATTAAAGCTGTATCTCCTCTTAGCATATACATCATTTCCACCATAAGGTTATGTGCACAGGACAGCATGATACTGAAAAAAACCTGTTCATGCTGCTGCTTAACTTTCTTGATTTGATACTCTCACTTGATGAGGCTGTTCTGATTGCCAGTTAGTACCCATCAGCTGTGGAATCAGGACAAACGAAGCAGTGGATGAGTGGTGTTTCCTCCTGATTTTTAAACCACTGACATTTCTAAACCATAAGGCTAAATGGAGTTTGGAGGCAGGAAAAGGTTTTTCTTCCCTCACTTTTTAAAGATGGCACAGTGGCGATGCTGTGATTAAAGTTCATTGTGTAAATGACAAAGCATCTGGCTCACTGTTCCCTGTCATTGTCATAGCTTCTTCTGATTCAATTAGGGACAGCGCACTGGGGGATTTCTGCCTGGTTTCCATGGACCGAAGGCTTTTATTTTTATCCTATCCTAACTTGGTTTTAAACAAAGCTTTGAAGCTTCCCAGGGCTAATCTTTAATGGAAATGGAGAGGCACATAGAAAAGGCTGAGATAAATTCCAATGAAAGCAGCAAAAAAAAGTATTCAGAGAGGGTGGAAGAAGATAAAAATGAAATAGTAGTTTAAAAGAAGAAAGGATGGGTGCAATAAAAAAGAAATATTCAAAATTTAACAGTGATGAGATTAGTTAAAAACCATCTGGTTTTACGTTATAATAATTTCTCCCATTGCCTGAAGTATCATTTTTTTTACAAAAAGTAGAATATTAAAGATACCAGTAAGAAATCATTATTAAATTATAGTTTGCAAAGATGGAGCGATGATACTAAAACTAATAATATAAAGTCATTATATCTAAGTCCTTCATTTTCCTCATCCTATTTCTTGGAAATAGCTTTTCACTGAAGTAAATTTATATTAGTGACACCCCAAAATAGGTTATTTTCAGAAACTCTTTATGAAAGCTAGTCAATTCGGTTGGGGTTACATATAGGTAGATTCATTTGGGAAAAACTATGAAGAGTGATATATTTGGTTTTTAAAAGTCTAGGAGGAGTTCCATTACTGTTAAATGATAACCAGGTTGAGATACACCCAGAATGGAAAACATTTCATTCCACATGGCTTACTCAGCTTAGATTCAAGCCCAAGGACTGGGGCTTGAACTTGGCCTACATGTCCCTGAACTTTTTCAGTCAAAGCTGGTGTATAACACTTGAATCATGGCTTCACTTTTAGCTTTTTGGTACTTAATTGGAGGAAAGAGTCTCACAGACTTCCTTGAACATGCTGGCTTTGAATCATGATCTTCAGATCTCAGCTTCCTGAGTATTTTAGGATTACAAGTGTGAGCCCTGGAAACTTGCCTTGATTCTTTAGATAAGCAGTTCCCAAAGGGAACTTAGAAACCTACTATAATAGTCACTGATTGGGCTGGGAAGATGGCTCAGTGGTAGAGTGCTTGCCTTGCATGCATGAGGTGCTGGGTTCCATTCCTTAGCACCACATAAGCAGAAAAAGCTGGAAGTGATGCTGTGGCTCAAGTAGTAGGGCACTAGCCTTGAGCTGAAGAGCTGAGGGACAGAGTCTAGGCCCAGAGTTCAGGCCCCATGACTGGTAAAAAAAAAAAGTGACTGATTTTTTCTTATATAACTGAGCTTCCTCATCCTCTGTTGCTTCATGTAAGGGGTTTTTGTTACAAACCTATGCTTTTCCCCATTCTCCTCTTCTTGGGTAGCAAATATCTTCCACTGGAAATGGGCAATGATGTTACTGCTGTTGTGAATTGTGATAGTCCGCTGACTGGCCAGAGTTATATAGGTTTTCTCCAAGATCAAAGAATTTTTGTCCAGCCGTATATTCATGTCTATGGCAGCTCCATAGAGACAGACAAATACAGTTTCACCTGGAAATTAACAAAGTACAAACACTTGACGTTTTATTCTACAGTGATACTCATAATCTATTTTTTTTCCAACCTGAAGTTAGGCATAATGAAAGCATTAGATATTTCATTGTCCCCATTATTCCATTAATCTGAAGATTATACATGAACAGAAAACTTACATACTGTGCTTAGTGGGGTTACAGAAAGACAAACTATCTTTCTTCATGATTATAAGAAATACATAAACATGAAGTGGTGATATGGGTCTTATGAGACATTTTCTTCTTCATAAGTGGTTTTCCATCTTATATCTCCTGACAAGGAGAGAATTCGAGTTCTAGAATTATAATCATATTCCTCACCTTCAGTCCATGCCTTTTAGGTTCCAAAATTATTGTACCACATCTACCTGGAAAGAACTGCTCAGCATGAGAGGACTGACATACAGTCAAGAACAGGAATCAGGAGAGAAGATTCAATAACTTCAAAAATAGAAAACTAAACCAAATCACACCCCAAAGAACAGTAATTAAAACCACACACACACACACACACACACACACACACACACACACATACACACACTATACCACACCATGCATCTATAACTGGGTAGAGATTAACACCCCCCAAATTGAAATAAAAAACTATATTTCAGCTACATGTTTAAAACATTAGGAAGCCTTTTTATTATTCAGCACAGCACTTGAGCCCTGACATGATTCAAGATTCACTAGTTACCTTGATTCTAGATATGAAAATGAAGTACATGGGCTTTTAAGAAGACACAAACTACAAACTACCTTCTATTTGACTCTGTGATATCACAGCAGACTATCACTTTAATATCAAAATAGATTTTAAAAACCCACTTAAATACTGTGAATACTTCTGGTGATCTATGCTACTGAAGTTTTCTTTTTTTCTCATACATTTTCATTCAATTTTTTTTTATTGTAAAGATGCTGTAGAGAGGGGTTATAGTTACTTAAGTAAGGCAATGAGTACATTTCTTGTCAAGCATTGTTACCCCCTCCCTTATTGGTTTCCCACTATCCCTTCCCTCCCCCACCTTCCTCATTCCTCCCCTCCCCCAAGTTGTAAAGTTCATTTCCAATATACTGTCTTGTGGGTATCATTGTTGCAATGGGTCATCCTGTGTCCTTGTTTCTGCATTTTGTTATTCCCCTTCCCCTCCCCCAATTAGACAAATGTATATATAAGATGCAGGACACCAAAATCAAGTACAGTGACAACAGAGGACATACCATAGGTGGAAGAACATACAAAGGAAATAAAAACATCACATAGATTTTCACTCGAATATAGAAAACATAGTCCCTTGCATTTTATCTTCTGGCAAATACATTTGTTTTTCATTGTATAAACTAGATAACCACTCAGCAAATTGATAACACTTTATACTATTTTATTTACTTATTTATTTATTGTGTTGGTCCTGGGTCTTGAATCATGGCTGGAGTGCTATCCCTGAACTTCTTTGCTCAAGGCTAGCACTCTACACTTGAGCCAAGCTCCACTTCCAGATGTGTGTGTGTGGGGGGGGGGGGGGGGGGGAGTGGTTAATTGGAGTCCAATAGACTTTAATGCTCTGGGCTGACTTCAAACTGTGATCTTCAGATCAAAGCCTCCTGAGTAGCTAGGATTACAGATGTAAGCCACTGGTGCCTGGCCATTTATACAATTTTTAATTCGTTGTAAAATTTTTAATTCTTTAAGTCCATCACTTTGGACACAGCCAAACTTATCTCAAAATTTAAAAAAGTAGGCATCAAGCTTTTGACTCTAAAATTTAAAAATTTAATAAAAATTAAACATTTTATTAAAAATTCATAAAGCCAAAAATTCAAATACCTCTAAAGCATAACATAAAAACAAAATGTCATTTTCCTCCTTACTCAATCCCAAATTTGCTGTTTAGAGGAAAGAAATGCCAATTTTTATTTTTTATTTTTTTTTGGTTCGGTCGTGGGGCCTGAACTCTGGGCCTGGGCGCTGTCCTTCAGCTCTTCAGCTCAAGGCTAGCACTCTAAGAAATGCCAATATTTTTGTGTATATCCTCTCCACAACTTTTTTTTTAAACTAGATGAGTAAAATTTGATAATCTCCTCAGTGAAAACTCACTGTTGTGAGCTGGGCGGGCGCTGGTGGCTCACGCCTGTAATCCTAGATCTGAGGATCGTGGTTCAAAGCCAGCCCGGGCAGGAGAGACCGTGAGACTCCTATCTCCAATAAACCACCAGAAAACTGGAAGTGGCGCTGTAGCTCAAGTGGTAGAGTGCTAGCCTTGAGCTGAAGAGCTGAGGGACAGCGCCCAGGCCCAGAGTTCAAGCCCCACAACCGACCAAAAAAAAAAAAGAAAACTCACTGTTGTATTTTGCATATCTTTTGGTGGTGTTGGGAATTGAGCCCATAACCTTGGGCATGCTACACAAGTAAGTATTCTACCACTGTGCTATATCCTTAGGCTATACATTGACAATAATGTTTTGATGATCTATTGAAAAGGAGGTAGAAATAAAGAATTTGTTGATAGAAGTATAAAATTGTTACCAGTAGCGGAAAAAGTCAGAGAATGTGATGTTAGGAAAACGAACCCTCAAATATGTATTTTAATGTTTTTGTTTCTTTCATGCATGTGTTTCTAATGCATTTATAAGATTATTTCTTTGTTGCTTTGTATGTCCCTCCCCCACAGTGTAACCCCCGCTTTTACTATATTTGATGTCAGTATAACATGTGGAGGAGACGGGGACAAACAAGTCGTTTAAGGATTCAGGTGGACCTGTTGCAACAATGAGAAGTACAAAATGTCATGTCAAAACCAGCTTTACAATGTCGGTGGGGGGGGGGAGGGGGGTATGATTGGGTGGGGGGAAGGGGGAGGCTGGGAAGGGAGGTGAAGGGTAAACAAAGGAGGAGGCTGGAATGCTTGGTAAGAAATGTATGTATTATGCTGCCCATGTAATTGTAATCCCTCTGTACAGTATGTTCTCAAATAAAATAAAATTAAATTAAAAAAATAAAATAAAATAAAATAAAATTGTTACCAGTGATTTATACTTGTAGACAGTCTTGGATTAGGTGCCTAATTCAAGTGGTATAGAACCTTCCTACCAAGCACAAAAACTTGAGTTCAAATCTCAGTACTGCCAAAAACAAAACAAAATCTCACACTCACATGCAGAAAAACCTTGTATAAAGATGCCTGATGCACTAGTTTATGATAAAAGCAATAAAATAGGAGCAGCCTAAACTCATTAGGAGAACAGATAAATTTATACTATTTTCACATACTGGAATATGTTATTTAAGTTAAAATTAATAAAAACAACCTGTGCTTACATGTTTAAATCTTTAAAATATAACATTGAATAAAAAACAAGTTGGAGAAGGATACATATAATATACTTATGTAAACTTTAAAATGACTTGATTGAGGGTAAGTAAATTTATAGAGACTACATTAAAAAATGTACCCAGTACAGTTCTTCTAAAAACTAAAATATGGGGGGCTAAGAAGGTGGCTCAGTGGTAAGGTGCTTGCCTTGCATGCATGAGGCCCTGGGTTCAATTGATCAGCACCACATAAGCAGAAAAAGCCGGAAGTGGCGCTGTGGCTCAAGTGCTAGAGTGCTAGCCTTAAGCTGAAGAGAGAGGGACAGTGCCCAGGCCCAGACAAGCAAAACAAAACAAAACAAAACAAAGATATGGGAATTACATCAGAAAAGATCAATAAGGTATCCTTAAACAGATCATCAGTTTAATTACCCAAAACATAAAAATGTATATGGAAATTTTTGAGATGAGCTAAATGTAACAAACATTAATTTTTATTATTTTCTGTACTTTTGTGACTATTTGAAATTGTTCGTTGTTTTACAATTTAATCAAGAGACAAAAGACTCAAAAGTTTGTTTATATCTAGGGATCAGAGGGAATAATGTCATTAATTTGAGTTGCTCACAGCAACAGTGCTCCTTCCCAAAAATATAGCAAGATATATTATTTTTGAAAACCATCTAATATTACTGTTTGTAATCTTCCTTAATCATCAGATCCATAAAGACAAGAATGCAGTAACTCTTCTGTTGTCACCTAACTGTTTGAAGTACTTTGCTTTTCACAATCACTTAAAGACAACCTTAAAAAGGGTCCCCTCCATCCTAGAGGACATCAGATGGAGGCAGAGGCAAATCTCTAGGGATGGAGAGGGCTGATATGGCTCTGCCCTGGCACCATTTGTGCCCTTGGAGTGCCTGTTCCCACACTGGTTTAATTTCTGCCACCATTCACTACAAATGGAGTTAGCTACAATCATTTATTATGTCTCAGGAGAAAGATATATGGTGTAGAAGGTTCATAACTTCTTGTCAGTTTTTTTGGTATTATCAATCAAGCAAAACAAATGGAAACAAAACTAACTTCACAGAAGTGAAGTTAGCTATATACACAGCATATTTCAGACAACAAAAGGAACCACTCAAAATACATGAGTAGAACCATAGATTCTTTAGTTAATGGAAAGAGTATTTCTCTCATTTCTTGGTTATAGCCAGGTTAAACTCACCTCCATTGTATACTACTGGAATCCAGCTTCCTTAGAAGGCCTCTTCTTTTACTGGGAAAATGGAATTGAGGCAATATGACTGAGCTCACCTGCACATTAGTGGTAAAGGCAAAGTAGCTATTCTTAACCTGCACCAGAAGCTATGAAGATCTGTAGAAAATGTAGCCTTAAAGGGTTACCAAAGACTTGGGTCTGAGTTCTAGCTTTACTTAGACATGCTCATTAATCAGCTCTTGGGCTCAGAATACTCATCTCAAAAAGAAAAGAGTTAAAAAGAAATGTCCTCAGTGGAGGTATAAATGGATGGTATAGCTGCTTGACAAGCATAAGCAAGACCCTGTGTTCCATCCCATCATCTTCCAGCATCCCTTTGAATACCAGCACCAAATGTTCTCAAAGTTTTCCCTTGTTAGGTAATTAATAGAAAGTTTATCCCAACTCCCTAAATAATCCCTGACAGCCAGGATTGCCCTAATTTGTACTATTATTCCTTAGGATCTTGTGTTTCATTCTCTAGGAATAAAGAAAACAAGGTAAAAAAAGGTCCTTATTTGCTTGTCTTACAATTACATTTTGTTCAGATTTTGTATTTGTAATGGTGCATATTCATTCATTAAAATAAGCACACATTTAAAACAAAATCTATGCAGGTAAATTTGGATGCATATTATTTAGCAGTTTCAACTTTATTATTCTCAATTACTTGATATATTATGTTTTTACTCATTTATTGCCCTTTACAAGGAAAAAATTGAAATTCTTTATAGTTTTAGAAGGCATATTGAAATAAAATATATACGTGACTGTAAAAGCTGTCCTGCAAAGTCCTAACATTATAAATGCTTAGATATAATAATAATAATAATAATACATCAATGCATCTTTGGGGGAGAAGCCTACTTGCCAACTCCCAACTCCTAAACTGAAATATCTTTCCTTTTGTTAGAGGAACACTGCTGTTAAAAAATGCTGAATAAGTATATCAGCTCTGTTTCCCGATTATGCCGTGGTTAATGTCACCTCTAAGGTGACAGCAACCTCACTAGGCATTTAAGAAAAAACTACAGTGTTCCTATTTTTCATATTCATTCAAGTAACCTAACATTCAGCAATTGTTTCATTTTTAAAAGTCCTGTTCTGAATACTAATATATTCATGAATTCTTAGATTATATAAAGTTGCTCAATATTCAGTTGATAATGTCAAAACTGAAAAAGCCATCAACCAATTATTTCTCTCTTAAGAGTGAAATAAAACCCTCTCCAATTTATTGAATGGAACAAACTAGGGTTTTGTTTTGTTGTTGTTACCAACATAGCCTTGAGTAGTTGTATGCTTAATCTTGTAAAAGTTCAGGTTCTTCTCCATTTTTTACAACAATTAAAAAATAACTGCTGGGGCGTTGGTACCTCATTCCTAAAATCCTAGCTATTTAGGAGGATGAGATCTGAGGATCATGATTGGAAACCAGCTCAGACAGGAAAGTCTGTGAAACTCTTATTTCCAATTAACCAGTGAAAAGGTAGAAGTGGAGCTCAAGTGACAGAGAATGAGCCCTGAGTGAAAAAAAGTACGGGACATTACCCAGGCCTTAAGTTCAAAGCCCCAGTACTGGCACATGCACATGTGTTCATATGTACACACATACACACACACACACACACACACACACACACAGAGTCATTTCTAAAAATAAAATTGGCTGCCTAAACAAACTTGGTTTTACTATAGCTAGACACTTACAGGGGAGGGAAAGGAGAATTCTGGCTCAGGAATGAACAAAATATTAGATAGCAGTAAAGCATTACAGTTGACTGAAATATCTTAAGTACTAGGACACTGGTTCAAATCATAATAAGCAAAGAAATCTCCTTGCTGCACTTTATCAAGAATATATCTGGTAGAGCCAAAAGCTGATGGAAGAAATAAATTCAACTGTGAGAAGTCTAATTAAGTAATTCCTGCTAAGGAGTGTTATGGCTCTTCCTTCTAGAACACTGTCTGAGGAAGAATGAAGAAAAGACATTCATCAATATCTCATATTTAATTCCCCCTTCAAATCAATTCATACTTTGAACAGCTGCAGAAAGTTCTATCAGCTGCTTATTTGGTGAAATAGGAAGACAGTGATCATGGCTGCCTGTCAAAGCTCCATGATTAATTGTGTCCAAACAGTCATTATTGTTCTTCACTGATGGAAGGTTATAGATTCTGAACACTGATAGATAACTCACAATATGGATGAAAACATATCCTTATGGGCAGTTCATTTCATGCAAGGAGAACTACTCTAAGCCATCTCCCTTCTGTCTGCAATCTTCAGAAATGGCTTTATTCACTCACTAACATCAACATAAGAATCACCAGTATGGAAGCCACCTTTTCCACCAGTAAATTAAATTTTAAATTTTAACATACAAATATTCCTTATGATGCAGCCTGCCTTTCCTTGAGCATAGGACTGTAAATAACTTTGGGTACCATTCCAAAGATTTACATAAAAGCAAAATCTAGAGCCTCTGGGAGAATATAGTACATGTTAAAGCCAATGAGTTAAGGGAGTAAGAGGTACATGTTGTAATGAGAGACCAGGAACACATTGGCAGTGGTATATGGAGCAATCAATGCTCAGGAGTTAAGAGTCCAAGAGTGACTTCTAATTGAGAGTTGGACTTTGGGCAAGTATTTGGCTTAGGACTTCAGTTTTTCCTCTGTGAAATCTAAGGTCTGGATCTTTCAAGTTTGGATTCTATTGTTCTTAGATCATGCTAAGCCAATTCTCAAAACCTATGCAAGTGATGTCTTTAAAAATTATATCCTGCTGGGCACCAGTGGCTCATGCCTATAATCCTAGTTACTGAGGAGGCTAAGATCTGAGGGTCACGGTTCAAAGCCAGCCCAAGCAGGAATGTCCATTAGACTCTTATCTCCAATTAACAACCAGAAAACCAGAAGTGGTGCTGTGGCTCAAGAGGTAGAGCACTCACCCTGAGCTGAAGAGTTCAGGGATAGTGCCCCAGGCCCAGAGTTCAAGCCCCAGGACTGACAAAAAAGTTATAAACCAACATATGAACTTATTTATTTATAAGTTATATATACTAATAGTGTTTAGATAGCAACTATGTTAAAATACATTATAAACACTTAAAAGGATATGAGATATGCAATATCTCATTTTATTTATTATTTATTAAAGGCAATTTATTTAACATATTTATCAATGGTTAAATATTTTAAAGAGAGTAAAAGGGTTAATTATTGTTTTTATTTTTTGATTCCCTGGTTATGTGCCTGGTTACTGTCATGAGACAGTTAGTGCACAGGTAAATCTAAAGTTACATTTTTTTTCTGATTCTTAGTTTTAAGGACTGCATAAAATGATACCTTACAGAGGTATGGAGATCCAAGTGGGAGGAATATACCACTACATTTATTAGCACTCATATATTTTCAACTTCATCTACTATTAACACTAATAACAAAGAAGTGTTAGTTAAAAATTCAAGTAGGAATTTTTTTATTGGCTCTAATGGTTATAACTACTTAGTAGTCAGAATGTCAAGCCCAAATATGTCAATAGTCTCATTCAACATAAAAAGACTGAAGAGTCCAATCAAAAGAAAGATTTTCAGAACAGATTTTTTAAAAATAACCACTTGGTGCACTTCCAAATGTCAAACTTTAAATGAAGACAGAGAAAGCCTGAATGAAAAAAAAGATGAATGGAATATACAATGTCCACACTAATCAAAAGACAGCTCTATACTACATAAATGTCAGATCAAGTAGACTTTAATGTCAAAAATCTTAGCAAAGATTAAGAGATACTTTATGTATGCTAATAGTTTTTAGTTAAAGAGATGTGTCATAATGATACCATGGTAACAAGAAGTTATGTTAGCCATATATACGTATATATTGATGACCATAGTATCAAAATATATAAATGAAAATTGATAGCACAAAAGAGAAACAGCAAATCAATATGCACAGTTGTGAATGTGAGTGATATCTTCTAACATCTGGTAAAAAAAGGAGACAGAAAATTAATAGAGGTTATACGACATGATTATTAACAAAAATGGTCTAAATTGCCACTTATAGAATTGGTATCTTTCTATATCGAATTTGCTTTGCCAGACCAAAATCTGATAAAGACCTTTACTTAATAAGGAAATTATAGGCAAATTTTTCTCATGAATTTGAGTACTAAGCTTACAATCAAAATGTTAGCACATCTAATTCAGCAATTTATTAAAATGCTAATATTTAAAACTTGAGTATATCCCATAATATAGCAGAGATTTAGCATTTCAAAATCAATCACCAGTTTGGAAGAATAAAAGTGAAACCACATAGGATGTCAATAAATGCAGAAAAATATTTGATAAAATTCAACATTTATCCAAGATTCAAAGTGATAGAACCTAGGGAGTAACGGAAACTTTTTAATCTGATAAAGAATCCCCTAAAAACCGGCAGCAAACATCCAACTGAAGTAAACTCTAACTAGTATCCCAGAACAAAATAATGAGACTGGGAAAGAGCTAATAGCTCATATGAAAAAAGAGAAAGACAGAGTGATAGAGACAGAGACAGACAGTGAGACAGAGACAGAGAGATGACAGAGACAGAGATGCTTACTACTTAGCAAGGAGATAAAACAATCTTTAAAATCTGAGAACATGGGCTGGGTGCCGGTGGCTCATGCTTTTAATCGTAGCTATTCAGGAGGCCCAGATTTGAGGATCGAGGTTCAAAGTAGATAAGTCTTTGGGACATTTATCTACAATATACTACTCAGAAAAAGTCAGAAGTGGCTCTGTAGCTCAAGTGGTAGAGAGCACAAAGAGGCTCAGGGACAGTGCCCAGGCCCTGAGTTCAAAACCCAGAACCAGGAAAAAAATGAGAATATGTATTTTATTTTTTTATTTTTTTTATTTTTTTTTTGCTTATGTATTTTATCAAAATTAAAAATTAGTTCTCATCAAGAAACATAATTAAGGAAATGAAATGGCAAGATATAGGCTGAGAGATAGAATTAATAATATATCTACCTAACAAATGACTGGTATTTAGAATGTCCAAATACAGAGACTTACAAATTAATAAAGACAAAAAAGGGAGAAAGAGACTCATCAGATTTAAGAGTAGAAATAGTAATGGCTAGAAAGCACATGAAAAATGCTCAACATGATTTATCATTAAAGAAATAAAAATTTAAAAATGGCTTTACAGCTCTAGTATATCTAAGATCAATCAAACAACACAATATTCAAGCAAGAAAGCAAAGCAAATGAAACTCTTACACTGTTGCTAGTACAAAATAGTGCCGATTTCTTAGAAAACTGACATCCCCATGTATTATGAGCTGTGCTTTGTTTACGTGGGTCAAAAGTTTCCTCTTGTTTACACTAGTTGGAATTAGGCTTCCCTTAGTCAGTGGTTCTGAGCTGACACCAGTAGGAAAGATTATCCCAATGACTGGGTGTTGTTATGGTGACAATGTGGAGCCAGGACCACTTGATCCCAGAATGTAAGGCCCGTACAACAATGCTCTGTCTGTTAAGACGTATGTCTTGGAACTGTGACTACATGTTATTTTACTCCTTCCCTGCCCAAGAACTTCTATTAGTCTTCCCCTGGTGCCTTTCTTGTTGTTGTTAAAATATTGGAAGATTTAAATTTTATCCAATGCACTATTCCAACTTTGTGTTCACCTTCATAGCATCCTTGTAAGTCATTCAATAAGGGCCACAAGGTATTCATTCTTTTGCATTTCTAACAAAGTATATGATGTTATATATGCCAGGGGGTTAACAAGCAACTTGATCATATGGCTGACAAGTCTCATCATTTGCTCTCTGCTCTGGGGAAAAAGGAAAGAAAGAAAAGAGAGCTCAGGGCAATACAGCTCTAGTAGTAGAGCATCTGTGTGGCAAGGGCAAAGCCTTAAGTTCAAAGTAGCACGTGCACAGGCGCGCGCGAACACACACACACACACACACACACACACACACACACACACACACACACACACACAGAGCAGTAAGTCAAATGGAAAACCATAGCGTATTCATTACCTTCAAATTTTCATTTATATATAAATAGCCTCAATCTTCCAGTGAGATTCATGGGCATAGGTTCTTTCTGAGGCTTGAATTCTTCAAGCTTTCAGGTCTTGAGGAAGCTAGGGACCTGGGATTTTTATCTGGCTCAATCTCATTTTTGGTGGAGGCCTTCATCTTGAGTTCTTTACCTTGTAGAACTCAGTGTATGCTCATGCAGCCAAAATTCCTCATAACCTTTTCCTCATAACCTTTCTTACTATGCAGCACTTTAAAGAATAATGCATACCTGTGTCATAATTGATTATAAGTTTTTGGTCGTGATTACCCACATTCTGTGGCTCAAAGTTGACTTCCAGTTGCATGGACTCCCCCACATTAAGAGTTCCATCCACTGGCTCCACAGAGAAAGGCCTGCAACGAACAGGAAGACATACCATCAAAGCACAGTTCTTATTAATGTGAGAGGAAGAGGAAGAGGAGGAGTTGGAGGAGGAGGAAAAGGAGACACTAGTTCTGTAGACAACTCATACCCCACACTATAGCCTCATGTTCTAGAAGTGAAGTATTCTTTCTTCCCTAATGGGAAAGAATTTTAGATTTAATATTAAAATAACAGCTAAGAGACCAACAACAGCAACTTAGATGATGTGGATTCCTGTTTGTGTCTTTGGCTGCCATTTTCTAACATTCATTGAGCCTTTCCTGCTAGGTTCAGATAGAGAGTTAGGGTGATTACAAATGCATAAAATTCAGTCCTTGGCCTCCAGATACTGAGATTTTGGTAAGGGACATATTGAAATATGTATGCAAAAACTCATTTACAAGGGATAAAAATCAAGTTTTGTGAGCATTCAAAGGAGAGATCCCTTCCCCCCCTCCCCTTTGTACCTCCTTGCTTTCTGGGACTCCCAGAAGCTGAAACCCAACCAGAAGCCAGAAGGTGCTGAGGCCTGATGACAACAGTCTGGAGAAAACCAGAGAGTGCATTTAGAAAGCCAAACAGGACCAGCTCTGTGTGTTGATAAGAGACTTAGTGGTTAAAGCTATTGTAAGGAGTGAGGGTGGGTTTAGGAAAAGGAAATAGCTTTACTTAATTGTCCTGGAAGGTAAGGTCTAGAGAGGAACTGAATCTGATCATGAAGTATCTTAAATACTTTCCAGAGTTCTTCCTTCCAAATAGGAAACTCAGCTTGTTTAATTATTTTCATGGTCCATTTCACTCCTTTAAATTGCTAGTTTTTCAAAGTAATGTGTTATACAATGTATCTGGCAGGCTAAGCTGTTTCTGATTATTTACTTCTATCACAACAGTTTTGAGAGTCATCTTCCATAAATCTTCCCTTAGATAATGAACTCAATTTCAGAAAACCCAAGCTTTCTGCAATGTGGGTACAGAACTGATGAGAAAGGGCAGCACCGGGTAGTGCCTGAGATTATTACTGCAGGGGCCTCTTACCAATGATGGGCATGTTTATTTTCTGGTGCAGTCTAATCTACATTGATCTCCTTGCCTTTCACTTCTTCATTTGACCCTTCCTTTCTCTGTCCTTTCTTGGTACCCCCAGTACCAATCATCCAGTGAGCCCCAACATTGTGGTAAGGGCACCAAGGGGTGGTGGTTACTATCCCAGTATCTGGAGCCAACTGAATGAGTTTAAAGTCCAACCATACCATGACTTTGGGCAAGTCGTTTAATATGGCTTCTTAAACAATAAAAGAAGAAGAAGAAGAGCACCTACTTCATGGGGTTATAGTGTAGACTATAGAAGTTCATATAAATAAAGTGCTTATAATTTACACCTGGCAAGTTTTTGTCATTGCTGCTTTCATCTCCCTCACTGATTGCCCAGAGGGGCTGGAAGATGAAGCTGAGGTTGAGTTTGGGTGTTTGGGTAAGTCGAGGCAGGAAAATTCATGAGACTCTTATCTCTAAAAAATCAGTAAGAAGCTGTGACTCAAGTGGTAGAATGCTAGCCTTGAGCAAAAAAAGCTAAGGGACAACATCAAGCCCTAAGTTCAAGTACACACACACACACACACACACACACACACACACACACACACACACACACACACACACACACACACACACACACACACACACACACACAATCTTTCCTTAATGGGAAATGAAACAATGTGGTTTCCTTCATAGGAGAAAGAAATTGTTTCCTTTCTGCTATCTCAGTAAAATCTGAAAAGTTGAGAAAGGAGACCAGTTTTCTGGCTTTGAAATCAACACAGCAACATCTCCCATATTTTCTTTTCCACTTTCTAACATTTTTCTTCCTGCATTATGCTTTCATATTCTTTTCAAATATTTCTCAGTAGCCAAAGAACAGTTTTGAAATGAATAAGATATTATTACATTGCAGAACCTAAGCTAATATTTTACAGAGATGTGTCACATATGTGACACTACTGTCACATCTCTACGACCTGGAGGAATCCAAATTCTGTGAAGTGGTAATGGATACATTCCTTTTGTGCTAATTGTTAGGTTTAGATTACACTGAACTTCTTCAGTAGTTAGGAAATCACCTGGGATCACCAGTACCTCTTAGAGAGCTTCCTAAGCTTTCACAATAAATCAGTTGTTAATTGGATAGAGTATGTTAAGTCCCCGTGCTTAAACATTGTCTGTAATTTGATTTTGCACTTCATTTTACTAAAGGCAAACAGGCTGAACAGGCTAGAAAATATCAAGTATCAGAAAATGCTCTTATGAAGGAGTGAAAAGTATGGTTCCTCAAGGGCATATGGATTGCTCTGCCTACCAACCTATTTGGAATTGATATCACACACTCATTAATACCAAATACTTGATTATAGAGGAAACTCGGTCTGTGAAAAGTCATGAGCCACAAGAAGTCTTGAATTTTGTTTTCTGCATGAGCTATGCTTAAGAATTAAAACTATTCCACTTAAGGGATTTCATGTTTAGCGGGCTCCTAAATATTGGTCCTACAGTATCTGTATTTTGATTCAGATAGCTTTTCTTCTTTTATTCCTAACTTGAGGTTTTAAAATTGCTTCTTAATCTTCTATTTTTTCCTTTTCCAATATGAATTCTACTTTAATAGTGAAAGTTATTCTGGGACCTCCTGGAGTTTTAGGTCAAATTTGTAATAAAGTTGAATGGTAATTGTTTATGCCTATATATTTTATAAAACATTGCAGCTCCTTTTATTAGTGTAAAAAACATTACGCCCATTTTATAGTACTTGGAGCATGTATTTTTATTTTAAATTATTGTAAAGGTTTATAGTTGCAGCTTTGCCTTTGTGATATATTATTGGTTAGGCAGCCTATAAACATTTATTGGACACTTTTTTATCCTAGACAGTTGCTCAATGCTGGGACATGCAAATGAAAAGAGTTAGATACAGTCCTTGCATTTCAGTTCCTCATATTCTAATGAGGGCATCATTTTCATTTTTATAATCTATATAAACTGAACCATTTTATAAATGTTAACTATTCATTAAATCATCATTTCAATGAGGGAAAATATGATCTGTTTAAAAAATAATTTTCTGTGAGATCTTTTTTTCTTTTTTTTGTCCCAGACCAGGACTCAAACTCTATCTGATCACTGGCTGGTGCTCTATCACTTAAACCATGTCCCTAACCCTGAGATATTATTTTTAGCTATACACTGAACCCAAGAGTGACAGAACCAAGAGTAGAGCTGAGCTTTTGAGTCTAAATTCCTATAGTCACTATTCTGCTCTATTAGCAATCATGTTAACCTTCCCTGAAAAACAGCATCATGTGTACAATTTTTAGAATGGAGAATTTTTAATGGGCTCTCTCCATAGATGATGTGCCCACAAATCCAACCACATCCTTTCTACTATCATCCTCAGGGTTCTTAATGGCAAACAAAAGAATCCAACTGTGTCTAATTCAAGAAAGGGATTGATTGGGAGGATTTGGGCCAGCTCACAGAACTGTCAACATGATTGGGGAAAAAATATTTTGTGGAAGTAGCAGAAAACATCTATTTAATGAAGACTCTAAACAGAAAAACAAAAATACTTGAGAGACTTGATTATCTAGAAGATGGGAGAGATGGGAAACCCAACTTAAGATAGCAAGATCACTCTGGAATTAGCAGCAGTTAATCACCTCTAAGGAAAGGAACAAGTGTTATCAGATCCTGGGGACCTGGATTACATTGTAGAAGTTGGAACCAGGGCATGCCAGGCCAACAGTTGCTAGAACCAGAGAAGAGATGCAGCTGCTGCTGGGGATTTGACTATGGACAGGAAGAAGAAATACCATGACCTCTACATTTATTCTATCCCCTCTAACATCTCCACCCATCACAGCTGGAATTCAACTGACAGAGGAGGCCAGGAAGGATAACACAGTCCCTCAGTGATATCCAGCCAAGCAGGGGAACTCTGAAAATGGATCTGATTGCAAACAAGCCCAGAACTGGCCCAGCTTTTTTTTTTTTCAATCAAGGCTTGGATATTAATTTATTGGGAGATCTTAGATAAGTCATTTCCCTATTCATACCTTACTTCATCTGTAAAGTGGGAATGCTACATTGTCTTTGTGACTCCTAGCTAGTTTTGAGTTGGCTGTCCATTTTACCTTAGAATTATTTCAGTGCTAGGATGATTCACATAGTCATATGGATAGAAAAAAGTCACATATTTTTCTACAACGTCAGAACTACCTTGCATTTACCTGAATCTAATACGTAAGCAATTGATACTTGTATATAGTTAAGCCAAATTGTCTGGGAAGATATGCTGCCTGCGTTTGAAAGTAAATCCTCTTTTTCATATAAACATTGTCAGGTAACAGGAAGTTTTTAATCTAATTATGGATAGTGGTGGTTGTGAGAGAACTTTTATTTTAATTTTTAAAATAGGTTCTTTCTAAGATATTGTGAGCCAGCTGAACAACAGGCTTCCCACTCCTCAATCAAGATGTGAGGCTTGCCAGAGATCACAAAGGTTGTACAAGTGCCATGAACAATGCCAAGAGACTGATTTCCAAAAGAACTTTTTCCCCATGGTGCCTACACTACAGGGACTACATAACTACTCAGATTAAAATCAACAACACTTACTAGCTCCAGGGCTCCTGATATGACCTCTTCATCCCACACTTGTCTCCTCTTCATGGCCAGCAATAGCAGGCTGAGATTTTTCACATCCTATCACTCTAAACTCCGCTTTCCTGTTCTATTTTCTAGAACCTTTGTGATTATATTGGGCCCATGCAAAGAATCCAGGATGATTTTCCCATTTTAGGGTCAGCTGATTTTTTTCCCATATATATTTTTATTGTAAAAATACTGTACAGATGGGTTACACTTACATGAGTAGGGTAATGAATACATTTCCTATTGAGCATTATTACCTCCTCCTTTGTTTTTCCCCTACCATCCTTTTCTCCCCACCTCCCCAGTTGATTTTTTGCCATGTAATATTCTCAAATTCTTGGAATTAGGACATGGACATATTTGGAGAGCTATTATTCCACCTACCACACTGGCAGTAGCTTGTTTGAATTTAAAAAAAACAATAGGGCAGACATTTATACAGTGGTTGCTATGTACAGCAGTATGTTTATTTACATTTTTTCCTCATAATAACCCTGTGAAGTGCTGACTACCCCTTTCCTATTTTTCAGGTGAAAAAGTTGAGGGCCATAAGCTCAAAGAAGCTGGAAAAGGCAAAGGAATGAATTATCTCCACAGGCCTCCAAAAAGGACCACTGCCATGTCAACAGTCTTATTTGAAATAAGTAATATATTAATTTGTAAATGCCCAGTGGGCCATTTTCTATACTAAAAGTTTATCCAGCATTTCAAAAACGCCGAAGATGATAAGATGCTTTAGAAAGAAAGAAACGTAAGATAGTAAACTTGGAGTTTTAGTTTCTTCTGAGGACATAGAAGGAGTCTTCATTACTCCATTAGTAAGGTGTCCCAACTTTGCAGCGGAAGATTGTAACAAGGCTCTCCCACCCAGAATGCTGTTCTCCCAAATTACTTGTGCTGGCTAGCTTTAACCATAGTCCATCAAAGATGGGAGTCAAAGGACTGTTTCCATACCTGCACGTTCTGATATGAAACACTGCATCTTTGTTGCCAATGTTTCGCACCAGCAGAATCTTCTGAGTGCTGTATTTGACAGGGCAAGTGGAAAAATTCAGATCATCAGGAAAATCCAGGATGGCTCTTGCACCTCTAGCTTTGATGGGTACAATAAACTTCTCTCTTTCAGTTATACAAGTCAACATATGGGCATAATCCTAGAAGGAAAAGGTACAATCATTATTTGGGGGCAATAAGATCAAGGTAACTATGCAGAAAAATGATGGTTATGCCAGGCATTGTGCAAAACAATTTAGGGCAGGTATTTCATGAAAACTTCTGGTAAATGTATTTTCAATGAGATTACCTTTTCTGGTAAAGTGTTAAAAACCCACAAGCCAATAGCATAGCTCAGGCTTCACATGTTTCTTAGCTATTCAGGAAGTGGGATGGGAGATAGTGATTAAAGATTTGTGCCAGTTCCTCTATTTAACTTTTCAGCTTCACCCCCACACTATACACAATGTGTCTTTGCAGCATCTCCAACAGGAGTGGAGTCTACTGCTCTATTACTTGCCCGTTTCAGACCATGGCCTTACGATGCTTTGGTATTCCCAGTTTTGTTCCTTAGATCCTGACACTGACATGTGTCCTCGCCTGTTCTAGCCAGGACAAGAACCTGGTGTCCCAGCCAGGGCCAGAGGAGCCTAGTCTCAGCCACCTGATCATCATAGAGAGAGAATCCAGCCAAGTGAGTGGAGCTTCTATCCTGCCTCGGGAGAACAGAACCACCATAGTTTTGTGGACAATAATAAATGCTTATCATTTAAGGCACTAAATTGTGGAGTGCTCTGTTGTTATGCACAATAGCTAACTGATATACAATCCAGTTTGCAAAGTCATTACTGACCATTTCAAATTAAAGTGCTGAGGCCATAGGTCTCTGTCTTTCCTGCTCTTGTATCTAAATGCAACAGAATACTGAATAAAGTCACTATCTCATTAGATAGAACTCTTGCTGATGCATCAGCAAAGAAAAAGTTAAAGTGAACCTTTACCAATAAGCAAGACTTACTACAAAAGAGAAATGGTAATAGTCCCCTTAAGAATTGGCCAGAGTTTATTTTTCTTTATTCTTTTGCACTGTGCTGGTACGTTTTAGCTGCAAGGCAATCTTGATAAATGAAAAGTCATTTTGAACTTAAATCTCCTTTTCAGTAATCATATAGCAAATGGTAAAGAGAATGATATTGTACCACTTGTAAAGAAATGGGAAGACCTGTTAAGTGAAGTAAGTCAGACCCAGAGAGACGAAGGATCTATATTTTTGCTCATATGTGGAAGCTAAGTATATACAAATGTATTAACTGAAATTTGGTAGATTCAAGGGAAAACTCAAATAGTATAATTCATTAGAAATGCAAAGTCAAAATTCAGTAAAATAAAACATCATGAAATGGGTACTCGAAAGGGGTGGGGTTGAGGTCAAGTGGAAAGGGTAAACAAATGAAGAGGAGAAGAGGGGAGAATACAGTCAAGAATTCAATATCTGTCCTACAAAATTAAGAATGAAGGAAGAGGTGGACAGGAGAGTGATGAATGAGAATGCTGAAAGGGGTGACACTGATCAAGACATATTCATAAACTGCTTTGTTAAATGGGAAGTCCTTTGTATAATAACTTAAAGATAACAAAAGAGAATAGTATCCATGTATAAAAACAGAGTTTTGTTTTAACAACTCTTCTTGGGCCTCAGTAGGAATAAAAACATCTGACATATAAATTAACATATAGATTTGCCATGCAGTGGACTTCATGAAGCTGCAGAATAGAGAAGCAGTAATACTCCATTCAACCAAGTTTATTAAGTGCCCAGGCACCAGCTACTCTGCAAGGTTTAGAAACACAACTGATTATAGAACAGATATGGATGTGGTACTTTTCCCCTTACCTGGCAGTGAACAAATGAACAATGCATATGCATGCAAGATACATATATAAGCAAAGGTAAAGATAAAATAGGCAGGAAGGCTCCACAACATGGCCTGTTTACCCACAGTTCTCTCTGCAACTACCAAATTCCAAACCGTACAAAGCAACCCAGCTGGTATCTCATGGATGCAAATATATGTCCAAACCAAAGCTCCTGACTAAAATGTATACATTAAGATGCCCTATTGAGGGGCAAAAATGAGGACTGAGATTGAACTCTCAATCTTTCCACCCCTACCCCATTCCTCTAGTCTCAGTACTAGCTAGCATCTATATGTTTCTGGTAGACTGGATTTAAAAGCCTAGGAATAAGGCATTCCAGATTGCTTTGCATCTCAATTTCTTAGCAAACATTTAGGATCTACTTCAAAAGACATCCACTGTGTGACCATTCTTGTCACATCTATCTCTGTCACACTGGTTTAGGCATCACAATCTTCCCTGAGCTAACAGGACTCTCTCTCCATTCACCCAAAGGCTGTTTCCACCCAAGAATCAGACAGATCCAATTTTATATAAGTCAGCTTAGGTTGTGCTTCTGTTAGTCCCACAGGCTAAAAGAAGCAGAATGATGGCGAAGGCTCCATGGCCCCGCCATGGAGACCCTGTCCCTTCTCTAGCCACAACTCCCTCTGCCCTCATTGCTCATCTTTGCTGCTGCAGATCCTTCCTTCAGAGCTTTTACACAGAATGCTCCCGCCATCCAAAACTTGCTTCCCTTTACTTCCTCACAGCCGCCTCTCTCTCATCTTCAGGACTGGAACAACTGTCCTTCTCCAAAGCCTCTCCTGACTGCTTTATTATTTTTATTTTTATTTGAAAAATGCTAAAAATAGAAGGGTTATGGTTACATAAGTCAGGCAGAGAGTACATTTCCTTTTGGACAATGTTACCCTTCCCTCACTCTCCCAGTTTTCCCCTTGTATTCCACCCACAAGTTGTATAGTTCATTTTCAACATAGTGTCTAGTGAGTATAATTGTTGAATTTGTTTACACTTTGTCCCTCCATTTCTGTGCTTCCTCTTACAAACAAGACAAAAAGAAAAGAAAACAAAAACTGCTCTATTTTAAACTCAATTTCTCCTCCCCTCCCATAGCTCCCTAGCTTTTTATCCCATTTGGGTTTGTCCCAATTCCATATTCTACCTATTGCATTTGTTATGTTTCTCCATAATAACTTCCTGTTCAACAGGGCCTCTGTCCATCTTGACTTCTGTATAGTCAGTGTTACAATAAGGCCTATATTTAGCCAAAGTTCAATAAGTATTGGATGAATGAACAGAGACAATATTTCAGGACAGACTTGAGTGAGTATGAAATAAAGTCTTGTGGGTGGACGGCTGTCTGGGGGAAGTGTGACTCAGACCCCAGGGCTGGAGGGAAGCATGTGGTGGGAATAGCTAGATATTTGGCCAAGAGGTTGGGATGGGGCAGGCCACTGAGCATCTTGTACAAAACTTGAGTATGGCTGGAAAAAAGAAAGTGATACAGAAAGCTGATGAGGATACAACCCAATTTATGTTTTAGAAAAAGCACTAGCTGCTATGCAGACAACAGTGTAAGAAGACTACAGTGGGAAAAGGAAGGCAAGTTGGGAGGCCACTGCAGTAACCCTAGCGAGAGATGATCCTGACCTGGACTAGTCAGCTAACATGCTTACTTAGCCTAGTGTTTGATGAGTAGGAAACAGCACTCAATTTTAGCTGTGACTGTTAAATTTTTATATCATGTAAGGCATATGAGAAAAACTCAGAAATATGCTTACTCTTTAGTACAAGGACTAATAATGCTGATCCTGAAAATGATCATGATAATAGGACAAGGTAAGTACAGACAGCGATAGGGCTTTAAAGAAAATAAAACATGGGCAGGCAATAATATGGGCAAGGGGCTGCATTAGGTTTCATGCCAAGGAGGCCTCTCTGAGTAAATGACCTCTGGATGGAGACCTGAACAGCCTAAGGAGCCAGCTAGGAGAGATCCAGGAACACAGTGTCCCTTGGCAAGGGGAATTGTGAACATAAAAATCCTAAGGTAGGAGTAATAAAAATCAATGAACAGTACTTGTGAAATTTATTAAAGCTGAGTTGTTGGACTCTTCACTTTGCAATTGATTCTGGTTTCCAGATGGCAATGCCAGGCTTAGAAATTATGATATCCAGACAGAAGGAAGTATAAATGACACTACAATATTTGATCTGTGGAAACCCTGTAGAATTCAACAACACAACAGCCTGGTCTGATTAGAATTAAATCCTAAAGAGATAAGTGCTATTTTCATTTTCCTTAGGAGAGCAAACCCAGCCAGCAAAGGCTTTGTTGGGAATTATAAACTGGGGAACAGCTGGCACATGTGGAAATTTAACATTGAGGCTTTCAGAGGGGGAAACAAAGATGCTGCTCAGCCTCATATTAGTGGCCATCTTGAGTGGTTGGTCTTTCTTTTCCTTATTTTGTTCTACATTCGTGTTTCCTCTGCCTTGTTTCACAGGGAAATTAAGACAGAGGAAAATGGTCCAGGAAGCTGATTGAAATATCAATCAGGCTATTTCCAATCTTTTCAAGTTCCCAAATGAAAAGGTGAGCAATTGAGTCTGAATTACATATTTTTCATAATCAATTTATACTGATAAAAGAATAAAGACCTATGACCTTCTTTAAACATATTGTTTAAAACATACTTTGAAGTTACATGTTTAATATGATTATATGAGATGATGTAACATGCCATTATATATTGCACTACTGGCTTAGAATTAATTCAGATGTGATAACTCGGGAGGCTGTCAGCCTGCAAGCTAAGCAATCACTTCAGCTGAGGTCTTTGCCTTGCTGTCCTGAGATTCATAGCAATCAGGTCACCGCTGAAAACCCAAATATTTATTCTATGCTCTTTCACTTCTAGGAGAGAGCCACAAATCACTCTATATCCTAAAATGCTGTCTGAATAATAATGCTCTTCAGTCTTCCCTCCAACTTTTTGGTCACTGCACCAAACTTTAAAAACCTTGCAGAGCTGGGTGCTGGTGGCTCAAGCCTATAATTCTAGCTACTCAAGAGCATGAGATTTGAAGACCGCAGTTCAAAGCCAGCCCATGCAGGAAAGTCAGGGAGACTCTTATCTCCAATTAAACACCAGAAAACTGGAAATGGTGCTGTGGCTCAAAGTGGTAGAGTGCTAGTCTTGAGCAAAACTAGCTCAGGGTCAGTGCCCAGTATTCAGGTTCAAGCCCCATGACCAAAAAACAACAACAACAAACAGCAGCAGCAAAAAAACCCTTGCAGAAGAATATGAAAATGGCACACAGGAATTCCTGCAACGTGAAGAATGAATCTTGATTTCATACTGGTCACATGTTAAGAGTGCAAACATGCCAATGGTTCTTTACTTCAAAGCAAAGAGATATGATGTCTGCTGTAGAAATATGGATTAAACCATCACACATGGCCTTTCTGCCTTTCTCCTCTATTGTGATGAGAGGATAGCAACAGAGCAAACTAGGTCTGCTTAGGAGTCAATGTGTCTCCTATCTAGTGTCCCTGGAAGTGTTATGAACTCTTTTATCCACATTGAACCCATTCACTCTGCCCCTCCCTACGTGCTAAATATCAATCCTCCACAATTCTCTAGAATAACCAATGTTTCTTCTTACTGAACATACTTCAGCTTATACTTAAATAGTCTCACTGTATACTTAAATAGTCTCACTTATACTTAAATAGTCTCACGGTAACTATTAACAAACAAAACAAAACCCCTACATCCACCTTCAGCTATTTCCCCATTTCCCAATTATGTTTTATAGCAAAACTCCATTTTGCTAGCTCCCCACTTTCCATCCTCTCTTTAATTCTACCAGTCAGGCTTCTGTATCCAATATTCCAGAAAAATCTCCATACTAAGGCCACTCATGGCTTTGCCAACTCCAATGGTCAATTTCACATCCTCATTTTATTCTTGATTTGCCACAGCTAGACCCGCAAACCCAGTGTTTTTTATCTCAATAAATGATACCACCATTTTTGCCAGTTGCTGACCAAAATTATGAGTCAAACTAGACTTTCTCTTACATCCTTCATCTGATTCCACCGGCAAATCCCCATAACCTTATAGTGAGAAATCCTAACTCCTCCCTCACTATCACTTCATTAGTTCAAACTATCCTCAGCTTTTCCTGAACTCCTTGCCCCAGAGGCATTGTCGGGATTCAATTCAGCAACATGCAACAGGAAAAACAAGAAAATAATTACAGATGCTGTGTTGTAAAATTGAAACTCATTAGGAAGGGAAAAGGCAAAGGATCAAGCACTCAAGCTGTGTCCGGTATGAACTGTACCTTGGGAGAAAAAAGTTGGTGAGAGAGTTTTGTTGTGATTATTTTAGGAAAAATTCCAACCAGTTACTGGTAATGACAAAATGAGGAACTTAAATGTCAATAATCTAGCCAATGATTCTTATTGGATCATTATTAAAACAAAGCATTACCATCACTGGGATTCCTGCTATGATGTGATAACCAGTACCATACCACTGGGACATTCCTGCCAAAAATAAATACATGAGCATAAATCTAATCAAGGCTCTCTAACTATACATTTATATGCAAGTGGTGAAAAAAAAACATTCTAGATAATCTGATAGGGATCAACGAAGGAAACTTGCTTGCATCTAATTTAACCAAACTAACCTTAAAAAAAAACACAAAAGATCCAATTGTGAAGACCTGAATTCTGACTTGATATTTGGTGGTATTAAAAGGATGCAGGAATTTTCAGGTGTCCTAATGGTACTACTGTTATGTTAGCTTTTTCAAAGGGCTATAATTCTTAAGTGACAAAAAATTACAATTGAATAAGATGATGTATAGATTTAAGACTCGTTAGAGCAAGGGAGAGAAGCTAAATTTATCGTGCACTGATAAATCTGAAAATCTGGGTGATGCTAATTTACTTTACTATCAATGTTTCCTGAGTGTGAAAGCTTCCATCATCATCATCTTCAGCAGCAGCAACAGCAGCATAATTTTAAAATATTTTATGGTGCAGGCGCCAGTAGCTCAAGCCTGAAATCCTAGCTATTCAGGAGGCTAAGATCTGAGGATCATGGTTCCAAGCCAGCCTGGGCAGGAAAGTGAGGCTCTTATCTCCAATTAACCACCAGAAAACCAGAAGTGGTACTGTGGCTCAAAATGATAGAGTGCTAGCCTTGAGCTGAAGAGCTCAGGGACAGTGCCCAGGCCCAGAGTTCAAGCTCCATGACCAACAACAACAAAAAATTTATGGCAACTTCTTATCATACTGGACATGACTTCTCAGATCTTCTATGAACTTACCACCCTCTGCAGCCTCAACCCCTGCTACCAGCTTCCTCTGCTCTAGCCCCACTAGTCTTCTTGCATTACCTTGGGCCTG
Organism: Dipodomys spectabilis; assembly: GCF_019054845.1. Classification (NCBI taxonomy): domain Eukaryota; kingdom Metazoa; phylum Chordata; class Mammalia; order Rodentia; family Heteromyidae; genus Dipodomys; species Dipodomys spectabilis. The sequence continues at coordinate 5,248,670 of NW_024870950.1, forward strand.
CTGCCAAATGGGCTTCTGTCACAGGGCTTTTGCACTTACTGTTCCCTCTCCCAGAAAGCTCTCCTCCCAGATATTTGCTTGCCTTTTTAGTTTTCTACCCCAATGTCACCTTAACAGAGAACTCTTCCCTTACCCTCCTATTGAAGGAAATGAGGCTCCATCACTATTGATAGTCTGTGGAGTCAGTAACTGACATTAAGTTATATGTTGGTTTGTTTGTCTATCCACTATAGGTGTAGAGCTCTCGACAATATTCACCATTGGATTCTACCTCAAAGTACTGAGCCCCAGAGAATGGAATCATCACTCAAAGAATTAGATCCTAGCTCAAAGACCATACACAATGAAAGGTCCCTACTTATTTGAAATGTTTTTATTTGGGCACTAACCTACCAAGAGTTCTTCATAAAGAGAATTCATAAGCTCTTCATTAGCCTGATTATAAAGTGATATTTGCTGGGCACTGGTGGCTCATGCCTGTAATCTTAGCTACTTAGGAGGCTGAGAGCTGAGGATCACAATTCAAAGCCAGCCCAGGAGGAAAGACTGTGAGACTCTTATCTCCAATTAACCACCAGAAAACCAGAAGTGGCGCTATGGCTAAAGTGGTAGAGTGCTAGCCTTGAGCTGAAGAGCTGAGGGACAGCCCCCAGGCCAAGGTTCAAGCCCCATGACCAACAATAAATAAGTAAATAAATAAATAAAGTGATATTTATCAGTGTAAAAATTAGTGATTCAACTTGCTGAAGATAGGAAAGAAACATGCCTCTTCAAGAATTCTTAGACATCTTTTTGCTGGTATAAGTAACAAGTTAAAGTGTGTGTGTGTGTGTGTGTGTGTGTGTGTGTGTGTGTGTGTGTGTGTGTGTGTGTGTGTGTGTGTGTGTGGTGTCCTTCTAGCTCAGCCTCTTGAATAGCTAGGATTATAGGCCTATCCCACCATATTCAGCTTTTTTGTTTCTATGGATTTCTTTGTTCCAGCTGTTTTTGAACTATGACCTTCAGATCTCAGCTTCCTGATTAGCTAGGATTATAGCCCAGCTGGTTTTGAGATAAGGTCTTGCTGACTTTTGCCAAGAATAGTTTCAAACTGTGATTTTTCCCTCTCTACCTCCCAAGAAAGTTAAACGTTGAAACATTCAGAGCACAAAAGCTATCTGAGCCCTTTTCTCTGTTTCTGCTTTTATCCTCTGCAGGCCATGCTCAAGTTGAAGAAACTTCTTTTATGTTTTCTTCAGATTAATTTTTACCTACTCACCTCATTCAATGTTTACTGCTTATTTCTATGTGTTGGGCACTGTGCAAGACATTAGGGCTTCAGGGGGGACTTGGACAGAACTGGGAAGGACTAATTCCAGTTAGGAAGAATCTAAAATACTTACCATTAAACAAAAGTAATGGACAGTAGAGGATTTTATAGCATCTACACTATCATTTTAAATACCGGTGATATATTTTATTATGATACACCTAGTGCACATGAGATATGTTAACATACCATACTTCTTGGGACACAGTTTAAAATTTTCATAGTAATGTATCAGGAAAATCATCAACAGCAAATGAAATATTTCCTCAAAAGATAATGCATCACTACCTACTGTCTTCAAACACTGCAGCCATTTCCATGGCAACACTAGCATAAACAGATGCTTTCTTTCATCCAAGGAATGACTCTGCTTTCTTTTTTTCTCCTCTTTTGTCTGTTTTTTTTCCTTTTTTCTGCCTTGCTTTCTGACAAAGCATCATATTCTTCATAATCATTTGAATGCCAAATGTTCAGATTTCAGAGGTCAAGAAAAATGTCAGGCTCCAAAAGTTTAGTGTTATTTGGTGATAACATTGGCTATTATATTTTCATAGTGCATGATATATAAACTAGAATTAGTAGATTAATAACATATCCAATGGCTAAAAATAAGTCTGTATGAGGAGAGATAAGGAAAGCCAAAGTGAATTTTCTGCACCTGCTAACTGGCCATTTGGCATGCTTTACATCCCATCCCCAGGAAGCCAGATCAAAAGATGAGAGGGAAAAATATAAATTGCATTATCATCTTCCACATGCTAATATACACGGGGTACTGAAAATCCAGCTGAAAAGGGGACTGCCTTATTAACGGTGGCATGCTGCAATTTACATATCTCATCCTCCAGATGTGCACAGGGTAAATGAGAATGGGGAAGGCTCGGATCAGCAGGGAATAATGAGGAAGCGTGCACACACACACACACACACACACACACACACACTTTGGCTATCAATTTGGCCAATTGTGAAACAGTGATACTCAGAGAAATGATTGACTTCTTCCTAAAATAAATCTGGCTTGAGTTTCTCCTCAGCTGCATTCTGGAGGTAGGGCAGACACAGAAGATACTAAAGATCCATCATTCTGAGCCAGGCAGCTGAAGGGGAAACCAACTCTGTTTAGGAAAATGAGTTCTATAATCTATACTACACTTTATAGTCCAAGTCCAACAAAAGTGGGGTTTTGTTTGTTTGTCTCACTCTGTAGGCTAGCTTGGCCTGGAACTCATGGTCCTCCTGCCTTGACTCCTTGATTGTTGGGATTACAGGCATGTCGTACTATACCTGCACAACCAAAATTGGATAATAGATTTCTTATAGGTAACTATTAATTCATTATGTCTCCTCATATACACATGTTGCCTGTCATAACTTTCAAATAGAAACTTTCAAAGAAACAATAATGTAATAACATTGGACTTAGTTAACTTTTTTAATTAGAGGTTTACCCAAAGACATGCATCACTGAATAAACGGAATGGAAAGAGGGAGCTGGAATAAGATAAGTAACCACAAAATATAGCCCAGTATATTAATCCTTAATGGCAATATTAGCATTTCATAGCTATAAAGTAAACACCAATCTGTAAACACAATACTTTTCAACTACTATTTGCTGGGTTGATAGATAGTCTAAGCAATAATAAAATCTATCTTTTTTCTTTTAGCTTTTGGTTATAGAAATTTTAGAATGGACACAAAACAGAATAATACAACAAACCCCAGTGTACCCATCACTCAATTCAACATTATTAACCTTTGGGTATTCTGGTTTCATCTACCTCCACCCACTCCTCTCTTAGTTATTATACAGTTCTTAAGGTAAAATTTGCATATATATTGGAAAGCACAGATATTAAATGCATAACTTTGACAAATGAAGTCACCATGTAATTTACATGTCTATTACAATATTGAACATTCCCCCTCTTCAGAAAGCCCATGTGTCCCTTTCTCAGTGAACGGACCTGTGGGGAGAATACCATATAACCAAAGGAGGAGTGAAAGAAAGCCTGTGCTCAAATCCAGCACAATCAGGATTTCACGCCCCACTGAGGTTTAATCAGCATTCCACAGAAATGACGGGCTGGGAACCTGACACCCAAATTCAATCCACACACATTCTCTCTTCACAGCTCACATTTGAGAGAGTATATCTAGGGAAAAGGAAAAAGAATTCAACAACCTACCCTGCCCCCCCACCCCCACACACACTCCACATCTGGAGTAATTTGTCTTTTAATTTATTTCAATAATACCCCAAACAAAAATCACAGCTCCATAAATAGAAGGCAAGACATAAATAGGAACACTACACAGTGGTGAAATAATAATGGCAGAATGATTATAATGGAATTTTTAACCACTCATTACCATGAGCACATGCTTGGTTGACCAAATAAATTTCCTCTATACTGCTTTCCAGAAAAGCAGTAAAAAGCACATGAGCAGCAACACTAGAAATGACATTAATAGTTACTACTAAGTAGTGGTAGTAGAGAAGCAGGGTCTCAAAGAGGTTCTGTCTAACTCGCCTTGCTCTGTTGATTCCAGCTACAATGGCACCATATTATAAGCACTCACTACTAACATTACATACATGACTTTTTGTTATGCATACATAAGTCTGTTTTCTATTTTGGTCCTTCAGTTGTGCTGATAAAATGCCTTTCCTCCTCCCTAAGAGTCTCCACTTAGGCTCACAGGGAAGAAAACCTCACCAACAATTCTGCTCTTATGGAGAAGGCCCCAGAGGAAATGAGCATCGTCAGCCCAGTCCCACCTACCTGCTCCTTGTCTCCTAGAACCTAGGGTTTCTATGACCCAGGACAATTTGAGAACAGGTTCTATAGCCTATAGCTGCGGATGGTGCTGAGGAAAAAAATGGCCTCCTCTTTTTGAATGAATGTATGCAGCCAGAGGTAAGCATACCAAACAGATCTGGTTTTGGCTGGAGTTTTCCGGCTTACCTAAAGGTGGGACTGCAGGGAATATCTTCATTTACCAAAAATAAGTTACCTATTAGCCATTGGAGAGCAGAGGACCCCATCTATGGCACAGGTCCTGGTTACATTCTTTGCTATGAGTGAGGCTGATCCTGTGATCTATATTTGCATAGTGAGTACCTTTCCCAAACAGGTTAGATTCTGGGAGGAAAAATACAACTAACTAGGGTCCTACACTCCCAAGCAATTTTCTATATCCTTTGTTTCAGTTCACCTCATCCAGGCTACACCTTTTCATTTGTGGCATCCCTGGGGCCATGCGCTTCTGTATTAAGATGCTGGGTTTCAAGATGAGGGAGAGCATGTAGCAGGATTTGCCTTCCTTACAACATGGCTACTTACAGTTCATGGAAGCCCTTGGCACTGTTTGAAAGTCTTTGCTCATTCTCTATGGAATACCGTTCCTTCTTCTCACTATACTCAAGATTCCTTTCACCATCCTCACCACAACCAATATCATCCATGTCACCATTACCAACACTAACTCCACTGCTATGGGTTAGATGCAAGTTTTCCCCCAGGGTTTATATGAGAGAGTTTCGTCTTCAGTATGGTAATGGTGGGAGGTGATAGATCCTTAAGAGGAAGTGCCTAGCAGGAGGTCGCTACAGGCCCCTCTCTGAGTTCTGGCTGTTTTTTCTTTTTTGTCGGTGGTGGGGCCTGAACTCTGGGCCTGGGCACTGTCCCTCAGCTCTTCAGCTCAAGGCTAGCACTCTACCACTTGAGCCACAGCACTACTTTGGGCTTTTTCTGCCTATGTGGTGCTGAGGAATTGAGCCCAGAGCCTCATGCATGCAAGGCAAGCACTCTACCACTGAGCCACCTTCCCAGTCCCAGTTCTGGCTTCTTGACTCAATATTCCATTTCTAGTTTCCACATGTGCTACCTCTCATGATGCTGAAGCTATGCTGTTTGGAGTGTCAGCCTTCAAAACTGTAAGGTAAATAGATCTTTTTTCCCTTTATAATTACCATCCTCAGGTATTCCATTACAGTAACAATAAACAAATACAAATACCCTCAATGACAAAAATATCACTATACTAGGGCTGGGAAGGTGGCTCAGTGGTAGAGCACTTGCCTTGCATGCCTGAGGCCCTGGGTTCGATTCCCCAGCACCACATAAGCAAAAAGAAAAAAAAGCCAGAAGTGGCACTGTGGCTCAAGTGGTAGAGCGCTAGCCTTGAGCTGAAGAGCTGAGGCACAGCGCCCAGGCCCAGAGTTCAGGCCCCACGACCGGACCCAAAAAAAAAAAAATATCACTATACTACCAATATTAACACTCGCCAACACCAAACCCATTTATACCACAGTACCCACTAATAGCAATACTTCTGCTGCCAATACCATCATTAACACCAGTATGGATAACACTACCACCTTCTCCATAAATATTTAAAACTAAATTGCAAGCTTCTAATGTCACAGATTCAATCTCTTGCCAGTGCTGCTTATTACCTTGTTCTCCTCTGGAGTGAAGAGGATTCGAAATATGGATGGTACTCCAGGAGCTACTTTGTGGCCAATATCTTTGGGGCTGATAACTTTAAAGTAAGGTGAACTTTCCTCAACAATTTTAACCATCCTTGGAATCTGCGAAAAGAGCACATGATGACGAGCAATGTGTGTATGAAAGGTAGAAGAAAGAGTACTAGCCTCAGAGTTAAGCATAGTTCAAGATCAGTTACGTACTGGACAAGCAAACTTGATCATGTATGACCTCCAGTCTTCTAACTGTAAAGAGAGATGTCAGTGCCTACCTTTAGCCCTCAAGAAATTTCAATCCTATTTTTTATTAATGTTATTACTGCTCATTTTTATTATCACAAGTCTGTATTCACTTTACTATTTAAATGCGATTATCTTCAAAAACCAAACTGGATAATTAGCTAAGGCCTTACCCACAGGGTAGAATTAAACTGGATTATTTCTCAGTGTTTGACACTTACTGTGTTCTTTCTGTTGACCATCTACAGGACATGATACACCATTCCATCTTCCTGGTAGCCTTCTGGCTTCCTCAAGACTCCCATTTGTCAAAGGAAGAAAGCAGGCCAGCTCCACCAAGCAGTGGTGCTGGGAGGACTGTCCTATTCTGACTCCTCCCTGCCACATGTCCCAAGTGAACACCTCCAGGAAGCAGGAACTCATACCCCAAGCCAGTCTCAGCTAGGCTTCAAAGAATTTCATTCTTTTGAAGTCTTGCCTTCTGCTCTCTACATGCTCATGAGGTGTATGTATCTCTATATCAGGTTGTCTAATCTATTAAAAAAACAAAAAAAATAACCATCATATGGGGCATGATGTCACATACCTATAATCCCAGCTATGGGAAGTAAATGTAGGAGACTAACCCAAGGAAAAGTGAGAAACCTTATGTGAAAAATTAAAAACAATAAAAAGGTAATCATAAAGAGAATGGAAGCTCAAGCTTAAGCTTTCTGGGAGTATATTTAGTTAGAGTATAATAGACCATTAAAAACCAAATAAAGAATCAATAGCAAAACTAACAATAACAAAAAAATCATACCAGTTTAGCACTTAGGATGGATACAACAAGCGCTCAGTTAAATACATTCATTATCTCATTTAATATTTAAAAACACTCAATTGAAATGGCTGCCATCATCCCCATGGCGGCAATGCCCAAAGTCTCTAGCTAGAGACTGATGAGTCTGACTCTGGAGTCTACATGTTCAAAATTGTATGCCAAGTAGAATCATAATAGCTTGCAAAGATGGAGAATCTTTTCTCTGCCAAGGGATATTTAGACATTTGTTATACATTCAGGGGCCATAAAAATTCTTAATATAGGGCTGGGAAGGTGGCTCAGCGGTAGAGTGCTTGACTTGCAAGCATGAGACCCTGGGTTCGATTCCTCAGCACCACATAAACAGAAAAAGCTGGAAGTGGCGCTGTGGCTCCAGTGGTAGAGCGCTAGCCTTGAGCTGAAGAGCTAAGGGACAGCTCAGGCCCCATGATCGGCAAAAAAAAAAAAAAAAATTCTTAATATTGGCAGATAACCTATGACGACCGACCAGAAGCATATGTGCCTGTCCTATCAGGTACCAAATGAACCGCATTAGAGTGTTCATGTGTATATGAGAGACAAAGAAATAATGTCCAAACAAGTTGTGGATTTTTCATTCCATGACAGTGAGGAAGGAAATATAAAGGTGAAGGAGGCACCTTCTCTGTTCCCCAAGTCTCTCCACAGTCCTAGAACATGAATGAAGGACAGAAAGATTGAGGCTTATATCAGCCTAATAGTACGAGGTCTGTAGTATAATTACCTGGAGAACAAGCCTGTCTAGCCTGAAGAACTTTGTCAGCTTGTTGGTAGCTGAACTTCCACTGGCTGTGGACTCTCTTTGCATGGGGCCAGCACTTGGGCTGCATCTTTTGAGGAGGTATTCTGTTATCCATGAGAACCAAGTGCCTTTACACTTGACTTGCTCTCTCCAACCACTGATATTTATTTGTTTAGGGTCAAGAAGAAATGGCCAAAGGGTAATTTGGACTCTGTCTTTAATAGTCTCACAATACCTGAACAAGAATTATTTTAGGAGGGGTGGTGTGGGGGGGGGGGGGAGGGGGGAGATGGGAAGGGATGGGAAGGGAAAACAAAGGAGGAGGCAACAATGCTTGATAAGAAATGTACTCATTATCTTGCCCATGTAATTGTAACCCCTCTGTATAGTATTTTCACAATAAAAAAGAATTATTTTAAATAATTTGGAAAAGAGAAAATAATTCAAAGTAAGGAACTGGACTGGAGGGCATGCATGAAAAGTCCTAACATCTATGTGATATAGCCCTTGGGGGCTAGGGATATTACCCTGTACCTTGGACATTACCCCAAGTACCTTGGATTCTTTATCATTTCTTTGTTTACCCTTTTACTTTTTGTTCTATGAGCTCCTCTTGCTAACTATACTGCAGCAAATAGCTAAATATACCATTTTCTCTGGAGCCTGACTTTGTATTGATCTCTGAAAGGCATCACTGATTCCTTTAATGAGCTGTTGTACTCAATATGCCTCCAAGTCTTCCCATGTGCTTTGGATTCCAGCATAATCTTGATTTATTTTCCAGTAGCTCAATTTTGGGGGCCTCTAAGTATTCCTACCTGTATTTTAAGTATAGCATCTTTCAGTTGCCTTTCTCCCCATCTGATTACTCTTCAGGCATAATTATGCTTAATGTTGAACTTTTTGTTGTTGTTGTTGGTCATGGAGCTTGAACTCTGGGCTTGGGCACTGTCCTTGCGCTTTTCAGCTCAAGGCGAGCACTCTACCGCTTCAGCCACAGGGCCACTTCCGGTTTTCTAGTGGTTTATTGGAGCGGTTTTCTAGTGGTTTATTGGAGATAAGAGTCTCACGGACTTTCCTGCCTGAGCTGGCTTTGAAATGCGATCCTCAGATCTCAGCCTCCTGAGTAGCTAGGATTACAGGTGTGAGCCACTGACACCTGGCTAATGTTGAACTTTTTATTATTATCTTTAGTTATAATCAGATGCCAAGGAAACCTTCAGGCGTTTAATATATTTCCTTATAATAAACCCTAATCCACCACTGAAGAAAAAAACATAAGCTAAGGACTAATCATCAGTGGCAATCACAAAGAGACAAGGTATAGACACTGAGAGAAGACTTCCAGAACTATAGCTATCTGTAGACAAATTTGAAGGTTATATCACATAGAAGGAAGAGGTTAAAAAAGGGGAGAAAGAGCTTCACAGGTTGTAGAAAAGAAGTTACCTAGAAGTATAATTCACAGGACATAAATGTTAGTGCCCAATATTTATAATTCATAGTAGTGGATTATTCCTTGAACTTGGAAACTGATGTCATAGTACACTACATTAACATAATAATTGTTCTGTCTTAAAAGAAAACATTGCTGGACTGGTCAGATATGAGAACTTCCTGCCCTTCATCAAATCAAACCTTCATTCACCAACAAGATATTATATTTGTTGAGAGTTCACTATTTGTTAGGCAGTGCACTGGGTCTAACATATAACAACAGAAAACATACAGCTGAGTGCCCATAGCACACCCCCACAATCCAAGCTCCTTGGGAGGCTGGGTTAGAAAGCGCTCAATTCAAGGTCAGCCCAGGTGGAAAAGTTTGCAATACCATTTTTATTTTTTTATTTTTTTTAAAGCATTTTATTTTTATTTATTTATTTTTTTGTCGGTTGTGGGGCTTGAACTCGGGGCTTGGGTGCTGTCCCTCAGCTCTTCAGCTCAAGGCAAGCACTCTACCACTTGAGCTACAGCGCCACTTCCTGCAATACCATTTTTAATGAAGAGCTGGATGCTATGAAAGCAATTATAAGCTACACAGGGAACCTAACAGGGATGAATTATACTGAGATACATACAGCAAAAAACAACCAGCAAAAATCAGGGCTGGAGACATGACTCAGTGGTAAGACCTAGTAAATGCCTAGTAAACATGAAGACACAAGCTCAACGCATAGCCCCACCAAAAAAGAAAAACGAAACAGATACAACCTGTCTTCACTAGTATAAGTCTAAATTTTCACTCTATTTTCCTAAGTCTATCAATCAAAGAACATATCTAAGATCCTAACCCTTCTCATATATCCTGAGAAAGTTCATCTACTCTAGAGAACATACTCACCTTGTCGTTGTTCCTCAAAACCAATGGAACTTCATAGACTTCGCAGGGAGCATAGTTCTGAAATATAATTTCTGATGGAAAGGGCTGGAATAATGCCTGATCCAAGTCAATTCCTGAAAACTGCAGTTGAAAGAAGAAATTATTCATTTAAAGCACAAAGTGGCAAAAAATAATACAGGAAAATAAGAAAATAGTACATACCACCCTAAATATTAAAGCCAAGAATCAGGGAAACACTCAAAAGCAGTAACAACTATAAAATTAATAAGTATGATTAGTGAGATTATTGTCATTAACTTCTTCAATATAAAGAAAGAAGAAATTTTGGTTTAAAAATAAAATAGGCTGGTATGACCATAACCCTAGACTTCCTTTTGTAGTAGTGGTAAATGAGGTCAATTAAACTAACACCCTTACAGAATAATTAGAAAAGCTGTATCAACAAAGAGCTGATTGGAGGCACTTAAGAGTTAACAAGATAATCAACAATCACTGGTCAAATTCCAGAAGAAAATAGGAGGAAAAAGAATAGTACAAATAGAGACAACTGGGCTATGTTTCCCTTCAATGCATTGTAGGTGGCTGCTGAGCTCTTGGAATTCCATGGCTTGTCAATGGTAGGGAGCCTAATGGATTTGATCCTTATTGGCTCCAAAGAGGTGACGGGCCATGGGTTGGACTATCTCTCAGTCCTTGAGTATGAACCGAGTGGATGATTCTAGATTGCTGGTGCTTATAGAAGTCTGGCAGGAGCTTCTTTCTTTCTGGAAGATCTTATTTCTTATTAATGCCTTAAATTATAGGTTCCATATTTTTGCACAAGTTATGACCCAATCCCTACCAGACAGACCACTGGGGATTAGTTTTCTGTGAAAGGGTTCCTTCACTGTTCCAGAGAGTTGTCTCGCACATGGAGAATGAGTCCTTGTGCTACTTTGCTATATTACTGCCTTGATATTCTAATGTAAACCATACTTCTAGGCTCCTAAAATGTAGGGGTATATTTTACATTATAATATAGAACATTTAAATCATTATTTTTTTACACACAAAAAGGATAAATTTGTTTTCGGAAATAAGCCACAAATAGACAACAAGCACCTACTTGGATAAACAGGTCCACTTTTTTTCCCTTCCTAGCAGAAAACTCAGGTAAGAAACACTTAATTGCTTATCCTAAGGAGATGACTTGATTAGTCTTGGCAAATGTTAATTTCTGACATTATTCTTACCCTTGAACTGTGGTATCCAGAAGTAGCTTAAAAAGAAATGTGACTAATTAGAAGTGATTTTTCAGGGGCTGGGAAGGTGGTTCAGTGGTAGAGTGCTTGCCTTGCATGCATGAGACCCTGGGTTCGATTCTTCAGCACCAGATAAGCAGGAAAAAAAAGCCAGAAGTGGCACAAGTGGTAGAGTGCTAGCCTTGAGCTGAAGAGCTGAGGGACAGTGCTCAGGCCCAGTGTTCACCCCATGACCGAACAAAAAAATAAGTAAATTAAAAAAAGTGATTTTTCTATGTTTTTGCACTCAATTTTAATTGTCACCATACTCAATTCCAGAGATCAAGATCAACAGAGAGAAAAAGAGAGAGAGGCAAACCCAGGGAAATAGTTGCTATTCTACAAACAACAGCTTTTATTTACTTATGATGGTGCCAGGATGTTCACGTTACATGTTCAGCCCTACCTACCTTCTGATGTGTTGTTTCTCCCATGTCTAAGAGTTCAATGACCCGTGGCCGACACATACAATGTGTATTTGCCAATTTCTCTTCTGTAGTGAGGGACATTTCCTTCAGGAACTCCGAGGGTGTCAGCTAGAATTCAAACCATAAGAGCCAAAGCTTCAAACACTGAAAAAAATGTTTCCATAAGTACCAGCAATGAATAATTTGTGTCTGCAGCTTTCAGGATAATTCTGGAATGCCGTTAAGTTCCATTATAAAATATTTAAAATAACTAAATTATCCAAGAGAAGTCCCTATACACTTTTGTGGTCTTTGAACAGTAATTTAAAATGACAGGTAGTGTCCTTCCCTTATAATTTTGAAGGAATCACACAAAGGATCTCTAGAGGAAAAAAAAGTCAGGAAACTACATGGGCAGATGTCCAAAGAGCTTAACATTTATGCTCACAAGAAGCATCTGAGCATAAAACTCTTTAACTTTGTAAAAATCACATTTAGGCTTTGGAGCTAAGGAGTCTGAGATATTCCTGTTTCTCAATTGAAGATACAATGTGCAAAGCTTTGGGGTGTTTGTCACATTATAATAGAAAAATCATTTTGTTTTTATGTATGTGTGCTGGGCTTGAACACAAGATCCTACAATCTTGCTTATGTCTGATGAGCAGCCTCCAGGCTGGTTTTTACTGGTTGATTGGAGATAAGAGTCTCCAAGACTACAAGACACTATGTTGAAAATGAATTTTACAGCTTTGGGGGCGGGGTGTCGGGAAGAAGTTGGGGAAGTAGGAAGGGAAGGTAAAGGAAAAACAAAGGAGGGAGTAACAATGCTCGATAGGAAGTATACTCATTACCTTACTCATGTAACTGTAACAGTATATTTACAATAAAAAAATACAAAAAAAAATCTCTAAGACTTTTCTGTTCAGGTTGTCTTCAAACTTCAATCCTCAGCTCTCAACCTCCTGAATAGTTAGGATTACAAGCATTGGTACTTGTCTTTCACAGAAAAATCTTATAAAATGCAAGGATCTTGGAAGTATGATTGCACTATTTAGAAATGAGTCTGAGCTTGTTAGAAACCCAAGAGGATATTTAGATTATGTTTAGAATGAGCTTTAAGATCCAGCAGTCGGTCACAACTTAAATCCAAATAAGAACACAAAAATGCTTTAACTTCTCCAGTGTTGTAAGTAAATAGCATATATCCCATCATTTACACAAATCAACTCATCAAGGGATTAGTTGGCCAGAACCCATTGCTATCATTTGTAGTGTTCTAGAAGATCTACAATGCCGCCCTAGGCCTACTTTACATGCCAGGAGTCTATGATTGTTGACAGCAACATGGTGCTTAAGTGTATGCTGAGACTTATAAAAACATTCAGGGGTACATAATTTAGTTGATTTATTTTAGTCTTTGGTTAAAGTCAAAGTTCTTCAAGAATCCTTATTTTCCTACAAAGTTGACATCTGTGATTGAATCTATTCAAATGAAGACACATTACTAATAGAGCTTTCAGCCTGATTTTTAAAGTTCTTGTTTATTAGAACACAGATTAGAATAATAGAGTGTTAAAAGGTATCAGCAATATTGCGGTTTAAGTTAAAATAATAAAATATTAAAAGCAAAAACTCAGGAGTTTTTATAAGGTGTACCAATAGCCACAACAGAAAATAATTGATTTTATTTTTTAGTGGGAATGCAACTTGAGATTCATTTTTAAAATGTAACAAATACTATTAACAGCATGAGTTTCTATGAATATTTTCTATACTATGTGGCTAAGAATTTGGTTCTCAAAAAGCCATTATGAATCATTAGGTTATAAATATTTTAATTTTAAAAAGAATACTTATTTTTTAGATATCATTTAGTTATTTTAATGCTCTGTGTTATACAAATGTGTAAACAAAAATAACTTGCCAACATACAGGTAATATATTATTAGGTTAAATATTATACAATTCTGATATTTATTTTTGAATTATACAATGACAGGTCACCCAGTTCTACTCAGTTATTTAGAATTCTATGATTTGAGTGTGACCCCCAAAACTCATGTGTTAGAATCTTATCATATGGTACCCTTATGATTTAACACTTCTCTTGGGAGTTTGAATCCCTTTACTTCTCTTGCTCTTCTGTTGTCCTGCCATATGAGTATGTAGCATGAGACCCGTACTAAATGCAGCTACCCACTCTAAGATTTTCCGGGCTCCAGCCAAAGTCAACCTTGTTTATAAATCATTCAATTTCTGGTCTTCTATTATAGTCAGACTCAGACTTTGAAAAGCACTTATTCTCTCCTGCCTACTAATAACTAAATTGACACTAATCATTCAGGAATTGTCTGTCTGATATTCTGAAATTTTCAAGTATCAACAATGGTCATTGTCCTGAAGAGAAAGACAGCATCCGAGTATTTTGCATAGAAATTCCATGATACATTACCATGCGGTTCACTTCTTCTTCTGTAACCACTTTCGGACTCATGGGTGGCAAAACTTTGCTGTGGAATCCTTGGAGCATTTTGATTAACCCCATCTGAACAGCCCCCAGGGACTCCTCAAGTCTTTTACTTGCCATTTTTTGTTATTGTCTTCTCTCACCTAAGAGTGAAAAAAGAAAAAATTTAGAACAAATGCAATCAATTTCTAGATACAAGTTATGATTTCTCAAAGCTTTCTCAAATATGGGAAGGTTTAGAAAATCCGATCTTCAAAAACAGATCCAATGCTTGAAACATATACCTTAACTAAAAGTTTTTATTCATCGAGTTACATTCATCCTTATCTCCCCAAATATAAGCCAACTAAGGGGATCTAGATTCTGCTTAAGAAGACACAGAAATACAAGCTGCTCAAGGGGAAGAATAGACGGCAATAAGAAAATGGGTAGAAGTTATGTATATTTCCCTATAGAAACACCCAGTAAAGCCTTCCTGCCACAAAAGAACAAAGGAGTAAGCCGAGACAGCCAAAATCTCACTTCAAAAATTTAACCAAATCTTAAAAAATTAAAAAAAATCTTTAAAAAATTCAACCAATCTCAAGAGACACATATATTCAAATTACTCAGTAGAAAGTAATGTAACTTAGGCAATGTCTGGGAGAGAATATAAACCCCATAGTACTCAGCCATTGAAGAATCAGGGAAAGGACCTCACTCACTAGGAATAAATAGCTTGTTTTAGTTGCCTGTGTGGTGCCTGCCCATCAGACACCTAATCTTGTAAAGACCACCATTAAAGTGTAGATTTTTGCTTAAAAAATAAAAGAAAGAAAATAAATATCAGCTGTTCTTAAATTTGGCCATTTTTATTTTCCCAATGAGATAAACAAGCCATGTGATTTGCTACTTTGATTATTTGCAAGTTCTCTCTCATGACAGTCAACCCTTCACACAGAATAAATGCAAAGCTTTAAGACTTGAGGCAGAAACTCAGAAAAGGTAGCATGAGAAAGAAGTAATTTCTGAGAAACCTTTAAAAAATGATTGCCTTAAACCATTATAAGAACCAAGAGATGAAAAATGCAGTTTTTAAAAATAAAAAATAAATGGAAACACACTTTATTGTGTATCTGATTGGTATTAACAGCCACAGAGAAAAAATATGTATCCCAAAAGATTGGAAGACAACAGACCTGAGGAGAGGATTTGGACTGTACATCCTCAGAGAATTTTCTTAAAAGCAAAGAGCAAGAGACAAATCTAATCATTATTGAATGGGTTTATTATTGGTCATAATATTAGTAATGGTTTAAACAAATAACTAATTATATCAATACTGCTCAGAGCCAAGCATTTCAGCATCTAAGAAAATATAAGACCAAGAAAATTTTTATATTGAGAATCCCTGTAATCTTTTGGGGTTTTTTTTTTTTGGGGGGGGGGGGTTATTAAACTCAGAGCCTTTTATATGCTAAGCACATGCTCAACCACTGAACTATACGCCCTGTCCTGGAAGTCTAATATTCTTAAAGTTGAAGATATCAAATACATGCTCATGATAGTTTTCTGTTTTAAAATAACCTGCCACCTAAAAAAGCCACAAAGCAGCTAGGCACCGGTGGCTCACGCCTGTAATCCTAGCTATTCAGGAGGCTGAGATCTGAGGATCCTGGTTCAAAACAAGCCTGGGGCAGGAAAGTCCGTGAGACTCTGATCTCCAATAAACCTAGAAAATCAGAAGTGGTGCTGTGGCTCAAGCGGTAGAGCGCTCGCCTTGGGCTGAAGAGCACAGGGACAGCGCCCAGACCCTGAGTTCAAAGCCCCACGACTGGCAAAAAAAAAAAAAAAAAAAGCACAAAGCAATGAAAGTCCAGAACCAATAGGACTATACAGGGCCTCATAATTTCTACCACTAAAAGAAGCCTAAGAGAAATAGGCTTAAGGTCAAGGGCACAAAAAGTGTAAGAGTATTCTATCAAACATAGAAGGCATTCTGCTAAGGATCCTGAGCAGTTCGGGATTCCAGTCATCAAAGATGGGACAAGGTGAGTATTGGGGAAAACAATCAGCAGTGGATTGGTTGTTTCTGGGTTTTTTTGTTTATTTTTTTAACAAGCTGAGCTCAAATGACACTTTTAAAAATAATTACTGGTCAATCCTAGCTACTTGGGAGGCTGAGATTGAGTAGATCACAGTTTAAGGCCAGTCTGGGCAATATTCATGAGACTCTCATCTCATCCAATATAAAGCTAGTCATGGTAGTAGTCCTATCACCTCAGGTATAGTGGAAAGCATAAATAGGGGGACTGCAGTCCAAGCTGACCTGAACAGAAAAGTGAGACCCTATTCAAAAACGAGTGAAATCAAAAAGGGCTGGGGCATGGTTCAAATGGTAGAGCTCAAGTGGATCTGCCTAAATCTTCAGTCACCTTCAAAAAAGTTTGTAAATCACCTATTTGGTGTGGGGGGGAGGGGAAAATTAAAGGAAAAACAAAACTATTCTGTACTTTTTCTGTACAAAATGCCTTGTAGGTTAACCAAATAGTTGATGCAAGGAAAATACTTCTTATAAAAGAATTCCAGCTAATTAATGCAAAAATATGACAGAAAAATATCGCCATTCTGCAGCCCCTAATGAGAGGAAAGTTCATTATGCTAAACCAATTAGGTAGTGTTGGTAAGGAATTTCATAATGGCTCAATCAGGAATGATAACACCTGAGTCTCCTAAATAAATCTTAGCACTAAAAGAATGAAAGTAGACACAGTGTGCTGCCTGGTGCCACACAGGCAAGATCACTTATAAAGTACTTCTAACAAAAATCTGGACCTAAATTCCACTAATCTTCTAAACCTACCAATCAGGTTGAGGGAAATAAAGGGAAAAAAGGGAACATGTATCACCTATATAATTAAGGCAGATCTAGAATGTAGAACATGTTATAGCTAATGAAGATTAATGAGCATGAATATGACCAAGCAGTTGATTTGCACATTCGACCTGTTGAGATTGGTGTAGAAGGCAGAGAAGGGAATGGAGAGTGACAGGGGGTGTATTTGCTTATGATATATTGTATGCATGTATGGAAATGTCATAGTGAAAGCTCCTCTTACACAACTAATATGTGCTAATAAAAATCATTAAACAAGGAAACGTCATAGGAAAATGACATAGTTTATTCAACTAATAAATAACATAGGAAGGAAGGAAGAAGGAAGGAAGGAAGGAAGGAAGGAAGGAAGGAAGGAAGGAAGGAAGGAAGGAAGAAGGAAAGGAAAGCAGGAAGGAAGGAAGGAAGGAGGGAGGGAGGGAGAAATGGAGGGAGGGAGGGAGGGCAATTGTGAACCATAAGAGGTTTTAACCAACCAATACAAGGGATAACTTGTTTGGATTATAATCCAAAAAATGAGTAATAAATGAGAAAAGTAATTATTGTTCATTGGATTAAATATTTTTGTTTTTTAACTAAGTAATACTCCTGTCAAATTATATCCATTCTAAAGGATTAGTGGTTCTATCTTTATTACTATTATAAGCATGACAATAAACTTGAAATATTTTTTAAACTATTGTTCATTTTGTTTTAGGATAATGGGACAATTAGTAACATTTTCAAGGAAATTCTTATCTTATACAGATATTTAGGGACCTATTTATCATGTCTCAGATTTACTTTAAAATAATTCAGTGTGCACATGTGTGTATATGTGATTGTGTAGGATTGAGTATATGTGTATCTAGGAAAAAATGAATTGAGAATGGGAGAACATTGGGAAGTGTTAAAGCTGGATTATAATATGCTTTCTAATTTTTGCACATTTAAAATTTTTCATAATTAAAATATTAATACACTAAGCCCATTTTTAAAATTGCAAAGAGATTTCTGCCCCTGATACAATAGAGTACACAAACTCTCCATTATTCCTTCCACTAAATATCACAACAAATCTTGGATATTACACATACAATAAACAAAAAAAGACTAGAAAGTTTAAAAAGGAAGGCAAGCCAGCTACGGATCCAGACTCAGAACCACAGAGTACTGAGTCCTCTCTGCTTTCTTTCCCCTTAATACCTCTGATTAGATGCTGGATGCGCCACCAGTCTGAAAAACAAACAACCAGGGACAAAGCCAGTCTCCTCTAGCCACCAGACAAAAAAAAAACTACAGCACCACCTAGCAATAAACTCAAAATGCCATCCTAGATGTCCATCCTCGCTGGGCTGTAACAAGATATTCAACTACTAACAAGATATTCACTACCAGTATGGTATCCAGAAAGACTAAGGACCATAGACTTCCATCTTCAGTGATGAGAATGATATCACACACACACACACACACACACACACACACACACACACACACACACACACACACACACACACACACCAAAGCAGTTTAATAAGGCAGTTCTACCCCTCAACCAAGTTGTACTGGCAGACTGGAAGACTAAACTCTCACCTGCACCCCCATCAATGAACACTTATCTGAAGAAACAAGACTTCCATCGAGCAGTATAAGGCTGTGGCTCTCTCCCACTGGAACAGAGACTGAAGAGGGCTGCTAGAACATATTATTCTCTGAAAAGACACGCCAGCTATAAATGAAAACTTTACAAACCATGGGAAAATGACAAACATCTAACATGAATGTTAGCAGAGTCCAGAAAGAGAAAAAGAAGGACATAAGCTGAAGAGTGGCTTTTGAGTTGCTGTTGTTTACAAAATAACAACTGAAAATGTTCCACATATAACAAAGGACTTGAACCTACTAATTCAAGAGAACAAATGGACCCCAAATTAGATGAAGAAAACCAAGTAAAAAATAGGGACACAGACATTATTCAGGAAACGATACTACTGTCTTGCCCACAATACAGTTAGAAATATGGGTGAGAGATAAAAATAGACATTTCACCAAAGGGAATACATAAGCATAAAGAACATATGAAAAGATGTTCAACATCACTAGCCACCAAGGAAACACAAATTAATACTATATTATATATCAGAATAACTAAAGCTAAAAGAAAAATAGGGACAGGAAGTAGCACTGTGGCTCAAGTGGTAGAGCTTAGCCTTGAACACAGAGAGGCTCAGGGACAGAGCTCAAGCCTTGAGTTCAAGGCTCAGAACTAGCAAAAAAATAAAAATAAATAAATAGAAAAACATGCTGTACAAAATAAAATAGGGACAATATTACATGCCAGCAAGGATGCAGGGAAATTGTTCTCTCATTGCAGATGAGAAAATAAAATGTTTAGTCACTCTGTAAAACAGCTGGGCAGTTTCTTAGCAAACTAAACATACACCTATCACATGACCCAGTAATCACATTCCCAAGCATTTGTCCACACAACAACCTGTGCATCATTATTCCTAGTAACTTTATTTGTAATAGAAAAAAAAAACCAACTCTATAAACCATCAAAGTATCCCTCAACAAATAAATGGTCAAGCAAGCTATCATTCATCCCTACAATGGAATATTACTCAATAATGAAAACAACAATCTAAAACCTATTGATATGCATGACAACTTAGAAGGATGTTAAGCAAAACAACAACAAAAGCACAAAAGGGCCAATCTCAAAAGGTCGTATAATGTGATTATACTTCTATAATGTTCTCAAAGTGACAAAAATTATAGATGAACAAATCAGTGGTTGTCAAAGGTCAGGAATAGTGATGGGCAGGAGGAGAAGGCTGATTATAAAGGAGTAGCATGAAGGAGATGTTTATGGCAGTGAAATAAGACACATGAATAGAGGGAAAATGTCAAGCTAATCTTGAAGTTTAGGGAGCTTCAGTAAATGAAAGAAAATATGCTATTGGCACATTTTCCCTGCTTTTATGCTGAGTTTATTTCTAGCAATGCCATTGAACCTATAAAGGACTGTTCAGTATCTTAATTGCAGTGGCAGCTGCACAAATCTACATATGTGATGAGTTGATACGGAAATATGTGCACCTTTTACCAATGACAAATTATCAATACTGAACGGTAGCTAGATGAGATGAAAGCAATGAAGGGAATAGGAGGTCAGGATGTGAGGGATCTCACAACTTCCCTTGAAATTTCCCTCACATCTCTAATTGTTTTAAAGAAACTCCAATTTGTCATGAAAGACTGGTAAAACTCAATGATAAGAGTGTGGTACAGGTAGGAGCTCTCAACAGAGGTGCAATACAAAATGAGGAACTTCATTTTGACAATTTTCAAATATCCTTTGAATATCCTTCAATTCACAGGTGTTTTCTGGTGACAATTTAAGTGAACTATTCTGATTTTACAGAGTGGCCTTGTTTTTAAAATCAAGTAGAGTTAAATCTGATTCTAATGACCAGCTTCTTTTTCATCAAATCCCATAATGTTTGGCCATTTTCCTTTTGTGCTTCATCACTAACAGTATGATGCAATTTCCGCCTGAGCACTTGGATCCTGCTTCTGCAGCTCTGTATCTTCAAGGATGAAAGTACCTTCCCTAAAATTTTGCTCAGATCACATCCTTGTAGTAGGACTGTTCCGCTGCCCCTGCATGAACCCTCAGCCTTACTCCATGCCCTGTCATTTCCTTCCAGGAACAATTTCAGATCCTATCAGCTGGAAGTGATTCTCAGCCTCTCTGATGTTCTAGTAACTTACTTTTTTCTTTTATTACACCAAAAACTTCCTACTTGGAAATTAAGTGTGTGTGTGGTTATTCTTATCTTAATAGACTATATGCTTCTGGAAGAACAGAACAATACAGAGTGCCTTGTAGATAATGGATCCTTGTGGATTTCTAATGAGCCATCTGCCAGTAAACTAGTCAATATTCATCTTGATCCAACATCTAACAAAGGACTCAAATGAGTTGTATGGTCTAATGTTCTTGGAATGTCTTAGGTCATGTGGTTCATGGGTCATTTAACACCTTGCTTTTAAAGGCCTTGTTTAGGATACAATGTTTTTTTTTAAGTCCATAAACCAAAAGCCTTTCGGCCAAAGAGATCTAAATGGCTTTTTATGTGAAGGCTGTTCTGTACTATGATCCACCTATTTATGCTTTTCCCATTTAGCTGATGATGAGCATGTGCCTATACACCCAGCTTTTTTTTTTTAGTTGAAGTCTTGCTAACTTGGTGCCCACACTAGTTTTGAACTCCAGTCCTCCATTTCTCAGCCTCCCAAGTAGCTGGAGTTATAGGTGAGAGCCATTGTGCTTGGCCTGTAACAACTTACCTGATCTTGGCCCCAGAATAATACCTCTCTACTCCCACCCAAACCCCCACCCAAGTCTTTCTCGTTTGCAGAGCCAGTGACCTTTTTAAAGGGCATTTGGGGGTGTGTCATTTCCCTGACTGAAATCCTTTAGACCAGACCCCTCTTCAAGCTCCCTCTTCAAACTTCCTGTCTTATAAATGTGCCAGCAGTCACATTTCTGAAATATCACTATCGCCTCCCCTTCTGCCCCAACCACAGCTGATTCCCATTCACTTTTTTGGACCTGGATATCACCTCTTTTGGAAAACCTCCCTTGACTCCTCACGACTGCCCCTTCTTTAAGGTCTCACTCATCTTTATGCTCACTCCACCATGATTATTGCCCATCTCCCTCCTTCCCTGCTAGACTGTAAGCTCCTTGAAGACAAGAACTTTATCTTTTGTCTTTCTTGTATTTTTTTTCTTGGTGCTGGTACTTGGGCTCTGGGCTTTGTATTCACTCAGCTTTTTTGTTCATGGTTGGCACTGTGCCACTTGATTCCATGCCATCAATCCAGCTTTTTGCTGGAAATGGAGTCTCATGGGCTTTCTTTCTCAGACTGGTTTCAAGCCATGATCCTCCATATCTCAGCCTCCTGTGTAGCTAGGATTATAAGAGTGAGCTACAGGCACTTGACAGAACTTTGTTCTATTTCTATATTCTCAGCATGTAGCACAGGACATCATGTATATGATTGTTTACTAAATGTTTTTAAATTAATGAATCCATAATGATGACTTTTCACAGTCCCCAATAGCCAGATTATTTTATATCTTTATACTTTTTATAGAGGTTCGTCCTTCCTTCTCACATCTGTATCTCCTGTGGGCAGGTTAGGCCCTCAAGTTTGCCTAGCAAACTTCTATTCATCCCACAAAGCCATCTCAAGGGGACCCAGTAGTGATGCTTTCTCTGGTACATATGGAGTGTCAACTACTCTCCCCGTTGCATATACCTTTATTATTGCATGCACTAAATATACTAAATTACAATTATTTGCAGACAAGCCTGTCTCTACCTCAAGAATATAAGCTTTTTGACTTCAGGAAACATATATCACTGTCACAAAGGAGAAGCTCAGTAAATAATTGCTAAACTAAATAAATATTAAATTGCACTCACTAAAGAGAATTTTTATTAGGCTAAAATATTTCTCAGCATAACTATTTCCCTCTTCTGCTTTGCTTTTCTCTTTTCTTTCTTTTTTTTGTCAGTTGTGGGGCTTGAACTCAGTGCCTGGGTGCTGTCTGTCCCTGAGCTCTTTCACTCAAGACTACCATTCTATAACTTTGAGCCACAGCTCCACTTCCAGTTTTCTGGAAATACAGATAGGAATATCACATACTTTCCTGCCCAGGCTGGTTTTGAACTATGATCCTCAGATCTCAGCCTCCTGAGTTGCTAGGATTATAGGTGTGAGCCACCAGTGCCTGGCTTGCTTTTGTTTTTTTACTTTAAATGTCAACATTCAACTTTTTTTAGTCCAGGTTAAGTGTTCAATATCTATGAACTGTACCATCAAATTATGTTTTTTTATGTTTGTGGTTAAACACAAAATCCATTTTCTGTAGGAATGTGTTCTGTTCACCTCTAGGAACTGATAAGAGAACCAAATCTAAAAGAGTTCAAATTTAGAGTGGATTGCTGCTGGTAGAGAATTCTGTGATGTGTGTTATTAAATTAGTGAATGCCTCCGGATGCTGTGGGATGTGTACATGTCACATTAATAACTATCATGATCACACCATAATCACACCCCACCCCCAGCCTCCACGCTCTTTCATCCTAAATGTCTCCAAAACGTATTTCTTTGTAATTTTTCTTATCTTCCATTTCTAATCCCCTCCTTCTCTGCCAAAAAACTAAACCCAAACTTATTTGCTCCTAGCTAAAGCTCAGAAAAGTTAAGGTCCTTCCTATCCAGTAAGGAATATATTATAAAATGCAAACAAATCTTAACAACTTCAAAGCCAAACACTGCATTTCATATTTACATACTCATTTCAGTAGCCTAGGTGCCTTTAACACATTTAAACAAATATAAGCTTTGGCTGATAAAATAAATGTGATTTCCCCAGTTGTTATTTTTTAAAGTTTTCTTTTCAGAAAGAAATGTCAGCAATAATAATCCAAAACCCTAAAATATTACTGTTTCCATTAGGACTCAAGGTTTTGAAGCTGTCCGTCCTGAGCTTTAATCTTCTTGGGCCACAGTAACTTCATTTCAATAATGACAACAACAATTGCAATAGAGAGGCTAATGTAATAGTTACCAGTTGCCACATAACAATTACTCATGCGTTACTGGCCAAAATAAGCAATGTTTAATCAATAACAAATACTGTTCTAACCAAACTTTAGATTGATAACAACATTAAAAACAATTAAGGCAAAGCATTTACAAACACTATGTCAGTATTATTACTGGTTGTTTCTCAATTACTGGTTGTTGGGTAAGTCTGGTTTGGATCTCTTATGAGGTTGCAGTCAAGGATTGCAGCCAAGACTGCTCTCTACTGAAGGATGGACTAGGGCCAGAGATCTACTTCCAAGATGGCTCACTCACAAGACTAGCAAGTTGGGTGGGCTACGGGCTCCTCCCCTCGTGGACTTCACAACAGGGCTGTCTGAATATCCTCACTAGGAACCAGCAGTTCAAGTCTGCTGCCCTAGCTAGTTAAGAGGCAGTGATAGTTCAAGGCCAGCCAAGGCAAGAATGTTCAGGAGCTTCCCCCATCTTACCAATAGAGGTGTGGTGGTACACACCTGTCATCCAGGCTATATGGGAGACTAGGATGGTGAGGCAAAAATAAAGAAACAGAAAAAAGTTTGTGAAACCACCCATTAAAAGCTGGGCATGGTTGAACATACTTGTCATCTCAGCTACAATGGAAAGCATAAATAGGAGGTTAGTAGTCCAGACTTGGCAAAAAGTGAGAACTTATCTCAAAAAATAATCAGAGCAAGCGGGGCATTGGTGGTTCACACCTGTAATCCTAGTTACTCAGGAGGCTGAGATCTGAGGATCGTGGTTCAAAGCCAGCCCGGTCAGGAAACTCTGTGACTCTTACCTCCAGTAAACCACTCAGAAAACCAGAAGTGGCACTGTGGCTCAAGTGGTAGAGCGCCAGCCTGAAGAGCTGAGGGACAGCGCCCAGGCCCTGAGTTCAAGACCCACAACCGACTTAAAAAAAAAATCAGAGCAAAAGAGGAGGTAACAATGCGCCATAGGATGTACTCATTACCTTACTCATGTAACTGTAACCCCTCTGTACAGAATTTTTACAATAAAAATGTATACAAAAAAATAAAAATCAGAGAAAAGGGGCTGGTGGCAAAGCAGCCACCTGCCTAGCACCTGCCTAGCAAGCACAAAATCCTAACTTCAAGCTCCATTACTGCCAAAACAAAACAGAACCAACTTGTGAATACTGGCTACGTCTAGCATGGGGCGTCTGGCAAGAGACCATGGGACAAGCTTCAATATCTTTTTTGACCCATACATCATATCGTCATTTACTCAACATCTACGGGTTGTCATCCATTTCAGTGTGGGAGACACTGCACTGGAGCATGAAAGCCAGGAGTGAGGATAAGTGGGAGCCATCTTGGAAGCGATGTACCACATCTACCTCCCATGGGTATTATGAAGACTAAATAAGGTAGTATTTATAACGTTCTTCCCTTTGCACAGGACCTGGTATCCTTTGGTTAATCACAAAAACAGCAACAAGAAAATGTGAAGCGAAGGGATTCCACTCAACTAAACTTGCTTGCTGGAAGCAAATGTGAGAGTCTAAACCTGTCCACATATCTTCAACTCCTGCCACTACCATGGTGAGGGCATTATACTACTTTAGCAGGAAAATGTCAACTAGAATTAAGGAAAAACTCATTAATACAATGTGATTTTGTTTATCCATGGTGGGAGGGGGAGGTTTAAAGGATCTCCAGGCCCTTGCTGAGTAAAAGATTAGTTTTCAGTTTCTAATCCTCCTTGATTCTCCCTTTTCACTGTCTCTAAAAGCTGTATGCTCCTTGGCTTTTGCATTTGTTTGATCTCTTTTAAATTTGATTATTTCAGATTTTATAGGTTTCACATTGGCCTCTGCTCTCTTCCCCTCCAAATACTTCTTGAAGACAATGTTTCTCTGTGGGGGTGGTATAACTTCTTATATCTGAGGATCTGAGGTAGATCAAAGAGACAATTTTCAGAGAAAGAATTCTCTTATTCGACCTATGACTGGGAAAAGTAAAGTTCAGGTGAATAAGGGAAAGTAACTTTTGTATGTCTCAAATTTCAAAAAGAATGACTTCTCTATAGGAAAATATCAGATGCTAAATAAAAACTTGTTCAGACTAAGAAACTTTCTAAGCTTGACAGAGATAGGAGAAAAGACAAATGGGCAACTATAAGCCATACAAGAAGGTAAGAGAAGGTGAGAGAGAGAGAGAGAGAGAGAGAGAGAGAGAGAGAGAGAGAGAACACGTAGACACTACCAAGGGGGGTTTTGTAAGCCCCAATTCATATCATTTAAATTTTTTATTTGTTTATAGTACAAAATAGTGGATTTCATTACAACAGTTCTGTTTATGCATGTAATTTATAATTAATATTATTGTAAGAATTTTAGTTCCAAAATAGATTACTTTTCTTACATGGGAATTCAATTATCTTTCAATATAATAAATAGGTGTGATAATCAATTTTTGTGTTGACTGGATCGCTGGATATATAATAAATGGTATCTAATAAATGATATTTAAGTGTGTTTATGAAGGAGTCTCTAAAAGTTATCAGAATTTGAATTAGTAGACTATATAAAATCCACTGCTCTCCTCAATGCCAGTGGGCAGTATCCAACTCATTGTGGGAAGGATAGAATAGAATTCATCTGCTCCTGGCCTGATTGCTTGAACTAGGATATGAGTCCTCTCCTGTTACTGGTGATTCTGGCTTTCAGGACTCTAGATGTAGAGTGGGACCCACACCATTGGCTCCCCAGCACTCAGCCTTCAAACTCACCACTAACTTTCCTCATTCTCCAGTTTATAGAAGATAAATTGTGGGATTTCTCAGCTTTCATAATCCCATGAGTCTATAGCTTATAGTAAATCTCTTTCTAGGTAACAATGTAGAAATGTGCTATTGATTCTGTTTCCTTATACATAATATATGCAAAGCATTACAGATGTTTCTACTCCTTTCCAGGAGTGAAAATGAAACTTGGTGATACAATTCCTAGCACATGGTAAACAAGCACCCAGAAATCTACCTGGATTTAACCTTGACTACATATCAGTCCATAGTCAGACTTGATTCATAGCTCTAACCTAAAAATCACTGCTGTCTAAAACATCATCTATTAAAAGATTTTTTATGAATCAAGAGGTCACAATAAATGTTCATATAGCAAAGTGCCTCACAAATGACCAATTTAATGTATTATTATAATTATTCAGCAAAATAGATAAGAACAAAAGAAAGTAGACACAAGAGTATAAAAGAGAACAGTGTGAATTCTAGTGAAATACATTGAGTCTGCCTATGATAATGGTGTAACAAAGCTCTGAACACTGTTGAACAGGGCTGGGGGAAAGGGAAAAGAGAGCAATAGAGGGATTATTCTGATTAAATTATAATAATATATGCACTTGCAAAATACTATAGAGAAACTCCTTGGTAGAATTAGTGTACACTAATAAAGATGAATGACAGGAAAGCAAAACAGGCTTGGTTGGCAGTGGGCTATCAGTAGGAAGGGAAGAGTAAACACAATCAGAATATTTTATGTGCATATTATATGAAAACTGAACAATGAAATTGCTTTAAGAAAGAAGCTTTTACTCTCCCTTATCTTAAGGGATAATAAAAGGAAAGGGCTTAGTGAAGAGAAGGGGTACAAGGGCTTTCTGGTGTGCTGGCAGTGTTCCCTTCTTTATCTTGGCCCATTAATCCACAATATCCTTATAACTCATTAAACTCTACATTTGTGTAGTCTGTTCATTTTAACTTATATCTGACAATCCACTGTTTGAATATACTATGATTTCTTTATCCATTCTACTATTGATTAATATTTGGGTTGTTTCCAACTCAGATCTATCACAAATAATGATGCCACAAACATCTCTCTAGGAACAAAGGCAAGCAGTGTGTGTGTGTGTGTGTGTGTGTGTGTGTGTGTGTGTGTGTGTCTGTGTCTGTGTCTGTGTCTGTGTCTGTGCATGAGTGTGTGTGTGTGTGTGTGTTGTGTAGGAAAGGCATTGCAAGATAGATCTCTAGGTGGCCTTAGGTTAACTAAGTTTCCCACTGCAGTTCTCAAGAACAACTACAGAATGTGTTGGAAATGAAATGTCCTGAGACAGGGAGTGGCTGGCACCACCTGGGCTCTTCCAACACTCCTCTAGAACAGGATATTCATAAGTTCTTTAACTTAGCAACTCACGTCATCCTGGTACATATTTGCATGTGCTCTCACAAAAAGAAGTCCCTCCAAGTTTGTGACTCACATCCCTGGGTTTCTGTAACCTTCTCTAGATTTCTTCACCATCTCCCTAGTCCTCTAGTACCCTGAAGCAAGTTTTGACTTTAATCTCTTCAATTCTTGCAGTTGCCCTCAGCAGAAGAATGGGTGCAAATTACCCGTCTACTATTATCAGACATAAGAAGTTGGGGAGGTAGGGAGGGAAAGGATGGTAGGGGAAAAACAAAGGAGTGGGTAACAATGCTCAAGTGGAAATGTACTCATTACCTTACTCATAACCTTACTTACTGTATTCCCTTTGTACAGTATCTTTATAATAAAAATATATAGTAAAATTTTATTTATGAAGTTGGTGTAAAAGAAGAATTCCTAATCCATGTCTAAAGATCTTACTACTGCAGAAAAAGAATTTTTTATATAAGCTTGAAGATAAAATATAATGCAATACAAATAAGGCCCAGGCTAGCAGAAGGCTACTTAGAGCTCTACTCAGCTATTTGTAAT
Organism: Dipodomys spectabilis; assembly: GCF_019054845.1. Taxonomy (NCBI): domain Eukaryota; kingdom Metazoa; phylum Chordata; class Mammalia; order Rodentia; family Heteromyidae; genus Dipodomys; species Dipodomys spectabilis. The sequence continues at coordinate 5,277,019 of NW_024870950.1, forward strand.
TAATCTGGACAATCCACTCCTACCACCTAATACAAAATGTACAGATTTACAGAGCTAATTTCTTAACATGTCCATGGCTTCATTTTAGGTGGCAACTTGAGACATGGTTACCATTAGCTGAGATGTATTCCTGGCATATTACCATGAATGGATTATTCTAGAACTTCAGTGACCAAAAGTAAACCTTTTCTGTTTGTCTACCTTCTTTCCATTCCCTTATTACTTGAAGAAACCAATAGGACCATAATTATTTTTTAAAGAATTAGTAAAATGGAGATTTTTCTGAACATGATCATATTCAGACTTTGAAGATCAGAAAACTGGTTATTTTACATTTTCATGCATTTTACTTTACATACATTTTTTTCTCAAAATACTAGCAACTTGTAAACATTATTTAAAAGTGATCTTATATGTTAATATATGAAAAAGAAATACCTTAGAATCAGCTTTCCTTTCATAAGAAAGGTTAGAAACCCTTTAAGAAAGCCAGCTATACCCCTAAGAGCAAGTCTGGATTTGCCTGTTGACCCCGCCATGCCTCCCACTGACATAAATGAAGAGAGACTAGTGCTTTCCACATCTCTACCAGCCTTTGGGGAGGAAGCAATTCCCAGAAGCCAATGAACAGCAAACTCCTTTCACCCTTCTCTACTGAGTGTTTTTAATACTGATCACTGGCTTGTATACCCTCACTAGCAGCTAGCTCTCAAATCCTGCATGTTTTCCTTTATTAAAATGTCATGTGCAATTTCCTTTAATTCAGATTGGATGGCTGTCATAACAGAATTCAGTAATGAAAACCAATGACAGATTGGTTGCAGACTGTACACTGTACTTGAGCTGCCTGGAACCAAACAGGACCATTTTTCTTCTCTCACTTATCCCATTGATAAATATCAACACAGGAAATTCTTAGTGTTTTGCTTTCACAAGGTTTGGCTCAATGATTCCCATTAAAAGCATGAAAAATATTTGTGCTTGGATTATATCTCTAATAAGGATAACAACAACAAGGTATTTTTCTAAAACTAAAGAGAACTTCCATTCCAGTAACAGCAAATAACAGTCAAACCAACCATTCATGTGAACACAACTAAATGCTCTAGGTGAAAAAAAAAATTGTATTTCCTTAAAAGCATTAAAGAGTTGTCAAGATAGTAAGCAATTACTAGACCCATCCCTAAAGAAATCAAGCACCAGAGAAGTTAAGCTCTAGAACACCATAGTCACAAGAACCCATAGGACACTTACTCATCCAGAAAACACGTGCACACGCACACACACACACACACACACACACACACACACACACACACACACACACACGGCATGGGGCTTTGATTTGGGTGGCTTTGCTGGGCAATAAGATCAAAGTTAATAATTAGAGTCTGTTAAAGAGGGGAAGTATAATGAAAGGCCTTTGCTACCTTACTCTAGGACCCCCAAATTAAAGCTGGCCACTCCATCAGCATCCCCAACAAACCACAGAAAAAAACTGTCATGGTGCTGAGAAGGAAAAAAAAAAAGTAAAAGAAAACTGAAAGGAGAAGTACCTTAAGGGATGGAGTTATTTGTGACTCAGCTTTGTACACAGATCCCAACAATGTAACTTGTCCAGAGAATGTCAAGCCATGAGCTTGGTCCAGGGTTGTCCCAGACTAGAGGATCTTAAGGTACTTGAAAGAAGCAAATTTAAATCTTCTAGAGACACTGTCATCCAAAAACTCGAAGAAGCCCTCCAGATATTTCAAGGACAATGAAAAACACTCAGTCAGAAATGAGCAAACACACAACAACACAAGAAACCATGAGGAAAACTAACAAAATAGTAGAAATACTTTCAAACACTTTATATGGGGGCTTATTAGATACAAGCAATAAAACAGCTTTCCTAAGTCACAAACATTTGTGGGGCATGAAAATCTATGGGAAGGGGCTGGGAAGGTGGCTCAGTGGTAGAATGCTTGCCTTGCATGCATGAGGCCCTGGGTTCGATTCCTCAGCACCACATAAGCAAAAAGAAAAAAGCAGGAAGTGGCGCTGTGGCTCAAGTGGTAGAGTGCTAGCCTTGAGCTGAAGAGCTGAGGGACAGCGCCCAGGCCCAGAGTTCAGGCCCCACGACTGGACACACACACACACACACACACACACACACACACACACACACACGAAGAAACTCAAGCAAAGGGGGGGGGAGATAATAAAAAAAAAAAAAAGAAAGAAAATCTATGGGAAAAAAAAGATAACAAAAATCTGACAAAATGGACTCTTCAAAAATAAAAATGTCCTGGAAAAATCAGCCAGTAACTCAAAATAAGGGCAAAGAACTAGTCTATACTAGAGAAAAGCTTAGCAACTGGAGGCAGTAATGTAATCCTTAAGGGGACCCTTACTATTATTTCTTAAATGCTATTTATATGTGGAATCTAAATTTTAAAAAGAGACAGTAAAGTCGTTGATTCAGTAGGTCTACAACAGGTTCACAGCATTGTTATTTTCAATAGCAATGTGGCTTGCAAAGCCTTGAGTCTAAATTCCATGGAAATTGAGGCATTTGCTGGAGAGTGCACCTGGGTTGAGCTGTAACAAGCTCCCTTCTTCCCCCTCCCCCAGGCTAAAACTCTCTCTTTGGTGTCAATGAGGATTGGACATCCTTTGTCATTTGTCTCAATCATTGTCCTACAAAGTGTCATAGTCATCAGGATTAGATAGTCAGGCCAGGAACTGACAGCAGTAGGTACCTGTTGGGCAAGCTCTTATAAATCTCTAGTGAAATGATGCTTCATACTTAGAGTAGCACTAACAGTTAATTTGACCCACACTATAAGGTTTTCCTCTCCAGTACCCTGCTGTAATTCATTCAGTCCAGCCAATAAATCACAAACTAATACACAACATTCCATAAAAAGTGATTTCGAATTAACACACATTTATCACATTTGAAGTCTAAATGATGCTCCAAGTTGTCATTCAAACAAGTTCATAAACACACGGACATCCATATTGATGTACTATTTTCCAAAGTGAGGAACCAAAATACTTTTAACTAGCAGGGATCTCATTTGTTCCTAGATGATAATAATTTGCCTGGACTACAGATCTGTATCAATTACTTTGCCCAAATAAAACCACTGTTACCCATATATGAATTTCACTTCTGAACACAAAGTAAAAATCCATGCGTGGTGACCTCAAAGTGAACTGGTTAAATCTGAGGGCTCATTTTTAAAGGTCAATGTCCTTTGCTGCAAACACAGTTCCTAGGAAGATAAGACGTTGAACCTGCCCTATGGCACTGAGCATAATTAGCCAGCTGCACCCTCATAATAAGGTGCAGATGGTTAATTGCACCAGCAAATAACTGCTTACTTGTGGGCACAGAAGCCCGTACCTAAAAATCATTGAAAGCACGCTTGGGCCTATTTGTGCTCAGGCAAACAAAACACATTCCCAAGGTTTCATCTGTGAACAGACCTCAGCAGGCTCCAAGCCATTGCATTGGGAAAGATCCATTCACACTGCTAAGGTTGTTTCAAGAGAGGAACCATTGCCACAGTCATACCTCAACTGATGAAATACTTATTGAGGTGCTGAATCTTTGTTTTAAAAAAAACTAAAGGTAATTTGTTATAATAGTAATCAATAAATAAGGAAAGAATTTCATTTCCATGAAACCAAAGTAAATTTTTTTATTTTTATTTTTGTGCCAGTCCTGGGGCTTGAACTTGGGGCATGGACACTGTCCCTGAGCTTCTTTTGCTCAAGGCTACCTCTCTTCCACTAGAGCCACTGCTCTCCTTCTGGCTTTTTGTTTGTTTGACAATTAATTTGAGATAAGAGTCTCATGGACTTTCTTGCCTGGGCTGGCTTGGAGCTGTGATCCTCAGAACTCTGCCTCCTGAGTGTGTGAGCCACCAGTCCCAAGCTCCTTTATCTTTTTTATGTCTTTTTGATAAAAACCTTGGGCTACAGTTTGGATCTTGAGTGACCACCAACAACCCCCCTCCCCCCCCAAAAAAGGCCAGTGTGATTGTTAAAGGATTATTCTCCAGCCTGTGACACTATGAGGTACAGCCTTTAAGAGACTGGACTAGGGGGAGAGTTTAGATCATTGGGTGTGTCCTCAAAGGGGATTATGGTATACTGGTTGCTTCCTCGTTTACGTCTGGCCATGAGGCAAATGGGCTTTCTCTTGCTGGAGCAGATCCATTACAAACTACAAGCTCCAAAATTGTGAGCCAAAATAAATCTTTCCTCTTTTTAAGTTGATTTTCCTCAGGCATTTGTTACAGTATTGGAAAGCTGACCAACACAGCCTTAAATGTCCATTTTTCACAAGCAAGCATGTCAACATTAATGTTATGAGTAAGAAAAATGAAAGACTAGTTTTCCTATGCCTTTGAGGAGTTTCATGCACTTAGATAATGGAATTTCACAAGCCAGAGTGGATACAACTAACCCAAAGGGCTTGAGAGACTCTTGGATCCCCGTTTAATATTAATCCCTACATAGCAAGAATAGGATTTGGGCAGAAACGAGAGAAAGGATAGCTACTTCATAAAACCCATGTTTGTTTGGAAGCCCTCTGCCAGCTGTAAAGCTCCGTTTGGCAAAGGGTCAGGATGATAGGGCTGGGGAACAGAATACTAATCTACTTGCATCGACACAGATCCTTTTCTTCTGAAACCCCCTGGGTTGCGTGATTCTATTCAGTTTAATTGTATGTTGGGGAGGAGGAAAAGCTGCTTGCTATGGTTTTAATTGCTAAGGACACACTATCTTTTTCGGAACCATCTGTTTACTTGTAATTACAAACCACGATGTAAAAACACAAGTGATTACCAAGTACAAAATTCCCTGCCACCAACAGTTTCAACATAACGAGCCATATTGTAAAAGAGTAGGCTGCCTTTTTCCCTCTGTGCAATATTTCATGACTTAGCAACTGACAACCTACTATTTATTACAAAATCGCCTTCTGGGAGGGCTAGATTATTAATTAGTGTTCTTAGATTACATCCTCTTGTTTGTTCTTATTTAACCTTAATTCTCTCTGAGATCAAGGGGTTTATATAAAAAATGAAATGCATAAGGATTTCTTCTTCCTATCTCCCACCAAAATCTGAGAGACTTCATAGATGGCACATTACCTATAATTAATTGCCAGGCACATTCCAAAGCACTTCAAGAATAATTTTTGGCTTTCATCAACACAAATTTCTGCCTTCCTGGTTTTGAAATATGCTTACCATACTGTTATTATTTTTTAAGCTACAAGTATTAATAATTGTTTTCAAGCATGAATAAAATAGCTTAACCTTGAAATTTATTTTAATTAGGGATTTTTTTCAGAGCCACTGATGCAAATTTGGGTGGATTGTTTATAACAAGCATCAACAACATAGTTGTACAGAACATAGAATTAGGCAAAGTTGCTAAACTTGGGCTTCCAATGCCAGTTTAAATAAATAAAAACAGACACAGGTGCAGTCAGATCATAATGTTATTAGAGAAGCCTTATACTCAGGACATTTTGATGGCTCATTAAAAGCAAGGAGATGCTATTTTACAGTGAAATAAAGGGAATTTATAACTGCCAGTGAAATTACATAAGGTTTCATTTAGTCATTTCAACTAGTTTTTCTTTAAATTCAACCAAATGGACTTTTCAATAATCACTTTATGATGAAGATTACTGCTTTAACAATATCATACACTTTCCAACCAGCTTTTTCAATCGAGCACAGAACACTTTTTTAAGCTTACTTTTCCTCCCTGCCACCTCAAGGGAAAAAATACGACCCTTTAAAAAGAACTAAAATACTTTCAATCTTTCAATACTGCACAGTGTTTCAAATTAAATTGCATTAGAAGCATTCTGTAATATATCAATTTCTCACTTATTCCCACTCTGTCCAACCTGAAATGCTTCCAGCCGTGATTGTACAATTATCTCTCCCTCATTTCAAGCCCCAAGCCCTCCTTGAAAGACATTTTGTAAAAAAAAAAAAAAAAAAAAAAAAACAGCCAAATGCTACGTGTGTCTGCAGTGTTAATGAGGACATAGATTTTAGAAGGAGTCACTTGAGGAAGAATTGCTGGTGAGAAAAGGCTACTGCTTCACTAATGATGGTACTGGTGATGGGGCTTACTATGGTCCACTGCATTCTGAAGTGCATGTCTCCCAAACCAGAGATCTTTAACTTCTATGATCCAAGTCCCACCACAACAATGATGAAGCACTACCCACCCCCCCCACACACACACATACACCCTCCGATGGACTTAGAGGCAAAATAAAACCCACATGTCCAGGGCAAGAATCACACCATGAATTCCAAATGCATGACAATGAAAAAGTGCTGCTTTCAAGACTGATGAGAGCTTTAAGAATCTAAATGGGAGGAGGGGAAGCATTCTCAAAATTGTTCACGTAGCCTAAGAAACTATAACCACTAATTAATAATGGGCAATAGCTTCCCTGGGTTGGTGACTGTAGGAAATCTGCTCACAAACAAGCCAAACGTATTGTTGTGCCTTCCAAAAATAACTAGCTTTCCCTCCTTTACAACATACAAATTTAAAAAAAAATTCTTCCAAGAGCTGGGCATCAGTAGCTCATGCCTTAATCCTAGCTACTCAGGAGGCTGAGATCTGAGGTTTGCAATTTGAAGCCAGCCTGGGCAGAAAAATCTTTGATACTCTTATCGTCATTTGACTACCAAAAAGCCAGAACAGGAGCTATGGCTCCTTAAGAGTGTGGTAAAGCAGTAGCCTTGAGCAAAAAGGCTCAGGGGAAGTACCCAGGCCCTGAGTTCAAGACACAGGAACAAAACAACAAAAATAAAGCTTTCAAGCACTGTTTTCTAAAGAACTTTTCAGACATGATTTTCCAAGAAAAGTAAACAGCTCACAGTCAAAATGAACAAACATACTAAAGTGAAAACAAGTCCGTAAAGAACTGCCAAATACAACGTATAGAGAAAACTTCAAAAATAAACCTTCAAAGTATGTGCAACCAAGATTCAATTTAAAAGCTCAAATAATAGAATTTCTAATCCTAAAAAAATTGATAGTAGTGAATGCTTACATCTACTTTAACACCTAAAAAATAAGATAAATTAAGACAGCCTTATTTTCAAAGATATTAGTGAGCTATACCCCAGCATGGTCTCAAAAAATTACAATGGTCCATCCTGGGTCCTGTTTTTCTCTGAAGACATTTGCTAATTCTAAACAAGACAGAATCTAGTAGACAGAGAATCTAGTTTGGCAATAGGTAGAGAGATATTTTAGCTAAGGCAGAAGCCAACATAATAATGGATGGTTCTGACACTAAGAAACTAAAACTAAAGACAACAACATAAATAACTAATATAGAGTATTGGAAGACTCAGTTTTGATAAGATCTCCATTCTTCACCAACTGACTGATTGAAATCCAATCTAAATCCAAGCAGGATTTGTAATAGACATCAACAAGTTAATTCTAAAATTTATATGAAAAGGTAAAAGAACCAGCATAGCAAAACCAGATTTGGAAAGTAAGTCACTGTAGTGTTATGGATATGTGTGTGTGCCTCTAAACAAATACATATTCTAGAAAAATATTCTGGATGAAATTCTAATTATATATATGATCAATATATAAAGTAATGTTCTATTCAATTAAAAGAAAACTGGATAACAGATTATGGGCAAAAGATATGAACAAATTTCATCAAGAATTTCACCAAAGTTCATCACCAAATATTGAATAACAAACACAAGTTGTTCAATGTCATTAACCATTAAGGAAATATAAATTAAAATTACAATGAAATACACCTCTATACTAGCTAAAATAAACAAAATGATCACCTCCTGAAGAAATTATAGAACACGAATAAAAAATTGGTCAATCTTTTTGGAAAATAATTTGAGACTTTCTTAAAAACTTATACATTGACCATACAACCTCACAACCCTACTGCCATTATCAAAAAACATGTCAATGCATGAATGTTTATAGTTGATTCATTCATTTACTTATGACTACCAAATGCTAGAAGCAACCCAAATGTCATGCATCTGATGGTGTATTCATTAAATGGGGTAGTACTAAACATTAAAAATGAAATGAAATTCTGTGACAAACGACAACATGAAAAAATCTTAGAAGCAATATGCTAAATAAACCAGACAAAAAGCTTATGTATGCCGGGCACTGGTGGCTCACACCTGTAATCCTAGCTACTCAGGAGGCTGAGATCTGAGGATCATGGTTCAAAACCAGCCCGGGCAGGAAAGTCCATGAGACTCTTATCTCCAATAAACCACTAGAAAACTGGAAGTGGCACTGTGGCTCAAGAGGTAGAGTGCTTGCCTTGACTGGAAAAGTGCCCAGGCCCAGAGTTCAAGCCCCACAATTGACCCAAAAAAAAAGATTATATATTTTATGATTGTATCTATAAGATAACCTGGAAAACATAGGATAAGAAATCAGGTTATTGGCTGCTGTGGGCTAGAGGTAGGAAAAAGATGAGTGATTACAACCACATACAAAGGAACTTATTGAGTTAGTATAATTAATTAGTGTGGTTGCAGTTACAAGGCTTTATATTTTCAAACCAAATTCACGGAATTGTACACCTAAAAGAGGGGAATTTAGCTGTACATAAATTATATGTTCATAATTTTAAAAATTAATTTAAAAACATCTAAGTTTAAAATATCTATTAATAATTTTAAAATATCTAAGAACATACCTATATCTCAATTTAACATACAAAGTGTTAATAACCCACTCCTACAAATCAATACAAAAAGGATACCCAAGTATATCACTGGTCAAAATAAAAACAGGTAACTCCCATTGGAGCAATTATCAGGAAGTCAACTATTAGCAACTGCTTAATCTTACTAATAATCAGAAATATAAATTATAACTAATAACCATTATTCCCATCAGAAAAATAAACTTTATAATGACTGACAATATCTAGGGTTCTTAACTATGCAGGCCAAATAAAATCTCTACAATAAGACCCCAGAGTTGTATACACGTGGATGATAGGATCTGAAGTATATCTGTATTTTAGTCAGAAGATAGAAAATAATCTTTAGTTAGGCTTATTTGCTCTTCCAATCAATAGACCTAAGGGAGGTTTATTTGCTCTTCCAAGCAATAGACCTATGTGTTAGAGAAAATGAGAAGGTCTTGACTATACTGATACATTTTTTGTCAGTTATGGGGCTTGAACTATGGGCCTGAGTGCTGTCCCTCAGCTCTTCAGCTCAAGACGAGTGCTCTACCGCTTGAGCCACAACACCACTTCCTTATGCTGATACATTTTATGGGACAGTCCTGCATAGGTGGTTGACTTGAAGGGTTTACCAACTTTTCAAGCAAACAATGATGTCCAGACAGCCACATGGATGGTGATAGGTCCCTCAACATTGTAAGAAAAATGCCAAAGCATGAAGCGACAAAATTTAGAAGGAAAAAGACATAATGAACTGATCAACATATCCCTCTACTTATTGATAATAGCAAATAGGAAAGTCTGCAGATTAAAATTTCTATGAAATTTACTATTTAAGTCTCAGAAGTCTGGGTTTTTGGTGACTACATTTCTTTTGTATTCCCTTCCCTTCCCCTTCCTTTCCTTTTGCCCTTTCTTCCCCTCCCTCCCTTTACCCCTCCCTTCCCCTCCCCTCCCCTCCCCTTCCCTTCCCTTCCTCCCTCCCTCCCTTCCCGTTCCTTTCCCTTCCTTCCTTCTTTCTTTTTTTTTTTTCAACTTTAGTGGTACTGAGGTTTCCTTTCCCTTCCTTCCTTCTTTCTTTCTTTTTTTTTTTTTTCAACTTTAGTGGTACTGGGGTTTGAATTCAGGGCTTCATGCTTTATAGGCTGGTGCTCTGCCATTTGAATCCATCTGCCAGTCCTACCTTTTTCTGGTTTACTGTAATCTCACAGACTTTTCTGCCCAAACTGGCCTCAAACCATGACAGGATTCCCCAGTAGCTAGGATTACAGGAGTGAGCCAACAACTGGTTCAAGGGTTCAATTTCTGAATTGGGTTGCTTCTGGATTATCATTGTGAATATTATTTTTTTTTGGGGGGGGTCCAGTCGTGGGGCCTGAACTCTGGGCCTGGGCGCTGTCCCTCAGCTCTTCAGCTCAAGGCTAGCGCTCTACCACTTGAGCCACAGTGCCACTTCCGGCTTTTTTCTTTTTGCTTATGTGGTGCTGAGGAATCGAACCCAGGGCTTCATGCATGCAAGGCAAGTGCTCTACCACTGAGCCACCTTCCCAGCCCTCATTGTGAATATTATTATTGTGTCTTTTTCTTGCCGCGTTCAACTTTGACTTTAATCGAAGTCTGATGTCAAGACTTACACAGAGCAAAACATTGAAACCACTGTTTGAACTCAAAGAGAAGGTCTTGTCTGCATTTTCTCCCCTCCCTACCTCTCGGAGGTGGACGTGTGAGTTGATGCTAGACAAGAGGTAAAACCTCAATTGCTTTAAGCAAGGATTTAAGAAGAGGAGGAAAGTATTGTCTAGATAAAACACACTTGTGGTAGGTTGGGGTGGGGGAGGGGCGCGGGTAGGAAGCAAACCCAATACAGGCAGAGAAGAAAACTCGATAAAGAGCCTAGGACTAGACGCTGCAGCACAGTCTGAGTGTCTCACAGGGTTTGCACACTAGCCCGGACTTATCAGGCACTTTCTGAGCCCAAAGCGTGCAACTGGAAAGGCCGGTGGATCGTTGAGGTCACTTCACCTGACCGACGCAGCAATGAGAGGAGTCAACGTAGACGAAGTACACTCCAGGAGGTAGGGTCATGCAAGGGGTCCTCGCAGTCGATTCTGAGAGGGAAATGAGAGGGGGCGTGGCACCCCGCTTCCGGGCTGAGGAAAAGTGATCTGCCCCAGGCCTTGGAGCTCTCTGGAAGTTAAAAAGCAAGAGTTAGTTGTTCAGTCCTCGGGCCAGACGCCAGGCTCAGGTTCCCTAAGTGGACCAGGAGCTCCAAGAACGGAAATTCAAGCTCGGAAAGGGAAGCGGGGGGGGGGGGGGGGGGGCGGGAGGGGACCCCGGGACGCAGGGCAGGAATTACCGGTGACATTTCACGACAGTCCCCGGGGTCTGGCCTTTGACCCCAGGATTACTACCGGGACCTTCGACCGCGGCACCCCCCCCCCAGGCGAATTCCTCACCCTACTGCCCCTCACGACCCCGAGGCCAACTCACAAACAGCACCACAGGGCACCGCAGGGCTCCCTACCAAGCTCCCGGCCGCGAGCTCCCAGCCGCTCTTCCCGGCGCCGCCGGTTGCCAGCTGTTGCCACGCGTTGCCCCGGCAACCGCGGAGCGCCGCACGGCCTAGCAAGCCGCGCGGTGATTGGAGGAGAGAGCGTCCGTGGCAACCGCCAGGCAACCGCCAGACAACCCCGGTGCGGAGCCCAGGAATTGGGTTTCCAGGGATTCTGGCCGCACCCCTTCACCCCAAAGTACCTTCACCAGGTACTTGTTCTGGGTTCTTCAAAATCTTCACGCTTTATTTCACTGAAACAACCTACTTCTCGGGGTTGTCCTAGGGAACCCCGTTTCCACGGGGTTGCTTAACTTTGGGGTCCTTTGAAGCTCGTGAATCCCCTCAAGTTATATATGCAAAAGTTTCCTGCCTGGTGCTGGTGGCTTGGGAACAAACCGTCCTCTTCTCCTTACTGCCCTTCATTTCGTCAAAGTGAAAGATGTGCAAATGTTCGACGGAGCACCGATGTGGGCCACTGGAGTGCGAATGTACAGGATCCATGCAGGTCCTCCCTAAGAGGGCAATCAGATAGGACAGAGACCTCAGTTAAAGGGAAGCTGAGGGCTGTGGTTTGAATGTGTCCTCTCCGAAATTCATACACTGCTTTGTGCAATGGCACCTCCTTTGTACAACTATTTAAAGTGTTTTTGTTTTTGTTGGCCGTGGGGCTTGAACTCTGGGCCTGGGCGCTGTCCCTGCTCTACCGCTTGAGCCACAGCGCCACTTCCGGTTTTTTAGTAGTTTATTGAAGAGTCTCACAGAGTTTCCTGCCCAGGCTGGCTTTAAACCGCCATCCTCAGATCTCAGCCTCCTGAGTAGCTAGGATTATAGGCGTGAGCCACCGGTGCCCGGCTTAAAGATAATTTTTTAAAATTAAAAAACAAAAAAAAATCAGATTTTGAAATTTAAAGGTCAATGTGGGGGCCTCTAATGGGAGATTAGAGCATGAGAACCCTCCCCAAAGAATGGCTGGAGTGGGGCTGGGAAGGTGGCTCAGTGGTAGAGCGCTTGCCTCGCATGCATGAGGCCGTGGGTTCGATTCCTCAGCACCACATAAGCAGAAAAAACCGGAAGTGGCGTTGTGGTAGAGTGCTAGCCTTGAGCTCTTGGACAGTGCCCAGGCCCAGAGTTCAGGCCATGACCGACAGACACAAAATAAAAGAATGGGTGGGGTAGCCATACTTCCACCTTCTGCAATGAAGGTGCCATCTTGGCAGCAAAGATTGGCCTCATTAAACAATGTACTCTCCAGCACCTTGATCTTGGGCTTTCTGGCCTTTAGAAATGTGAAATTTTCCATTCATAAATTCACCAACTGCATGCAGGTATTTTGTGATAACAGCACACACATTGAAGGTACTCAAGGTAGAAATGTGATACCATTACTATTGGGGGGGGGTGTTCCGGTCGTGGGGCCTGAACTCTGGACCTGGGCACTGTCCCTCAGCTCTTCAGCTCAAGGCTAGCGCTCTACCACTTGAGCCACAGTACTACTCCCGGCTTTTTTCTTTTTTGCTCATGTGGTGCTGAGGAATCGAACCCAGGGCCTCAAGCATGCAAGACAAGCGCTCTACCACTGAGCCACCTTCCCAGCCCATCACTACTCTTTTTTATTTTTTTTATTTTATTGTTTTTCAGGTAAGGGTAGGTTTATTCAGTGGACCTGCTGGAACCAGGCAAGGTTGGCACTCCACGTGGCTGGGAAAGGCCTAGGAAAGAGAGAGAGCTGGGAAAGAGAAGAAAGAGCTAGAAAAGAGCAGAGAGAGAGCAAGAAAAGAGCAGCGAGAGAGCAGAGAGAGAGAGAGAGCAGAGAGAGAGAGAGAGAGAGAGAAAGAGGAGAGAGAGAGAGAGCGAGAGCGCGAGCAGAGAGAGAGCCGAGAGCAGGGAGAGCTAAAAAAGAGCAGAGAGAGAGCTGAGAGCAGGGAGAGCTAGAAAAGAACAGAGAGCAATTACTCTTTTTTAAAAGAATCATACTAGGGTTTGAATTCAGAGCCTTTCACTCACTAAGCAGACACTCTACCATCTGAGCCATATCTCTCCGCATTTTTCACTTTGTTTTTACAGGAGTCTCACTTTTATACCTGGACCAGCCTGGATGGACTTCAGTCCTCCTATTTATGGTTCTTTTTTAAGTAAGTTGTAACATGTGTGACACTGTATACAGATTTTTATTGGTTGAGATGATGTCTCAACCCCTTTTTGCCTGGTCAGGCTTTAAACCTTAATCCTTGCAATCTTCACTACTGAGAGATTAGAATTATAAATGTGAACCACCATACCTCACTTGATCTATTTCTTAGTGTATGTAGTTGCCCAGTGATGAGGGTAAATTCTCTGAAGAACTTTTGAAATTGGCCTATGAGACATTTGAAGACATACCACTTAGTAACAACTTAGCTAGGGGCACATGTGTAGAAGATTAATGAGCCCAAAAGACAGCAAGCAAGAAAGAAGAAGGTGACTTTGCTTTCATTCTCCCACTGTTGATTGACTTCCTGCCTGCTGACAGCTCAACCTAAGAATCTGCAAGATGTAGTGAAAAGTTTTGCCTGTCACCTTGGACAGAACATTTGAGCAACTATATTGAGTCTTTGAGTCTTGGCATCAGACTGTGTTTACCCAGAACAGGGAAATAATTTCCCCCTAGAGAAAAGTTTAAGAGGAACAAGAAGACAAAAAATTCAGTTGTTTTACAAATGCAGCCCACAACTCATTCTTTTGTTTGGTCAACGGTTGTATAATAAATATGAGATGTGCATATAATTGTAGGAAGAAGCACATTAATCTTGAAGTGTACAGAACAGTAAGAGATGTATAATGTTAACGACTGAATACATATTATAATACAGAAGAAAGTGGGTTATCCAAAGTCACAGAGCAATGCAGACCCAGCCTTTAAGTAATCTCTACCCTCCAAGAAGCCTGTTGGATTGCCTATGGAAGCAATCAGTGGTAATATGCTGTTCCTTGGGGGCCCATTTACAGCTGCTGCACAATGACGGAAGCCTGAACACAATGATGTTTTTAGTACTTGATACATAGTCTGAAAAGCAGGCAGGGAAATCTTGCCAGGGAAAACAAACACAAAACAAAAAAGCCACTCAGCTAGAAACTGACATTTCACTGAAGGCTAACTAGACCATTAAAAAAAAGTAGTTCAAATTTGTGAATCATGTATTTTCTTAACTTATATTTTCCCTAAAGCAAAGAGGAGAACATAAATAGAATGACTTCTCCATTCTTAACTGGAGCTGCCCAACTTGCAAAGAATACAGCCAGTTCTTTGACTGCATAGGCAACAAGAGGCAAAGGTCTCATTCTTTGTAGCATGTGAGCAGATAATCGAGCTGTAAAGTGAAGACTGAACCATCGTGAGTGATTAAGTAGGCCAGTTATAATGAGTCCCAAATATACCCATCAGGGAAGGGACCTGGACAAGAACTTGGGAGAAAAATACCAAGAAATTCGGCACTAAATCATCTTAGAGATCAACATGTTACTAAAAGCCTAACAGTAGTTTCAAAAAATGAGCCATGATTCTTCTTATTATTACATGACTCAGCTCCTGTCACTTACATTGTGTAGCGTTTGTTACTTAAACTCTCTATGCTGTACTTCCCACTTCTACAAAATGGAAGGGAAGCAGGGCATGACAGCTGGAGCCTAAAATCCTGCCCACTTGGGCAGCAAGAGATGAAAAAGAACAGTTTGAGCCAACTTGGGCATAAAGTGAACAAGACTCCATCTCAACCAATGGCTAGGCATAACAGGGTACACTTGTCATTCCAGCAACGAAAGTAAAGCATAAATAGATTGCAGTCAGGCTGGCCTAGGCATAAAATGAGACCCTATCTTGAAAATAACCAACATAGAAAAAATAATCAGAGTGACTTAGGTGGTCCAGTGCCTACTTAGCAAGCATGAAGCCCTGAGTTTTGACAGTACACCATTAAGATCCTTAGAGGATTGTTGATGAAGACAGAAGGTCTGCCAAAAATGAGACCACCTTCCATAACATATTTTTTTTGTCAGTTGTGGGACCTGAACTCTGGGCCTGGGTACCATCTCTCAGCTCTTCAGCTCTACTACTTGAGCCACAGCACCGCTTCCGGCTTTTTCTGCTTATGTGGTGCTGAGGAATTGAACCCAGGGATTCATGTATGCAAGGTAAGCACTCTACCACTGAGCCCAGCCCCTCATGGTTGGTTTTGATTGTTAACTTGATTGAATTTGGAAACATCTAGGAGAGTGGTAAGGTATAGACTGCTTAAGCTTACTTTTCCATGAATGTGGACAGCTCCATCCTATGGGCTGGGTGCCTGGATGGAATAAGAGGGAAAGAGAAAGCCATCCCAACACCACATTCTCTCTTCTCTGCTTCCTGGTGGCCATGACGTGAACTTCTCTGCTTAACCCTCCTCGCATAATTGGACTGAACTCTCAGAAGCTGTGAACCAAAATTAATCTTTCCCTTCTTAATTTGTTTGGCTACAGTGATGATAAAAATGACACCTAGGCATTCAAGAATTCTATTTTGGTTGCAAAGTAGGGAAACCCATTCAAATGAGCAAATGCAAAAATTGTCTCATCAACTACACCATGGAACCTAAATTAACCAGACTTTCCTGAAGACTGATGTCAAGATAGTTAAAGTCAAAGCATCAAAGCAGAGCTCATCTCTCATCTCTCTTAACACTCAAACACCCCTTTATGTTTCTCTCTCTACATCCACTTCATTTTTTTCCTATTTAGACCTGCCTTTCTCTATTGAAATCTTCAAAGGGGTCATAACAGCCTCCTATATACCTCTTAGTATGGATGGTTGAATAGTAGACCTAAAAAAACCCTCAAAACTCAAAGTCTTATTATCCTGACTCTTTGATTATTAACTTACTTGGAGAAAAGACTCCATGGGTGTAATTCAGTTAATGATTTTGAGATGAAAGCATCCAAAATTACCAAATAAGGTAGACCCTAAATCTAACACCCTAGTAAGAAACAGAACAGAAGAGGAGATGGACACAGAAAGAGGAGTAGTTGATTAAAGAGGCAGAGATTTGAATAATGCAGCCAAAGAAGTCAAGGAAAACCAACGGCCACCAGTATGGAAGAGGTAAGGCACTCTCCTAGAACCTCCAGAAGGATGCCTTCACCTTGAACTTCTGGCCTCCAGAACCATGAGAGAATAAATTTCTGTTGCAGTGATTTATAACCACTGGTGGTCATTTTCTGCAGCAACCATAGGAAACAGATATAAGTATTAATAATAATTTGGAAGGGTTTGGGCTGACTCGAGTAACACATCGTTGGTCCACCCTATCCTTTCCTCTGACAGAGAGATGGTTCACAATGGGATGAAGCTGCCACCAGGGCCCATACCTTTGGGGAGGATGGTTGTTCTTACCTAGGAAGTAGAGTTGTACAGGACAGCTGTCTCCAAAGCCATCTTCTACACAGCAATTCTCTCATGATTTAGATCCCAACTTTTTCCAAAATCTCGTTCCTCCATCTCTACATCCTGTTCAACATTTCTGAACCAGTTCTCTCTGCCTCCAATTTTTTCACTTCAAAGTAATTGTCCAATTTTACTACTTCGTTCCAACCCTTCTGACCTGGTTCTACCTCCAACTAGTATTTTATTTTAACTTGGTCTACTGCCATTGCTCCGTGCTTGTACATTGAGACACAACACCTCAGGGTGCCACAGAGAACTCAAGGAATGTGTCAGGATGTTCATAGTTTTTGAGGGTGTCACAGCATCCTATGTTAAATACTTGGCCAGCTACAAGTTCAGGAGGGTTCACCATTTCAACATTACTGTCTTTTTGCCAATGACATCAAGTCTTTTGAAAGCTGGATTTTAAGCAATTGCTATTATCAGAGGCAAGTTCCCCTAAAAAAAAATCAGTGAGAGAAAGGAAACGAGAGTGATGAAGCCCAATAAAACCCCAAGACTCAAGAAGTTGAACAGGGGCCAAATGTACTACACTGCTTGCACATAAATACTTATTAAGCTATTTGGACCTGACTAGTTAAGAAATGGAATTGTTAATTATTTCTTGGGGCCCTCCAATGCCATGAAACAACTACTTACAATGCTGAAAATATGGCTCACCTTTTCACCCTTATTTTACCAAGAGCAGGAGATGAAACTGACTTCCATGTTAAGACGAGCCACGCATTGCTCATTATTCATGTTCTCTGGGGAAGAAGATTAGCTGGACTCTTCTGAACAGAATGACTTTCTGAGATCATTTGCTATGTCGCATAGAAATTATGTTTCCTTTGCTTCCTCTTCTGGGAATATCTAATATGTCCAATTCAATTCAAAGAGCATGCATTGAGCATTTAATGGGTGGCTTAGAATAAAAAGCACAAGACTCAAGAAACAGGTTGGAGACTCAATTGGACCATCTATTAACTTTATGTTCAGAAGCCAGCCACTTCATCCCCTCTGAATTTCTGTTTCTGCAGGTAAAAGGTCAGCTGCAGTCATCAAACAATGTTATTTATGAGCCTACTGTGTGCTCAGCCCTGCTTTGTACTGCAAGACAGTGTTATCTATCACTCCCCTAAGGAGTCTTTTCAGACATCTTTGTCTTCATGTGCCTCAAATTTTAATGCCATGAATTTCTGCCTGTTCATGCAGTGTCTGTACATCCGCCCTTTGGCCATAATGAGACAAATTTTTGCACCCTCAACAACCAATTTTGAGATTAGAAAGGAAGTGGGAAATGTGAAAATGAGTCTGGAGGGGGGAAGAGGGGAGAATGATGGAAGGAGTGATAAGTCAAGAAGTACTGGACACTTAGACATGTTAAAGTGTAACCTCCTGTACAACCTTTTGAAGTTCAGGAAAGAATACATTTTTGCTTCTTTAGGGATACTATTGCCATTCTAAGGAGACAAAGAGGACTTCATTTCTGCCCTCACAAAGTTGATGTTATAGGGTAAAAGCTTGTAATAAGTAAATCAAGGAAAATGTCAACAAATGAACATTGCTATGAAATAGTAAAATAGAGCACTCTTTCAGAGAAGGACATAGGGAATGAGGCTGGGGTTTCTCTGAGTGACCTCAATGGTGAGAACTGCACAATATGCCAAGGGAAGCTGTATGTTTCAATGAGGGAGATTCATCACAGACAAAGGAGCCACCAGTGGGGAGGCCACTTGCTAGGAGAGAGCTTCGGGAGAGAGGACAAAGAGGCAGAGCCAAAGAGCATGGGATGACATTTCCACCAGAAGGGAAAACACATTGTAGAAAAACACTCCGTGGGCTGGGAAGGTGGCTCAGTGGTAGAGCACTTGCCTTGCATGCTCGAGGCCCTGGGTTCGATTCCTCAGCACCACATAAGCAAAAAGAAAAAAGCCAGAAGTGGTGCTGTGGCTCAAGTGGTAGAGCGCTAGCCTTGAGCTGAAGAGCTGGACAGCGCCCAGGCCCAGAGTTCAGGCCCCACTACCGGACCCAAAAAAAAAAAAAAAAGAAAAACACTCAGTACATAGGTTGTGAGATACTTGGGAGGGGTTATGACATGTACAAGGCTTCTTTTGGGTGCTCTGTGCAGGTCATGACTGAGCTCTGGCCCCACGAAGCTCTGACCCAAGTATCAAAAGAGAAACAACTGAACAAGCTGAATTGTGGGAAAAGGTTTAGTGCAACCAGAGATAGCAAGTATCTACATAGACCTAGAAGAGAAAGAAACATGAAAAGAATCCTGAACACTTTGAATTGTTTCCTAGATATTTCTGCATTAAGCTTTATGCTTATGAGTCCTCACAACCTTCTGAGTATATTGTCTTCATTTCACAAATGAGAAACTGAGGCTCAGGAGCCTAAATGATTCATCCAAACCATATAGGTACCAAGTAGTAAGACTGAAGTCTCTCTGACTTATGTCTAAGGTTGTAGGTAAGATGACACAACTTCCATTTTCCCCCAACAACAATATCTTTGGACCACTCCATCTTGTAAGCCTGCCCATCAGTCAGTGATTTATGTCCATTCAATTTGCAGAACTGGACTTCAGACTTAAGTCCAACAATGAGAAGAATAATTAGAATGCTTCTTCTGGGACCATATTTAATTACCCAATGTCTTACTTGTAGTAGGAAGATATATCTTATTTTATGTCCTCAGAATTAATCAATATGTCGTAATATATTGAGCTGTGTTGGAAGAGAATTTAAAAGCAGATTAGATTCTGTTTTAGACTTCTCTTTTGTTTCTGTTATTTCCTTCCTTCCTTCCTTCCTTTCTTCCTTCCTTCCTTCCTTCCTTTCTTCCTTCTTTCCTTCCTTCCTTCCTTCCTTTTTTTTAATGTTGGAGCTTGATCCCAGGGCCTTGTGTGTGCTTGGAAAACACACTACTGCTTTGGGCCTTATTTATTTGTGATATTGGCGTTACAATCCAGGGCTTTATTCTTGCTAAGCTTCATGCCAGTATGGATCAAGTGGTAGAATACCAGCCTTGAGCATAAAAAGCCAAACAAGAGTGTGAGACACTGAATTCAAGCCCCCACACCAGCGTACACACACACACACACACACACACACACACACACACACACACACACACACACACACAATCTTAGCTACTTGGAAATAAGACCTAGAGAGCAACAAAGCTAAGAATCACATAAAGAACAAAATAGAGATTGGGTACGACTTTGAGTTCAGAGGGGTGGGGGCATAGCAAATTCTAATTTTGTTTTTTACTTTTTCTGGCAAAATGAAGAGGAGTTTGTGAAATGCCCAATCCAGATAATATAAAAGAGGGAAAAAAGACCTGATTTAAATCCCTATATAATGTTTCACTCTTCTAATAACAATATCCTATACAGAGATGTAGAGGATCAGAGGAGAAATCACCCATTTGTTTAAGCACACATCTCTCGGATACCCAGGCATTCAAAGTGTCCAATTCTAGAGTCAGAAAGGGAAATTCTCAGTTGTGTAGGTTCTGCGTGCAGTCTTTCTAATAGCGGCATGGCCATAATTCCTGAGAAGTTCATATCGTTATTCCCATCCTATTGATAGCTGTCATCATAAAGTAGGTCACCCTCATGATTCACTGAAAAAATAATGCAGAGTTAATGAGGTTAGTTCCAGTAGAGAACGTGAAAATCAGGACTTAGCCAAACCCCAGTATTATTGAGTAGAGAAGCTCAGAATGGAATTTGCTCTTAAGGGGTCAGAAGACTAGCCTTCTCCACATTTCCCTTATCTTTAAATAACATTTCCTGCCCTGGAAGGACTCAAGGCCACAAGAGGACTCTAACAGCCTGATTAATGGAACTGCTTATAATTTATTGAATGCATTCTTGTCCCACATGACAGTGGGCACTAAGTCTATCTTTTTATGTGGAATCTAACCAAAGTCCCAAAATAATTGCATTCCCTCATTAACAGAAACAAAAAATAATGACCCTCTCTAAAAAGAGAGTGATCAAGAATTAAGATAACTTTGTTGAATGGTAACTCCTTTCTACAACTAGTTAAATAGAAATCTTTTTTTAAAAGAAGTTGAGGTAGACAGTCATAGTAACACACACCTATAATGCCAGTTACTGGGCAGGGAAGGGAGAAGACCATGATTCAAGATCAGCCAAGAAAATGTTAGTGAGGGGCTGGGAAGGTGGCTCAGTGGTAGAGTGCTTGCCTTGCATGCATGAGGCACTGGGTTCGATTCCTCAGCACCACATAAGCAAAAAGAAAAAAGCTGGAAGTGGCGCTGTAGCTCAAGTGGTAGAGTGCTGGCCTTGAGCTGAAGAGCTGAGGGACAGCGCCCAGGCCCAGAGTTCAGGCCCCACGACCGGACCCAAAAAAAAAAAAAAAAGAAAAAAAAGAAAATGTTAGTGAGACACTATTATGACAGAAAAATTAAATAAATAAATAAAACAGCTGGTGTGTGCCTCAAGTGGTAGTATGCTTACGTACCATGAACCAGACTCTGGGTTCAATCCTCAGTACCATACACTAACAAAAAAAATTAACAAAAAATATAAGGGCACCTGGGGCTTATGTCTATAATTGTAGCTACTTAGGAGGCTGAGATCTGAGGATCGCAGCTGGAAGCCAGTCCTGGCAAGAAAGTCCATGAGAGTCATATCTCCAATAAACTACTCAGAAAAACAGTCAGAAATGACAATGTGGCTCAAGTGGTAGTGTGGTAGCCTTGAGCAGAAAGAAGCTTAGGGAGAGCACTCAAGCCCAGAGTTCAAGCCTCAGGTCTAAATTTTAAAAATTAAGATGAAAATATGAACAAAGCACTCTAGAGAAAGGTGCCTGCCTGCATCTCTCTCCACAACTGAATTAAAGGCCTCCAACCTGTTTTGGTGGGGCAAAGACAATGCCAGGGATGTGTTCCATCCTGGAAGAGTACATTCCTGCACAGAGATGTTCTGGGTCCTGGTCTCCCTTCAGCCTACATGAAAGGGATCGATCACAATAATTACCTTTCTGTGGTACATTATGGTTTAATGAATTATGTTTCAATAAGTTTAAGGTCTTCCTGACAAACAGAAGTCCTATTATCAGAGATGCCACTCATTCATTTATTCATTCAACCAATATCATTTTAATATTTCTAAGTCCCACATACTGTAAAAGGTACAATATTCAATGATGAATAACAAATGCATGGCCTTTTCTCAAGGGCCATGATGTAACTGAACAAGCTCTAGCCCATAAAGCCATGACTACAATCAAATGAATTAAATCATTCTGGACAAGTCATTTGTCCTCTTTGACCTTCAGTTCTGAAGGACATATAACAGATCCAGTAACATCTGTCTTTTCTATTCCAAAATTGTTGTGAGTTCAGTAGAGGTCATGGCTATGAAAATACTTTGTAAACTACAAGGCTTCCACCTGGAAATCTTGCCCCATGCTGACACTGACTGGGGTAGGACTGTCTGCAGGTTTATTATCTAGAGGTTGTGTCAGTTGTGCAGGAACCGATGCTCTGCAAGGAAGGGAGCCAGTGATTGTTGATAGGCTGATTGGGCTGAATAGCAGGACACCATAAAGTCAAACAAAGAGAAGTGCATTGCCCTCATCTTGCCATTAGACCAACCCCGAGGCTTTCGAGAGTCCGCAGGCCTCTGGCCTCATTAGAAAAGCAGATGGACATACAGAGGGGTTAATGGCAGCCAGTGGATGACCCTTCTATGCTTTGGTCCTACCAACTGACCCTCTAGAGATGGTAATATCTTTGGAAACTGAAGGAGGTGACTTTGAGTGAGGCATGAGCAACCAAGGGCAAAATCTTAAATTATGTTAAGATTTAAGAAAATAATTTAGAATTACTAACTCAGAATAATTAGAATAACTTAGAATAATTTAGAAATAATTAAGAAAAATAAGAAGTAATGCTCCGTTATAGGAGTAGGAGAAAAAGAGAAACAAATATTAAAGTAGTCACAACATTGCAGACTGTTAAATCAAGAATCACCTACCTGCACTGATAAAAGTTACATTTATAGTACACAAAAAAGGAGCAAAAATTTCTTAGTTGTCCCATTAATAAGGGCAAAATTGAAAGCTTTAGTAGAAGATAATAGAGACAGACATGGGTATAGATAGTGAAGACTCTGTGTGTGTGTGTGTGTGTGTGTGTGTGTGTGTGTGTGTGTGTGTGAAAAGAGAGAGAGAGAGAGAGTGAATATTCACATGTACAAACATATTTCTTAGCCAAGATGAATTTGAGGACATAAATCTAAACCCATATGAATAAAATGGAATTAATTGTATAAGGTTTTTTGTGCCTATGTTATTGTTTCTGACCAACTATCAATGTCTGACCTTTGCTTACAATGTCTTTACTTTTATTACTAATCACTAAAAGGTATGAAAACTCGATTGGTCTCCTAGATGTTCCATAATGGAATAACACAATAGGAACATCTTAGAAAATAGAAAATAGTTCCACTCTCAGAAAATAATTTCCTTGTTTTGGTGCTTAGGAAATAGAAGAGCTTCCAAATCAGTGGGGCCTATTCCTGCCTAGTCTGCTTTCCCCAAAACTTGCACAGCTCCTTTAAGCTGCAAATGGCTCAATATTCATAAATAAACAATGAAAGCATTAATCTTCCTGATTAATTAATCCATTGGCTTATCTAGACTCTTGCCTTTGTGAACTCTTGCCTTAGACCCATGATTCTTGTCCTCCCAAATGCCAACAGGCCTTCCCTCCATCAGGCAGAAGACAATTGAAAAAAGGGATCCCTGGACTAGATTGTTCCTGCATTCCTCTACAGGCTACCAACAAGAACTTCACAAATTTATCATGCACTTTTAAACCTCAGTGACAAAGATTATAGATTTGTGAGAACAAGTGGCAGATAGAATTTGAAATCCAATTTATTCCATTAATTAAAATGTAGGTCTGGCATATTACACATTCAAGCACAAGGGATGTTTTCCCATTTAATGAAATAGACCACTAGCTGTCTCATGCAAGAAAGGATTTGACTTTACATTGAAATGCTATCCAAGAGTATGACAGGGGCTCTCTGTGTTATAAAAGTTTAAAGATAGTGAGGTTTAGCTGGTGAATTTTTGAAAGTGTTTATGATCAAAGTGAAAAAATGGATGAGAAGCAGTTCCCTTGAAGAAGAGGATTCTAGTGAGAAGCCTGAGCTGAAGGAGCCAGGTAATCTCCACTAGGTTCTCTGACCTAAGAAATTCCTGTTTTAAGGTACCTTAAATAAAAGAAAGATGAAGAGAGATTTTGTTGGACACATACTTCTGGAAGGTACACATTCACCTTATCTTCTTGCTTCCTTTCATCATTTCTAACTTGATAGAAACTATACAGCAAGCCAACAGGTCACCAGACCGAGCATGGTAGCTTTTCCCCACAGAAAAGCAGAGCCTGCAGAGAGGTATGCACCTTCACCTTTCTGGAGGGGCAAAAAAGTTTCCTGTAAGAAAATGCCAATTTCTTTTTTAGATGAATATGTTCGTATTCAGGGTGGGAAATATCTGGCCCACTTGGCTATATAAGGCCCTTGAAATCATTTAATATATATGTATTTCTATTGTAAATATATGTACAGAGGGGTTACAGTTACACGAGTAATGTAATGAGTATATTTCCTATCAAACATTGTTGCCCCCTCCTTTGTTTTTCCCCTACCATCCCTTCCTTCCCCATCTCCCCAACTCTTCCTTCCCCCCCTGAAATCTTTTAAGGACATGATGGGATAAATAAACGTAATGTATCTTATAAGCCACCTGTAGCCAATTTTCTTGACCTGATTTTTTTTTTAAGTTTGCTTATTCCTTGTGATGGTATAAAAATGACTTCTGTGGTCTTCCTCCCAGAAACCCTTAATCCCAGCTCAGTGACAGATAGCATCCTATAATACATCTGGCCAATACTCTCCAGGTCAGCAAAGGAGTCTAAGAAACTGTCACAGCGGAAAGAAACCTAAGGAGAGACAATTACTAAATGAAAGGACAGACATAGGTAAAAATTTAGGAGCTCTGAGCTGGCACCAATGGCTCACTCTTATAATCCCAGCTATTCAGGAGTCTGAGATCTGAGAGTTGTGATTCAAAGCCACCCTGGGTCAACAAATCCAAGAGACTCTTACTTTCAACTAACCAGCAAACAGCCAGAAGTGGATGTGTAGCTCAAGTGGTGGAGTGCCAACCCTGAATGAAAAAGCCCAGCAAGTGTGTGAGACCCTGAGTTCAAGCACCAATACTATTCCTAAATAAATAAACGAATGAAATTATGTCATTTGCAGGAAAATGGATAGAACTAGAAGTCATCATATTAAGCCCAATAAGCCAAGTTTAGAAATAGGAATATCTAATATACTATATATAACACAAATCTGGGATTGTTTAGGGGAAAGGTTAGAAGGAAAGAAGAGGGTGAGAAGGAATGAATATGATCAAAGTTCATTGTGTCAGTGTATGAAAAGAGCACAAAGAAACCTAATAAACACTGTAAAAACAGGGGTGAATAAGGAAGACAAGAGTAATAGAGAGACCAAATCAAAGTTCAGCATATGCCCGCATAGAAAGACCACTTGAACCAAAACTACTTTGTAAAATTAATATTCACCAATAAAAACCGTAGGAAACTATTTTTTAAAAAGGTGCTTCTGTGAAAAATTCTGACCACTTTTGGCAAACACACATATCCAACCTATAGGTCAAGTGGAATTTCTGGGTCAGAAAGTATGAGCTTTAGCAGATATCGTCCACCAGCTTTACAAAGGTTTCTTCCAGTGAAATCCCTGTTAGCAGCATTAGGAAAGTTCGTTTGCTCTATACCTTCACCTGCCCTTGGTTTTCCCATTTAGCCATTTCAGTGAGTATGTAGTGGTTGCATTGTGGTTTCCATTTGTATTTCCCTGGTGACCCAGAAAGTCAACAGCCTTGTCAAATATAGACTGAACAAACATGGTGTCTGGCATGTAGTAAGCATTCAATAAGTATTAGCAATTACCTTTGTTGTTATTGATCTGTGATCACTGCATCAGAATTTTCAAGTGGGAACACCAGCAGAAACTTCTGAAAGCTGCTAGAATATTAAATTTTCTGGTTCTTGCTTTTATCTTTAGCATGGATCTTTTCTTGCTCCCTATCTACCTCTTCTCGGAGCCGGTTTCCCTCTTCCCATAGTCTAGGTATACTGAATAGGAGGAAATAAAAGTCATATGACCTCTACTTCAGACATATTTCCACCTTTGATCATATGGGTCACTTCCAAGAGACTCTTCTGGGACTCTAGGTCATCCTGAGCCTCACACATTCGACCTCAATCCCCGCCCCCTACTTTTTCCTGATGAATGGCTTTGACAACTTTCTCATTATTATGGCCTCTGGTCTAAATCTGACTTGAATCTTTAATGCTTCCCGTTAGGAAAGATGCATCACTTGGATTTTATATATATATATATAAGATGCACACACAACTTCCCCTCGCAAAGCCAGTATCCTGAGGGGTTTCTTAATGCATCAAGCCATAGACCTCTGAGAAAAATTCCATCACGTCCCCCAAATAAGAAGACAGTTAAGCTCTACCTCCCCTGTCCCCAGTTTAGTTCCTATTGGTGAACTCCAAAAGAAAAGGAAAAAGAAACCTGGGGTTGTATAATTGGGGGTAGAGCTCCATCTTTCAGATTCTTTAGAAAGAGAGAGGCAGCTGAATAATCCTAAACCAGGTCAAACATTTTTATCCACATTTATATAAATTAGTCTTCATTATGTAATATAGTAGAGATAATTTTATTTTCCAGATAGTTGGTTAAAAATTCCACTTAGCTGAGACTAACTTTTGTTGGGAAAAATGTCTTTGGCTACTTACATGGACTAAAATGAGAGATTACCTCCTCCCCAGCCCCTGTCACCAGGGACCTTGGGGAGCAGAAATAATCCAGATAAGACAAGAGAATAAATGTGCTGATTGCAAAAGGTTGAAGGGATGGGGAAGCTGAAATGTGACTAGGTAGTTAAAGGCTGTTCATTGAATATGTGACCCCTTTAAGTCTTCCAAGAAGCTGCTTACCTCATTAAATGCATAGTGAAAAATACATCTTTGGCAGAAATCCGTGAAGGAACTAAGCTGGGTGTGCAGGTCTGCCTGGAATAGAATTGTGAATGCCTGAATAAGGAGACCATAGTATAGAGGTCAGAAATGTTCAACTGTTTGGAATTAGCAAAGATTGTGGGAGTGGCTGTGGACTCAACCAGGCTAAGGGAGAGAGGCTTGTCAACAGGACTCTCCCAGCGTTAGCATTAGAAGTCTGGCATCTCAGGAAACCCCTCTGCCTAGGCAAACCCAAAAGTTGAACGTGCTGTTTCAACCATAATTCAATATATCAGTTGTGAGATCTCTAGTCCTAGGACATGCAGGTTAATGTAACCCAAACTCTCAATTCTACAGTCTGCTTAGGGTTTTTTTTGGGGGGGGGGGGGGTTCTTAAAGAGGAAGGGGATATCTCCAAATTCAGAAAAAAATCTCTCTGCTGGCTTCCTAGCTTTATTGAAATTCTGCAAGCCACAGCTGTCTGTTTCCCCCATCCCCACCCCATAATGCACTGGGTAACATAGTAGCAGCAGCTGCCACATGAAGGGAAAAACCAAGGTCAGGAAGTGAGGCCACTTTGGGAAGGAAAAAGAAAATGCAAATCGATCCTGAAAGCAGATGGTCTCTGGAAGAGAAAGTATGTTTGGCAACAAGAAGAGAATCACAGGGGGGAAGAGAGAAAAGCAGCGGCAGAAAAACCGCCAAAGGAAGTGGTAATTAAGTGTGAAGCTGAAGATTTCCAAGGGATTTTTTTCGGCTTTGGCAAGAGTCAGGCCCCTGGACGATTCCGTGGAAGTATGCAGACATTGTTTTTCATTTCTGTTCTTTATTAAAAAGTATTCCACTAGAGCAATAGCTCATGATATCCTGACATTCTTCTGTGAGCAACTTTCTGATTATTGAAGTTTTCAAAGAATGTACTGAGTCTTGCTCCCTGGCACTCTGATGTGCTTTCTGGAGTGGAAGATGGAGTAAGTCACTGTTGGGGTTGAGAGAGCTGTGTATATCACTTGTACACTGTTTGTCTCACCATCCACCAATATTGTCACTCTTCTGTAGGCTCTGGGGCTTCCCAGGAGACACTGGGACCACCATAATGTGTAGAGGTGCTTGTGGCAATCAAGACTCATAGCATTCCCGAGGTCCCCTGTGGCATTAAGTGAGCATCTGGAATGTCCAATAGCAGAGAGATTAATTGATGGATTGTTTTGCATTAAGCTGCTTGCTGCTACAGCTGCTCAGGATGTTAATGAGCATCACCAAATATGGCCACTCCATTATGGAACAGTTGTCCAGCTGCAGGCCCCCTCTCTATCCTGTGAGGGGCAGAAAGCCTTATGTCTACATCAACCCTCTGGTCACCCCAGCAATAGTTCACAGGACCATGAAGCACAGGATTTACATATGGTCCTAATAACCTTTCAATGTCACATAAATGGAAGCAGAGCCAAGAATACGTTCTATAAAGTCCAAATGATCAATTCTATCTTTAAGATGTGCACCAAGTAAAAAATTGAAAATTGGGGGGCAAATCTCTCCCACACATGGTTAAGACCTTTTTGGTGTCATAAATTGGGACTTGTGGTACAAGTTTACTCTTAATTTTTAGATTAAATGAACTCTAAACATTGCATGCAGAGAGGTAACATTCTAGATACATTCCAAGCTTGTGATTAATCTCAAAAAAGTATGTAAATGCACAATACATATCTTTATTATATGTTTATGGAATGGTAAATTATAGTCTCTTCCATATATATTATTATTATTTCATTTAACCCCCTTATAGAAGTGCTCATTTGTAAATCTTGCAGTAACCTCTCTCAGAAAGGATTTGAAAAAAGCCTAACTATAATTTGGTCTTTATCACACATAACACAGTTAACATGTTCTTGGTATCATCTCACCTAATTTTCAGTTCATTTAAAATTTCCCCACTTGTCTGTTTCAAAGCATTTTGTACAACTGCTTCATTTGAACCATTACACACACACACACACACACACACACACACACACTTTCTCTAACTCTACCAACTAAGAGGATATAGGGCCTAAAAACAAATGTATTTGAGTGGCAATGATCTTGGCTTCTAAATTGTGTTCTCCACTAACAGGAACTAGGGTTCCTTGAAGAAATGACTGATTCCAAGATTGGGACAAGGAAATGTTCAGATGTGTTTGGATATTGAGCCAGAAAGCAATGAAGTGCTCAAAGAAAAATAGGGGGGTGGGGGCGGGGTGCCAAACAGACCCAGAAGCCAGACTGATGGGTATTCTGCTTTCTAATCTGGGAAAATTGAGCATCAAAATAAATAATGATAGTAATAGATGATATATAATTCATTCTATAAAATGAGAACTTTTGAGTCTGCCTGATATTAATAAATGAATAAAATAAATGTTTGATGAGGGACAGGATATTTAGATATTTTGAAAGTACTTCCTCATAAATTACTCATTGCTTACTTCACAATGAAGAAACCTGACAGACACCACCATAATCAAGTGATCACCATGAACATCAACAGTAATGGTTCACATCAAAATGATATAGAGTACCACTTGACAACAGGATGTAAAGGAGAGAGCTCAGTTCAATTGGTAATGCTTTAATCACAAGAAAATATTAAGCAAATCCAAATTGAAGGGCTGTCCACAAAGTAACTGATCAGTAACCATCACCCCGTCAAGGTCATAAAAGTCATAGCACTGAGGAACTGTTCCAGAATGAAAGAACTGAAGAACCTTAACCTAACACAACTCATGATTCTGAACAGGATCCTCTTGCTGTAAATGATGTTATTGGTAAACTAACGTATCAATGATATTTTCCTAATTAATGCAAGTTGTGGTTGCATAAGAGAATTCCTTTATTTGTAAGAAATTCACAGCAAAGTAGTCAATTGTGCTGGGCACTCACGTTGAGAAATTCTCAGTGCCCCAAGGCAGGAAAATGCATTTTCTGCTACTATGCCAGACATTGTCAGTAGTTTGACATTGTTTCAAAATAAGAAAAAAATTATATAATAGGAATAACTTAATTTTATCAGTTATTTTCCCTTGAATATGGTTCATATGGTAAAAAGAAGAGCTGCTTGGTTCTGAACTTTATTAATTTCCAGAGTATTGTGCTGGTGTCATAGAAATTTCCAATATCAATTTTCAAGTATCAATATGAACTCAGATATTTTTGCATTTTCTATTCTTCAATTAAATAGTTTTTTATTTACAAACTAGTTCTATATCCATTTGCCACATTTTGGGTAGTCAATAATCTGCCTGCCTGCCTGCTTGCCTGCCTGCCTGCCTGCCCTCCCTCCCTCCCTCCCTCCCTCCCCTCCCTCCCTCCCCTCCCTCCCTCCCTCCTTCCCTTCCTTCCTTCCTTCCTTCCTTCCTTCCTTCCTTCCTTCCTTCCTTCCTTCCTTCCTTCCTTCCTCCCTCCCTCCCTCCCTTCCTTTCTTCCTGCCTGCCTCCCTTCCTTTCTTCCTGCCTTCCTTCCTTCCTTCCTTCCCTCCCACAGCAAAAGGTTATAGATTCACTGTCTCAAATCTGGGATAAATTTTGGGGTCTTGAAATATATAGAGAAGTGATTCCCTTCCAAGTTCTCTTCCAAGTTCATTTATTTTGGAAAAACAAAATTCAGAAACCCTGTTTTCTCAACACCTTTGTTGAAGTTCGTCCCTTCTCCCCCACCCTCTAGCTATGAATGCCTAAGAATGGCAAAACAGAAAAGAGCATACCTGGAAATCACACTGTTGGCATCTACTTCTCTGTGTGAAGATATGGCAGCTAAGGTGGGGTGATCCTTTTATCAATTCCCTGAAACCAGGAATGATAGGAAATAGTTGAATTTCATTTTCAATTTTTCTCATTCCAGGCACTGTGAGGCAGATCTCAACTTAGGTGAGTTCCGTGTTTCATTTCTTTAGTGGAAACATTTACAAATAGCAAACAGGCCAATTTCAAGAATCTTCTTGTTTTAAAACTAGAGTTGGCCAATGTTGTATTGTTCATTCCAGCCTCCCAATGTTCAAGTATGATCTTCATTCTTTTGATGTGAGAATGGTTAATTTTTTAAAAAAGAAAACATTCACTGCTGTTAAGGAAGAATTTATACATTGACTCATTTTGTCTTCTTATGGCGTACCTTCCATGGGGCCATATACTGTTCTTGGTACTAAAAACATAGCGATGAACTTAACAAGAGAAGCTCTTACTTTTGTGGTATTTACTTTGGGGAGAATTGATCATAGTAAGGTAAATAAATTGTAAAATGCAAGGAAAGGAAAAGTGTGTGGGGGGGCGGAAATACACAGAGGAAAATAAAATTTTAAATAAAGGATTTCATGGTGGACCCCACTGAGCTGATGATGTTTGGGCTAATACTTGGAAAGACAGGGGTGAATGAGCCATGTGATTTTTGCCAGGGTGTAGGGTAGGTTTCTGGCAGAGGAAAGTATTTATTTGAATATCTTGATTACAAATGTGCTTTGAATGTTTGTGAAATCATAAAGAGGAAAGGGCCACAAGAGATGGAAGAAGGGCAGCTTCTGGAGCTGGTAAAGGCAAGGACATATTTAATGCCAGCATCATCAATTTATCGAAGACCTTTAAACTCAGAAAAATGCTTTGCGATTTGATAAAGAAGAGGTCTGAAGAATGAGTGTTTGGATATTTGAATACAAAGTCTGGGAAATGTGGAAGGCCCAGCAGAGACTATTGAAAAGCAGGATACACAATGTAGGTGCAAAACAGGAGAAAGTGGTATATTGGAAGATAAGCGAAGAATCTATGGCACATACTGCTACAAGACCAATAGAATGAGGTTCAGATCCTGAAACAAGACAGACAGACGAGGGGTGGTCAGATGGGATCGGGCTAGCTGACAGAGTGAACCCTGGCCCTTACTATTCAAGCTTTGTAAATATTTAGGTACTGAAGGATACCAGTGCAAAATGTTGGCTTTTTCTTTTCTTTTTGTTGGTCATGGGGCTTGAACTCTGGTCCTGAGCACTGTCCTTCAGCTCTTCAGCTCAAGGTGAGCACTCTACCACTTGAGCTACAGTGCCACTTCTGGTTTTCTGGTGGTTTTTATTGGAGATAAGAGTTTCACAGACTTTCCTGCCTGGGCTGGCTTTGAACCAAGATCCTCAGATCTCAGTCTCCTGAGTAGCTAGGATTACAGGCATGAGCCACCAGCGCCTGGTAATGCTGGCTTTTGCATACACAGGGATTCTGATCACCAGCAAACTTGGCCCAGCTAGTACTCTAGAATGCTTCTGATCAGACTGTGTGTTTCCCATGTGAAAGTCAAGAAGAAAGGCTAAAGGAAAAAGAACAGAAAGAACTTTCAACTTTCTCATACAGACCTACTGTCTTTTCTTTTGCCATCCAATATAGTCTTCGCCCTCCAAGGCCCTCACTTGTAAAATTATATGTAGCTAAACCCAAGAGAGTTAATCTAATTTCTCAAGATCAGGAAATTCTCTTTCCTCAGAGAAGATATAATCTCATCAAAATTAAAATACATCACCTTCCACAACATGGCATTTCATATCAGTTAAAGTTCAACAACCTTTTTCTTCCTTCACCTCAAAACATGTGTTAGGTGATCATCTATAAAAGATATATGAACTTGCGTGCCTGTAGCTCACACCTGTAATCCTAGTAACTCAGGAGGTTGAGATCTCAGGATCATGGTTCAAAGCCAGCCTGGGCAAACAAAATCTAAGAAACGCTTATCTCCAAAACTCTGGAAATGGATCTGTGGTTCAAGTGGTAGAGCACCAGCCTTGAGCAAAATATCTGACAGTCCCCAGTCCCTGAGTTCAAGTCCCAGAACCAACATACAAATACACACACATGTATGCATGTGAGAAGGATTCTTGTGGCTTGAGCCAAATATAGCCCTTGCCACACAGCCTCCGATTGATTTACAGTTACTGATTTACCTGTCCATCTTCTCCACTAGATTTTTAAGTCCCCAAGAAGTGAGACTACCCTTTCATTTCTGAATTATAAGAACAATAATTCATGAATTTCCTATTCATTCAACTTCTCCTATACGTCAGGCACAGTACTGATTGCTTTCAGGCATTTAATCTTTATAGAACCCTACAAAATAGATAGGATTTGTTTTGTTTTGAAGATAAGAAGATTGAGGTTCAAAAGGTTAAGACATTTTATTCACTAGCCATGTAGAAGGCTGGTCCATTGCCCAGAACTGTGCTGAATTAGAGGCCAAATGACCACAACCTTGTCCCCAGAACCTGTGAATAAAACCTGGAAAATGGAAAATGGTCTCAGAAGATTTGGTGAAGAATTTTAAGGTGAGAAGATTATATTGGATTATCGAATGGGGAGGGTCAATGTGATCACCAGGATCCTTAAAAGAGGGAGTAGTCAGGAGATCAGTTTGGGTTAGAGGAGATGTGACAGAAACAGCAAGAATGGAAATGACAGGGAGAGAGGCCCCAGCTAAGATTTGCATCTGGTTTTTAAAGTCTAGAAAAGACAAGGAGACAGATGCTTCCCTCCAGGCTTCCAGAAACCAATAGAGACAACTTTACAAACCCCTTGGTCTTAGATCTCTGGCCTTCAGGATGTAAGACAACCCATTTGTGTGGCTTTGAGCTGAGCCGTGGAGCCTGTGGGAATCTGGGGTAGCCATGACAGTGCTCTTTGCCTCTCTCCTTCTATGGTCTTTACATCTTACACTCTTAAGGCAGTGATTTGACACAGAGCATTCAGGACATATTTGCTAAGTGAATTGCTAGAGGAGGAGATTTTCCTTTGAGGGTTTTTCCTTCTTGCACCACTGAAAGTCCTGGCCAAGAGAACATAGCCTTGCTCAGGAAATAGTTGGGCAGAAGCACCCCAGTATACTTGAAGCAAAAGTTAATTCCTTATTGCCAAGTTAGGTGGATGAGCTAGTTATTATCTGAAGTTTATTCTGGACTTCTGATTGTACCCCTAGAAAACACACACACACACACACACACACACACACACACACACACACACACACACACAATACAACCCTAACTTCTATCTGTGATTTAGAGCCTCAGGAACTGAAAGGAAGGAGAAAGAGAGAAACTGGCTTTTATGTCAACTTAGAATCTTTTTTCCATTCTTTACAGCAGTGCATTAAGCATTGCAAATGATCTCATTGAAATTACAAGCAACATTAGTTGAGATGAGCAGAGATCATATTTTACAATCTCATTCCTTTATTAAATGATTTCATGACCAATTGGAATAACAAATACACATATACAAAGTACAAATGCAGTTTCACATACCTTTCTTCTGAAACCACAATGGCCCATTCTTTAAATAAAGAAGATGACATTTTCTATATCAGTGTGTCAATAAAGAAAAACCTTTCCAAGTTAATAGAGTCAATACTTAATAGCTTACCTGCTTAAAAAATGAAGTTTCACAATGGTTCATCATGCCTCAAGGATTATTTCCCCTTTTAGTGTCCCAGTTTCTCTGGCCAGTTAAAATCCTGCCCTTAGAAATCAGAAGTCTCTAAAACAGCTTCCAATTTGTGTGTGTGTGTATGTGTGAGAGTCCTGGGGCTTGAACTCAGAGCTTGGGCACCGTCCCTGAGATATTTTGCTCAAGGCTAGTGTTCTATCACCTGAGCTACAGCTCCACTTTTGTCTTTGTGTGATAACTTGGAGATAAAGGGTCTCATACAGACTTTTCTGCCCAGACTTGTTTTGAACCACACTCCTTAGATTTCAACCTCTTAAGTAGCTAGGATTACAGGCATAAGCCACCAGCACCTGACAAATTCTGATCTTTTATAACAAGTAGTACACAAGCAGAAAGATGGTCAAAACTCAATTGCAAACAGTTATTTAGAACTCAATCTCAAATTCGTGCTTGTGGTGGTCATCTATTTGTAGTTGATCAAAAATAAATTACTGGGTAGATCTAGACTAAGATCAGTCATCGTCCTCAGTCTAGACTTTCTGATTAGATTGACAAATCCTGGCCTTCTCAGTTTGCCTGGTTTGGCAGCCAAGGTTCACAGTGGTCGTGGTGGTTTTAGAATCTGAATAAATCACACATCCCAGACGTCTATTGAGACCACCAGAAACTCAATTTATTTGTGACTTGAGACAGGATTTTATTGCTTCCCAGATTAACAGTTTAAAATGTTTTGCTTTTTCTGCCTCCAGGGTATTAGTTTGATGTATGATGCAGAGAGATTATTAAATCTTCGCTGCCTCCCAAAGATGTAAATTAAACTACGGCACCTCCTTAGCCACCTTCCTGGTACAAGCTGGGGATTTATTATTAACCTGTCACTCTTGCATGGTCATCAAAACAAGTAGCACCATGATTAATTATGCCTGTCTACTTAAGGGTACTTGTCATCCCAACTTTGGGAAGACAGAATATTATAAAGTCTCTCAATTTCTTTGCAAAGTCCTATGAGGACTTTTAGAGGACCAATCATTTATATATCTGCATTGGAAAGAAAGGTGGCATACATGTAATTCTACATTATTCTATCAACTTTAAATGAAGCTACATTTCCTTTGCCAGGTCACGGGTATTACACTGGCTGATTCATTTGGACATCTTCCAAATGAACACACATACTAAAATTCTTATCAGTTCTGTTACAGTTCAATGCAACAAAGACAGCGTTTGTTAGGTTCTTTCTATGTAGCAAGCAGGAAATATGAGTGCATTTATTTCTTCATGCAATATTTATTTAATGTCTTCTGTGGGCCAGTACTGGGTCTATCGTTCATGATCAAAACAGTAAACAATCCTTGCCCTCGTTGGTTTTATAGTCTTGTTACTTCCAGAGCACTTCTCTCTCCATATTATGAACAAGGAGGAATGAAGAGACAATAAGAACCTGAATGCAAAATGGGGAGCAGTGTCTCCCTTTGAAGGAAAGTTTACACAAAATAGACTCTTACTAAGCTAATTCAAGTTTAATGGGGAAGAGCTCCTTTCCTTATCCTGACCCAATATGGATTTACAGACAGCATTGCATTAAAGCCATGGCATTTCACATTTTTTTTCTGTCTACCTATCATATTCCAGGTCATCTGGTTTGTGGCATAATCATGGATGCAGGAAACTTTGAAATGAACTTTGTAGACATGGCTGCCCGGCCGCTGATCTGCCAAAGAAAATGTCACCTTACAGGATAATCAATTTTTAAGCTATATATAGATTCCTTGTCATATTCTTATCTTTTTAAAAGTTTTCATTACAGAAATTGTCAAACCTACAAAAAAAGATGAAAAATGGAAAAAATAAACCCCCACATAATGATTCCCTTGCTTCAAGAATTGTGAGTACTTTGTTATTTTTTAATCTACCATCTATCTCTTTAATCCTTTTTGTTTTAAAAATAAATCCTGCCACACCATTCACCTCTAAATAAATCAGAATGTATCTTTAGTATAGATAACTATAGATATTACTGAATATATTTATATGCATGACTGCAGTGTAATTGCAGTACCTAAAGTAACAATAATTCTTTATCTTAAATGTTTCTACCAAATATATGGTCTAAAAATATTTCAGATTGAAAAAGAACTCAAAGTCTACACATTATATAGTTTGATGCGTCTTTCATTGACATTTTTTCTCCTTATGTCCTTTAGTATCTCACCAAAATAATCACCAATATTTTTTATCTACAATAACTATCTGTCAAAACCTGACATATAGTCCTGGTAAAAGTTCACTGTGCAATATTTTCAAGATAAATGACCAACAGATAGATAGTGCAGAGAAGTCCTTGCGTGAAGTGGGGTGCTCAATACTTGGGAACCAGGAAAATACTTACTGTATTGGTTGAAGGATGAATCATTTTCTGGATTCCACTTGGGAGGTATCATGCAGGAGAGAATGGCCTCTTACCTTTTCCACTGAAAAAACTTGAATCACAAGCCAACAAATTTTCTTGGATGCAGCAAAGAATTGAGGTTCGGGAAAAAAAAAACAATTAAAATTTGAAGATAAAGAGTACATGCAGGAAGATAGGAAATGAAAGCTCTTCTTTACTTGAGGAAGTCAAACAACAACAGTAAAGACTCACCTAGAATTTTAAAAAATTAAAAATCGGTCAAGTGAATTCTGGATAGTGACATCACAAATATAGACTCTAAATACAGAGACTCACACCACCGTGACTTCTCTCTACAGACCCAATGGAACTCATTGCTTGAAGTGAGCAATATGGTTCCCATAAGATGATTTGCTCTTGCTCCAGGTTGCAGCCTTGTAATTATAAGCAAGTGTCTTCATTTAGGGTAGAGGTAGGTCCTATCCTGCAAGGCTCTGTTTTTCAGGGATGTATTGATATTTCCTTTTTTGGCAGGGGTGGGGGTAGGGAATAGTGCAAGGGGGTGGGAGGTGGGGGAAGAAGGGTACTTGGTATTTAGTTTGGATTCTGTCGGCCTTATTGTTACTCAATGGTCTGATCTGTCCCCTTTTAGTAGTGGTAGAGATCAAGGCCTCAAGAGGAGTCTGCTTACTTAGAAGACTCTAGTATAAAACCAGAAGATATCCATTCCAACAGATACATAAACACAAGAAATATGAAACAGCCATGCAATGTGACTCCTCCACCAGGTTTTAACTCTTCATTTAAAAAACCCCCAAATACCAGTGACTGAAATGCTGAAAAAAGGACTCAAGAAGTCTAATTTTAAACTGACCAATGACCTCAAGGGAGATACCAATAAACAGATGAATAATGAGGCAAAGACAGATTATGAAAAAGAAATGGAAATCTTGGAAATAAAAAGCACACACATATACCATGCGTATACTCTCTTTCTCTCTCTCTCTCTCTCTCTCTCTCACACACACACACACACACACACACACAAACACACACACACACACACACACACACACACACAGTAGAATAGACTAAAGCAGAAGAAAGAATGGGAGTGAACATTACACTTAGATAGCAACAAGGGAAGAAGACAATCATGACCACAATTTTCAACAAGCACTAACTTTAAGCAAAACAAAACAAAACAAAAACTAAAGGACAATGCCCAGGCCCTGAGATCAAATCCCCAAACCTGGAAAGAGACAAACAACAACACAGTGAAAGAGAAAGAGTAAAACTAAAAAATTGTTGGTGTAGACAAGGAGCTGAGATCAGACTAACAGTATATAAAATCTAACCAGTGAAATTATTGCAGAAATTTCCCCAAATCTAGGAAATTATATGGCTAGCAAAGTACAGGAGGAATTTAGAAACCCAAGTAGTGACAACCAGAAAAGAGTTCCATGTCATATTATAGTTAAAATGCCAATAGTACAGAACAAAGAAAGAATGGAAGGTTGCAAGGGGAATTTGCCAAGTTATTTACAAAAGCACACCTACTAGAGTAACAGCAGACATCTCTATAGAGTCCCTAAGATACAGGAGATCATGGACTGATACATCCTAAATTCTCAAAGTAAATAATGGCCCAGTTAGACTACCATAGTCTAGTAGTTAGACTACTATAGTTATCCTTTAAAACTGATGGGGAATAAAGACCTTCCAAAATAAGCAAAGTAAATCAATGCATGACTACTAAAACAGTTCTGGAGAGGATGCTTAAAGGAATCCTACACAGAGAAGAGCAAGACAGAAACTCAGAGCCACAGAGTTTATGAAAGAATAAATCCCACTAAAAGGACAGATCCTTTTTTAAAATGAGAATTAAGATCAAATATTATTAACTCAATAATCCAGCAAAATTCAAAGATAAATAGAGGAGAATGAAAAGAATGGAGTAAACAAATCAACCAAGGGATGAGAATAGGAATTAGCTTTGTGCTAATTTAAAATGAATCCTAACTGTAAATGGTCTTAACTCTCCAATTAACAGATGCAGACTGGCTAGTTGGATTTAAAAGCAAGATCCAATTGCTTGTTGCCTACAAGAAATTTGTCTCAACTGGTAAAGACATAGACTAAAAGGACAGAAAATAATATTCCAAGTAAAAAGAATCTCAAAGCAAGCTAGAATAGTTACACTCATCTGATAAAGCAAAATTAATCACAAGAGATAAGGAAAAATTACTACATACTAACAAATGGAACAACTCTTTAAGAATTACTATAAATATGTCCTTGATGGAGTTCTAAAATAATTTTTATGGTGTGTGTGTTGCTGAGAATCCCAGGGCTTTGTACATGAGGCCACTTTTCCTGAGCTCTGAGTAGGTAAAGGAATTGAGCAAGACTACATACAATTCTGGCTTCATGCTGATATAGAAGGGTTGTCTCTAAGAGAAGCCTTTGTGTGAGTGAGCTGAAAACTCAGGTTGTGCATTTTTTATAGAACATCCTTTTTACTTAAAAAAAAACACCTGGCAGCAGATGCCAGTGGCCCACACCTGTAATCCTAACTACTCAGGAAGCTAAAATCTAAGGATGACAGTTGGAAGCCAGACCAGGCAGGAAAGTTCATGAGGCTCCTATCTCCAATTAGCCACCAAAAAGCCAGAAATGGAGCTGTGACTCAAGTGTCATAGCACTAACCTTTAGCAAAAAAAAAAAAAAGCTCAAGAATAGGGCTAAGGCTCTGAGTTCGAAGCCTCAGGACAGACACAAAGAAAGAAATACACACCACAAATGCTTTTCTTTGAAAAGTATCACAATTACAAATCTCAACACCCATGGAAAAAGTTAAAAATGGTAACTATCTTGATAAGAAATGCAAAACAGCTGGGCACTGGTGGCTCATGCCTTTAATCCTGGCTACTCAGGAGGCTAATATCTGAGGATCACGGTTCAAAGCAAGCCTGGGCAGGAAAGTCC
The DNA here is from genome assembly GCF_019054845.1 of Dipodomys spectabilis. Lineage (NCBI taxonomy): Eukaryota > Metazoa > Chordata > Mammalia > Rodentia > Heteromyidae > Dipodomys > Dipodomys spectabilis. The sequence goes on from NW_024870950.1 coordinate 5,316,691, forward strand.
GTGAGACTCTTACCTCCAATTAACCACCAGGAAACTGGAAGTGGTGCTGTGGCTCAAGTGGTAGGGTGTTTGCCTTGAGCTTAATTGCTCAGGGACAGAGCTCAGGCCCAGAGTTCAAGCCCCATGACTGACAAAAAAAAAAAGAAAGAAATGCAAAACATACATCTCTCATAGTACCAGGAAATGAACTCAGTGCTAGGCAAGTATCTATCATTTGAACCACCCTGCCAGTCCTTCTGTTTTTGATTTTGAGATAAGCTACTTTTTGTCTGAGCTAGCCTCAAATTTTGATCCTTCTGATATGGCCTCTCCCAAGTAGATAGAATTATAGGTGTGTACCACATGTCCATGTTTGTGTTTTTATAGCATTTAGCTTCTTTGGCAAGAGAAATTGCTTTTAATATTAGTACTTATCATCTCATCATCTCAGTTCAGTTTGAACCTTTCTCAAGTCCTATCACATATCTAAAGTAGTATGAATTCAAAATCCCAGATGGACAGCAATTGATTCTAAAATATTTTGAAGTATATCCTAATATATTCCAGTGATACAGATTCTAACAGAGTCAAGTTAAAACTACTAATCATTCAATACTTTTTGAGGGGCTTAAAACAGTCCATAACAGCATTTGGATCCAGGCTTTCAAATTCAGCCAAATTAAATGGTTAAAATAAATCAAAGAAATTGACTTATTACCAATAAAACATGAAGTCCATCCCGTGCAAAACTGGTTTTTTTAATCAGTCTTCCATATAATACTAGTTTTGCTCCCAAAAAGTCCCTCGTAGAACATGAGCTTTTTTCCTCCACACTCCACTCTACTTCTTGTGAAGCTCTTCCATAAATATTATCACATTATGGAATAAATTTTAATACAACTCAAAGGAAATGAAGGAACATTAACTCCCATTCAAACCTTTCTTAAGAGTGAGTTTCCAAGTTAGATTTTTAACCCCCATGTGTTCCTTTTTAGAAGATGAAATGTGCCTGTTGAATTTTTTTGGGGGGGCGGCTGGTCGTGGGGCCCCAACTCTGGGCCTGGGTGCTATCCCTCAGCTCTTCAGCTCAAGGCTAGCACTCTACCACTTGAGCCACAGCACCACTTCCAGCTTTTTCTGTTTATGTGGTGCTGAGGAATCGAACCCAGGGCCTCATTAATGCAAGGCAAGCACTCTACTACTGAGCCACCTTCTCAGCCCCCTGCTGAAGATTTTATTCATGAATCTATAATGGAATTGAAAAATAGCAAAATATAAAAAAATTCTGATTATCAGCCAAATACATCAAAGATTTAGTGTATTTTTTATATAGCTATAAAAATACCTAAAATGCATTTGTAAGACATTCTTTGCTTTGTGGAACTTGCCATTAAAGCTTCCTTGTATTATTAAATACATATGCAAAAGAAATCAAATGTGACTAATAAAAATCTCACAGCTAACATTTTGGTAAAGTGCTTTATTTATACTGATAAAAAATTAAAGATTACAAAATTAACTGCTGAACCATCATTTTGAAAATATCAAATTTTTCAGTATTCGCTATGTACATCAATCACATTTGTAATTGCCCCACATGAGATTATAAATTATATCTTAAAATCTAATAAAAATCTTTTCATTCAGTGGTTGTTTTCTGGAAGTTAAAAATCACAACATTGCTAAATGAAGTTTTTCATGATACAGAAGTATTACCAGATATAAATTTTCATTGTTTTAAACATGATCTTTGGTTTGAAGCTGTCCTGTTATTAGTTGGATGGTTATAATTAGGAAAACCTTCACAAAAGAGCATACTAGTTTTATCTGAACCATACAAGTAAACTGGTCCAATGGTCTAAAGTAACAAATGGCACATCTTATCAAGAAACCTGGTACAAAGAGTTCCCTGGAAGCCATATGTGACATGTTGCATGCTCAAGTAAATTTCACTGCTAAGGAGTAACTCGCTTCCTTTTCATAAATGACCTCTTCCACTTAATTAACAGCATTAGTCAATGAGAGGAAATTTGTCAGGGAAAAACCCTAAGAGAAGGTACAAGGTGCAAATCTTAAACAACCAAAGAACATATGCAAGCATGGACCCACGCAAGCACACGGAGCCCTCATGCTTAAAGGCTGAATAGAGTCTGTCACAGGAAGAACTTTTATGCCTATGAATGAGTGTATGCACCCTAGAGATCAGAATAGAATTCATGAAAAGATGCAAAATTCACCCTTTCTCCAGAATGAAAGGTATGAAACAAACAGAAAAGGTAACACTGAAAACTATTAAATCATAAAACTGGTCTTAGAAAGGATATGTTCAATTTCATAACTGTAGGTTGTTGATGAGTTCTCTCTCTACTTGGATAATCAAATGCAAATGTCTTTTAGCAATGGCAGCATTCAAATCCCACAAAAAATCAAGCAGTGCCCCCTTAAGTAGCACCTCCATTGGCACAAACTGTAGAACCTGTTGGGGTGCATTAGAGTTAAGCAAGGTGCTCAACAACTCATTCACATTCTGCAGATACTGAAAAACTGGATTTGGAAGATTCTGATAACCAACACATAGCAGAACAGCACAGGTCCTCAGGGGCCCAGATGGTGTAGGACAAGAAAATGTGACAAATCTAAAACAACTGTGGAGTATAAAGATCAAGCCAGCCATAAATCTTGTTAAACAAGAAAGTATAGGCAAGATCAGACTATCCCCTGTATGAAGCTGCTGTAATGAATGCAGAAGGCAGTCTAAAAACAAATGCTGGTAGGATGGGTCTCCATCATGAAGCAACGAACAGCTGTAAGTCATGAGTTCAGCTGATTCCAAGAGCTGAACATCCAAAGGTACGTGCATTTTGACATCACAGAGAGTTGGTAAACCCACAAGCAGGCACTTTATTTGGTCACTGGGTTTTATAATCTGCTCTTCCTGAAGGCACTTGGTCAGGCTAAGCAACTCAGAAAATATCAGTTCTTCAGAAAAAATGTGACAGGAACAACAATACTGCTGTTTTGGCTTAAACTTGGAATTCACACTCAAAGCTTCTCCTAAGGACTTTTCAATTGCTTCATTAAGAGTCTTTAAAATTTCACCATCACAAAAAGGCGAACACTTGACCTTTGGCAGTTTCTTTCCTTCTAAAATATGCCATAAGTGGCACTCAAGGTTAGAGGCTGTCCCTTCTAAAAGAGAGTTTTGCCCAGGATGGTACACAGCATGTTCTTCAGCCCAACTATTAAAGTATCCTTTGGCTATTTTATCTTTCCATGAAAGCGTTTCCAGCATCTTCCTTTCATTATAGGTTTTAAAGTATTTGTTCCTTTGCCCAAACCATTTTGTATTTGTACTACAACCAATATTAGATTTCTTTACCAACCAGTTATTTCTGCAAAGAGGCTTCAGTTGGAATTTTTGCATGAAGTATTGTACAGCACAATTTCTTAAGTTATTCAGTTTTGCTTGTTCCCCTTTGCCCATGCATTCAAATAGACGGATATTCTCAGAAATAGTCTCTAGCTGGTATTTATGAAAAAATGCACAACATTCTTCATGACTTTTAAGAAAAGATTCAGGAATCGCATGATGGGGAAAGAGAGCTTTTCTGGTCATTTCAGTCCCAAAATTCAGCACCATTCTAGATAAGAGAGGATGAATGGCTTCTCTCCCCTTGTAACAGAGACACACGACATAGACTTCTGAGTTTCCTGCCTTGCTAGTAGCAGGTTTGAAAACATGGACTTGTTCAAAGGAACAGTTTAGCAGGTACATCAGGTTTATGGAACAATGTTCAAACAAAGTAAACATCTTTAGGACAAAAGAACCGCCGTTTCCAAGAGTGGTCAGAGCAGTGACAACTTCACAGTAATGCAAAGAAGAAACTAAAGTTTCTTGTTCACCTGGATTTCCTTGGCAATCAAAACTCCCATCTGCAGTGATCAAGTGAATGGTGGCCATGTTGCTTAGGAAATCCTGAAGTCCAGTCAGGTATTTCAGGGTCATGATATCACCAGTGTTATCTGGACCAAAGTACCACCAGTGTAAGGTATTTGCAATAAGCCGGTCATCCATAATCATTATCAGATTGTCATTTGCTTCATGGTATGGATTCAGAGTGTTAGCTACCCAACTCCAATCACAAGGGAAATGATGTGACTTTAAATAGTGATTGAGACTAGCTATAAAAGCTCCAGGAGCCTCACAAAGATGGAGAGAATTCAGTTTTCCAGTATGAAAAGCTTCCTGTGGAATAAGTGGGAAGCTACACAAAATCTCATGGAATTTACACCATGCTTGAGTACAAAGTTCAGCATTCACAGACTTTCGTACATGAGAAATAATTTTTCCTGCTTTGTTAGTGAAAGCAGTGTGCTCATGCCACTCATCTAGTTTCTTATCACTCAGGAGGTTTTTTACTTCATTTAGGGAATTCTTCAAATCAAGAAATGCATTAAATTCTGTGTGGTCACAGGTGAAAATCTCACTGGGGTCTGGTAACTGCCACTCATTATTAAGTGGCTTGCAGTAAGAAAAGTTCTTGGCAAAAAGTTCAAAAATGTCAGCAACAACATCTGGGCTAAAGGTTTCAGAACTTGATAACTGTTGAACTGGAGGCTTCTTGCACTTACTCATTTTCCAATCGAATGAAAACCTAGAGAAAGAAAATACAAAATAAAATGAGTCAACTTTATTGTAAGTAAATTATCATGCATAAATCTGATCATACTTATAACGTCAAATAAAATGGGAAGCTAAGAGCACATTTCTATTATAAAATAAGGCAATATGTACTACAGAATGAATAAAGGCGGGTTTAAATTCCAGCTCTATTACTTACAGCTTAATAAATGGCCTGGGAAAATTACTTTATAGCCTAGGATTCTGTTCTTCTTATCAAATACATTGACATACTGCTTTCTGGAAGAAGAAAGAAAACACAAATGGCATATAAAAATCATATACAAAAGAATATCAGTAAATGACAGCTCTTAACTTGTCACTGTAACTCAGAACTCAAAAGTTTTCTATCATATGGCCACACACACACACACACACACACATATATCCCTGGACATGACCCTTAATCAAGCTATAACAAGTGACTCTGAGACGGTTTTAGTTCCCTTCAGGAGAGGATGCTCCACCTGAACAGGTTACTGCCCCTCCTTTGAAGCCTCTTTGCCATCAGCCCCTTATATACCTAGGACTGCTAAACATATCTTCTATCCAGATTTCACTGAGATGTGTATTTTGGTGATACCAATCATGTATACAGGCCATCAAAGTACCATTCATTGCTACAGTTGGGTCTGAAATGTCCCAAAAGGCCTATGTGATAAAGATTTGGTCCCTGGATGGTACTGGCTATTGAGAGGGAGTGGAACCTTTAAGAAGTGGGAACTGTTAGAAAGAAGTTAAGTTACTGGTAGTATGACCTTGAAAGGGATACTGACAACCTGGCCACTTCCTCTCTGCTTCCTGGTGGCCATCAGGTGAACAATTCTCCTCCATATGCACTGTCTCACCACAGGACCATAGGCAATGGCCCAACTGGCCAGAAACTGAAATTATTTTTGTTCTTTCTTCTAATTAGTACATATTTCCTAATTAATTTCCATGCATGTGTACAATATATTCCAATCAAGCTACTGTCCTCTATCATTCTTTTGTATCCCCTCCATGAACTGTGAGCCAAAATAAAGTTTTCCTCCTTTTAAGTTGCATAACTTATACATTTTGTCACAGCAATGGGAAGCTAATACACTCATCAAAAACTGTAGCCTCCTCCTTCTTGATGCTGAAAAATTACCAATAGTCCTTGTGGCATGTCTCTAAACTAGACTCTAGCCTCTCATGAGAGTTGTCAGACAACTCCATGCTTTTACTATAAAATCTTATTTCTTCTTGCCACTAAAACATACTTGAGCTCTAAATGGAAAAAATAACCTTAGTGAATACAGCAACTGTCACTCTATGTTTTGTATTATAACATTGCCTAAGAAATAAATAATAGGCTGGGTGCCAGTGGCTCACACATGTAATCCTAGCTACTCAGGAGGCTGAGATCTGAGGATCACGGCTCAAAGCCAGCTTGGGAAGGAAAGTCTGTGAGACTCTTATCTCCAATAAACCACTAGAAAACCGGAAGTGGCACTGTGGCTCAAACGGTAGAGCGCTCACCTTGAGCTGCAGAGTGCAGGGACAGCGCCCAAGCCCAGAGTTCAAGTCCCACAATTGACAAAAAAAAAGAAAAGAAAAAAAAAAAAGAAATAAAAAATATTTGTCTCCAATTGGGTGGGGGGGAGGGGGGAGGCTGGGAAGGGAGGTGAAGGGTAAACAAAGGAGGAGGCTGCAATGCTTGGTAAGAAATGTATGCATTATCCTGCCCATGTAATTGTAACCCCTCTGTACAGTATGTTCTCAAATAAAATAAAATAAAATTAAAAAAAAAAAATATTTGTCTCCAGGAGAGGAAAAAGGCTGTAAGAGAAAGAAGTATGGTTTAATGGCATAGCATTGGAAAAGTTCTAAGTTCCAATACATATTCAATGCATTCTATATTTTTTTTAAAAATCTGAATTTGATAAATGTGAAAAAAACTGACAATAGCCATCCCACAAAAAGCAAGTTATAGGATTAAATTATTTATTATGGTGTGCTACCACCATAATAAATACAATAATATCAAATGACTTAATCAGTAATTTAATATTATTCTTCTAGCACAATTTTTTCAACTTTTTTATGTTACATTCGCAAGTTCACCTATTCTATCAGTCTATAATCTCCCTGAAGTTAACAGCTATCTTCTTAGGTTCACTTCTGACTGCCAAAACGTATTTACAAACTGCATGTAGATAGGTTAACAGTCAAAATTGTTAAAAAAAAAAAAACATTAAAATACCCATTTCTAACCTTACTGGTAGAAAGTGTATTTAGAAAATTTTCTGAAACTTTTAGAAAATTTTATGCATCACTGCACCCTAAATAAGGGAAAAGAAAAGCTTATTTTAACAATTTAAACTGTCTTGACTCAGTGCTTGCTGTAAACTATAATCATGTTTAAGTCTCAAAATGTCTTCTATTTGGGAAAAGGTCTAGGTTTTAGTCATTAAGTTCACATACTAGTTAATGGCTGTAGTTAACCTTACCTGAACTAAATAGATAATTATCTTCATATGAGGACAATCGAAGGGATTCGGAACTACACTTTGGCTGTGTTGCCACCTAATTTTTATTATTACTCACCCTTACTCATTACCCACCAATCACACAAGCCTTCCTGTGGTTCACTGAAGACATCAGGCACATTCTAAGCCCAAATCCTTTACAGTGGGTGATCCTTCTATCTGAAATGATCTTCCCCAGGTATCTGCATAGCCAGTTCCCTCATCTTCTTCCAGTAAGGCTCAACTGTAACTTATTCCGTGAAGCCTACCAGGATATACTTATTTACAATTGCACCTTATACTCCTTTCTTGTGCTTTCTTCTTTCTCAGCACCCATTTCCTTCTAAACTTATCCCTAACTTATTCATACTTCCTGTTTATGTCCTCCAAACTTGAATATAAGCTCCATAGGGCAGGACTCTAGTTGTATTTACTTACATATCACCTCCAAGAGGTTTGAGCAGTGCCTACACAATAAAGCACTTACTGAATAAATGGCTGGATACCATACTTAGCACAGGAAGCAATTATCTGATCATGTTCTGAATAGGTCATAATTATGCATTTCAACTTCAACACACTTCAAAGCAGGACAAAACTGGACAGTGGGTCCCTTTTATTAAGCACTCCACGGAGTATGGTATCATAATTCTGCTGGGTGGCCCGGTACCTATTTAGTAGGTACTTTCCTGTCCAAAGCCACAGAGAGGGCATACTCTTGAAATCAGTGAGTTTCATACAAAATCCACAAGATCGCAACAAGTCGTTGCCTGTCCAGTTACCATACAGGAGTTTGGTTGTTTCTGCCAACTCCTTCTCCGAGGAACTGGGAAAACGAACGGTGTGAGTGCAGAGCTTACGGTGGCTGGGGGGGGGGGCACTTCTTCTAGGGGTGCTAAGGCCCAAGCCCCCCACCCGCACAGCCCTGCCTCCCGGCCTGGGGGAAAGTTGGTCCCAGCCCCCGCCTCTGCCCCGGGCTCTTCGCCCATTACCTCCTCTGAGGCCAAGGACCCCGGCCCGTCGCCCAACCCCTCCTCTGAGGCCCAGGAGCCCGGCCAGTCGCCGATTACCTCCGGCCAGGGATACTCAACTCCGGGCAGGCCTCACTTCACCTGCTCCACTCCCACTTTCGCTGCGGGCAGCAGCTTCTTGGGGTGCTCACTCTTTCGGGTTCGCGATGGCCTCCAGCCGCAAAGGGCAAAGGAAGCACACTGAGAAGGGGGAGCCGGACGAGCCGGACCGTCCTCGCGGCGCTGGGACTCTCCTCTCTCCTCCAGGCCGCGCCCCGCCGAACGCCAGCTGACGGCGGCCATAGGACCCAGACACAGCGCGCACGCGCAGTCTAAGCTAGGCTGACGTCAGTACGTCAACGGTACGTACGACCGCTACTTTCCACACCTTTACTCCGCGAGCTACTGGAACCGGGAAACGCCGACACCTCACCGCATCGCGGTCGCCATGGTAATAGAAGCTGCGCGCGCAGAGGGAGCTTCTTTCAGCCGCGCCCTGGAGATCTGGAGTGGTTGCGGTGGGCGGAGCCAACGCAGGCTCCGCCCACTTCGTCCTTGGAGTCAAGTATTTTTCTAATGCAGCTGGACAGATGGTAATTCATATTGGAATAAGACCGGAGCCTCAAAGAGAACGTGAGTTTAAAAGCCAAACTAGGGAGATTGAGAAAACATTGTGAATGCATCTGTCAGTAAGAAACAGACAAAACTTAGAAGAATAAAGATTCCACCAGGTAATCAAAAAACAAAAACAAAAAAAGGAAAAAATCAAATAGCCAATATCAAAATAACCAAGAATCAGGTAGCCAATTCTTTAGCCTCTTATTAAAAACAAAAACAACTGGGGTTAGGGCATGGTGGCACAAACTGTAATCCATCATAGCACTCACGAGACTGATGGAGGAGGTTTCCAAGTTCAAGGCCAGCCTGGGCTGCATATGGAGACCCTGTCTAAAAAGCAAAAAACAAAAAGGGAAACAAAAAGCCGGGCACCAGTGGCTCATGCCTGTAATCTTAGTTACTCAGGAGGATCGTGGTTGGCAGCCAGGAGGAAATGCTGGAAGCGGTGCAGTGGCTCAAGTGGTAGAGTACTCGCTTTGAGCAAAAGCACTTCAGGGATCACACCCAGGCCCAGAGTTCAAACCCCAGGAACTAAAAGAAAAAAGAGGAGGATCTGAAGTGAAAACAAAGTTTTCCTTTTACCTAATTTAGAAGATATTAAAAAGACTGATTATGTCCATTGCTGGTGGGAATTCAGATACAGACATTCACATGTAGAACAATTAGCATAAACTTTCCAGAAGGTAAAATACTCATGTACTTTCATCCAGCACTGTCAACTCCTGGCAATTTATCCTTAGGAAATCAACAACTGGCACTTGCTTTAGACAGATGTTCATCTCCACACTTTATTTATTTACTTACTTTGGCAGTGCAAAGTAAGTACGTTTTGGGTCAGAGCCTCCGTGCTTGCTAGGCAGATACTTTTGCCCCTTGAGTTTCTCTGCCAGCCCTCATTTAATCACTTTAGTAGCAATGATAAAAATGTCATTGTATTTCTGTTACTTTGAGTACAGTGAGATATCCAGATTACAAGTATTCAACCACTGTTTTTGGTGGTGCCCTGGCTTGGAATTCAAGACTTCAAGCACTCTTCAATTTGAACCATATCACCAGCCCTTTGTGCTTCAGGTATCTTTCAAATACTGTTGTACTTTTTCAACAGGAACAGGAAGCCTCTCTCCTCTAGCCTCCTTCCTTTGCCTCCTGAATAGCTGGAGTTGCAGGTGCATCCACTATACCCACCATGTTTGTTGAGATGCAGATCTCATTAACATTTCTCCCATATTAGCCTTGAATCTCCATGCTTCCAATATGCCTTCTGGGTAGCAGGAAGTATAGGCATGTACTACCATGCCTGGCTATTCAACCACTTTTGACAGATTTTTCTTGAATATCCTAAAGAAGCTCTCTCCAGCGTTCCCAGACTCCTATCCTTAAGAACCAACCACAGATCCATTTTCCATCACCATTGTTTAGTTCTGTCCATTCTAAAACTTCACATTAAGTTAATCATTAGAGTTTATACCTGTTGGGTTCTAGCCATTTTCCATTCAGTATCACTTTTTGAATATTAATCTATGTTGTCTTATATATGTGTACATTCCTTTTTATTATGAAGTGATATATCATTATAAGGATGTGCATGCTTTTGTTAATGTAACCAATGTGAGTCAAGGTGTGTTTTATGAGTTATGGATATCATTATAATCATGTTTTAAACAACCTTAAAATTAAATTTACAATATAGTTGATACTGTGCTAACCTCATATGTAGTTTAATAAAAATTTTTGTTATAGACTGAATTGTTTCCTTCCTGTTGCATATACATGTTAAAGCATTAACAGTGTGACTATATTAGAAAATAGAGCCTTTATGGAAACAATTAAAGTAATCAAAGTAGGACTCTAATCTGGCAGGACTGGTTTTCTTTTTTTTCCCCGGTTGTGGGGCTTGAACTCTGTGCCTGAATGCTGTCCCTCAGCTCTTCAGCTCAAGGCTAGCACTCTACCACTTGAGCTACAGTGCCACTTCCAAGACTGGTTTTCTTATAAGGATACCAGAAATCTCTGTCTGCAAACAGAGAGGAACGTTCATCTGAGAACACAGTGAGATGCCAGGAGGAGAGGACTCATCAGAATCTAAGTCTGCCAATCTTGGACTTACTTCTATCCTCTAGAACTGTGAGATCAGGTTCTGCTGTTTAAGTGATCTCTCTTTGTTATGGCAGCGTCCTCAGACTAATACACATTCCTTTATTCTCTTCCATGTAGAAAGGGCCCAAATAGCTTAAAAACATTGTAAGGATTTAAAGGAGAAGTTATAGTACTATAGCTGGTTCAGACTTTATGAGAGAGAGAGAGAGAGAGAAGGAGAGAGGGAGGAGAGAGGGGGGGACAGCAGGTCCTGTGGTTGACACCTATAATCCTGTCTACTTGAGTATCCTGGTACAAAGCCAGCCTAGGCAGGAAAGTCCTGAGATTCTTATCTCCAATTCACTACCAAAATTCCAAAAGTAGAGGAGTTGTGGCTCCAGTGATAGAGTGTCAACCTTGAGTAAAGGGACAGTGCTCAGGCTCTGGGTTCAAGCCCCAGTGCTAGTACACATAATGTGCACACATGTGCTTATGCATGCACAGACATACACAATGTTAGGAAAACCAATGTGTAGAATAGAGTACAAGGTATGGCCCATCCTTTGAAAGTTAATCACATTATTGTCTATACAAGACATTTTAAAACAAACAACACTGTACAATTAAGTTCTATATTGTGTTACAGGAGTCCAAAGAAGATCCAATTGGTAGGAAAGATATGAGGAAGGATTATGGAAACTGATATTTTAACTTTTATCTTAAAGATAGTTGTTACCTAGGGAGAGAGAGTACTAGCCTAGCACAGGAAAATAACGGGTGTGAAAAAAAAAACAGATAAGAGGAAGTCTAATATAGATTATACTCAAGGGACAAAAAAAAAAAAAAACCCAGTAAGATTAGAAATGCTGTGTAAGTAGTGTCTTAGGCTCCTATAACAAAACCCTCTGAAACATTTCATAAACAACAGAAACTTATTTTCTCACAGTTTCAGGGGTGGGTAAGTACAATATCAGAGCTCTCTTCCTGAGGTTTAGATGGCCATCCTTTTGATTGTTTTCAAGGGACAGAGAGACAGCAAGCTCTCTGGTCTCTCCTTAGAAGGCCACTAACCCCAGTGTGAGGGCACCACTTTTTATTTTTGGTCCTGGGGCCTGAACTCTGGGCCTGGGTGCTGTCCCTCAGCTCTTCAGCTCAAGGCTAGCGCTCTACCACTTGAGCCACAGCGTGACTTCCGGCTTTTTCTGCTTATGTGATGCTGAGGAATCGAACCCAGGGCCTCATGCATGCAAGGCAAGCACTCTACCACGGAGCCACCCTCCCAGCCCAGGGCCCCACTTTTCTGAACTCATCTAAGCCTAACTACCTTTCAAAGGCCTCATTTCTATATATCACATTGAAGGTGAGATCTTTGACATGTGGGTTTGATGATGGGGAGACAAAGTTCAACCCACAGCAGGGAGTAAGGAGCCAGGCTCTGGCCCAAATCCGATGTAACAGGAAATGGTGAAGAGGGAAAGAAACGATTTTTAGTTTAGCTCTTTACAAACTTAGGGAGAGCAGTGAAATAGCCAAATGGAAATTTCCAGAAGGAGGGAATAAAAAATCAAAGGTGACTAAAGCTCTAGCGGGAAGCACAGTAACACTCAACCCTGTGAATTTTCAAGGAATTACATCATTATGATTTTCCCTAGGAACCATTATGGTACTTCATTTTGAATTGAAATCAATACTCAAGTTGTTAAAGCGTTAGCCCTGGGGGATGCTCACTATTAAGAGCTCACTTGACCTGTGGCCATAGGGATCGATATGGCTTCGCTTTATCAATGGTGAAGTGCACCCAGGTTCTGGCACATGAACTTCACACCTTCTGTCTAGGTGACCTTGGGCAGAGAAAACCTCTTCAAGGTCATATTGCAGATTACTAGGAATGAATGAGTTTGGCACAAGGTCCTACATGTAGCTGATATATGATCAATGTTACTGGCTCCTGAAAATGTCTAATTTTTTTTTCTAGAAGCTAGGGTGCTGAATTCAACTTTTCATGCAGAGTTTTCTTTCTGCTGCTGTTTCTTTTTATAGCCAAGATCCTTAATAGAGCAGAAGAGGAGAAGAGAGAGGAAGGCAAAGAAGACAGAGGGAAAGAAAGACGATGACAGGGGCCAAATGATTTCATATCTGCAGCTGCAAAGATGACAGATGTATCTGTTCCCTGTCGTCCACAATTTGGGTTGGTTTCAAGAGTAGAAATGAGACAGGCCGTGAAATGAAAGAACCCATGACCAGAACAGTGTAGAATGATAAAGGCAAGTTACAGGACAGTTTTATTTTGTCTTATGTGATGTTTGAAATATAACAAACAATTCTGCATAATGTGCATTGGTACAGGCAGAAAAAAAGTATAAACACATGGGTGAAAAAGATGGTTTCCTGTGGGAAGGCCCAGGGAATTAGGGGAAGGCACAAAGGACCCTATAATGTTTTTGTCCTTTCTATGAAGTCCTAAAGCAACAGAAAAGTGTTGATACTTTTTCAATCTAGGTAGGGGGTACATGAGTGTTACATTTGAATACTTGAAATACCTCCTAAAGTTTTTAAACATATAAAGGAGACTTACATGTTCTCTACCTAATTGTCAAACTGCCATACAGTTTAGAAATCCCTTATTTGCTCAGCTAAATCACATACATGAATGTTTTTCATGAATGAGCATATACCCCAGATCCCATTTGAAAAGGGCAACATGAATTTATTAAAAATAGACCATGGTGAGGTAGGCACCAGTGGCTCATGCCTATAATCTAGCTGCTCAGGAGGCTGAGATCTGTGAGACTCTGATCTCCAATTAAGCACCTCCCCCAACCAAAAAAATGTTGAAGTAGAGCTGTAGCTCAAGTGGTAAAGTGCTAGCCTTGAGCAAAAAAGCTCAGGGACAGTGCCCAGGCCCTTGGTTCAAGCCCTAGGCCAGGTATACACACACACACAAGAAACTCATGGCCAATGGCTCATGCCTAACTACTCAAGAGGCTAAAAATCTAAGGATTGAGGTTCAAAGCCAGCCAGGGCAGAGAAATCCTTGAAACTCCTATCTGCAATTAACCAAGAAAAGCCAGACATGGAGATGTGTTTCAAGTGGTAGAGCACTAGCCTTGAGCAAAGAAGCTCAGGAACAGCATGCCGGCCCTTAATTCAAGCCCCAGTACCAGCACACATACATGCAAGAATAGGTCATGTGTTTGTGTTTTATTCAACAAAATATAGTTAACAAACTGCTGATATATATGTTAAGATAGGGGATAACCAAGAGGTTTCATTTTGAGGCCCAACTGATAGATGGTAACTGCCCAGAGAGCACTGGTAAGAGGGACTGTGAAATCATGTCTGGATACCAAAGGAGGGCAATGATTGACAACGGAGGGAGAGGGAAGGTGTGAAGGGTAGGATGATGGAGAGGCATCCTAATTGTCCTGGGGATATTCCCAAACTTTGCCTCTCTCATTACTCCTTCCCCATCTCCCTTCACTCATTTCCTCTAACTTGGCACTTTCTAGAATGTTCCCTGCTTCATTCTCTTTGGTCTCATACCACAACATGGATTTTATAGCAACCCCATGTACTGGTGAGTCCAGCCAGGTGTGACCCTAAACTGAAGCACATTTACATAAAATTTATCTCTAAATATTCTATTTGTTTCTCTATTTGTCCCTGCTAGTAAACTGTCAGCTTTGAAAGAACAGGGGAAATCATAGCGTTCTCTGTACCTCCAGATACCAGCATATAATAAGCCAGCAATAAAAGTTCAATGAAAGAATGAGTTAATGAATGGTGTCCTTCTTTCCCAGAAAAGGGAGCAAACTCAGAAGCTGGTATTTTTCTTAAGATTACCCTTCCTCCAAAACCATCCCATTTTCTTTCAAAACAGGGACAGACAAACATAACATTGATCCACTACCCCAGACAGCTCTACCCCACTTGGAAACTTTGTTCGTTCTTGCTCTTGGAATTCCTCTCCAGTTGTCTCTCAGAAAGTCCCTCCAGTCAAACCTTCAACTGTACAATTCTGCTGTCACCCAGGACTTCTGCAGTGGCCAGTCCTCAGGACTCATCTTACTTCCATCTTTCAGCCATGTTGCATATACCTGCTCTCTTCTCCTAGATATGGAATCCAGTGCATGTCTTGGATTCCCAGATTCCAACTTTTCCTGGTTTTCCTACTCCCTCCTCACCATCTCTCTGTCTCAGTCTCTTTGGCTTGCTTCCTTTTCTCCTTGAGTTTTAATATTGAAGTGAACAAGGGCTCATTCATCTCTATATTACTCTGTAATTGATCTTATCCAACTTCAAGCCTTAAGAAGTATGATCTATACATTTATAACCCCAAATATCTATCTTCAGCCCAGCTCCATCTTTCAACCTGTAGTGTCCTTTAGTATCCAATTTTCTACTCAACATCCCCAGTTGGATAACATCACAATCTATTCTGTGTTGACATAAGAGAATACCTTAAGACTGGGTCTCAGGCCAGGCCAGGCCAGGCATTGGCACCTGTTGGGCTTCTGGTGAGGAACTTGGGCTGATGGTGGTGGAAGCAAAGGGCAAGTGGGAGCAAGGGGAAGACAGAGGGGAGTGACAAGCTCGCTTTGTTACAACCTGTTCTTACAATAACTCATATAGTCTCAAAAGAGCAAGAAGTGACTTTTGTTAGAAATGCATTGATCCATATGAGAGTTCCACCTCCATCACCCAAATACCACACACACACACACACACACACACACACACACACACACACACACGGCTCCACTTTCCAACACTGCTGTGTAGAGGAATCAAGGGTCAATGTAAATTTTGGTCCCAGCAGCTGCCTCACAGTTATCTCAAACTGAGCTGAAATCAGATTCCAGGTGCACATACTTTCTTCAGCAGCCTCCCACTTGTCCACTACTTGGAACAGAAATGGGATGGCCATTCATTCTCCCAGCTGTGTCAGAGCAAACGTCGTTATCTCTAAGTAATCAGTTGATTCATTTGAGTCCCATCACTATGGTTCCCCCTTTGTGCTTGAAGATTTTGTTTCAAAAGGCTCACAGCTACTTGAGAGGGAAAGGTAAGAGTAGCATAATCCAGGAACAGCCTGAGTAAAAGCTTAAGGGAAAAAAAGAACCAAGGCACGTGGCTCAAGTGGTAGAACACTTGCTTGCAAGCATGAGGTCCTGAATTCAAGCCTAAGTGCAGTCAATAACAATAATAATAATAATAATAATAGACAGAGGGGAGGGGGCACGGGATGTGGGGAGGAAGGGTAAGCAAATGTAGTCATTATATTCTATGTACATTAAGTATAAAATGAACTGTGTAAGCCAGGCACCAGTGGCTCACACCTGTAATCCTAGTGAGATCTGAGGATCACAATTCAAAACCAGCTGGGCAGGAAAATCTGTGAGACTCTTATCTCCAATTAACCACCAGAAAACTGGAAGTGGTGCTATGGCTCAAGTAGTAGAGTGCTTGCCTAGAGCTGAAAAGTTCAGGGACAGCACTCAGGCCCAGAGTTCAAACCCCACAACTGACCAAAAAAAAAAAAAAATGAACTATGTAACTTTAGGGTAGAAACAGGAAGGGGAGAACACAGGAAAAAAGAGGTGACATTGACCAAAAAGAACCATACCCATAATGTGACTTACAGAATTATAATTCCTTTGTACAACTACTTAATAATAATAAAGGAAAATTACATGCATATATAGTAAATATTAAAAACAATAATAAAACAAAAATAAATCCAAACAAACTTGGCTCATAGGTGCCAAGTTTAAGCAAATGTAAAATATATTAATATACCCTATTAATTTTTTATGTTAAATATAATGACTATATTCCTCTACCCTTCTACTCTCCATTTATCTGTTCCCCCTCTCTCTCTGATCCTCCCCCCATCCTATGGGCCTTTATTCTCAAGGTCTACTCTCTTCCCTTTATAAGTTTGTAGTTGTTCCAGGATGACCTGGAACCTCCTTAACCTCTTCATTCCCCCTTTGATTTGTTGAATTTCATCTCTGACATACTTTGGTTTTGCTTTGGTTTGGTTTTCATTTTGTCTCATTGAATTCAGGTGATTAGTAATTTTATCTGCTTGAAGCAATTGTAGGGCTTCTTCCCAGGTTTCCTGGGCTACTGCAATCTTTCATCTCTTTTATGCCGGTCATGCTCAATTAAGTCTTGTCTTCCATTTTTGCTCCCCTGCAGAATGCTGCTTGCTTGGTTGCTACACTGCTTCATTTCATCTTGCTCATGCTTCAACTAGACAGCCCAGCCCAGTTCTTCCTGCTTGGACAGAAAATAAGGTGGAATCTTATTAATACCTACTCATCCTTATCTAGGACCTTTATTTCTTTCCAGCTACTTCTTGAGACCTGAGGATTACTTTGTGCTCACTTTCATTATAACTTGAGGAAAGGAACTTGGAAAAGTTCAACCAAGACCCTGAAGCCTTTGGTATAAGACAAGCTCACTCTCTCCTCTAAGGTATTGTTAATGTCCAGTGTAAGATATTCTTCCTACTGTGTGTGTGTGTATGTGTGTGTGTATGTATGTGTGTGTGTGTAGGGATAGGGGTGTCTTCAAATCGGTCCCCAGACTTAGCCTGGAGCACTGGCAAATGATATCACTCATTGGTTTTCTTAGCTCAACTTTGATGTTGCCACTTGTTTCCTTCCCGTGTATAACTTCTGGGGAAGAAGTGATAAGGTATGTACATTAGAATTTTTTCAGCCAAATGTTGATGGCTCACACCTGTAATCCTAGCTAGTCAGAAAGCTGAGATTTGAGGATCAAGATTTGAAGCTAGCTGGAGCAGACAAATCTGAAAGACCCTTCTCTCCGTAGAATGGGAACTTCTTTGTACAACTACTTAAAGATAATAATAATAATAATAATATTTTAAAAAGACCCTTCTCTCGAATTAACCACAAAAAACTGGCAGTGGACGTGTGGCTTAAATGATAGAGCAACAACCTTCAGAACAAAAGCCAAGTGAGAGCGTAAGGCCTAATACCAGCACAAAATCTATCAATCAATCAATCAATCAATCAATTTCCCAGTTTACTTCATGAGGACCACCTCTTTCCTCCTTTGTTGTTACTAATTTCTTTATCTAGTTTATTCCATTGAGGAGAACATGATTCTGGAAGCAAAAACAAATACACGTCCACATACAGGCATGTGCCACGAATAACCTTTCAGACAATGCTGGACCACATACATGATGATGGTCATGGAAGATTGTGTTGCCTAGCAACACTGTAGTTCTTTCCATTCAAGTAAATATGATGATGAATTGCTAATGATGCATTTTTCAGAATCTATGCCTGTTGTTAAGTGACATAGGGCTACAAACACACGCACACACACACACACACACACACACACACACACACACAAATGGAGGAAACTGGCTATTTTCTTCTTTCATCCTTTAGGGACTGGAGAGAAGTGGAAGAGATTGAGTGTAAGAGATTGAGTGGACATAGTCCCTACTTAGAAAGCCTGGGAAAATTTTGTGCAGAATATCTGGCCACCCTATTTCTCTTGTGTTATTTTTTTGCTTCTCTTTTGTTTTTCTAGCAAGGAGTAGTGTCATCTTTAACAGACAGGGGCATTCTGTTGTACTTGATTTTGGACAGTCGAAGTGAAGGGGGCTCAGGACATTCAATGGTCTGAATGAATAGAGAAAAGGGCTCAAGGCTGAGCCCCTGGTACCTGTAATAAAGATAGCAATGCAGGTAGGAAATCTGAGCTTGAGCCTGGTCTTGGGAAGGAAAGGGGAAAAGACAGAGGTGAAGGAAGGGTGGGAAATCTGCAAATTGAACATCTCCCCAAGCCACACAGAGCCACAGCTCCCAGTGGGAGACCAGCATCACAAGGAGGAATGCAAGTGAATTCACTGAGCGTTTGTGCTTGGAATTAATAAGAAATCCTCATCAAACCCTTGACCTCATAGGCTTTAGCTTCAGAAGGCAGAAACCTTTCCAGCGCTGTCGTGCACTCCTGTGTGCTTCATCTTCAGGCTCTGTCTCGGTGATGGATTGCCATCTGCATCGTGCCCTGGCATTTTCACACACCAAATAATGGATTGCGGAAGGTTGTGGGAGGTCTTTCTGTGGAAGGAAGCTATAACACACACACACACACACACACACACACACACACACACACACACACACACACACACACACACACACACACACCACAAATTCCACTCTGTCAACTCAAATGTTTTGCTATTTCAAATCTATGTTGACTTCTTTATAGTGTGAAATTGCCCCTTATGACCAAAATGAAAATAGTTCCATGGTTTGTGGTGAAATCATTATTTAATTTCAATAACTCTGTATGTGTGTGTGTATGCACATGCGCATGTGCGTGCATGCTTTTGCTGGGACTTGAACTCAGGACGTAGGTGCTATTCTTAGCTTTGGTTCAAGGCTTGTACTTTACTGCTTGAGCCACACCACTTTCAATGTTTTCATGGTTAATAAGAGTCTCAGATTTGTCTACTTGGGTTGGATTTGAACTTCATTCCCCAGATCTCGGCATCCTGAGTAGCTAGGATAACAGGTGTGAGCCACTGGCATTCAGCTCAAGCACACATCTTGGTATTTTTACATTCTTCTATCATTCTATAAGAGGCATCAAAGTTTCCAGATTTTTTTTTCTGAAGAAGAAATTGACTTCTAGGATGTTGGAGCAACCATTCCAGTGGGTCAGGAACTCACGTACAGTTTAGCAGGTGCCTCCGCCTTAAGGTTTCTCGTAAGGCTACAGTCAAGCTGCCAGTCACACCCAGCGTCATCTCCAGGCTCCACTGGGGAGGGGTTCACTCCCAAACTCTCCCTTCTAATGATGTTTAGCTCCTGTAGGCACTCAGCCAGATGCCACCATCAATCCTTTGCTACATGAACTTCACCATGGGGTGTGAACTCGCTATATCAGAGCAAGGAAAGAAGATGAATCAGAAAGGATTTGTGCAAGGTGGAAGACCCACCTTGTGTTTTGGAAGAGCACCTCATCCCTAGGCAATGTCTGCTCATTAGGAATCAAGTCACTGTGTCCAGGCCTTACTAAGGGGAGGGAATAGCACAGCGGTGAGCATGGAGGAGCTGGGATGGTTGCGGATCCTTTCAGAAGCTGCCTACCCCAGAGCCCGTCTCGAGTGACTCAGCGGGGCAGGTTAAACACTATGCTTGTGTGATGTGGCTGTGAGCCCCTGGTCACAGCTGGCTGGCCCAGAGATGGACACTGATCCACAGGAGGCCAATTAGACCTTCCCCCAGGAATTCTAAGTGGCAGTTCAGAGACACCGCTTTCTGCTAGAGGCTTGAAATGAAATGATATTAATTGGGAGGTATGGAGGACCCAGTCTTCTTCTTCTGTTCTGCTCTGATAAGCAGACAGAGGGTGTGTGTGTGTGTGTGTGTGTGTGTGTGTGAGAGAGAGAGAGAGAGAGAGAGAGAGAGAGAGAGAGAGAGAGAGAGACAGACAGACAGACAGACAGACAGACAGACGGACAGACAGACAGACAGACGGACAGACAGACAGACAGAGACAGAGACAGATTGGATCTTGTTCCCACTCTGAAGAGGGAGAGAAGACAGGCAGACAGACAGAAACACACACACACACACACACACACACACAGATTGCTGTGGTTGCTGTGGTTTCTCTGATTTGGAAAGGTACCATAAAAGCAATAAAACTCTGTCGCTTGCAACAGAGTCTTGTGACATTCACAATATTATACAACTAATAAGACCCAAACACCAGCCAATACAGTGGGAACACCCCATAAGCAACTAGAGTAGCCCCACTGTTGAATGCTGGATACCTGCCAGCAGGTTGTTTTGTTTTGTTTTGTTTTTCATCTAGAAATAGTATGCATTTAACCTGAATATTTAAGGGAGGACCCAAGGTGAAGGTGCTTTACAAAGATAAAAGGTGAGACATGAGGATGCAGAATAGAACGTGAGACCTGCAGAAATAGAACGCGGTCCCAGAGAAGAGGAAAATGAAAAGATGGAGCATTCTACTCAGAACTTGGAGTATAGTTTTAGGGTGCTTAAACTCTTCCCTGGACCCTTGGGTAAAAAGCAGACAGCCCCTCACTCACAGTAATGCATTGGCTACAGTGCCCCCTGCTGTCTGTCTCATGTAAAAGCACAGATGCTGACAAGTCAGGAAAAGAATGGGACTTGGGTTTCAGAGACTCTCTGGGGACTTACTGCTACCCAGTAGCAAGGTTGTTATTAGACCTAGTTCAGCAACAACACCCCTCACACTTCTTTTCTTTTTCCAGACTTTTCCAAGGAACTGGCATCTTTTTTCTTTCTCTCAGATACAGCTATTATCCATTCCATTCATTGTAACAGGGAACATTATCTTTCAAGCTTCTCCTCTTTCTAGAGACAAAGCTCAAGGCCCTTATTTCTCCCAGAGTTTCATTAGTAGTCACCATAAGGAAATGAGGAATGAGGGAAAGAGGCAATATGGCAAAAAAAAATTGCAGTTACCTTACCAAAGTTTTGGAATCTCATGTCCTGGGATCTTAGTCTGTCTAGGCTTCTGGCTCACCCTGAAATGTTGCCTGAAATTGGAAGACTTTTAGGACTTCCCCCTCTTCCTCTACTTTTATTCCTGGGGGAGACACCCCTTCCTCACCCCTTTTAGCCCATTCTACCAGGACTCACTTCCTTTTCCTAAGCACTTTCATTGATGATACAAATGCAGTAGATTCAGCTGTCCTCTGGGTATAGCAGAGCTTCCAAGGAGAGAATGCCGATGCACTGGGAACTCCTGGCTGAGAGGGATCCCTTTGGGAACTTCCAGTTCATTTGGAATCCGAATGAGTAAGGCATGCACCTGGCTTCAAGCCAACTATAACTTCTAGCAAACTTCGTGTGCATCCCCTGCTCTGACATTTCATTGCACAAATAGAAAAAGAAGAAGAAGAAGCCCTCTGTCTTGGCATTATAGTCCAGAATGTGGCTCCCGTTCACATGGTATGAATAAATAATAATAATAATAATAATAATGAGTGCTTTCCTGCCTGCCAAGCCCTCTTTGAAATACTGCACATGTGGCATCAGTAACACTACCAACTAAAATCTGTTGCCACTATTATTCTCAGTTTGCAGATGAAGAAACAGAAGCAATGAGGAGTTAGGGAACTGACTTGCCCCAAGTCAAGTGAACTGGGATTTGAATACAGCTTTCAACACCCTCCTACCTAACCTCTGAGCTGTTCTGCCTCTCACTATTAGTAATGAGCTAGAGCTTTGTGGTTTATAGGTTCTAGGAGTTGGACTGTTACTCTGCTATCTGTAGAAACATGGGCAATATACTTCAAGTCTTACAGCTTCAATGTGCTCATCTGTCAGATAGGAAAAATAAGAGCATCTACTTCAGATAGTAAACTGATGCCTATCAATCTATATAGTTCAGAGCCAGGAAGACACTACGCATAAATAAATGACTATTATTCTTTTATGCATAGATTTTTAACTGTACTGAATCCATTTCAGTGGGAAGGAACTTGGTTTTGTTCTCTTTTTTTTGCCCCGGGAGCTGACAGAACTCACTACATGATTGAGGAATTATTGTTCATTTTTTAGCCACATTTCCTGCTTCTCCTTTGTGCAATTTTCCTTAGATAGCTAGATACACACACACACACACACGCACACACACACATTACTTTGTTTACCTATTTAAATATTTTCAGTGGTTTTCTATTGTACCAAAAATAAAATCCAAAATACTTCCAATGACTTACAAAACTGCTCAATATATTATAGAGTTCTCCTTTTCTTTTCTCCTATTCCTCACCTCCCTCATTGTGATCCAGTCATTGGCCTTCTATTACTACTACAGCTACTATTACTATTTAACCTAAGTAGTTAGACCCAGGGGTTTCAATTCAACCTGTCAGTTTTTGTAAGCACAATGCATCTTGTTCAACAACACCCCTTTCTTTCCCTGACCTCCTTCTGTTCATGAATTTAAGTTCATATCTGTATCTCATGGTATTTGCTGGAGAAGCAGCTAGAAAGTTCTTCACCTTGAACTTGGCAAGCCTAGCTCCCTATCAGAGTCCAATTCAAGAGTGTGTGTGTGTGTGTGTGTGTGTGTGTGTGTGTGTGTGTGTGTGTGTGCGTGTGTGCGCGCGCGCACGCCAGTTCTGGGGCTTGGACTCAGAGCCTAGGCAATGTTCCCCAGTCTTTTGTTTGTTTGTTTGTTTGTTTGTTGTTGTTGCTCAAGACTCTACCACTTGAACTATAGCTCTACTTCCAACATTTTGATGGATTATTGGAGATAGAAGTCTCACAGACTTTCTTGACTAGGTGGGCTTTGAACCTCAATCTGCAGATCTCAGCCTCCTGAATAGTTAGGATTACAGGTGTAAGCCACTAGTACTTAGCTCAAATATCATTCTTTAAGAGGCATATTTCCTAATTCTTGGAGCCAACCTCTCTCCCAGGCACTGTCATATTGTAACAGGACTCACTTGATATTACTATCCAACAAGGTCTTTTTGAGCTCAGTTCCAGGAAAATTAAAGACAGCTCTCAGCCCAGAAATCCAAGCATCTGACACAGAAGGACATCAACATTTGGCTCTGAGAACTTCCAGCTCTGGGAACTGAGGCCCACAGGTAAATCCACTTTGCATAAATCTACATATGTATATTTCCTGGCATTTGTTCCATCCTTTCTATAAGTTATACTACTGTTACAGAGAAGGGAAAGACTAATAATGCTACTTTCCCTAGCTCTGGTCGAAACAATGAATACATCTACTTTTCTATTTTAAATATATATATATATATATATATATATATATTGTCTTTTGCTCTTAATGTCAGCTAGTAGTTGGACCCATGGACAGGACTGATGGCAGGGGATTCCAGGATCAATGTTACATTGTTTTCTCTTCTTCAAGGTATTCACCATTCCCCCAAAGCCATTTCGCTTACTCACCTTCTGGGCCAGCCCACCAGAAAGCAAACTACGAAAGAGCCAAAAGTGTAGTGAGGAACACCATGCATCCTGTTAGAGTTGCCCTGTGAATACAGTGCCGGACACCCATAGGTCTTCTTTACATAGACCTTGAATGAATGAATTCCATTAGTCCAAGCAGTGTTGGATTTGGTGGTATCAACAGTCTTTCCAGCTCTAAAATTCTAAGCTTCTTTGTACATCTTGGAGTCCTGAGTCAAGAGAGAAAGAGAGGTGGAGGGGGGGGAGGAAAAAAAAGAGGAAGAGTAGGATAAAGACAAGGAGGAAGAAGAGGAAAAGGAGGAGAGGGATATCTACATTGTGAAAACTCGAATATTTTACTTATAGTTATTATTTGTCAAATCTGAGAACAAGGATATAATCATCCTCCATGTAACTAAAAAAATTATACTTTGCCCACATGTCCATACTTCTTCCACCGTGACCTTTTTTTGCCAGTCCTGGGGCTTGAACTCAGGGCCTGGGCACTGTCCTTGAGCTTCTTTTGCTCAAGGCTAGTACTCTTCCACTTAAGCTACAGCACTGCTTCTGGCTTTTTCTGTTTTATGTGATACTGAGGAATCGAACCCAGGGCTTCATGCATGCTAGACAAGAACTCTACCGCTAAGCCACCTTCCCAACCCCACTGTAACATTTACAACCTTTTTCAGGTTTAGTTTTCCCTGTGACAAGAAGATAAAGATAGTAGACCAGGTATGGTGGCATGCACCTTTAATCCCAGTTACTGAGAGGGTGGAAGTAGGAGGATCACAGTCCAAAGCCAGCCCAGGAAAAAGCACCAGACCCTAACTGAAAAGCAAATGAAAGCAAAAGGGCTGTGGCTTAAATGGTGGATCACTTACATAGCAAGCATAAGTCCTCAAGTTCAACCTAGTACCAAAAATAATAGATAAATGAATCAGTAAACAAAGATTAATGTTGAACACCTGCTAATGTGACTTTGCCCTTGATCCAGAGATGTAGGTTGACTCTCAGAGGTCTCCTAACAATTTTCTTTGGAGAATTTTCTATCTTAGGAGCAGCACCTAGGAACGCACCTAGGAACAGCAAAAGATCTCTATACAGGGCCTGGGAATGTGGCTTAGGGGTAGAGTGCTTGCCTAGCATGCATGAAGCCCTGGATTCAATTCCTCAGTACCACATAAGCCGAAAGTGGTGCTGTGGCTCAAGTGATAGAGTGCTAACTATGAGCAAAAGAAGCTCAGGCACAGTGCCCAGGCCCTGAGCTCAAGTCCCAGGACTGGGGAAAAAAAAAGATATCCAGATAGACTTGAGGATCATTTTCAGCATCTTGGCCCTAAGACTATCATTTAGGAATTTATCCACACATTTTCTAAATTAACCAATTCCACAAACATGTCTTTGACTATCAGCAGGGAAAGGATAATCAAAAGAGATGTCAATACTTACACTGAGGGAATATCCACCAATGAAGCACCAAAAATGACGTGTGACTTGTAAATTATAATTTAAAAAATAGCAACATATTCTTAGGAAGAATGCATAGATGGTTTTCCCGTGTAGTAGATAAAAGATGGGGGTGGGTGGGAGGCATACGCACAGAATGAAACGTACTGATGGGGAATAAAGGGTAAGAAAGATCAGTAACAACATACATGGGCACAGAATAGATTTCTGCCTTCGTCCTGCCTGCATCCACCCTCTTCTGAGCTTTTTCTTGTTTACAAGATTCTAATTAGCATGTGTGGTTAGGAGTCAAGGAACCACATGGGGAACTGAGCCTATCATTTCTACACAGAGAAAATGGGCTTCCTTAACAATCCTGGTGCCACCATATGCCAATCTCCAATATACACATTAATTTGTATATATTCCCTGGGGAGAGCAAGGAGGAGCTTTCAGAAAGAGAGGAACAGAAAGAGACAATGACACCTTGGGCTACACACAAAGCCCTGTAATAGGCAGTTCTAAAAGAGAGGCGGTTACATCAGCTTCAAGAGCAGGTGAGCCTTGTCTTATTTTTCTTTCCGCCTATAACCAGGTACTCCATAAATGTCAGATGGACGATGAGAAGAAGTAAACATGTTATTAGGAAAGCAAAAGGGGCCACGGAGTTCCTGTCAGTTGTCTGGGTTGTAAAATATCGCAGTGTCCAGGCGACCTTGAAAGGCCAGCCCTGGGATATCAACTACTTAGGTAGATATATTAAACTCCAGCGTAAGCCAAAGTGTGTATTTATGGAGCTCCCCAGTACAGGTGTTCTCGGAATGTGTGAACTCTCCTCCTGTTCCCTTGAGTTGACTATGTTCTGTTTGCTTGGATTTGTTCTGAGTCAACCCATCAGCATGAGGACGGTGTGTTTGCAGCTATGGCGGATCTGCTGTGTTTAGCAATCCCTCACAACCCAAGAGAAGCCTTTCTCCAGATGGTGGGGCCCTTGGGGTTCCGAGGAATATGTTTTTGGCTGTCAGCAAAGCTTAGTCATCAGTGTTGGCCAGTCACCTGTGCCGAGCATCACATGAGGCTGAGCACTGTGACATCCCACAAAAAGCCCTGGGCCCAAAATTTAAGACTCTCTGTGAGAGAGTAAAAATGTGTGCTCTGGAATGTATTTGATTATTCAGTTATTAGACTTAGTCATCTTTGAGAGAAGAGGTCTGGATATAAATGTCAACTCCACTCCTATATAACTTGTGTGACCTTGAAAATAAGTTATACAATCTTCTTTATTAGCAGATAATTTATTGAGAAAGTGGGCGTGAACTGGAGGCACGGCTCAAGTAGTAGAGCTCCTACTTGGTGAACACAAGGTCCTGAGTGCAAACCCCAATACTGTCAAAGATAAATGTAGAGATAAGAATTCAAGAGATTGAGAGGATAAAAAAAAGAGTTGTAGAGATGGTATAGCACTTACCTAGATATTTCAAGGCTCAGAGCTCATACATCCACACCACCACAAATAAAGAAATGGGGATAAGAATGTTCCCTGTCTTTTATGAGTAAAGTTATAATCAAGATTAAAAAGAAACTAAATCTACAAAGTGCTCAGGTTATTGGCTAATAGCTAGTAAGAGCTACTGTGGCTGCACACATTTCTGCAGTGATACATCCAACAATATAACCAGAAAATAGTTTGCAGAGTGGAAAAGAGGAAAGCAGGTATCACAATGCACCTTCTGGTAGGAGATGCAAGAGACCTTCGGATGTCTTTTCTTTGTGTACGTGGTCAATTTTGCTGACAAAAAAATCAGTACTGTGGACAGTTCCACACAGAGAAATGATGGCTGAAGATGCAGGCTTTGAATCTGAACAATCGACAGGCAGTGTTTCAAAACTATAGATCTATGTGAAATCAATACTAATAAAATAAGAAGTAAATAGAGTAAAAATGCAGAATATAATTTCACATAGTAGGGTGAGTATTGTTTCAGGAACCTGGGTGTGTGTTTGTGTGTGTGTGTGTGTGTGTGTGTGTGTGTGTTTGTGTGTGTGTGTATGTGTGTGTGTGTGTGTGTGTGTGTTTGTGTTTCATATTAGTACATCCCATATGGCCAGAAGTTGGAAAACCACTGATCCATTAGAACATTTTTCTCTAGATAAAACAATTTTCTTCACTGACTATTGGCATCTCCCTCTCATTAAAGTTGCACATGCTCTTTTTGTCTAGCTTTACCACAAGAAATAGAATATGCTCAATGGGCTAGAAAGTCACAATCTCTGGGAGCTAAGATGAATCACCAAAATGCCAAAGTTACTAGATAACAAATTTGATGTATTTGATGGCAAGTAATCTACTGAAATATTTCTCTCTGCAAAAAATAGCAAATTGGGGAGTCCTACTTTGTTGGCTAAATTCTAGACATCTTTTGGATTGCTTATCAATTGAGCAGGCAGCTACAGAGCTATCTTCTGCCTTAAAATACTCATTGGGATAACCACCACTCCAGAAGAGATATGAGGAAGTTTGCATAGGCTTCAGACCATAGAAAAGGTTCCTAGAAAGCATGTCACCAAATATCTTATGAGTTACTCAGTGATAGGACTGGGACTCAGAGACAAGTATTCTTGCCATTAACTCTCACAACTCGGTACTCTCCCCCCATGAGTGTGTGTGTGTGTGTGTGTGTGTGTGTGTGTGTGTGTGTCATATTAAGGTCAAAGTTGAACACAAGGGTAAATTGAAAAGCTTTCTTTCCAAACACAATGATCCTTTTCACTAAACATAGAAACTTTGTTGTTAAACTATATAATGTAGAGATTTTTTTTTAAGAAAAGGACACTTTTTCTCTTTCTTTTTCTTTCTTTTTTTTTTTTCCTTTGGTGCCATTGTGGATTGAACTCAGGGCCTCATACTTGCTAGGCAAGTGCTCTAACACTTGAACCACATCCCAGGACTTTTGCGTTCCATTTTTTAGACAGGGTCTCACACTTTCGCCTGGGAAATCTCAGACCACAATCTTTCTTCCTCCTCAGTAATTAGGATTACATGCACACCCCACCATGCCCAGCCTCCCTTCTTTCTCATGAATGGCTAGAGGGAATATTGTCAACTTGATTGCTTATACAATATTCAACTTCATCCCATCCTATAAGTACCTTTATTAATCAGTAAAGTATCAAGCTATTTCTCCTCAAGGCAATCATTCTGAATATTTGTTGTCTTTTGTCTCTCCTGTCTTCTAAAAGTATCCTCTTTTCTTTTGAGAGATTACCTTTTCTCTTTGGGATACAATAATCTGGAGTTTGCCCTTGGCCAATCAAAGCATGTCAAGCATCCTTCTGTGAAGTTTTATTTATGGGCAGAGGGCCAGAGACTGCAGTGGGTCCGTTCCTGACAGGCTTCATCCTCACTGTGCTTCTGACCTGCAATAATTGCCCTTGGCATTGCCCTTAGTTCTTCAGTGTCCAAAACCTTTCAGCTCCCCTTCCTTCCATAGCATACATCTTTGCAAAAGCTAATTAGATTCTGTTTCTACTCCCTGCCACTAAGGGTGCTGATCAAAATATTTAACAAGCAATCATCAGAATCAATCAGGGCAGGTGTCAGCCATGGAACTGGTATGACTGTTCTGGTGAGTTTGGCTAAAGGTCTGCCTAGTTGACTGCCAAAGAGCCACAGCAGAGACCCAGGCCAAAACACTCCAGCCTTTCCACCCACAGACGTAATATCAGAAGAAATCCCAGGGATGGAAACTTTTGCCTAATTCAGAATAGGGATTTGATCCACTTCAAGTTGATGAATGAATGGATAAGCAGCTTCTCAGAAAAAAAAACTGATATAGAAGAATGATCAACTTGCCCTGTTATAAAGTATAATTGCTAGCCAAGTGCCAGCGGCTCACACCTGTAATCCCAGCTGCTCAGGAAGCTGAGGTCTAAGGATCAAGGTCAAGCCAGCCCTGGTGGAAAGTCCATGAGACTCTTCTCTCTATTTAGCCACCAAAAAGCTGAAGTGGAGCTGCATGCAGCTCAAGTGGCTAGCCTTGAGTGAAAAAGCTAAGGGAGAGTGCCCAGGCCTTGAGTTCAAGCCCGATATTGGTGTACAGGCGTGTGCATACACACACACAGTGTAATTATAGACAAGTAACTGTAGAAAAATTAGTATTTCTGCTCTGCTTCCCTCATAGGATTTAGGCCCAATATATTCCAATAATGGAATTCAAGATATGCCTGATTCATACTTGGATGTTGATTAAACTATACCAGTTATATTACTTATTATCACACCTTACGGTTACTTTCTATTGTATGGCAAGCACTATTATTTTCATTAATGATAAGAAGATATACTTTCCTTATATCTAAAATTAAATAAGCTTGGCGCTGGTGGCTCATGCCTGTAATCCTAGCTACGCAGGAGACTGAGATCTGAGGATCACAGTTCGAAGCCAGCCAGAGCAGAAAAGGCTGAGAGACTCTTATCTCCATTAGCCATGAGAAAATTGGAAGTGGTGCTGTGGCTCAAAGGAGTAGAGTGCTACCCTTGAGAAAAAAAAAAGCCTGGGAAGAACACCCAGGCCCTGAGTTCAAGTGCCACAACCAACAACAAAAATAAAAACAATTAAGTAGATTATGAGTTGCCTTTGAATACTGTGTAAATAAGAGAACAGTTGTGTAAATGTGTGGTAAGAACCATCCTAGTGACATAGGAACCCCAGGCATTTAGGAAACACTGTGTTACACACAGTGAACAACGAATCTAAACCCAAGGTGGATACTTCCATCTTGACTTGTTCTTGGCCCCTCTACACACAGCTCTCTCTCTCTTCATCTCTACATCCAGCACCCAGAGAATGACAAGGCTAGCGATGTTCACAGAACTGACATAAAAGGCAACACCGAAGTGTGGCCACAAAGAGGTAGAGAAAACCCAACCCTGACAGCAAATGAAGTCCCGAGTCCTTTGGAGCATGGTCCACCGAGCAGCTGTTCATGCTTACACATCGCAGACAATTTTGCCCTGGGCTGACTTCAATTCAGTGACCTAGACATGAAGCACGGTGTGCTGCCCAGTTCCAGGCTTCTGAGTTGTGTGTCCTGTCCTTCTGCTCTTACATCCACACCCAAATGGACTCCACAAGACAAGGGTTTTCCTACATTTCTTTCTTTTTTTCTTAAGCATGGTGGCTTAAAAAAATTAACTGAGCATTTAAAAATGAACATGCACAGAGCTAAAGGTAGATGAATGCATACATTTTCCAGGAATATATCAGTAATCTTATCAGCCAGAAAGCATAATTTAGAGAAATCGTTTTAAAGAGTTGATACTCATGAGACTAAAGTTCCAATCTTGAATTTTGCAAGAGCGACAGGGATAAACTTCTATCTCTTAATAATATATAAAGCAAAAATTTTCTAACTTGACACTTCATAGATTCAAGCAGACCTATAAATATGGGAAGAGCAATGTAGGAAATTAGGTAGGATAAATCTGTTAAAATTGCTCAAATGTTAAAATTAGGAATTCTCACATTAAAGTATTCCCTTTTTTGTGCTGCTACTGGGGCTTGAACTCAGGACCAGGGAAGTCTCTCTTAGATCTTTCACTCAAGGCTGGTGCTCTACCATTTGAACCACACCTCCACTTCTAGATCTTTTTATGCTGGTCCTGGATGTGAACTCTGGACGTAGGCACTGTCCTTGAGCTCTTTTGCTTAAGCTAACTTCCTACCACTTGAGCCATAGTGCCACTTCTGGCTTTTTCTATGATTAATTGGAGATAAGAGTCTCACAGACTTTCTTTCCCAGGCTGGCTTCAAACTGTGCTCCTCAGATCTCAGCCTCTTGAGTGGCTAGAAATACAGATGTGAGCCACTGGTGCCCAGCTGACTTCCAGCTTTTTACTGCTTGATTGGAGATGCGATTTTCATGAACTTTCCTGCCTGGGTTGGCTTAAACTTCAGTTCTCAGATCTCAGCTTCCTGAGTAGTGAGGATTACAAGCATGAGCCACCACCCAGCTTCCATCTTCTTCTGATATAGTGCAATTACTTAACAACAGAATCCTTTTTTAATTTGAGAAGTGACTGTCCCCTCAATTAACCATTGCTTTCTGCTTACTAGGAAGTCTCTTTGGTCTTAGAACTTTATTCCTATTTCCATTACAGTGACTCTCAAGTGTCTGTCTCCAGCCCAGACCCCTCCCTGAGCTCTAGACATCTATATGGATTGGCCACCTATGTAGAGGTCTACTAACATAGCAAATGAACTTATCATTACCAACACTGGACTTCTGGAAGCCATGCCATCCCACCAGCATTAAGCACATCTGATATCCAGGGCTCCTTGGAGAAATGACTACTTCTAGGGCCAAGGAGAAGAAAGCATGTAAGTCAGGAGACATAATGCCAGAAAGTAAGAGTTAACCAAACATACTATACTCCTCGTCTATCAATGGAAACTGTTCTTCTTGTTTCTGAGGCCAAAAATCTTAGAGACATCATTGACTCTGTTCTATTTTTTTTCACCTTGCCTAAGCCAGCATCCAAGCACAGTCTCACCTCAGAATTCCTCGCCTGGAATTCTGAGGATCACACAACCTCTTCCTGACATCTTTCAGGTCTCTGTTCAAATGTCAGTTTTAGCAGTGAAGCCTACTCTGGCCATATATTTATGTATGCCCTAACTGTCATACACATCCTCACAAAATGATTCACCATGAGAAAGAAGCAGACATTCCCTGGTGACCAAGAGCCAGCCTGTCACCCTCAGCTCAGCTGCCAGAAACATATCACGGAACAAAAATGTCAGGCAAAGCAACTCTGCATCTGTAGTAGATCAAGACAAAACAAGACCCTGCCCTATAATTAGGCTTTAAACATGGACAAAACACCATTGCCTAAAACATAACAATGAGCGCACACATCCTATCTTCTGGTTAATATAAGTGACTGCTGTTGTTTTACAGGTTGAACTTAGAACCAGCTGCTCTGTTTTCCTTGCCTTCTAGGTAAGAGCTGTTGAGTTCCTATGTTAGACAAAAATAAGCTCCTCCTCCATCTCCAAGATGTCCACATCCCAATCCCTAAAACTTGGGAATATGTCACTTTACATAGCAAAAGAAAATGCGTTGATGTGATTAATTTGACTTCTAGATGTTTATATCCAGGGAGGCATAAACACAATCATCCTAGCAACAAAAACAGTAAGGGAGATAGGAAACATTGTGCTGTTGGCTTTGAAGATTAAGGAAGGGGCCACAAGCCATGTGGGGAAGAAGACAGATTCTACCCCCCTGGAGCCACCAGAGGAGGCAGGCTTTGACTGAGCAGGAAAAACTGACTTTATATTTCTTCCCCCCAAGGACTGTAGTAACTTTGGTTGTTTTCAACCACTATGTGTATGGTCATTTGTTATAGCAGCAATAAGAAACTAATACAGATACTTGAGAACACAATGACCTCTTCCAGGTGGCAGCATTCAAGCTGGAGCAATGTTGCTCTTCCTTGACTCTTGTCCCGTGGTCCTTCATTGGAGAGAATATGTTATTGCCGTTTAAAGCCCATAGTTTATGGTCATTTGTGACCGCACCAAGAGTACCAAGCACACTCACATGCATTAAATCCACCCTGCAAATACTTTGTATCAGATAAAAGTATTGCCTCATGCTGCTGCTGAAAAAGTTGTGAATGATTAAGCCTGAGTTCAAACAAGTGGCAGAACATGGATTTAACCTGAATCTGCCAAGTATTAAAAACTCATTCTCTTGAGAACTAGTTTGACACAACTGGAATCCAAGAATCTACCTACAATGGAACAGTGACTTAGATCCCAGGTGAGTGCTTAGGAGGGAACGTTCTGGGTGCATGGAGGTGCTACTGGCTTGAATTCAATTGTCCTCTACTTCTGTAGAGCTGATGATTAAATGAGAGTTGTTAGAGATCCCTGCAGAACTCACCAACTCTGACATCATTATTTATAGAAACAGTGTATACATTCATCCATTCAATGCTTACTCATGGAATGCCTGGGATATGCCAGGCACTGAGGCATGACTCAAAGCCGCCCTCCTCCTCCTCCTCCTCCTCCTCCTCCTCCCTCCTCCTCCTTCCTCTTCTTCTTCTTTTCTTCTTCTCAACTAGAAAATACGCCTGGTACCTCTTCTTTGCACTCCGCCTGGAGATCCAAGAGTGGATAAAATGATGACACTCCCTTCTAGGTTTAGGCCTTGTGCTCCTGGAACCATTCAGGTGGCCAGTGAATGCCTGCCCTGTTGTTCCACTGTAATTTCTGATCAGTGACCAGCAGGAGAGGTGAGAAGCTATGAGACTACATTGCATCTTGCAGCTTGCCAATGTCTGGCTGGCCACAGTCAGTACTCAGCCTTGAATGAGGCTGAAGATTCTTGAAATAACCCTCACAGTGTTCCCTGTGGAGTCTCTAGGCTGCTTTGATGGGGTCTAGTTGACATTTGCTATAAAGACTTATTAAATCCAGGCCTTTCTCACACAGCTGAGACTCCAGGACAGTGGTCCATGCCGAACAGTAGGGAAAAGCTATTGAAATCAGTCAGGGCTATACCAGCAAACAAAAATCATCTGTCTGGCACTCGCAGAAGGAAAATTCTACATGCTGCCTGCCTTTCCTCAGGGGTCGCTGCAGGAGCTGCCTGGAGAGAGCCACAGTGCTGCAGGACGGCCGCAGGTTCAAGAGCGACTGCACAGGGCATGGCGGGGAAAGACTTTACTGGGTCTAACCAATTTACTTCAGATCAAAGGGGTTCAGCTCACAAGTCAAAAGATGCTTCATGTTCTCTCCTGCTAAGCCTGCAGCCTCTCCCAGCCACCTCATGAATCTGCCTTTCGTCTTCATTAGCCTGGTACCTTCAGGTTGGAAACTGTGGAGAGGCAGAAATCTAAACGTATCTAGGGCACATCAGGTAGCGTGGCATATGTATGCATAGAGGTGGGTCACACAGCTCAGAGATCAGTGGTCTAAGAGCCGGGATTGGAGGCTAGTCCATCCACTGCAGTCCATCCACTACATACTGTAGTATGTAAGTTACATACTACCTAGGGTACCTTTTGCTAAATTACACACCCAAGGTTGACACCTTCTAGAATGATCCACACCACAAGGTTGGCAGTGGGTACTTTCAGATGGAACAATCGTAAGAGGTTTTATGTGTTTGTACCTTGTACTATTTTGTAATTTTTTTCTCCCCATTTTTCTACAAAGTATATGATCTTTGTATTTCTATGGTGAAATATATAGTGCATTTAGTAAGACATATTTAGCCAGGTACCAGTGGCTCAAACCTATAATCCTAACTCAGGAGGCTGAGATCTGAGACTCTCAATTTGAAACCAGTGCAGGTGGGAAAAAAATCCATCTCTTATCTCTAATAAACCAGCAAAAAGCCAGAAGGAGAGATGTGGCTCAAATGGAAGAGCACCAGCTGAGCAAGAACATGAAGAATTCAAGCCCTAGCACCAGCACATATACACAAAAGACATGCTTAAAACATAAATTTGTGTTGCCAGACACTGGTGGCTCATGGCTGTAATCCAACCTACTCAGGAGGTTAAGATCTTTGGATCATGATTTGAAGCCAGCTGGGGCAGTAAAGTCCATGAGACTCTTATCTCCAGTTAACCACCAGAAAACCAGAAGTGGCACTGTGGCTCAAAGTGGTAGAGTGCTAGCCTTAAGTAAAACAAACAAAAAAAATCTCAGCACCTAGGTGCTGAGTTCAAGCCTCAGGATTAACAAACACCAAGCCACAAATTTGTGGTTCAGTAAACTGTAGGATAAGCACCATGTAACAATACAGAGGTCTTCCCAGAGCCTGATTCAGTGAATTCATTCCCGGTTAGCCCCTTCTGAACAGAATTGACCCACTTTAAAAAGAAAGATGTGTACTGTATAGAATCCATGACCAGAAAGAGAAGGGTCATCCGTGGCTGGTCCACTTCCTTGTTCTGTCCACCTGTCAGAGGTTTGCGCCTGCTCTTCCACCAGGCCAACTCAGCCAGCTGCCTCTAAATGGATTATCCAATTCACTGCCATTTTTCCAAATCACTGCCTGGGTTCCAAATCGTGTTTCTCTGCCCAGTGGGCACTGTGCCCTCCAGGGCAGCAGGAAGTGACCCTGCCCCTTAGCACTTCCTGGGCTGTTTAATTTGTGCAGAGTCTTTGAATCCTTCCACTTGGGAGCTCTATAGAATTTTGCTGCTCTTCTCACTTTCCTGTTTTCACCCCGTCTCTGTTTCTTTCCATCCTACTATTTAAAAACTCAACTTACATTTTCAAACATATCCTAAAATAAAAAAAAAAATAGTATCATGAACTCCATAAGACCCCTATCTGGCTTTAACAATGACCAACAACACATGGTTAGCTTTTTACTTCTATATCCCTCACAGTTTTTCCCATTCCTACTGGGTTATTTTGAATTAAATCCAAAATTCATCATAATAATGCAATATGTATCTTAAAATATATATGGTATCTTTCCAAAAGCATAGTTTACCAGATAAAGAGCTAACCTTCAAATTTCCTCCTTTATCTCATATTTCTTTACAGTTGTTTGTCCAAGCCAGGACCAAAACGAGAGCCATATATTTTGTTTTGTGGAACTGTCTCCTTCTGTGGGGAATGGTAGGAAAGGATGATGAACTAAACTCTGCGCTCCTTGTTGCTCTGGAGTTGGTCATGTCCTCTAGGCTTTTTTGAACTTACAAGAAATACAAAATGTGTGCATGTGTGTGTATGTATGTTTGTGAGCAAATGTATATGTGTATGCATGTATGTGTGTTTAAAAGATGATCATAAGTATAAATGAACACTTCCAATTCAAAATTTAAATTACAAAATTTTTACT
The DNA here is from genome assembly GCF_019054845.1 of Dipodomys spectabilis. Classification (NCBI taxonomy): domain Eukaryota; kingdom Metazoa; phylum Chordata; class Mammalia; order Rodentia; family Heteromyidae; genus Dipodomys; species Dipodomys spectabilis. The sequence continues at coordinate 5,352,857 of NW_024870950.1, forward strand.
CAAAATCTTTAATTTTGTATTTATGTTTTGGTTTATAATAGCACCACAAAATTATCATATAATGAAAATCTTAGTTTACAATAACATTATTGGTTTGCTTTATTTTACTGTATGTATGTGTAATACTTGGGGAAAATTATACTGTTATGGCTAGGCACTAGTGGCTCATGCCTAGCAATGCAATGCTGAGATCTGAGGAACATGGTTCAAAGCCAGCCCAGGTAGAAAAGTTCACAAAACTCCAGCTCCAAGGAGGAAGGAAGGAAGGAAGGAAGGAAGGAAGGAAGGAAGGAAGAAAGAAAGAAAGAAAGAAAGAAAGAAAGAAAGAAAGAAAGAAAGAAAGAAAGAAAGAAAGAAAGGAAACAAAGCAACAGTAAGAACCAGGCTCTAGTGGCTCATGCCTGTAATCCTAGCTACTCAGAAAGCTGAGATCTGAGGATCATGGTTTGAAAGCAGCCTACCACGAAAATCCCTGAGACTCTTGTCTCCAATGAACCAGAAAAAGACAGAAATTGAGCTGTTCTTCAAGTGGTAGAATGCCTGCCTTGAGCAGAAAAAAAAAGGGGAAATGGGAAGCTCTAAGTTCAAGCCCCAGGACCAGCACAAAAGTCAGCAACAGGGCTGGAAGGATGGTTCAAGTGATAAAACACTAGCTTAGCAATCAAACTGAACAAACATAAAATCCCGAGTTCAAACCTTATGAGTGACAGAAATAAATAAGTAAAATAAAATAATGCTAGGATTTGGATGTGGTTTGTACCCAAAAGTTCATATGTTGGAAGTTGAGTTTCCAGAGTAGAGGCTGATGGCACTCTACTTAGAAAGCTTATGAATTTATATAACTATAAATGCCAGCATTATTTCCAAGGATATTATTTTTTACTGAAAACATTTTAGTCTTCTGGCCTCAAGATATATTCCATTGCATGTGTACAAATACATTACTACGTTTTCCCCATCTTTTGAAATAATCTCTCTTTGAGTGCCTCCACATGACATTCAATTGGGTTCACTTGTTTCGTATACATTTCTTCCTGGTGTTAGGGATGGATTTTTTCAGTGAATTACGCTTTATAATAATGTAAAAAACATTTATACTCTTGCAAAGTCAAATCTGTAGAAAATACATATTCTGAAAATCCCCGTTTCTATCCCTGTCCATCCTCTTACAAATATCCAATATTTAAAATTTGTTATTATTATTACTTCACTTGTCAATAGCTAAAAATATGACGAATACAAGCAAAGCATTAAAAGTAACACATTTGGGCTGGGAAGGTGGCTCAGTGGTAGAGCGCTTGCCTTGCAGGCTGCAGGCCCTGGGTTCGATTCCTCAGCACCACATAAGCAAAAAGAAAAAAGCCAGAAGTGGTGCTGTGACTCAAGTGGTAGAGCGCTAGCCTTGAGCTGAAGAGCTGAGGGACAGCGCCCAGGCCCAGAGTTCAGGCCCCACTACCGGACCCCCCCCCCCAAAAAAAATAAAATAAATAAAAAATAAAAGTAACAGATTTAAACTTCATTTCTAAGTGGTAACAAAAGCCTTTCCTTCTTAAACAACAATCACAGGATGGGGCCTCTTAGGTGAACTACATTGCTCAATTTTTCTTCCTTGATTGATAAGAAGGGAGGTAATTTACTCATTTAATACAGAAAGGAATAGGAAAAGAGAAAGACATTTCCCTCAAGAGCACAAAACGAATTTGGCTGAGGTTTCAAAGGGCCATTAGGTAGACCTTTGTTATGGTTTGAGTCGTCAACACCTCCCCAAAACCATGTGCTAAGTGTTGGACCCTAGCTCATGGTGCTATTAGAATTGGTGTGAACTTTAGGAGATGGGGCCTAGTTGGAGGAAGTAGGTCATTGAGAGAGCACCTTTGAAGGGTGTATTGGGACCCTGGCACTTTGCCCCACCTCCCTGCTTCCTGGTCACCATGAGGTAGCCATGCTCTTCTGCCATGATGCTCTGCCTCACTGAAGGCCCAAAGTGACAGGGCCAAGTACTTGGTCATGGGTTGAAGCCTCTGAAATCTTGAGCTAAAATTAAGCTTTTCTCCTTTTAAGATTATTTTTCTTAAGTATTTTGTCACAGTGATAGAAAGCTCACTAACACTTCTCTGGCCCATCCAACAGGCAGCACAGGGCAAGTCCACCCTGAAAACACTGATTTTTTTCACCTCTGAGAATCTGGGACCTAAACATAGAGGATTTTGCAAAACTCTCTGGGAACAGTAGGTAGCTCTGGCCGATAAACCATGCACATATACCTGTAACACATATTCAGGCTTCTTTTTGAGAATTTCAAAGCAATTTGTTGTGGAAATAAATCTTGCATCCAAGACACAGGACTGCAAGAAACATGACCTTCTTTTCTTTAAATACAACTTAATCTCTACTCTGACCCCTCCCACTCCAGAGAACAGATGTTAAAACTTGGCCGAATTGAGGATGCCTAATTGTACACACATACACGTAAATCCCCAAGAACATCAAGGGGTAGGGGCTTCTTGCTGTCCCCTGTGCCCTCCAGCTTCTTGGGAATCAGCCATCACTCTGCCTTTCCTCCTCATTGCTGATTTTAGCAGAAGGCTGCTAAGCCAGGGCTTGTTCTGGCCATTGGATCATTCAAGCTCAGCAGTGCCTGGCTGGCTCTGGTCCACAGCACCAAAATCATTCTGCCTTCCTGAGTCCCTGTGACTTTTGATTCTGCAAGCCTGACATCTTTTGCCACAAACCTGTCCTTCCTCAGACTTGATCCAAGGGAACAGAATACAATGGATCACTACCTTATATGTGTTTGCTGCTTTTCCTTCTAATAGCCTAAGGAATATTTTTTTCTTTAGCTTAAGTTGAGTAATCCTTATTTTTGGAGAGGGGACCTGCACATGCATGCATGCACACACACACACACACACACACACACACACACACACACACACACACACACATCCTGGGCCTTGAACTAAGGGCCTAAGTGCTCTCTCTTAGCTTTTTTTTCTCAAGGCTAATAGTCTACCACTTGAGCCACAGCTCCAGTTTTGGTCTTTTTTTTGCTGATTAATTGGAGTTAAGAGTCTCACAGACTTTCCAGTCTAGGCTAGCTTCAAACCACAATCATCAGATTTCAGCTTCCTGAATAGCTAGGATTACAAACCGAGCCACAAACAGACTTCTTATTCTCTTTGTGGTTATAGGGCTTGAACTCAGGGCCTGGGCACTGTCTCTGAGCTCTTTTACTCAAGGCTAGTGCTCTACCACTCTGAGCCACAGCACCACTTCCAGAGAACAGTCTCATGAGGACTTTCCTACCCAGGCTGGCTTCAAACCATGATCCTCAGATCTCAGCACCCCGAGTCACTAGGATTACAGGTGTGAGTCACCAGCAGCCGGCAGGCTTCTTGTTCTTTTTTTATGTTTCTTATTGTGAAAATACTATACAGAGGGGTTACAATCACATAAGCAAGGTCATGAGTACATTTCTTATGAAGCATTGTTGCCGCCTCCTTTGTTTTTCCCCTACCATCCCTTCCCTCCCATTTCTACAACTACATTCCCCAGGCTTCTTATTCTTAACTCTCTAGTGTTCTCTCCTTCTTTCTGGCTCTATTATTAATACCTTTTCTTTTCCTAAAGCCGAGGTTTTGGAATGCAAAATCCTGGGAGCATTATTCTCTCCCTGTGTTGTTATATGTCTTGCCATGGGATTGTTACACACACTGCACAGAAAGCATATGGCCATGCGCAACCTGAACAGCTGTATGTATGTGAACACACAGTCTGCAGGGACAGAGGGATGCCAGAGGGGAAATCACACTAACTAGTGCTTCCTAAAACAACAACAACAACAACATTGTCTTGCCACTTAATAAAGCTCCAGAGGGTGAACCTGGGCGATTACTTGGAAGTCTGAATGAGAAAGAATATGAAAAGTGAACAAGGTTTTTTATTTCCTCTCTCTTAGCTTTAGACTATCCATCCCCTATTGATCTTGTCACTTTGGTCTCCCTAAGACAATCTCAGTCTGCCTCCTAGGAGCCCCAAAATACCAAGGATCCAAGAAGAGAAGCTGAAGATATCCCAAAGACAAGCCCTGGAGATTCTGCTTCCCATCGGGATGTGCTGAATGCTGGCATCAGGAAATACTTGAGCTTCCAAACCCCAGCATGATTTTAAAAAGAAAAAGAAAAAAAGCCTCTGAAAAGTTTACCTTAGTCTCTGGCCTGTTCCCCAGTCCCTGAGTTCTAAAGTTCATCTAGTTGCCATGGCAGCTGCTGCCCAATAGAAACAGTTCCCTTCATAGCAACTGCTGAAAGCAGTCCAATCTGATAGGGGCTGTCCACAGGGAGGACTTTGCATCCTCAGACACAAAGGATGCTCTGTTCCAAAACCATCACTAGATAGCACTTGGCCTAAGCGATGGAGCCCAGATAGTGGCACTGAGACCTCAAGTGATGGAGGGCCTGATTCATCACCATCAGTTTACTCAACAACATCAATACCTTTTTCATGCTGAATTAGGCTGCCAAGTCCCTGCGGCCACCAAAGCAGTGAGTTGGAGAAGCCAAGAGAAAGAATTAGAAGGCAGTATAAGAAAAGAAGAAAATGATGGTGATGAGAGAAGATGTGTGGGGGTTGCTGAGGCACCAGTCCTGGGAGGGAAGGACATAGATACTGTCTGGAGAAGAGCTAAGTGGAGTCGAGTGTGAAGCTGGGTACTTCACAGACAAAAAGTCATCTCCGTTGCAACACTTACATGTGTACCAGCATACTATTTATTTATTTTTGCCAGTCCTAAGAATTGAACTCAGGGCCTGGGCACTGCCCTTGCATCTCTGTGCTCAAGGGGAGCCCTCTACCACTTGTGCCACATCCAGCTTTTTCTGAGTAGTTTATTGGAATGAAGAGTCTCATAGACTTTCCTACCCAGGCTGACTTCAAACCACAATCCTCAGCTACCAGCCTCTTCCTGAGTAGCAAGGATTACAAGTGTGAGCCACTGGTACCCAGCTTATCATGCTATTATGCTAACGGAATACTACTGTTATCACATTACAGAGTTTAGGCAATAAATGTTCAGTGTCCCATATTTCTCTAAACCAAATGGGGATTCAATCCCAGTCACTGAATCTTCAATACATGTCCTCTTCCTTGCTCTTTTTCAGTGTTTGTCAAGGAGCTGTAGAACTTAGAAGAGACCCCCCCCACACACACACACACCCCAAAATCTAACCTTTCCAACTTTATTCCAAGTTCTAACAATTGTACACTGAAAAATATGAATGAATCCTTAAGGAATAGAGCAAAGAATTAGCTGCTCTATTAGACAAGAACTGGTGACAAAGCTGGGCATGTTGGTACATACCTGTAATCCCAGCACTTGTGAGTGTAACTTCAACCCAGACTAGATATGAAGCACTATCTTAAAAATGCAGCGGGGGTGGGGTGAGGTAAGGGACTGAAAACAACAGCTTTCCCTGGTAATAACAATTGGCAAATAAAGAAATTCTAAAACAAGGGATGTTCTGGTTTGTCAAAACGACATCGTAGAGGAAAGTGCAGTGACATGGAAAAGTGGTCAAAATATGTCACTGAACTCAAACAATTTGCACAGTAGAGTCCCATTTTTGTAATAAATATAAAATATGCAAATATATGCAGAGGCAAAACACTGGAAGGAGACAAGCCAAAATGTTAGTAGTGACTAACTCAAAGGGTGAAGTTGTGGGTAGATTTTGTTCTTTTTGTATGGCAGTGTTTACTACAACAAAGAAAGATTTTGCCAAGACAATGTGTGAGTGCACGTGCATGTGCATGCACACACGCACACACACAGAGCTAGCCAGAAAACTTCCCAGGTTGGCCATTGGGTGTACAGGCCCTGAGTTTCTCTTGTTCTTTACTCCCTTCCCCAACAAGCAAAGGGAGGTTTGGCCTGCAGATCCTGTGTTTAGTTCAGTCCTGTTCCTCTAAAATGAAGCAGCCCCCTGGCCCCAGTTAGAATGTTTGAAGCATTGCTGGCAGCCTTGCTTTCCTTCTCAACAGACTTCAGGACACAAAGCTAGGAGTGGTGGCGGGGACCCGCTGCTGAAGCAGCAAGCCAAGTCGGCCAGGGTGCCAAAGCATCAGAGTAATTAGCACTCCACTTGTCAAAGGGCCTAGTGCTATTTTTAAAAATCTTCCAAACACATTGGCTTCACAAAGGATTCCAGGAGTCCTTTGCAGTCCAACCAGTGCTTTGAGAAGGCAAATGAACCAATTAATATCTTAGCAGAAATCACTCTGCACTGGGAACAGATGTACACACCCCCACCCCCGGGTCGATCCAACCAGAACTTTATCAATTCTTTCCACATGTCTCAAGACTCCTGGACTACTTCATTGGCCTGAGCTGACTATAGCCAAACTGCAGCAGACAGATGGGTGAGTTCAGCACCAGCCTGCTGGCCCTGCCACTCTCTAGCCCCTGACTTTCCCCTGTGTTCTCATTTGTAAAACTAGGAGTGCATTGGAGCACCTGTCTTCCAGGGGAGCCTTTCAGCAAACTATGGCCCATGCCCCATTTCTATAAATAAAGTTTTATTGGAACACAGTTGTGCACATTCATTTGCATATCATCTGTGATGGCCTTTGGGCTACAAAGGCAGAGTTAAACCGTTGAAACAGAGACTATGTGATCCACAAAGCCTAGAATATTACTAACTGACCCTTTACAGAAAGTTTTCTGATCCCACCTGAGGTCAGATTTTTTTGTTGTTTAAAAAATTTTTTTACCATCTTTACATAGTTGTACAAAGAAGTTTCAACTCAGCATATCAATTTATGAATATGACGCATCGAGCTATGCTATTCTATCATTCTCCACCTCAGGTTAGACTTTTCTAAAAGCAAAACAAGAGGACTTAAGAAAAACCAATAAGGGAGTGGGGGAAACAGAACAGGGAAAGAAAGACAGCCAAGCAAGGACATGATGTCAGAGTCCCCAGACAGGTCCCACGAGAACAGAGCCAGATCCCACGAGGTGAGGAGGCTCGAGCCATCCCAGTGGAAGGTAGCAGGGGTGAACTTGTAGAAACAAAGTCCACAGAAGCTGCCCAGGACCTGGGACAGGGATCCAAGAGACCTGGTGGAGCTCTGACAGGTTTTTGTCCTGGATGTTCAAAACTGCTCCCACGTTTCAAACTGTCTCAGACGGCATAGAGTGAGGGCAGAGACAGGGGAGACCAAGGTAGAAAGTATGGTAGAATAGATGAAGACCCTAGAAGATAGGCCCTAGATGAAGACATACCAATGGAGCTTTCCATAAGTGAATCTGTGGTTGGCCTGACATATCGGAAAGCCTGCCCTGGTTTTGCTCAGAGCATTATTTGGAGGGGACCAGAGGAGGGAGATGGGAGAAAAATGATTGTAGCTGGCTAGCCAGTCAGAGCCCAAGATGCCAGTGGCTGCTGTGAAAACTTAAGACACTGAGCAGCCATGTCCAGGTTGAGCTGGCCCCTCTCCACTGTGACTGACCCTTGTACCCAGGCAGCAGAGAGAACGGGAAGACAGGTAGAGTTGTTGGACAAAGGCAAACAGAGCCCAGAGCCATAGTGGCCTGCAGGGAAAGCATGGAGGCCTACAAAGGCACAAAGCCAGCTGTCACCAGTCCTCTGGACCAGGCAAAGGGGATTTGGCCTTGGGGTCACTGCCTTGGGAGACTCTGATTTGCTTACAGACTCTCCACCATCCCTGCGCTATGCACTATCAATTGTTCCAAAGAACTGTGTACAGAAGGCTAGAGGAAGGAGGAAGCCTTCTCCACACTGTCCTCCATGATTTTTTCCCCCAAAGGTCTTGTTTTTCTAGATCCTTTGGTCCTGGATCCTGGAAGCATTCACCCTTTGCAAACTATCAGACTCTGACTCTCTTTTTGACTCCCTATCCTGTCTGTCTGTCTGTCTGTCTCTGTCTCTCTCTCTCTCTCTCTTTCACACACACACACACACACACACACACGCACGCACCCACGCACGCACGCACGCACGCACCAATGTACACCCTCCACATTTCAAGTCCCACCAAAAAAATCATTCCTTTAGTCCATCCTCCTGGGAGAAAGAGGGTGCTATGCATTAAGTCACCAACACCTTAGTGTGAATTTCTTAATCAGATTTTCCCTGTGCATCAGCCAGGTGTTAAGAAAGTCCTAAGCTTTTAAACAGGAATGAGAAGGCATGGACTAGCGGGGCGGGGTGGAGGTGTAAGCTAAGGAGAAGCCAGGTGGTCAGGATCCTCCAGCTTCCTTTCCTCCTTTCAGCTTGGTGGGAGCTCTGCCATTGTCACCCGAAAGCACCATCATTGCCACATCAGCAAGGAAGAGGTGCGTGCTGTGTTCTAATCAAACTTTTGTTATGGCTACTAAAAGTTGAATTGCACCCAATTTTCACAAAAAATATTTCTTTTCTCTTCCAACCATTGGCAACTGTAAGAATCATTGGTAGCGGGTGGGCTGCCCATGCGCAGGGGCCGCCTGGTGGCTTCCTCACCGTCCTCGGCCGGCTGATCATCTAAACGCCCTCTCCAAGAGTCCAGGCTCTCAGCTCTTCCTCCTGAGCCCCCTCCCTGCCTCCCTTTCTCCAGGCCTAAAGAAAAACAACGACTCCTTCGTCTGTGCACTTTGTCCATGATCCCTGGGGATCTGCTTTCAAAGTGTGGAGGCCATGACAGGGTGACAAATAGCCTGGCGTGCCCGCAAGCCGCCGGCGGCAGGCTGCAGCAGACCACTGGCCTCCAGGTTCATGCCGGCTGACTGAGAAGCCAGCGCAGGTGGGCTCCATCTGCCTGCCCCTCACCAGCCCACACCTGAGGTGGCAGGGCTGGCGGGGTCCCCATGCCCCGTTTCCAGGACATCTCTATGAAATGACCATCATTATTATTACCATCTGACATAGCATTCCCATGAGTACAAACAACTGCACTTGCTTCTTTTTTTGTTCTTATTGTTGGTTGTGGGGCCTGAACTCTGGGCCTGGGCACTGTCCCTCAGCTCTTCAGCTTAAGGCTAGCACTACCACTTGAGCCACAGCGCCACTTTTGGCTTTTTCTGCTTATGTGGTGCTGAGGATTCGAACCCAGGGCCTCATGCATGCAAGGCAAGCACTCTACCACTGAGCCACCTTCCCAGCCCCTGCACTTGCTTCTTATTGTCAGTGCCAGGTGCTATGGCACTGTATCCTGCTGGACTTTGCCACATGGGCCAGGCTCCATGGTAAGTACTTGACTCTGCAGTTAGGGTGCTCAGGACTTATCACCATCTTCAACTACAGAGGATGCTGACACTTAAGGCCACAGAACAGGCAAGTGTATGTGACTCAAAAACTCGGTTCCCTGCTCCCCACTAGGCTCCCTGTCTCTCTCTGACTCATGGCCACCCTGCAAGTTTGGGTTTGGACCCCAGATCTTCAGATCAGAAACAGAAACTCTCCCAGAGGAAGGTCTTGGTCCTCATTCTGATGATGAATGGAGGTGGTGGAATCACTTGCTGGCACATCACTGATAGGTAGAAGAGCCAGAACCACTCTGTCCTCCTGGGAAAACCCCACATCCATCTGGATGCTTCAGAACCCAAGGCCCTAGCCTGAAAGGCTGGGCTTCCAACAAGTGGTGGGAGATGAATTTTAGTCTGAGTGTTATGCCTGAGGTCCAGAATTTGACTTCTCTTGTCTGTCATCGACTGTGGGCTTTCCCACTGAGTGGAGGTGGGAAGAGCATTTCTGGGCTGGGTCATGGTTCTTCAGATAATGGAGCAGCCATGAGCCTTAGCACCCAACACAGGGCAACTGGAGAATGTGTAAGAGGAGACCCAGGTAGGACGCCATTGGTGTCTGTCTGGAGCAGCACCCAAGAGTTGACTCTGAAACTCCTGGGGGGGAAGAAAATGACATGACTTGCCTTTCTCATTCTTTTCTCTCTTGCCGCTCCTCTTTCTGATCTTGTCCTATGTCATCTTGGTTTTTGTTTCATCTTATTATTTTTTTTTTTGGTTGATCAGGGGGCTTGAACTCTGTACCTGGTCACTGTCCCTCAGCTCTTCAGCTCAAGGCGAGTGCTCTACCACTTGAGCCACAGCGCCACTTCCGGTTTTCGGAGTGGTTTATTGGAGATAAGAGTCTTACAGACTTTCCTGCCTGGGCTGGCTTTGAACCTGGATCCTCAGATCTCAGCCTTAGCCAGGATTACAGCCACTGGCACCCAGCTCTATGTCATTTTTTTAATTCTGGGCTGGACCAAGCTGGGCCTGGATTTCTGGCTCTTGTATCTGACCATCAGCTAGATCTGAAGACTCCAGGAAGCTCCCAGTTTGGCCTCTTCCGGACTGGATCTGCTCACTCTGACCCCCCTTCCTGCTGCCTGTCTGTGAGGGGATTCCCAGTGACGCGCTCAGGAAGGCAGTGCAGGCCAGCACACCCTGAACTACACCCAGGGATAATGAATGAGGGCAGGGACAGAGCCAGGCCGCTCCTCCTCACCAGCCGGCGCTGTGGTCCCCAGCAGAGCAAGCAGCTGCCTTCCCAAGGCAGCCTGAGTAGAATGGGCTCGGTGCCTCGTGCTGGGCTGCCAGGAGCTGAGCAGGCCAGGTCCATACAAGGGTCGTTTCTACAGCTTTCCTGGCTTTAGGCTACCTTACATTACTTCCCTTCTTGTCTTCTGCCCTTCATTCATTCATTTTGCTGACAATTATTTAATGAGCATGGATGGGCCACTAACTACTGAGCGTGGAGAAAAGAAATGAGAAAAATGGACAAGTTCCTTCCTGGAGAGGAACAAGGACTGGACAGAGCAGGGTACAGCATTTCTTGGATCCTTTGTGGTCTTCCTCTAGTGCTGGGGAAATACTTCAAACTTGTCCAGCTCTTTCCTCCTTGGATGAGGCTAGGGGCATGGAGTAAAGAGCCAGACCATAATACTCACAATCCTGGAGCAATCACTGCTCTCCTGGTGGCTACTGGGCATTGAAGAGTGTGGGAGACGGGAAGGCACCAGAGAGATCCAAGGCCAAGAGCAACCCAACTGCAGGAGGCCTGGACCAGTGCAGCCATACACAGCCAGAGTTTCAACACCCAAGGGTTCCCAAACTCACATCTCCTACCCAGAGTCCTCTTCCACGTTCTAGATTTATAAAGCTACCTGCTTGGTCCAAACTTTCCCTTTGATCATGTCCTAGTCCATACAGTTATATCATTGTTCTATTTGGGTGGAGAGGGTGAAACAATGGAACTCTATTTCCCCCCATTACGGAAGCTGGGAAAATCCAAGGTGAAGGTGCTAGTCGGTTCTATGTCTGGTAGATGGCATTCTTGTTTCTTTGTGTGGCATAGAGTAGAGAGAGATCGTGTATCTCCTCCTATAAGGACATTAATGCCCTGCATGGAAGTGCCACCCTCCTGACATAATTACCACCGAAGGCCCCAACTCCAACTGCCTCACATGAGGGATCAGGTTCCAATGTAGGCAATTTTGAAAGGATACATTTAGTCCTTAGGAGATTTGATTTAAAGTGAACTCAAGCTAGAGGCATGGCTCAGCAGTAGAGCACCTACTGAGCAAGTGCAAGACCCTGAGTTCAAACACAGCATTGATAAAGCGATTTCAAACTCAGCAGGTCCAACAGGACTGTCCCTCCCTAATGGAGTCCTTTGCCATCATCTTCCACCTCAGGAGCCCACACTGATGAAGGCATTGCCTTCTCTCTTACCTTTAACACCGACATCAAGTCCTGTGTGTTACCTATATAGCTCCTGACAACTTAGGGACACTTTCCAAAACGAAGGCGTGGCTGACCCTCCTGGACAGCTGCCACCCAATGGCTCTCCCTGGGCCCACTTAGAATTCTGTGGAGTCAACTCCTAAGATTCAGACAGTGCCTGGAGCTAATAGAAAAGGCTGGGGAACTAAATCCTCTGGTCCTGTTTGTTCCCAACAGAAAACCCTCTGTTTCTACGTGCAACGGCTCAGGCCTGTAATCCTAGCTACTCAGGGGATTGAGATCTGAGGATCAAGGTTTGAAAACAGCACAAGCAAAAAAATCTGAGAGACTTCTTAGTCTGGTTAAGATTAAGAAGTTAAGATTAACCAATAAGCTAGAAGTGAAGCTGTGGCTCAAGTGGTAGAGCCTTAAGTAAAAAAAACCGAGTATGAGGCCCTGAGTTCAAGCCCCAGTACTAGCACAAAATGAAGAAAGAAAGATTGAAAGAGGAGGGAAGAAGGGAAGGGAAGGGGAGGGGAGGGGAGGGGAGGGGAAGGGAAGGGAAGAGAAGGAAAGGAAGGGGGAGGAAAGAAGGGGAAGGGGAAGGGGAAAGGGAAGGGATCCTTTGATAGATTCCAATTTCCCACATGCCTTCCACCCCACTGCCTTCTAGTCCCTCTGTCTTTCCTACACTCTCACTTCCATGGTGGTGCTGTGCATGTGTTCAGATCCTTGAATGCGCTCCACCTTCCTCCTGGTTAATTCACCCACCAGGTGCCCCATAAATGCCAGCCACAGGAAGGTTCCTCTTACACACTCTTTTCACTTCTATAGCAATTGTCTGTTTGGGTCAATACCTCTCTCCCTCATTGGACCTCAAATTCCTGAAGTGAGAGACCGTTTTATTTTTCAGACCATTGAGTCCCCAGAGTTGAGTACATTGCCTGGCAAAACCAGATTATTTTGGGGACAGAATGAATAAGATCTAGCCTTATCTGTTAATGGCACATTCCCACATTTCTACTAGTCGGGAGAATCCTGGAGTAGAACATTGCCTCTCTAGGGACACGGGACACTTTTCCTGTTCTGGGCATAAGAATCCAAATTCCTGGCCACCAGGAAGTTCTGTTCTGGCAGGAAGTAGAGCAAATTTGTTTGCACATCAAGCCCAGGGCTCCTTGCCAGATCTCTAAGCTGAGCCAAGCTAGCCACATACTCAGCCTGGCAGATTTAGATTCATTTGCTTCTCTATTTCCTTTTAAGTGAGTTAAACAACAGAATTCTATTTGTCACCATTCTGGAGCCTGCAAAGTCCAAAATCTTCATCTAGGCCTTCCCTTTTTCTACCTATCCTGCCCTTCTCATCGTCCGGAGAGGTTGTCAGCCTGCAGTCCAGCTCAGAGAAGACAGAAGGATTTGGTAGATGTAGAATTCAGCTACTCTGAGATCCGACCCCAGAATGAAGAGGACAAGGCCAACTCTCTCACTCTGTATCAATCACAATGCTAGGTCACCTGCAGACATTGCTTCGTGAGCTTATGAGCAAAATTCTACATAGGTTCTACTAGTGTTGCTGTATCATGAAAGAGGAGATCAAGGCTTTGAGAGGCCAGAGGGAAAATAAAATTGCTGTACTAGATGAGCTCAGTCAACTTGTCCCACAGGCCAAATCCAGCCCCCTGCATGGTTTTGTTGGAGAAAAAGAAAAGAGAGGAAAGAAAAGAAAAATATAGTTGTATTGAAACATAGACACATTCCTTGGCTTACTTGTCTGAAACTGCTTTTGTGACCCTGTGGCCATAAAGCCAAAATCATTTTTGTCACCTGGCCCTTTATGAAAGAAGTTTGCAAACCCTTATTTCCAGTTCCCTCTTCTATCTTTGGATCCAAGTATACTGCAAACACATTCTTCTGTCCATTCAAGCTGCAGCTGCCAAGCATATACTACTAGAAGTGTCATTAATGTCACCAAGGCCACAGCGGCCTCTAAGGGAAACAGGCTCCTCTCTACAGAACCACAGGTGATCATGCAATGGATGGGAGGCTGACCCTTGACACTCAGGCATAGCTAGGCTGCAAGCCAGGGTGTGAGTCATGTGACATGAAAAAGATGAGCTAAGCCAATCAGATTCTTCTCTTGGGAATTTGGCATCTGCTTTTGAGGGAAATGGATGGCATGGTCCGGAGGACAGGTTAAGGCTGTGAGGATGTGTGCTGGTCAGCAGAGAAGAAAGTGGAGTTCAGCGGCTCTAAGGGGTCTGAGATACTCCAAGGGAAAGGAGGAAAGAGATGCTTCAGCTGCTGAGGTCTGTCCAGAGCATACAAGTCTAGTTTCTGGGAGAACAACTAGCAATGACCATTCTCTTTATGCATCAGTAAGGCCTTTTGGTTGCAGATAAAAGAAAAATACCATAAATAAACTCAAAACCTAACAGGTATGATGCCTCATAATAATAATAACAACAACAACAACAACAAACAATGGTATCAACAACTAAATAATCTTCATGTTCTGCAGGCTCAGTGTGATCCAGATGTTTAACTGTCACTGCTGATATCATGCCTTGAGGCTTTCTTCTCTGCCTTTTGCAAATATCATCTTCAGTGTCTACTCTGGCCCTTCTCTCCTATCTCTAGCTACCCTACCATCTTCTCCCTCCTGGCATCAAGATGGCTGCGACAGTGCCAGACCTCACAACTCCATGCTGGACTGTGTAGAAATAGAGAGAGCCCACTGACCTCTTCACCTTTTGCCACATGTTCTCTCGTGGTGGGGGTAAGCTGCACTATATTTAGATCAGCGCCTGCATCCCTTGCCTTCACGTTGTTCCCACTTGGAAGAACAGCTGCTCGTTAGATCCCCCTTTGCACCCATCACCTCCCTTGACAGCCCCACAAAAGCCTCTGAAGTAGCTGTGTAGCTTATTTTCTACTTCATTAATGAGGAAAGCAAAGCTCAGAGACTGTAGACACTTTGTCCACAGTCACACAGCCAACCTATGGCAGAAGTGGGAATACTCAGCAGATCCAAGAGCTCAAGGAGGCCTGTGGGTATTCTAGAGCTTGAGATCTCCTGTGCCCACCTCTTGGGAGATGGGGGGAGTCACCCAACCCTCCCCCCCCACACACACACTGCTATTCCACTTCCTGATGTGCCTCAGATCCTCCGCTCACAGGAAAGTGCGGTCCACATATCTCAAGCTTTACACTGAGTCGCTCAAAAGATTCCTGCTCCCACCTCTGGGTTCCTCTGGACCCTCTTTTCTCCCCACTACCTCCAACCGTTTCCATGGAAACGGCTAGGCTCCTATATCCCTTTTATCCTCCTTTCTGGGAAGCAAGAACAACTCTCTGGCACCCCAGGAGTCAGGCCTGACCATGATAAAGACCAAAGAGGCAATCTTTGAGAGAAACATTTGCAGCAAAAAGAAGGTTCCAGGTTGAGCTTCCCGAGTTTTCTGTGATGTTCAAAATAACACCAGGTGCTGGGGGCAGGGTGGAAAAGGGGGGTTCTGACAATTACCATAGCCCAGCAGAGACTGGCTGCAAAGTTGTCATCCAGTCTCCAGTATCTCCACATCTCTCAATTGTCAAGTCAATCACCCTTCTTGGGGAGGAGTTTGGGGGGGGGGGGGTCCTAGGATGGACAGACAATACTTAGTAGAATCCCAGCTCAGCTGGGCACCAATGACTTGTAATCTTAACTATTCAAGAGGCTGAGATCTGAGGCTCGAGACTTACAGCCAGCCAGGATAGGAAAATCCGTGGGACTCTTTATCTCCCATTAACCACCAACAATCCAGAAGTGGAGCTGTAGCTCAAGTGGCAGAGTGAGAGAGAAATTGTGAAGGTGGGAATCTTTGGGAATTAAGATGAGGTCTTGAGAGTGGGACCTCCATGGTGGAATCAGTGTCTTCAGGAACAGGATGGCTCCTGAGAGAGCGACCTTGCTCTGCATTGCTATTCGATGCCCTCAGCCATGTGGAGGCCACAAGAATCTCCCCCTCCACCACCAGATAGGATTGACATGTTCCTGAACTCAACTCCCAGAATCTCTATTTCTTACAGATTACCTGGTCTAGGTATTTTGTTACAGCAACAGAAAAAAAGGGCTTAGATTGAAGGAGGGGGTCAGAAGGCTCTGCCTCATTGACTGCTTTCCCCTCTGCTCCTCCTCCTCTGTACTCCCTCTTCCTGGGAGCCACAGCATCTCCAAGGGCTGCAGAAGATTGTGGTCAGCCCATCTTTCTTCTAGAAAGCTCTAAACCAGAAACAATCCTGGACTTCCACATCCTGCCTGACCCATTGGTGCTGAGATCACAGCACCTTCCTGCAGACTCCCTAGCACCTGGAGGGGTTTGCTGGCTTCATAGAGAGGCTGGAAAGAAAGCCCTCCCTGAACCAGACTTCCCCTTCCATTCTCTGTGCCAGAGGTGGAGCCGAAAGTGCCACCTTCAGAACATCAATAAAGCTTTTCCCACCAACCGGTGTTAATTACAGTTCCTATCTTTTCATGAAGCACCTGATATTCTTGCGAGCTAACCTCTTGACTACAATTACTTTGGGTTCTTCCACTAACTTTGCAACACCAGTATTACTGCCTCTGTTGTTACAACAATTCAAAGAGATTAAATAGCTTGTACAAGGCCCCATGGCAACCAGTTAAGTGGTCTTAAAACCTCAGCTGTCTGATCTGGGTACTTGTTACTCCTAAACATGGCTGCTTCTGCAGGACTCAACCTGGGGATAAAGGACAAAGGTGCCAACAGGAATGACCTAGGGCTGTTCTAGTGCAGTTTGAAGGTCACAATGGACATCCTGCTGTCACATCTTCCCCTGGTCCTCGGCAGCTCGGGGTGGAAGGAAGCAGACCTTTAAAGGCCTTTGGACTTCACAGAGCCCTGGGTGAGTTTTCCCACCCACAGACCTGAACATGAGAGGGGTCAGGAGCTGAGTCAGGGAAAGCGTGATGGCTGGTGTCAGGACTGACAGGGTTGAGCCCAGGCCCTGAGGAGCTGTGTAGCACAGAAGTCCGGAAACCTGTGTTCTGGAGACAGTACATGTCTCAATCTATCCCCTGAACCTCACTTTGCACTAGCTCCCCCAGATCCAAACTGTCACATTTAGCATCCTTCCCCTAGTGATAGTTTGGATCTAGAATGTTCCCCCAATGGCATGTGTTGAAGGCTTGGTCCCCAAAGCTTCCATACTCAGAAGTGGGGCTTCTGGGAAGTGATTGAGTCCTGGAAGCCCTGATCTCACAGTGGATTCATCTATGGATAGTCTTGGCCCCACCCCATCCCCAAACCTCTCTGCTCTCCAGGCACCAGGAGGTGAGCAGCTCGAAGCAGCTTTGCTTTACCCTGCACTTCTTATCACACCCTGAAAACGACAGAGCCACGTAACCACAGCCTGAAAACTCTCCCTAAGATACTGAGGACTGAACTCAGGGCCTGTCACTTACTAGGTAAGCACTTTACCACTTGAGCCAAGCCTCTAGCCCTCCTAAGGTTGGTTTTCTCAGGTTTATTATCACAAGTCAACACACTGACCAAAGAATTTTTTTTTTTTTTGCCAAACTCACTAGTGATCACTGGCCCCACAAAGAAAATTTTGCAGAAGATAACTCTTAAGGCAAGGACAGGTTAGACAATCCACCAGAGGCTACACAGATTACTCTGTGATTCATTCTGGAGCAACCTGACTCTAGATAGCCCAGTCTGAAAACTCCTGCCTCCCTAGAGGCAAGCAAGGGAGTCCTGGTCATTTCTCAGCCCTGGTAGCAAGTGAGGCCAGAGTTCATGGACACCTCGAAAACTAGCTTGATCTGACTTCTCTCCAAACTCCTTTACCCTGGGGCAAAACCTGAGTGGCTTTGGAGGCTGGACTCTGCATTAGTCTCTTCAAGGCTCTCTATGGGTTAGCTTTCCTTTTCCATCTCCCGCTGGATTCCCCCTCTCCTCTAGCGACCTGCTTTTGATTCTCACTTACCTCCTTCCCTTTCGCTCTCCCTTGGAAGGCAGCTCAGCTAACGCTCATTAGCACGTGTTAATGAGCCACGGATTCATGTCCCTCTGTGGTGGGGAGAGGAGATGGGAGAAAGGAGGGCTGCAGCTGTGACTCTAGGGCGGAGGTGTCCAAAGACCAGCACAGACCAGAGGGGCAGACCATTCAGGCAAGTGGGAAGGCACATACAGCCTGGAGTGTCTCATCTGCTGTCCTCAGGATGTGTGGTCATTAACAGCTTTGGTTTGTCTGGGACCAGCTACGGGCGGGCATCCTAGTTCACAGGTGGATGTTTTCCATCGGCTGGTGGAGGCAAAAGCTCCCCATGTCCCTAGGTGGATGTGGCTAACTCTGGCTACTGCAGGGTTTAGTTCTGCCATGACACCTGGAAAGCTGTCCAGAGGCTCCTGGAGCATGTCCAGTCAGCCAAAGTCATCAGAGGGTAGAAGAAGGTGCTCCGCATGACAGTATACCACCACTCAGGAACAAGGGGACACCCCTCCTCCTTCTCCTCTTCCTCTTCCTTCTGAATCCTCTCTGGAATTTGCTGATCACAGCCATCCCTTGGCTTCTGTGCAAGTCTGGGTCCCCTTTAAAGGACCAAGACGGTCCCTTAAAGTGTTGGTGGTTCAAATCCCAGCTTTGCCCATTTGTATTTGCTGTACAGACGCTTTGATCACTTTAAGGCTTTTTTGGAGGGGCGGGGGTCGGTCGTGGGGCTCGAACCCTGGGCCTGGGCGCTGTCCCTCAGCTCTTCAGCTCAAGGCCAGCGCTCTACCACTTGAGCCACAGCGCCACTGCCAAACGCGTTGATCATTTTCAAGTCTCACGATGTTCATCGAAAAGTCGTCCCTGGCTCTTCCTGGCGGTATGAGCGACACCGAGTGAACCCCAACTCTGACAGCCGAGTGTTTGTTGCTACAGCTGGCAATGGTAGCGGCTAGACTCAAGGTGGACCCAGAGGAGGGGGACTGACAGCTTCTCCCTCTTCCCAAGTAGTCCCTGACCATGGTGGAGGAAGCGGTGCGAGGCGGGGGGGGGGGGGGGGTCTCAGCGCAACCTGAGCACCCCAAGAACCCTTGGCCAGCCCTGGCCGGCCGGGCCTCCCGCCCCCGCCGCGCCCCGCCCCTGCGCGATTCCCGGGGCCCGCGCGCCCCCTGCCGGCGGCCGGGCGCAGCGCAGCTCGCCACCGCATATAAAGGCAGCGTGGCGCGCGCGGCCCCAGCGCGAGCGCCAGAGCTGAGCCTGGGTGACAGCGCCTGCTGCCTCCGGTCTCCCAGCGGCTCGCCATGGCTGGCCCGCAGCAGCAGCCCCCTTACCTGCACCTGGCCGAGCTGACGGCGTCTCAGTTCCTGGAAATCTGGAAGCACTTTGATGCAGACGGTCAGTAAAGCTTCCCAACTTCTGGGTCCTCCCCCTCACCCCACCCCACGAGGTCCCTAGGAGACCTGGGGCGGAGAGGCAGGGGGCACGGGGGGCAGTGTGGGCTGGGTCCCTTTGCCCATCAGGAGCGGGTATTTCGGGACGCAGAGCCTGCTGGGCTTGGGGTTCTGAGTTTGGGAAGACATCCGGCTGCTTTGATGACAACTATCAGTAACTTTTCTTCCCCGGTATAGGGTGCCATAGCCCACCCGCCTTTGCGTCCTCATTCTGGGCCGGGTGGACTTTGCCAGGAGGGGCTTGGAAGGAGAAAGACCCCTCGTGGCTCCCCTTGCTCCTCCTCCCCCCCCCCCCCAACACACACACCTTTCTCTTCAAGGTACTTCTTGAAGAGAAAGGTACCTTAGGTTGACACATACAAGGTGGCTGCTGCAGCCACAGGTGTTAGAAGCCCACTCGTGTCTGCCCTCTTGTTCCCCCATTCTGGGGTGCCACCATAGCTCCTAGCCTATTCTGGGAGCTGGGGCAAGCAGGAG